>NC_045698.1:35246825-35861159 GCF_009834535.1 Camelus ferus | reverse complement strand
CGCCAGAAAGACAGTGTTGTGTGCTTTGTTGGACCTGCTTATATAGGAGACTTCTGGCTGGCAACATGGGAGGGGAGTTGTCATGGTCCAGAGTTAGGGCATGTCAGCTGTGGAACTCAGGTGACCCAAAGTTCAAGAAACTCAGTATGTTTACCCCCTTGGGGTCTACTGAAGTGGAAACGTCTTCACAGGGAAGAGCAGGGCTATAGGTGGTGCCCGGCTTTTGCAGAGCTGCATCAGATATCCTGGACGCGGGGAAACAGAGCAGGCAAATTGGAAGCACACTCAATTAGCCAGCCTCACCGAGTGTAGGATTGTTCTGCGACCACAGCCTGCACTCAAGCCACGGCCATCAGTCACGGGAGAATCCAGGGTGCAGAGTGGAGCATAAGGTTAGGTCTAATCACAATCGAGGAACCCCAGAGCCCGCTCAGGGAGAAATAATCTCTGGGTCCACAGACATGGGGGAACCATCTATATTTGGGTAGATGTCTAAGAACTAGCTACTTAGAGCAACAGAGGTTCCACCTAAAGCATACTGCAACTTACTTGATTACTGATCTGTAAGTGAATGCTGTTTTCCCAGGGATGTTGAGGAAGAGATTTGGGCAAAACAATACTTAACATAGGTCTGCAGGCTGCCTTGAGTCAAAGTCAGGGTTCTTTGAAAGGAAAATACTGTTAGAGGGATTTCAGAATCCTAAGTGAGGAAGGACCTTGAAAGTTCTCTGAGTTTCTTTTACATTGGAAGTATAAAATAGGACTAGTTTTAAGTCCATTTGAGAGTTTTTTATTGCTCTGTCCCCAGTAGGGATGGGTGCATTTCTCCCTAAGATGTCTGCATTCATGTAAGTATTTGTAATTTCTAGGTATCTGTTTTTATAGTCTGAATAACCCACGCCTTTAACTGTTATCTAGAAAAGTAACTTAATAACCAGAATGGGGACAGCTAAACTTTTGGACAGTAATATACAAAACTTGGCTTCAGCCCCAGTCAAGGAACTATTCTCCTTAAAATGAATAAAAAGTTTCCAGTTAAAATGGAACTAATGAGGTGACTCTTATCTGGCATGGCTGTGCTAACTGGCTTCAGCTGGCAGATGCCAACTTTGCTTCAACCAGCACCAGCTATCTTCCCAATTCCAGAATCTTGAGACAAGCCTCTTACTGTTTACTTTTTTATAGCTTCAACAACAACAAACAGAAAAGAGGGAGAGTTCTGCAGAAAACAGGAGCACTTCAGCCAGCTAATGAGTCCAACTCAGTTAAACAGCTGGTATGCTCTTTTAGAATTAGATGCTTATACTATAAAGTGCTTGATAAAATTGGACAACTTCTGAGTCTCTGCTGAGAACAGAACAGACACAGCAATGCCCAAAGAACTGGGAATGGATTTGCACATCTGTTTTAAGTAGACAGTGTCAATGGGCATAGCCACTAAATTGTTTTCTGAGGACTGCATTTAATTAAGTATATGTCATAAATTTTTGAACAGAAATTTTAAAATGAATGTTTAAAAGTGCATTCTTACTGGAAATTAGGGGAGAAAATTTTGTTTTAAGTGAGACCAGATTTACTGAAAGGAAACTATTCCAAATCCCTTCTCCATTACAGTCTTTTGGGATGCACCCAAAGCCAAAGGCAGGCTGACACACGAAAGAGGAAATTCTCAGGTCTGATTAGTGCATAGAAAAGTCATAGAACTTAAAGTATACAAGTGCTATTGAAAGAGTAGACTCCTATGCTGGCCCAGGACTAAACTACAAACTGTATTACTTATTTAGGCAGATTATTGTATTTACTTACAAATACAGATTATTTGTTTAGTCTCAGTTGCTGTTAAATAATTTGAAGCTAGAGGAGCTCTCTAGGAAACTGGGTGAATTAAGCACTTAGTTCCGAGATAGGCTAGGCCGAAAACACAGTAGCCTGCCCCAGGGTAAGGGCAACGTGTGCTCAGAATGCTACTATCAATGCCAGCCGATCCCAGGATTCTGAACTAATGACAACAGTTGCCTTTGAAGCAGAATTATAACTCAGATAGGAAGGGGAGGGAGGAGCTGCCCCTGAAATCCAAGAAAGTCATAAACAGAGAAATGCTTGCTTTGTTTACAGTTTGAAGAATTGTCTAGCTAGATAGATAGGTAATCAGTCCTTCTAAACACAGTTACTAGGGAAATTTTTTTTTTTTCTTTTGGGATTAACTTTTAGGTGTTAATGAGTATAAGAATGCTTGCCTGTAGCCCTATTCCATATATAATAAAAACATTTATTGAGTATTAATATTTAATGACTATTAATCATTTAAAATATCAACCCTTTAGAGGTATGGTGATACTTAACATAGCCTCTAGTTGGTGTGTTAAACTCTTTTCTTTATTCTTATTTTTTCTATTAGCTTTATCTTCAAGCCAGGATGAAGGGAGACTGGGCAAGACTCTTACGCCCCACACTGCAATTTGGTCTTGTTGCCGTATCCATTTATGTTGGCCTTTCTCGAGTTTCTGATTACAAACACCACTGGAGTGATGTGTTGACTGGACTCATTCAAGGAGCTCTGGTCGCAGTATTAGTTGTAAGTACACTGGGCAGCAGCCTCTGTCTTAATACTGATAAACACTTGGATAAGTAAGTAGGAAAAAATGTCCCAATGAGAAAACTGTGCTAAGTAAGGCAGAGAATGTGGCTCAGTAATTGCCACTGGGTTAAGGACTCCAATGATACTAAAAGTCATTTTAGGATAGACAGCAAAGAAGAGCTAGGTTATGTACTCTTTGCAAAAGTTATAAAAAAAAAAAATCTGAGTTTCTTTTTTAATTGTAAAAATCTCTAGCTATAAAGTTTTCTTTTTGGTATGAACTGAAAGAAAAAAACCCCTAATTTACATGGAGAATGACACTTTCATTAAGGGCTGGCAGAGTGAAGCTGTTTGTTTGCCCAATACATAATAAAGCAACTCTCAGAATGTCTTAAACAGAAATTCCTGTTAGCCCCCAATTTATTTGTAACCGTAACCTGAACCCTATAGTGTGTATCCTTTTATTTTTGAAACCTGAATATGGTTTTTAAACTTATTTAAAATTGCTTGTCCCATTCTAAGTGTTTCCTGTTCTATATAGGCTGTATATGTGTCTGATTTCTTCAAGGAGAGAAATTCTCCTTTTAAAGAAAGGAAAGAGGAGGACTCTCACACAACTCTGCACGAAACACCAACGACAGGGAATCATTACCGGAACAGTCACCAACCTTAAAGGTGGTGGAGTGCCCACAGAAGCTGGCCTGCTTTCTAAAGGAAAATGATGGCAACCAGAAAGCAAGAGGATGCGTCTTTCTTCCCGGTGTATAAACCTTTAAGGGACTGCTGCTGCTATACCTCTTGGATGCCCACTTTACCTGTGTGTATATAGTTAACATTTAACACAACGGTTATCTAATAGCTCAAGTTCATTAAAAACAACTTCAAGCCTTTCACTAAAACAATGCCCCACCTGTACATTTTTTATTAAAAAATGTAATGCTTATGTATAAATGTGTATGTAATATGCTTTCTTAGAATGATGCTTGACTTAAATATAATACATATTAAAATATGTGAGGACAACTGTCTTGAGATGGGAAAACCAAGTCAGTACTTGTAAACATTTGCTGTCAACTGTAATCAGACAGGTGGTGAACAATTTAAAATCCCACATTCCTTTAGCTGACTCTATAAGTAGAGGCTGGCAGCAAACACAATGTCTCTCTTGATTTTGGTGATTCCTATGAGAAAAGAAAACAATTCCTATGAGAAAAAAAAACTTTTAAGACCACAAAGAACGTAATTCCCCTCCACTAGGGTTTTAAAGATAGCACAACAATGCTGACATAACTGGTGAGAGGGCAGCCTGAAAAACGGAAAACCCTAGCTGGCCTGAAAGATACCTTAGAGTTCACAGCCATCTCTGAGAAGCGGGAAACTTAAAAACCAGGTTCCTGTTCTTAGGACTTTTGACTCTAAAGTACCTCATGTGAGGGGGCTTGGGGGATAGGAGGGTGGAGAGAAGGTAGGGGAAAGGGTGTCTAAAACTATTCAGAAAGACATGGAAGGACTAAAGCTGTCAAAAGAAGTTAGTTGACCCAAAGGCATGAATTCTCAACCTACATTGGAAGGCTCTGTATTTCAGTTACCATGTGAAATTCTTTCTGGACTAAGGCAGGACAAATTTTATTTAGGAAGTTTACATAAATAGATTTAAGCCCGGAGTGATTAAATAGGTCTGCCTCTATTTATTGATGTGAAAATACAAACCAGTTTTTGCAAATCTCTTAGGACATTAAGTTGATAACAGAAATCACTAGGTTTGATTGCAAGCAACCAACTCAGAGCAAGAACATGGCTGATGTTTTCTTTGATGTGTTTTTAAACTCAGTCCTTTTTTGTGGCCAACATTCAGGTGGATTGAAATTATTTGCAGGCATGTATGCTTCCTTCCATTATTGCCACCTTGGTCTGGCTATCCTTTCTGGATCTGGTTTCCTGCTTCCATCTTGCTAATCTACAGACTTGCCCACAGTGCGCAGCAAGAACTGCCCTATAAAACCCAAGTCAGAGGACACCACACCTGTGCTCAAAACCTCTGGTCATTTCAGAGGAAAAAATTGGGGGCTACATGACATTTCTTTTCTTCCTCCAACTTCTACTCTTCTACTTATTGCTCACTCTGCTGCAGCCACACTGGGCTTCTTGTTGCTCAAGTATATCAATTATGTATGAAGGGCCTAAATGCCACATTCTGAGTGGGGGCTGTTAGGCCATTGCATCCATCCTTCAATTCCCTGCTGTCTCTGTTTTTATTGCTATCTGATACATTTTAATTGCTGACTTGTTTAATGTCCACCTCCCAACACTAGAATGTAAGCTCCATCAAGGCAGGATTTTGTGTCCTTTTTGTTCACCGCTGTATTCCCTAGTGCTTAACACAATGCCTGGCGCACAATAAGTACAGAATAAATATTTTGAGATCTTACTATATAAATTCATTTACAAACTTTTTTCAACAGACACTGCTATTTTTTTTTAACACTACTAGATGGCCCTCTATGGCAATCCAGTGAAGAGCATCTGAAAATATCCCCCTAGGTTGTGATCTGGAGCCAAATCTCAGTAAGATTTGCCTAGATTATTAGAAAAAAACTTACGGGCTGGATACTGACCTTCTGCAAATTTATTTTCCAGCTCAGTGTTTCCAATGGCTTTTGCTGCTTGACACATTTGTCGAAGTAGTTCTTCCAGGCGCCTCATACAACGAATTATGCTGCCTTGTCAGAAAAGGAAACAAATCACTTGTAAAATGGAAATAATCAGGAACAGAAGAACTTTTGTTAAAAGGCAAGGAAGGCGACCATGGAATGATTAACTAATAGTACTTTGAGGAACTTCTCCTGCAGTAAATCAGCTAGTAAACTTGACAGGCTAATGCTAGGCATCAGGGAGCCTACAAAGACAAAAAGTTTAATTCCCATCCTTGAGTAATGGTAGAGAGTGATGGATTTACTGTAACATGTTGACACTTGGTCTTACAGAGGTAAGTAAACAAAATGCCCTGGAAGTACAGGAGATGACACATAACTTGGGTCTCTTAAGAATGAGGTCTCTGTCAGGCAGTGACAAGGGAAGACCACTGAGGCAATGCAGAAAAGCCCAACAAAGGCAGCTATTTGAGGACCCTGAGTGAGGCCTACTAAGGCATCTATCTAGATGCTATTCTGTGAAGAGAATGCAACAGGAGATTTTTAAGCAGGGGAATAACAGGATCAGATCTATCTTTGTAAAGGTTCAATCATTCATCCTTCATTATTTTGCTTTTAGTCCCATCCTTTCCTTACTGTCACCTCAAGCAGTTTTGTGCATTTTTATCCTATCTCACCCAGGTAACTATCCGCTAGTCCAAGTGTTCTCCTTACTCTCAGCTTTGGAAATCATTCTGCCTCATCAATTAGGACTACCTAGACTAAGTGTTAGACAAAAGATACAAAGCCATGACCCATCCCCAGGCTATCTGAAGCTGACCAGAAACAGAAATAAACACACTAACAACCTAGTGGTTTGTTACAAACCTTTTTTTCTGGTATTGCCAGAGTGGAAAGTCAAACTGAATTCTTACTGGTTACTGCCTTTTTAAAAAGACTGTGGCAAAATACACATAAAATGCACCATTTTAAAGCATACACCTCAATGTCACTGCCCTTTTTTATACTCAGGTTTATATCACCATTCTGGAAGAACTCACTGAGATATAATTCACATAGCATAAAATTCACCCTTTTAATTAAGTGTACAGTTCAGTGGTTTTCAGTATTATTTGGTGCTGTACAACCATAATCACTATCTAATTTTAGAATATTTTCATCACTCCAAAAGAAATCCATATCCATTAAGCAGTCATTGTCTCCCCGTTCCTCCTACCCCAGCCCATGGCAACCACAAATCTACTTTCTGTCTCTATGGATTTGCCTATTCTGGACTTCTCACATAAATGGAATCATGCAATAGGTGGCTTTTGTGTCTGTCTTCTTGCACTTAGATCCTTAGTGTGTTCAAAGTTCATCCATATTTTAGCATGAATCAGTATTTCACTCCTCCTTACAGCTGAATACTGTTCCATTACATGGATAAACCGTAATTTAACCACTCAGCCACTGACGGACATTCGAGTGCACATGTTTTAAGGGCAGTTTTGCCCACAATAGGCTCATCTGGTTCTTGAACAAAAAACATTCTAATTGAGGATAGAAATAACACATTTCTCTATCTGGAGAGAGATCTCTACCTCCAGCTTTCTGGCATTCCGTGGTTCCCCACAGTTCATGACCTAAACTTGATTTAATCATCCTATTTAAGTGGTTTTAATGAGTTTGGCCGAAGGTTAGGGTCATAAATATACTTTCCTGCAGTTGTTTACCACTTGATCCCAGCTTACACTGAAACCATTCCCAGGGGGCAGAGACCGTTGCTCACACTGCACCCAGCACAATTCCTGATCCCTACTAGGGTCTCAGTTAACTATTCATAAAATGAGTAAGTATCAGGTACTAATTCCTGTCATTCAGTACTAAAACTGTTCTAAAATGTAAACACAGAAATTACTCTTACTAATAAAATGTTACTCCATTATTACTAGCAAAAGTATTTTTCAAAATAAATCTACTGGAAAATCTCTTAGATACTGACGTACCCTGTCCCAGAGAAGGGTATAAAACTATGCTTACTGACAGGCATTTGAGAAGAGCATGTGGTGGGGGTAGAGAGTGGGAATGCAACAATGTTTGCTTTTAAAACCTGTGGCAGGCAGAAATAGCGTCAACAGTTTCAAGTGACAGTTCGTCATAGAAGCTTTCCTGATGACATGTGCTTGTGGATAGCAAATTCTTCATGCTTTACAAAAACAATATTGTACTCTTCATACAGTGAAGAGTACAATATTGTTTTTGTAAAGAAAGAAATAGTTAATGGCCCCTGTCTAGATTACAATGGCCCTACTACATGGATTAGTTAGTAGACTGAAACCCTAGGCTGTAGCCCATACAAATATATTTCCAACTGTTCCTCAAGTTTAGTTTGATGGAACTAAGAAACAATTACATTTTATCATTTTTTTCAGGGTGATAACAGAGGAAATAATTATTTGTATGAAGTCTTCAAAACTCCTCAACTGAATCACAGTATAAACTCTTCTCTTACATGAGATAGTCCCTAAACATCCGGTGTTACTCATTACAATGTTAACTAGCCCCAGCTAATGTCTGAAAAATATTTAAAACTACTTCTGAGGCTCATGACATGACATGATCAGACACTTGAGCGTAGCACATTAAAAAGTTCCAATCAAAAAGTTCTGCTTGTAAAAATAAAAGACACGCTATAACCATGGGCTAGAGCTTTGGGAACAGTATTTTTCCAATTATATAAAGCATGTACAGTAACAAGATGAAGAGAGAATGGCTATTCTGAAATGAAAGAACAACATCTTTCAAAAAAAAGGGGGTTGGTGGTGAGGAGAGAGTATGCTAGAAAAAGAAAATTCTATCTTAAGTAAATCAAGATTCTCAATGACTTTTTTTGATGTTTGGTTACATTTTATTTTTATGAGCTAATATATATAGTATATCCTAATTTTAGAAAAAGTATAGCTGATATAATGGCACCATGAAAATTATGCTGAAGTTAGACCCAATTTCAAGTTATAGTTATAAAGTGAAGTCCTCAATTTTCAAACTTAGCTTTCTCAGGCAAACTGAGTGTCAAAATAGCCCCACGGAATTGAAAGGAGGCAAAATACATTTCAGAAATGCTAGTATGTTGTGGAAAACATCAACTCATAGGTAGCAGAAATATAAACTGTCCTCAATTTTAGCAGTTTAGGATTTATCTTCCATATGGTGATAACTTTTCCATTTAAGCATAAAGAGTAAAAAATAATCCACAAAGATAATTTTTCATAAGGCTCCCCAGATCTCCATGTCTATTGCCCTTTCATTTTTCTTAAAACAAAAACTACTCTCCACTACGCACCACTATTGTTTCATGTGGTGTGTTCACCTTCTCAGAGAAGTAGGTATTATATAAATATGCGCTATTATATTAAAAAGTCTTAGAATTTAGGGATTGCCTTTGGGCCTCCAAAACACATAAGCCATCAACATCTAGGGTTCCTGTGTGTTAGGCAAAATTCACAAACGCGGTGAGGATGTCATGCTTCCCTCTACTCACAGCCTCAACGATAGCTACTCACCATGAATTATTACAGACCTGCTTACCATTCCTACAAGCACGAATTTTCAGTGGATGGAGATAGTATGTATAGTTTAGGATAGTATTTAAAAGTCTCTGGGTGACCCAAAATTCAAGAATAAAGTATTATAGTTCTTAGATGAAGTTATCAACTACCATATGACCTGCAGTCACAGAGGCCAGAATTCAAATCATAGCGCCATTCTGTACTGTCGCGACCTTGGCCAAATTATTTACCTTTTTAAGTTTAGCCTCCCTGTGTAAAGTGCAAATAATACCTACCCTGATGTGCTATTTTGGTGATTAGATCTAAATTATATAAAATGCTGATTAGCACAATGTCTGGAACATAGCAGTTAATAAATAATGACCTTCCCAGTAACAGAATATAGTATTCAGAGGACGATTCTGGGACCATATTAAATAATGATCATTTAATGGAGGCTTAGAAATAAACTTTAGGGAAAGGATTAAAACAGCATACCACAATTACAAAATATACTGTAAACTACAGTATTTAAAACTTTAAAACCCATAAAATTCAATGCAGTAAAGGTTCATGGTTGATTCTGTTGCAGAGATGTTTAACCTATGCATCATAAAAATCACTGATTCATAAACACAGTAATCTATTAGTAATAATATCAGGTAAAAAGCATAATACGGGGTGTGTTAAAAATATAATTCTTCTCAAAACACACTTACAAGTAATATTTTACATATTCTTATAATAATCTCTGTGAAGCCCAAGCTCATTAATTTTCATTTTTAAGAAGGGTCAATGTAACCACAATTTACCATTGTAAAAATCTACATAAGCCAATTTTTTTTTTTACAACAAATACAGCATTTCTAAATACGGTCTTCTTTAATTACTGTGAATATTATTTACTTCTTATAATTCACTTATGACTACTCCTTATATACTTCCTTTACTTTTTCATTAAAAATTTTTTTTTTCAGTTGAGTAACTATTATCAGAAATGCAATGATGGACAGCATTTTCAACTGTGTCATTTTTTAGTGGAATTATATAGTAAGCCAATAGGTTATTACCAAGAGAATAAAACCAAAAGTGAAAACACCCACACAAACAGGACTTACTAGGATCATCTGTTTATCTGTGATTGCAGAGACATGGGCATAAGATTATAAACTCTTACAATGAGCAGACTGTGTTTATTAAATAATACAAAGGGTTTATGGAGATTATTTTTGATCTACATAAGCAGAAGATTCCCTTTTATGACCAAAAACTGAAAATAAGATCTTATTCTTGTTCAGTGAATCAATGCCATCCTAAGTAGATTTCTCTTATCCGAAAGAAATGCATGCATACAAAATTTAACCATACCTTCAAAAACATCCGTCATTTTGCAGATATGGGCAAATGTAGCTCCAGTCGCCCAAGTATATACCACATCCATTAAGTGAGGTTTAAATGAGCTCAGGTAAGTCTCCTCATCAATTTCCAATTTGGCTTCTGCTGAAACTTTTGCTATTCTTTTAGCACATTCCTTTGAAGGTAAAAGATACACTTAAAATGTCTTACTTATGATCTCTCTTACCACTTTTTCTTTAGGTTTCCAAAGTCATCATTCTACAAGGTTCCTTTTTCTTCCTAGGTAATAAGCCCACAATTTGGATATTCTGCTTCTAAGTAGCCACAGTGCCTGTTAACACTGCTAAGGGATCAAACAGCAAAGCTTTCCCACTATGTTAAAGTCCTTAAGAAAAACATCAAGAGCAAGACTTTCTACAAAAACCAGAACTCTTCATTAAAACTGTTCAAGAGTAACATTTAATAATCTCTAATTGTTTCATTAGCAAAATAAAGATAACAATAACAAAACAGAGAAACAAATCTTATGGGCAAAAAGATGCTATTTCCCCAAATATACTTTTAAAAATGTAAATCTCAGTATTTTCTTTTCCCTACAATGAGAATTTGGATTCATTCTTTACTCCTCGGTAATCTAAAAGGTCAAAAATTCCTAGAGCAATAAAGATTCCCCTGGTTCTGGAAGTTTAAATTTCTTATAAAGACACAAATTCATTACTATGAGCTACTGTGGCTCTGAGGACCCAGAAATAAATCATTTCTTAGTCTAAAACAGATTTTAAAACCTGATTTTAAAATTTGTTGTAAGGTAGGATGAAAAAATGTACAAAAAAATAAGCTAACTAAAACCTAGCCCATCTAGATGCCATTCATAGCACCAAGGAAAATGATGCAGGCACTGAATTGTTAGTATGGCCTATCTACATATGCAATGCTAAATCTGCATTCACAGATATTCACTCTATACAATTTATCATATTCGTGGGGGAAAATGTTTAATTTTTAAAATAAAAATTAGAAATGATGTTATCAAAATAGCATTAAATGACAAGACTAACATCAAATGACATATTTAATCCTGAAGGAAGCTGTCTCTGTGGAATGATAAATACTATGATTAGACTGTCAAAAATGTTTATTTCACAATATACTATTCACAAAATACGTAGTTCAAAAAACCTTACCTGCATTTGACGAAGTGGTCCTGCTAACTGCTCTGTTAATTTTGGCATCTCACTAGACTGTAGAAGAAAAAAGAGTAGATGTAAAAACCCAAATTTAAAATGCAGTATTTCCTACCTGCTTTAACAAACAAAACAAAGCTTTCATGATATCCATTAATTTCAAATTATAAGACCTCAGTCATTAGCATTTGGTGTTTCCAATCAACTTCTAGGTTATATAAGCAAAATTATCATTCCTCTCATCCTGAATTATATTATGCTCTTATATTTCAGAGGAAAAGATTCCACTTCTAAATTTGTAAAGTGTGCTATTTTCTGTCCCCATAAATGGAACTGAAGGAGAGCAAATACTGTAAACATGCACAGTAGTTTAGTTACATCAACATTTATAAACTGTTGTATCACAGTTTGATTTTTGAAAGTTTTGGCTTCTAGGCAATTCTCAATCTGTAGAAACTGAAAATCTGGGATAAAGAACATTAGAAATAATGCCCTCAATTTTAATTTTACTCAGCTCTTTCTAGCTCTCTAAGTACTTTTAAGACAGTTAAAAGTTTAGCATGAGTTTTAGTATTCTTAATATTGTCTTCCCAATAGTGAAAAGTCCATCAACTTCTCAATTAGAATAATAGGAGTTTCAGGTCTATTACTAACTTGTCATATGAACTTAAACTAGCTGCTTGAATTCTGTGTGTTGGTTTTTTTTTTTTTAAGGTTTAAAAAATTTTTTTTCTAATTTTTTTTTGGGGGGGGAGGATTACGTTTATTTATTTATTTTAATGGAGGTAATGGGGAATGAACCCAGGACCGTGAATGCTCAGCATGCACTCTACCACTAAGCTGTACGCTTTCCCTGTTGGCTTCTTAAGCTGTCAAAGAGAAACAATAAGCTCAGATCCTCAAAACCTATTGGATTGTGATTAGAATAAAGACATTATTAAGGGGCAAATTTTGACAAAGGTAGACTTATTGTACAAAAATAAAATTATTGTAAGAAAGATATGTTTGTATCCATGTGTGAAACATGATTTAAATTATACGTAAATTTAAAAAAGCAATTACAGGTTAGTTCCAATAGATCTGCCTTTATATTAAGCATCAGTATGCAGTATACAGGACTTCGTTTTGATATGTAACATTAATATATACATATATATGTATATAATGTAATAAATCATGAACCAGGTTATTATTCCTGTTAAAACAAACAAAAAATTGTGATGAATCATAAAAAAGCAAAATGGCCAGAATGAACTCAACATCTCAGTTTAAAAGTGAAAAGAACACAAGACTGTAAATATCTTTGATACTGAGTCCATTCACGGTCAACAGCAACCCCATCCCCTTGGTGATTTCCATCTGCCTCCTCTGCTTTACTTTTCTCCAAAACCCTCTTTCCTTTTTACATAATATACATAAACTTTATTTCTTTATTGTTTATCTTCATCCACTAGAATATAAGTATCATGAAAGCAAAAATTTTTGTTGTCTCTCTAGTGCCTAGATCTCCGCATTGCACAGTGGGTGGTTAATAAGTATTTATAAGTACCTGATATTTATATTATAAAGACTACATACAATCTTTAAATTACTCTGAATAATACAAATGATATAAAAATGTGGGGGTACAGTTTTAGAAGCAACATATTTTTAAACAGAAGTTACATATCAAGCAGACCATATATTATTTATAGTAAGTATCTTACTCTATTTACCTTTCTTTCTGAATAGAAAGCATATTTTTAAAAGTATTAACAAAATATCCAACTTGATGTTGAAAGGCACCACCATAAGAATTGATGACACCACACATAACACAGTATGGCTTCACTGAACAAATCTTAACTACATATAGTGACATCTTGGCCCAAGACTTAAAAAGAATTGTGGCCCAACACCGGTGAGGAGGTAACATATTTGGCCTCTCAGAAGACAGGATTTTTGTAGTGCGACATTAAAAAAGAAAGAAAGAGCACAATGTAAGCAATTAGCCACAGGAAAAAGTCTGACACAGGCAGAAGACCACCAAACTCCAAATAATCTCTAAATCTTAGATTTGTTCAAAGAAAATTTGACAAACATTCTTAACAATTATCTTGGAAAATGATACAATAAAATTTCGAACCTAAGGCAAACAATAGCCAAACAAAACATCCTGTAAAGAAATGCATTCCTCATGTGCAAATTAAGTTACTTCATAGGTGGATAATAGGCATTCTCAAGAGCAGAAATCGTTTTTGGATTACTATGCTATTTGTTATCATTGTCACTATAGTTATAAATCTAATCTGTAATCAGAGAGCTGAGAGGAAAATACCTACCTACTTCAAGAAGTTACATATTTTATATGGTTAAAAGTAAGGAAATAGTTAACAAGTAAACAGATCAATGGCAGAGCTGAAAAAAACAATTTGTCTTACAATTTACTACTTAAAAGTTTAACTAAATGTAAAAGGTTCTCTAAAAATTTAGATAGCAACATTAAATTATTTTTAGAAGGTAAATGTCCTTGTCTTACTATTTTGTCTGTTGCATGCACAATGAATATAGTTTTAACTTTGAAATGTGAAATATGCATTTTACTTTCTAAAACAAATCATACTACCTTTTGGAATAAACAATGATTAGTGTTCTTATGGTTTTCGATCCAGCGCTTCATTTTTTGATTTCTCAAGAGCTGTTAAAAACCAACTACTCACATGAGAAAAATGCTAAACCAACAATAAGAATTTTATGGCTATTACCTCAAATCTTAGCTATGAAAACTAAGACTTCAGCCTCTAGTTGGATCAGCTGCTTCACAGTTATTCTCCAAGAGTGGGAGGAGGGATAGTACTTCAAAATTTCATTCCCCATACAGATTTACTAGTTTTTCCCGATTTTACCTTTTCTTTTTCTTTCTAGGACTGTCTGATTAGGCTACACCTTCAAATAATACATTGGGTTATAGAGCAAATTTATAACTTGGAACCTGATTAATGATGACTGTCTACAAATAGAGTTCTATTTTACTCTTTCTTCTGATAATATGCATTTAATTCTCTCTTACTATATATTTGTGTTAGTTATACTGATGTCTAATTAACATTACTCATGTAAATATAAAGTATATTTTATCATTAAAAATATCCATAGTAATACTAAATTATAGGGTTGTAAATTAATTTCTTAAAATAAGATGTGCTAAAATCTATTAACTCACATTCTCTTGAAACACAAAGCAGCTTAGTAGTGCTGTTGCCTGTTCTGCAGATAGGTCATTGAAAAGGCCATTAAACATCATCTCAGTTAGAAGAAGTTCATCAGCACTATACCGCCATATGCAAAAAAAAAAAAAAAAAAAAAAAGAGAGAGAATAAATTCCAAATGTCAGAATACAAAAACACACATATGTACCCATACAACCTTAAGATGTAGTTTTAAATAAAATATGTTATTTGGCTATGAGGAGTGACAAACATTTACTGAGGAAATGGCAGGTCATTATACTTACCAATATATAAATAATAAATGCGAAATGGGTGTTTCATATAAAAAGTAAATGTCAAAATGTGCATATTCACTGAAATAAAGAACCATTTCTTAACTCTTAGAATACAGAAAAAAAAAGTCACTACCATTTATTATTCAGGCCCAAGGACCTTTCTGACTGTTTTCAATTCTAAGTTATTTCATAAATAACTAAAAAAACAAAGACAATGAAAAACTTTATTAGAATCTTAATTAGAATGTACCCATAGCAGACACATATTTTATCGTTTCCCAGTGTTGAGAATGTAACAAATTGCTGCTCAACTGTCATTCATGAATCTGGACTATATCCACCTAGTAAATACAATTCCATATTTCAAACATTTCTCTAATAGGTACTAGCTCATCATTACTTCTGTTTCTTCTTGCACTTCCATTGTTGAAACATACTATTGACTCCAGATTTTAAATGTATCTTTTAGGTTTTAGCTTATTATTATTTTTAGTTCTTCTTTTGCATCATCTAAATAAAATATTTTAAAAGACTTGACAAGTCATAATTTCACTGAAGAAAGGCCATCTTCTTTGCTCTATTATTGTACAGCATTTTCACATCCAGATTTATACTATAAAGATAACAGATTTATATTACAAAGATAAGTGATCAATCCAATAAATTATTCTCATCTTTTTATCATCAGTTTATCAGTTTCCTTGTACTTACAACTATCTTCAGTATTTGACTACCTAAGAACTGTATCAAGGAAATGTTAGCACACCAATCATAAATGAAAAATATAGTCACAATTCCTTTTTGGAAAAATGGGATGGTCCAAGTTCTTATCAGAAAACATTACATAACTGAAGTCTCTCCTGTTGAACATAAAGGAGAGTAAAACTAACAAAAACTTAGAATTTTCTTCCTGATCTTAGAAACAGATTATCCACTCACTGATTGAGTTGAGAATTTACCTAGGACCTGAGATTTTGCTTATATGATCAATCTCATTATCACCTTGCCTAGAGTGCTTTTTGTCTCTGTGTTAATTCTCTGAATTGTGTAATAATTGCAAAATATCTTTTTCTGTTATTTTCACCTTTATCATCAAGGGTAGAAAAAAAAATTCTGAATTCTCAACTGTGTTCAATGAAAGCTAAAAAAGACTACAAAGATGGTGTCTTTAGAACAAAATCAAGGTTTCATATAGCATGTTACATTTATATAAAGGTTTAATGGATCCATTCAGTAACTGTTAAGGACATTACTCTAAAAAAACAAAACAAATGACAAACTTTCTATTTTGGGGAGGAACTCTAAAAAAGAATAAAGCCATGAACTATCAAACTTTACAAACAGTTATAACTATTCAAAAATAAAGTAAAAAACAAAATTTAGGTTCCTAATGCAAAACTGACAGTTAAGTCAAGCCAAAAGGACAAAAATACAAATAAGACAAGACTACTTCTACAGTCTAATGTGTGAGGCAGACAAGAAAGACAATAATCACAGGACAGCAATTTAACACAGAATTACATAGGCAACTATAAAAAAAAGTTGAGAGGTCTAAAATCAAATTGAAGAAGCTAAAAGCAAGTTTTGGAAGATCTCAAAAAAAATATACAGGAAAGGGGAGTGAAGGAAAGGTCATGCTAAATGAAAGAAACACCATGTGCAGACAAGAAACAGGCTAGAGAGGGAAGGGCAAGAATATACTAAATTATGGAATTTATTCTAAAAGCAATACAAAAATCATTGAGAGACTTTTACCAAAAGAGTAACATGGTGGAATTTGTGCTTTGGAAAGAATATTCTCAAAGTAAGAGTATAAAAGATGGGTTGTAGAGACTTAAGACAAGAATCAACGAATAGTCAGGAGGGCTACTGCAATACTTCAGACAATAAACAATGAAGGATGCACATTAGTCAGTGGGAACAGTTAAAACAGCATGGAGGTAGGAGAAAACAATCAGGAAGATGTGGGAAGAGAGTAGGAAGGGAGAGAAGGAGTTGAAGATGACTCCCCAGTTTTTGCCTTCAGTGGCAGGGTCTTATTTATTCAGCAAGACCGACAAGAGGGAGAGGCAAATTGGGGCGAAAGGTAACATACTTTGATATGTATTCTTGTTCCCTCTCTCCCTAAATATTCTATTTCAGGATAAAATCAGTATCTTTTCTTCCAAGGCTAAATCTAGCTGCAGACATCTGAGAGAAATTAATTTCTTTATTACTTACTAAATACTACATAATATCACAAAGAAATAATTTCAGTAACATTAATTTTGGCATACAAATCAGCAGACCAGTGTTGTGGTCTAGATTTAATCCTGGATAAATTATTAACTTTACAGTGCCTAGGTGTCTTTAATTACAAAGTAGGAAAGCTTAATTTTATCACAGGTTGAAGGAAAACTTCAAGCCTGTGGGCCAAGTCTAACTGAAGAAATGTTTCATTTGGCTTGCACAGTGACTTAAAAAAACAAAACAAAACTGGAGTTAGCTTGTGAAAATTTAAAAATCAAGAGACTGCATCTAAAATTCTGGATTTGGGGCTTTTTTAAGTTGAAGAATCTGTATCACATTATTCTGTAATAACTGACTGGTAATGGGTAGTCACTGACCCCTTTTTGGTGGCCAAGAATTGTCCTGTTTACCACAGAATTGTGGCCCCTTCAGACATCTGAATTCATACCTAAACTGTATAAACAACAAGAACAGTATGAATAAGCCTTCTTCAGGAATGTCCAAGATCATATACAAGGTTTGTAATTCTCTGGCCCCATCTACTAGGGCCATGGTGAGAACATAAAAAGCTGTTTCAAAATGTCTTTTATGGACTCACTGAGAATAATATTCATGACTACAGCAAAACATTTATCTTCAGGATGATGGCAATCACATAGGACCCTGAGCCAGACCATCCAATGGGCCATTCCAGAATTTCTGACCCACAGAAACCACCAGGGAGAATGAAATAACTGTTGTTATTTTAAGTTATATAGTTTTAAGGTCATTTGTAATGTGGCAAAGATTATCAAAATAGACAATAACTTATATCCAATTGACAGTAGCTAATATCCAATTTTAAACTGAGGTCTGTAACATGCTATACTATAATACTCTATCTTTAGTCCAAAACTTTACCAAAAAAAGGGTAATGATTATTAGATTAAGTTTCAAGGTGGGAAAACATTCCTAATAGCTAAAAAAAGTATACAAAATCATGTATAAAACTAAGATTACAATCATGTAAAAATTTCATAATGCATTAAAATAAAGAGGAAATATATGTAAATGCTAATGGTGTTTGTGTTAATTAGTCAGATCCAAGAGATTTTTATTCTCCCTTTCTAAATTTTCAACTTCATGGTCAAAACCTGTATTTAACATGGGAGGTACTATACAAACTTTCTATTTTTAAGACAGCTCTTCTGCCAAAATATCAATAGCCCTCTCTAAAAAAAACAATATCCCATTTGAAAGTCAGTTTTCCAGAACAATCAAGTTTTACCTGCTTATCTCGCAAGCCACTCGTCCTTTCATCTCTATGACATCAGAAGATGTAGCAAATCCCAACCTCCTTAAAACACGTTTGCGACATTTGAGCTCATCCATTTGTAAGACAGTTCTTGCTTTCTTTAGTTCTCGCTTTGCAGATTTAATATCTATAGCAATCTAAGGCATATAAAAGTATAAAGGAAGTTCAATAATAAAGCAAACAAAATGAGATTTAGTCACGAAATGAAACAAACTATTACACTGGGGGGCGGTGAAGGGGAATATAGGAGCTTCTTAGATACTGTCCCAGGATATTACACAAGAGGAATGATGTATCTGAGGTTATTAAATATCAGCAAAAATGTTAACTATATGGGAAATATAAAATATCCATTTCAAAAACACGAGGCAGAGCAGGGAGATTAAGGAGTTGTTAAAAGCTTAAGAAGTTGGGCATAGAGCATGACTCTTGCTTAAATGAGGAGGGTAAGGAGGAAGGTCTAGAAGGAGAGGACTGAGGTGGTTGGCCACAAGCTAAATGAGGTAACCTGCAGGAAGCAGAAAGTCAGTGTGAATTAGGATAGGGTCTCCCACGACAGGATGCATAAGATACCCATACTCCTAAAGTAGCAATCACATCAGCTCCAGCTTCTCATCCTTAGGGAATCAGGGGGTAACTTAGACAACAGGGAAAGAAAGATGAGAGTATATGAATCTTGTCTCTTAACTACTTCTATTTTCCCCATGATTCCTGATGCCCTGAAAAGTATTCCTTCTATTTGCCCAGGATGGAAATGGATTTAACAGAGAGAACAGGTCTTTATTCTATAGACAGAGATAAAATTTAAAGGGAAAATCAATTTTGAGGTCATCCTTTAGAGTGGATGAGATTTAAAATTCCGTTAATCTGTAAACATTACACACTTTTCAACTGTGACAGAGGATGACAGTGTGAGAGCAAGAAAATACTGGGATCCTGAAGTGGAGGCCTGAAGTTCAGAGAAACATTGACAAAGAAGTTCAGGATTAAGTTGAAATTCTGACTCTGAAATTCTGTAGATAATTTATTAAGCTTCAGTTGAGGAGTAGAAATGATAAAGGCAATGACAGTAGTCAGTAACTGGCATTTATTGATAGCTGACGATGTATCCTATTTCCAGTGCTTAACATTATTTCATTTAATTCTTACAACACTCATAAGAGGTAAGCAACTAAAATTAAATCTGCATTTTACAGATGAGAAAACAGAGAGAGAGAGAGATTACTAAGCAAACTGGTCAAGATCACAAAGCTAGTGAGTGATAAAGATGGGGTTCAAAAAGGTTATCAGAATCTAGACTCTAAACTCTTGGCAGTTATTTATATTGCTATGAACAGATGTGCTGTCATAACACTATGAGGCTAAGAAGCAACACTTTCTATGTTAGGTAACTCTATGCTACTACCTAGCACGACTTATCAGGGCTATCAGAAAAAAAAAATGTTTCCTAAAGTTTCTTTGATTGAGTATACCAATATATGAGCAGAACAGAAGACTGTGCTAAGTACTCAGAGGTATATAATGCCTACTAAGTTGGTAGAAGAGAGTCTACTATTTAGGATTTTTATCTAAATAATTTTTATATTGATTACATGTTGAAATATATTTTGGATATATTGAGTTAAATAAAAATCTTATTAAAATGAATTTCATCTGTTTCTTTTCACTTAGAAAAAATGTGACTACTAAAGAATTTAAAATTACTTAAGTAGCTTGTATTATATTTCTATTGGACAATGCTATTCTGCATCTTTTTCTACACACTTTAGAAGAACACAGATATCCGTGCCTGGGGCTTTTCCCACAGTAGTGAGATCAGCTTCCTTTTCCACTGAATATATTAAGACTTCTCTTCCAAAGAGTACATATATATTTACCTCACTCTTCTTAATAGCTATATTGATTTTCACTATGAATATATTCTTAATTCATGTATTTAATTCTCTACTGATGAACACTGAGGCTGTTTATATTCATTTCCTTTTACAAACAATGGTAACTCTTTGTAGTATTCCTTCATTAGGAAATACAATATAAGCACATTACAGACAATGGGGGCAGGGGAGACCTAATATAATTTCACTGCTCAAAGACAACCACTTAAGGTTTTCAACTTTTCCAGTGTATGTTTTTACTTTTGCTAAATTGTAATCATAGTCCACATTGGTTTTAGGTCCTACTTTTTTCATTTAATGCTCTTGCACAAGGAAATATATTTTCCATGTATTGCAGAATCTTTGTAAGTTTATTTAGCCAGTCTTTCAACCAGACACTAGGGTCTTTTTCAGTTATA
The DNA here is from genome assembly GCF_009834535.1 of Camelus ferus. Classification (NCBI taxonomy): domain Eukaryota; kingdom Metazoa; phylum Chordata; class Mammalia; order Artiodactyla; family Camelidae; genus Camelus; species Camelus ferus. The sequence goes on along the minus strand of NC_045698.1, from coordinate 35,840,563 downwards.
TCTCAGTAGCTCATATGATGTCTCTCTCTGTGGTTTCAAACTACCTTCTCCATGGATACTTTCCAGTCACCATTCAACCAAACTCAAGTCTCTGTTCTTGTGTTGGGGAACTGTTAAGGCTGACTCTCCAGTGACCATGTAGGGAGTTAACTGGAAGCACCAGGGGACCTGCTGCAATGGTCCCAGTGAGAGATGAGCAGGCCAGGATCACAACTGAATATACAAGCTTTTTGTGTCTCAGTTTCCTCACCTTGAGAAGAAATCTTCATGGTGTATTAAATGTTTACTGAGAACACACCTGCTGTGGCCAGCGTGGCACAGGGCCACATTATGTTAGTTCACAAAAAGCTAGAAAGAGGCAGTGCTGTAAAACTATGCACCAAACACATTACTCTATTAAGCCAAGAAGTTCCTTATCATATTATTTATTCAATAAATACTAAGTATCTACTTTATAAAGGTAGATAATTACAGGAGATAAGGAAGAGTACAAATAAGCTAAAATGAAATACCTGAACCTAAGGAGCTTAAAATCTAGTTTGCGAGACAGGAAGACAAATGTGATATAAGTGGCAGGTGACAGAAGTTGAAAAAGCATAGCAGTAAGGACTTATAAATTTCAAGGAAGAAATGACATTTATACATACAAAAGATTCTAGTTGGAGAAATGGATAGTGGGAAGGCACGTGTTCATCTTGAAAAGTTTTTTTTCTAAATTCGTTATTCAAAATGGCTGTAAGAATGCTTTTACTGGTTAGAGAATATAGCTAATTACCCTAAAAAGGTGAACTACTACTTCATACCACTAGGATGGCTATAATTAAAAACACAGACAATAAAAAATGTTGGTGAAAATGTGGACAAATTGGAACTCTAATAAATCACTGCTGAGAATGTAAATAGTATACCCACTTTGGAAAACAGTTTGGCAGTTTCTCAAAAAGTTAACATAGAGTTAATCTAACCCATCAATCCTACCCAATTCTACCCAGGAGAAATGAAAACATATGTCTGCACAAAAACATGTACACAAATGTTCATAGCAGCATTATTCATAATAGCCAAAAGTGGAAAAACTCCAAATGTCCATCAACTGATGAATGGTTGAACAGAATGTGGTATACACATACAATGGAATATTTTTCAGCCATAGAAAGGAATACATGCTACAATGTGGATCGTTTGTGAGGACATTATGCTAAGTGTGAGAAGGCAGACACAAAGGCCACATACTATATTATTTTATTATTTGCAATCTCCAGAATTGGTAAATCAACAGAGGCAGAAAGTAGATCTGTAGTTGTCAGGGGCTGGAGGTTAGGGAAATGGGAAATGACTGCTAATTGATCTGAGGTTTCTTTTTGTTAGGGAGAATGTTCTGGAAATAGTGGTTATGGCTACAGATAGCTGAATATACTAAAAACCACTGAAGTGTATGCTTTAAAAGAGTGAATGTTATGTTATATGAATGACATCTCAAAATGATCATCTTGTTTTGCTTTTAAGAGTTGACAGTTAACTTAAAAAATAGCTAGACATTTTCCTGTTTTAGCTGATGAAACCAACAGGAAAAGAAAATGAAAAATATATACTCACTTATTTAGTAAAATACATAGAACTCTATGATAAAAAGTAAGTCTCTGCCATACCTGTGCTTTTTTTTCACAAAGAGTATACACAGTTTCCAAATTTGGATCATTATGAAGTGGATGAGAATACATTCGATGCTCAAAAGCCTCTACTTTCTGGATGACTTTTTTCAGCCCTTGATCTTGAATGCCCATGTCATCAATAGGATCTAATAAAGGAACACCATCAGGAAAACGCTTCTGAACTTCCTGAAAGAAAATATTTTAAATTCATTTTTCATCTTACAGATAAAATTAGTTAAGACTAAACTAAATCAAATTTCCCTTTATGTTTTTTCTATGCACACAGACATAAAGAGGATGCTACATGTATAATTTTGCATTTCCCACTTAGAGTGCATTTTTCTACTGCATTCGTTTATGAAAACTCCTTTTAAATAATTTTACTATGATTTATTGATATGGAGATGTATAATAATTTACTAATATTTCTAATATTTAGAGCTTAATAGGTCTGGCTGTGGTAAAACTTATTGGATAAAACCCCTTATTGTATATTTAGGTGGTTGTAATTTTTTGCCATTATAAATAATCCTGTATCGAACATCTGAAGTATAAATTCTTTTCAATATTCTGATTATTTCCTTGGGACTGATTCCTATGGAGGGGACTCCTGAGTTGAAAGATATAAAGTTTTTCAAAGGTCAAGATCCCTACTGCTAAAAAATTTTGTTTTAAACATGATTGAACTGTTTAATGAGAATGTGAGTTCAGAGAAGAGATAGGTCACTGTAGGCTGGTATCCCACTGGGAGACTTCTGGGGTCTTAGATAGGCTTTAAAGGTAAGACAGGATTTGGCCAGTAAGTAATTAAAAAAAAAAAAAAGAAAGAAAGAAAAAGAAAAAAAAAAAGAAACGGTTAAACACAATTGTAAAATTGTCAAGAGAATTATTCATTTCAGGAAACCTACCTATGGACTACAGCTTAAAAATTCCTACTCTACACTGAAAGCATCCTGTTTCTCAGATTCTAGTATAGTGTCTTTGCTACACAGTGAATGCTTTTCAAATATTTGACTAAATAACCAACAAAGTTTCCTTAAATTAAATTATAAAGTTTCAATTTTTCCTACTGAAAATAAAACTATCTCATCCATCTATTAACTATATTAAAAAGTGGTTAAAAGTCCTGGCACCTGATTTTATACATAAAACTTTCAATATATCTATAATTATCTTCACTCATAATGAATAAAGCAAAACATATTTAACATACAACAGTGGGCACACTTTCCTTTGTAAACCCTCCTTTAAATTCACTTTGTTGGCAGATTTAGAGATGATAATCTACATGTAGATCTGCTGCCTCTATTTTTGTTAAAAATAATTGCCACTATTAGTAGTATTTATAGTTTCTGGAAGAAAGCAATATTTAAAAGTATTTCAGTTGCCTTGTTACAAACCCTATTTATGTTTACATAAAATTGATATTTAATTTATAAAACTAACATGTATACCTGTATTGATTTTAAGACACTCTGTCTATTGTCCAGTGGTCGAAGGTCTTTAGGAATGTAAAGCCTAACACTGCTGATAGCAGACAGAAGATGCACCAAAACTGGAACAACCTACCAACAAAAAAGTTATATATTTATATATATTACAATTAAAATTGCATGTTTTCAAATTATGCCGTTTCTTAAATTTAGCTTGAATCCTTAAAAGAAAGCTGCATTTACAATATATGACAGGTATAATAAGTAGATAGTAATCATTGTGGAAGCTCATATCTTAGAAGAAACTATGCTTAAAAAAGTAAAAACAAATTCAAATCTTTAAATAACAGGCAAATAAATGGTACATAAAAATAAGTGATTCCCTCAACAGAGACGCCATACTTTATTCATTTTTGCATCCTCAGTGTTTGGCACTTTTTGAATACCTAAAAGTATTATAATACTACAGAGGAAAGAAGCGTTCCTTTTGGGTTTGGATGGCCAAGTAAGATTCACATAAGCTCTGGATGGGCCAGAATGAAGAGAAGAAAAGAAGTATTTCAAGCAGAGAAAACAGTATACTAGATTAGACAATCCTGAAAAACATCTATTTTCAAACTTTCTTCCATGCTTTCTCCTGACAAGAATACCCTTCCCTCACAATTAAATATGTCATTTTGCCTTCTTTAAATTTACCTCCTTTAAATTCAGAGGGCCTCTAGAAACTGAGGAGAGGTTAACATTTTCACAGGTCCAAACTGTCAGTGTATTGGTCTCCTATGGCTACCTTTACACTCAGATCACTCTGATCTGAAAAAATAACTATCATCTGGTTGCTTGTAACAAATGTATTTGCTGTGTTTTACTGAACAAAATGGTACAGCAATTGAATGTGGGTTCTAGAGTCAAGACAGCCTGAGCTTGAATGCAGTCTTCAGTTAGCTGTGTGACCTTGAGCAAGTCACCTAGCCTTTTAAAGCTTCAGTTTCCCCATTTTAAAAACAGGGACAAACAATGTAAGAGAATACCGAGCCCCAAAATCAATCCACACACACCTACAGTCAATTAGTCTACGTATGGCAAAGAAGGCAACAACGTACACTGGAGAAAAGATACTTTCTTCACCAAGTGGTGTTGGAAAAGCTGCACAGCTACATGTAAATCAATGAAATTAGGAAACTCCCTCACACCATATACAAAAATAAACTCAAATGGTTTAAAAACCTAAAGACATGACGCATTAAAACTCCTAGAAGAGAACAAAGGCAAAACATTCTCAGACATACATTGTAGCAGTATTTTCTTAAATCGGTTTCCCAAGGCAAAAGAAATAAAAGCAAAAACAATCAAATGGGACCTAATAAACTTGTAAGTCTTTGCACAGCTCAGGAACCAACAATAAAATGAAAAGACAATCTATGGAGTAGAAGAAAATATTTGCAAATGATGTGACTGACAAGGGGTTGATATCCAAAATAAACAAACATCTAGTACAACTCAATATCAAAAAACCAAACAATCCAATCAAAAAAATGGGCAGAAGACCTAAATAGATACTTCTCCAAAAAAGACATACACATGGCCAACCAGCACATGAAAAGATGCTTAATATCGCTAATTACTAGAGAAATGCCAATCAAAACTACAATGAGGTATCACCTCACACCAGTCAGAATGGCCATTGTCAGAAAGTTCACAAAAAATAAATGCTGGAAGGGTGTGGAGAAAAAGGAACCCTCCTATACTGCTGGTGGGAATGTAAACTGGTGTAGCCAGTATGGAAGACAGTATGGAGGTTTCCTAAGAAATTTAAAATAGAGCTACCATTGATTAAGCAATCCCTCTCCTGGGCATGTATCTGGAAAAGATGAACTCTAATTCAAAAGATACATGCACTACAACCTTCATAGTAGTAGTATTTAACAATAATATACCATCTAATATACAGCCCATATTAAAATATCCCCAACTGATCCAATAACATCCTTTATAGATACTACTACTTTTGGATCCAGGATCCAGCCACAGATCATTTATTGCATTTAGTTGTCAGGTCTCTTTATATCTTCTTTAATCTAGAATATTCCACATATTTTTTTTTCTTTTATAGTATTAACATTTTCATATAATCTCAAATTTACAAAAAAATTACAAGAACAAGATAAAGAGCTCCCATGTATCTTTAACCAGATTCACCAATTATTTACATCTTGCCCCATTCGCTATATCATACTCTTTATATATATATAGACATATACATATACATACACACCCATACACCCATAAAACAAGTATTAAAAGAGGGGAATTTAATGTTGATACAATAATATAATATAATCTATAGTCCATATTAAAATTTACCTAATTTCCCCAAAACATCTTCTATTTCAACCTCCCTTCTCCTCCACCACTCTACGGATCCAAATTAGGATCATGTATCGAATTTAGTTGTAATACTTCTTCATTCTCCTTTAATCTGGAACAGTTTTTCAGTTTTTCTGTGACTGTCAGGACATTAACATTTTTTAGTACTATAGGTTAGTTATTTTGTAGGTTTGTGTAATCATGAAGAATCATCAGATTCAGGTTATGCATTTTGGACCAAGTAATTTTTCAGCAATAATTTCAAAGGTTCCTTTGGCTACAATAAATATATGCCAAGTTATGGGAATTTTAGCCTCATTTATAGTTAAACAGTCGGTAAATATATATGAGGAGAAAAATATCTTACAAGTTTCACTGGTGGTGGAAGTCTGGAGGAGAACAAATTAGAAGACAGAGGAACAAAGATCAAAGGCTAGTTGGCACTCAGAAGGATAAATAATTAGACTTTTAAATCATTATTTTAAAATGCTTAATAATGAATAGTCTTTTTAACTACTGCCAACTCTGAATTTCACGGTCATTTAACTGATCCAAAGCAGCAGCCTATACTGCTGCAGTGGCAGATTTTACTTTCCACAAACCAAAGCCTATTACAAGTATCATTACAATGACATTTCCTAAAAGATCTAGTCAATGTGCCACATACTTAAAGCAATGTTTAAAAATAACAAAATTCCAGTTATATTAGCCTTCAAATAGATACATGGAATCTCTACAGCAAGGTTTATCTACTTTTATTCTATATTAATTATTTTAAAGTAAAATAAAATAGACATTCAAGAAATAAATCTCATATGGAAACATTTTGAACTTAATTAAAAGCACATATAAATTAAATCATTTTAAGGAAATTTAGAATTTTTTCATTATCAAAACACTGGATCATTTTTTCAATCATTATTTTCACAGGGATGTAATAAACAGTAAAGGAAATAAAAATGTAAAGTTATTCAATCACAAAAATGACAAAATATCTTTTTAGCCTAGGTAAATTCCAGCTTCATGTAAAAATTTAAATTATTAAATTTCCCTTATCTTTCACTTTGTCCTTATTTACCTTGATAAAAGAGAGCTAAATTTCATTAATTATCCTACTGGATTTAGATAGCTTTTAACATACCTTAAAACATCTTGAAAACTTCTAATTTAGAAATCATGACAGTATGCTCACTATAGTCACATTCAGTAAATCTAGTGATTATAAATAATATAAAATAATACCTGAAATCTGAAAATAAAAAAGTACAAACCTGCATCTCTCCTTTCTCGTCAGGTTTAGCGGGCTTTGCAGCCTCAGTAGCTGAATTTTTCAAGCTCTCTTTGCTACAGCGCAGGAGTACTTCTACTACATATAGAGGATCCAGTTCACCAGAATTAGGCTAGGAAAAAACAGGAAAAAGCTTATTAATTCTTAAAAACTGGCCCACAAATTTTAAGTTCCATGTGTACAGGGACTATGTTCTCAGTAGTTGGCATTATGTCTGGTACATACTGCAGAGTAGATGTTTATTTTATAAAATGAGGGCTGTCTCTCTTCAACTTTCTCCACTGGATGAGAAAACAAATTACTTGATACTTATGAATTTAAATAGCATGATTACTGTCAACTGTGACACAAAATGCCATTTTAAGTTTCTAATGATTAATTTATAATTTTATTTAATACACCAGAATTTAAAAAATAAACTAAAAGAAAGTAGCAGGAAATGAATACGTATCTTCAAATTGCCCTAATTAAGCAACACGAAAAATAGATACTGAGTAGATTATTTTATTGCTTAGTATACTAGTACCTCCATAATGTGGCTTCATATAATTTGAAGTCTGCTAGCCTTTTATATTCACTAATAAAAACATGATTCTCAAAGACCCAAGAGTAATCACATCATCGGCACTATATTATGTTTAGCAGCAGCATCTTTCAAATAGTAATAGAAGACTTTTTTCTTTAGTAAAGAATTCCTCTCTACTTTTTAATTCAATTATTTAAATAATCTCCTTTGCATAAAATTAGATACAGGAAGAAGTTATTCTGTTTGAGAGAAGAGCATGGCAAAGAAATGACTGCTTGGTCTCCTCTCATTCACCCTTCAGAGTTCTGGTGCAAATATGAAAAACTGTCAAGAAATGACTATGGATCCATACCAACAACCTATTTCTGTAATAAACTATCAAGAGCCTAAGAATAGTAAGCAGTAAAATTTCCCAAAAAATAAAAAATACAACTATAATTATCTTAAACCACTAAGTTCAAATTTCCTCAAAGAAAGCATAAGCTCCATTTTTCAATTCAAAAGGAAAACTAGTTTTTTCTCAGCATACGTTCCCCCCCCCAAATACAGTTAATTTAAAAGACTTTTAAAACATTCTTCAGCTTGGTACAGATACAAAGCACAGTATTTTCAATTAGATCTGTATCTGCAAATATTATGTACATGTATATCTTAGTCAACATAAAATGAGTTTTACAAACAATGAACTAAGTAAACAGCTATGACCATCTGTCCAACAGGTCAACAACTGTAAGGACAATCAATGAATATTTAGCTTTCCAAAGGCAGGGGAAAACCCTCTGAATAAAATACACTCCACAATTAGATGAATAAATTAACTCCAAAGTGATGTGATACATAAGAGCATCTGGACAAAGTTAACCTAAGATTTATATAGAATCGTTAATGTGTCTAGATAATCTAGAACTATTATTGGGTTTAATTTCAATTCTGTAGATTTTATTTGTAAACTTAATATTCTCCTTTTATAAGATACAACAATCACAGAATTGACAATTAGAACTCAAGCATCTCATGCATAACCATCTATCCTTGTAGAACTTCCAAAATCACTTACAACATTATACAGATCTCCTCAAGGGTTACTACGGAAATTCATTTGAAAGCCTTCTTTACTGTAGCATTCAATGAAAATTTGCTGTTAAATTTACTTCCTAAGATAAGAAATCTCTTTTCAGCAAACTTCTTCTATTTCTGTACTCTGGTAAAGCTGGGTCAACAATGTCATCTTTCACATAAGACAAAATAGTTACTAAATGTTCTATCTGGCTTTCCAATGACTGCCTTAGCATAAATTTTTGCTCATATGTCCTAGTTTTTAACTTCTTAATCATATAATTGAACTTTCATCTCCCTAACTTCTCTTCATTCCTTGTAAGATATGTCTAATTTCTTACTGTGAATGAAAATTACCAGATTAAAATAATTTTGAGAATCTCAAGCTTATAATGTAGACACAAATAATATGAAATAAATATTGAGAATACATTTTATCTACCTAAAATGCTCCAAACTATTTTCTTCATTGGTATGTCGCTCTGTGGACAAAGAATGTTGCCTGCTACATCAGTAAACAAAGGATGGAGATAAACAGGCTGCCTGTCACTGGTATGTTATCTCTGTGGACAAAGAATGTTGCCTGCTACACCAGTAAACAAAGGATGGAAATAAACAGGCTGCCTGCCATGAAGCCATGAACCACAATGGTACACCCTGAGCCGACTCAGGTCAGAGAAAAACAGGATACTGGCCCTACATAATTAAGGCACATATCAAAGGAACAATTTCAATACGCCCAGACTCTTGCATCTTACCACACACAGAAAAGTGCTAAATTGATTAAGTTGAAGATGTCAGTAATCTTTTGATGTTCTGAACACCTGTGGGTTTTTGGGGTTTGGGTTTTTTTGTTTGTTTTTCTTTACAAAAATCCCTATATATCCTGGCTCCCCCACTATGTACTCAGAACAGTCCCTTGGAGCTATCTGATAGGCTGTCTCCTGGGATTAAGTCCCCAGTGAGTCCACTGAATAAATCATTTCTCAACTTTTAGGCTGTGTAATTTTTTTCAGTTGACAGTTTCGGCGACCAGTGAAGGGACCCAGAGCAGACTTGTCTCCTCTGCCTTAACTCCACAAGGATCTGGAGCCTTGGTACCAACAATGGCCTCTTGGGCCCATCTGCCTCCCCAAAGAGTCCAGATGAATTTGGGTAAGTCTCTCCTGGTTCTTGGATCTCCCATTATTGGCTGATGATCCTGAGTTTTATTTGGTGGTGTTAAACTCCTCTTTGGAGGAGTAGGTTATCTTTGAAACTTAGTTTCAAGAAGAGGTACCTGGGTATCCTCAGTGAAAGACACTGAGTAAGGTTGGACTGAGTAATCAGGTGGAAGATGGTCCGGAGTTTTTCCTTGAATTGACTACTATTAATAGTGTTTGTTGGAATAGAAGGGAAGATATTTCATGAGAGCTTTCAGCTCTGAAAAAGGGACATCTTCCAGCTGGCAATAGATTTCTCAGGCAACTAAGAAACTTGCAGGAGTGATGGAGGTAAGTCCTCCGACCTTGCAGCCATCCCTATAGAGAAACCTACTCATTTTCATTAAAACTTGCTCTGCTGACATGCAGAAGAGCTGGTCACTCTGTGATCCCAGCACCCATGGTGGTCTTAGGTTACCAAAGGGAGAAACTGAGACACATAAGAGAGGTAAAACGAGCCCAGAGTAAAATCTAGAGGAGTTAATAAGCTCACAAACAGCACACTGGCCCATCACACGATTGTAATTAGAGATTTTATCTTGACAAACTGATCGCAGAATGGGGAACAAAGCCTTCAAAAAAAAAAAGGGAAAAAGGAACGATAAGACTGCCAGCCTCCATCTAACATTCCAACCAGGTTTATGTATGTACAAAACTCACACTTTCAATTACGTACTTAATTGGGAATTAAAGGAAATCTTGTCCTGAACATGACTAAGAAGAAGCTCTTTTAATGCATGCACAGTTAAGTTACAGAAAGCTGGCTTGATAAAATCTTTTCAGAATTCTGACCTTAAAGAAACAAAAGCCCTTCTAAGGGGAACTTGCACTTCTCTTCCTGTGTCTTTGAGATGTAAATGTTCTTACCCGATCTTTGTTTTGTGTGTGTGTTTTAAGATCACTAACTCTGCCACCTGAAGGTACATATATATACACCTGGCAGCCAATTAAATAAACTGGGATTCAGAGCAGTCTTTTGCCTAACGGTGACAACTCACAGCGAGCTTTTTGCCATCTTAATGTTCACTGCATCTGCCTTTACTATTTTGGGGAGTAAACTTCCTGGTTCTTGTTTAGGTGGCACCCGTCACACTCTTGTGGGGACACCTCTTGCATCTTATTGATTTGAGTCATTATTAAGGTATTATATCTCATTAATGGCCAGGTGATGGATCCTTTAAATTGGAGAAACTTCTAAATTGGTAAATTTTTAGAGAGCTCTCATAATAAAGAGCTGTTTTATTGGTACTTACGAAAAAACAAATTAGAAGGTGGGAAAAAAATATACATATAATGGTTAGCCTAAGAACTCCTTTAATTTAACACAAACAAATACACAAAAACAATGACAAAATGGTCTGGGAAGCCTTATTTGTGGTCTGTGCTTTCCCCCATGGGTCATACAGATGCTAACAAAACCATTAGGATAATGTTAATTAGGTTGATAAACAGGGAAGTAAGAAGAAAAACTAAAGAGAAAGCCTAGAAACTTCTTTACAACAAGGTAAAACTTTAAAAGGGATCTGACCCAAATGGATAAAGAAATCTTTAGATGGTTATTTTAAAATGGGATAAATAAAATGAATGTTGATGGGGTTAAAACAAAAGGTTTTGATGCAAGGCTACCTAAGGTTGGATGGGCCAAAGGGACCCCCTAATTGGTCCTGAACATTAAATGGTCCCAAACAAGTCTGCTCTATTTTATCTCAGTTAAAAAATAAATAAAAAATTTTAAAAAGCCGTATATATAAACTATACATATAGTTGAAAAAAAATTGCACTGGGATATATGACCAACAATTGCTTGGATCAATTAATCAAGTTAAAAAAAATTAACAAAAGAACCTGAGTCTTTTGGCTCAACCTCTCATTTGAGACCAAAGCATTTTATACCAAAATAGATGATAAATGGCTGGGATAAAAAGAAAGATTTCTGGACTCTTTATGAAACAAAGGCTTGTTGATAGGGCCCGAATAGAAACTAAAGTTAAAGGTATAAAAGTTGACAGAATTGAGATAAAAGTTCACAAAAAACTGGTATACACTTAAATAGATTTTATGTAAGATGGTTACATTTCATCTGCCTGAATACATTGTGGGATAGACGTGTTTCACTAGGGAAAGCTTCCCCTGACTGGTATTGTGAGACAGTGCCTATAAATCTGCCCTTCAGATAACATTAGTTAAAAACCATTAAAGGAAACCAATAGGTTTGCCTGAGTCCACATAATATAAAGTAAAACTGGAAGCTAATATTTAAAGGCTAGTAAAAATAATAAAGATTTTGCTCTAGATCTAATCTGTGCACTCAGAAAGAGGGCTTTTGTTGAAAGCCTTATGCAAGCTTTTGAAGACATGATAAATTGAACACCAAAGTTCTAGAACATAGAACTATTAGTTTTTAATTTAGTTGGAAATCTTCTGACTATATAAAAAAGCAAATTAAAGAAAAATAGTTGGGCAAATCAATCTTTAATATCATTTAGGTGGCAGATTGGTTCTTTGGAGAATTCAACTGTCTCTGTCTTGCTGAAATTAACTCTAGAAGAAAATAATCTGAACAGACCTATAGTAAGTAAAGAGACTGATTAAACACTCAAAAAACTACCCACAAAGAAAAGCTCAGGCCCAGGTGACCTCAAAGGCAAATATTTAAGAATTAATATCAATTCTTCAAAAACTCTTCCAAAAAGTACATGAAGTGGAGGGGAACACTTCCTAACCCATTCTGTGAGGTCAGCATTACCCTAATACCAAACCCAGACTAAGACATCAAAAGAAAGGAAAACTACAAACCAGTATCTCTTTTTTATATGGGTGCAAGTATTTCTAACAACATAATAGCAAAACAAATCCAGTAACATAGAAATAGGATAATAGTATGATCAAGTAGGACTCATCCTAGGAAACCAAAGTTGGTTTAATTTCTGAAAAGCTATTAATATAATATACCATATCAGAATAAGTACAAAACAGAGTGAAAAAAAAAACACATGATATATGAATAGGCACATACAAAGCATTTGACAAAATACAACTCTCATGACAAAAACACTCAACAAACTAGGAATAAAAGGAAACTTCCTCAACTTAATGAAGAACACCTATGAAAACATCACACTTAATGGTAAAAGAATGAATGTGTTCTCCTGAAGATTAGGAAAAAGACAAGGATATGTCCTTCATCAGTATTGTACCGGAGCTTCTAGCCTGGGCAATTAGGTAAAAATTGGAAATAAAATGCATCCAGATTGAAAAGGGAAAAGTAAAACTGTCTCCATTTGCAGACAAGAAAATCCTACAGCACCCACTAAAAAGCTATCAGAACTAATAAAGTTACTAGCGAAGTTGAATAATGCAAGATCGATATATAAATTCAACTGTATTAATATATGCTTGCCATGAAAACAGTGAAATTGAAAGAACCATTCACAATAGCATCAAAAGATTAAAATACCTGGGAATAAATTTAACAAAAGAAGTTCAAAATTTATACCTGGAAAACAAATTATTGTTGCAATCAATTTTAAAAGATCTAATAAATGGGAAAACATCCAATGTTCATGATCAGAAGGCTTAGTTATGATGACAATACTCTCTCCAAAATGGTCTACAGATCCAATGCAAACCCTATCAGATCCGAGCTGACTTCTTTGTAGAAACTGACAGACAATAAAATTTATATGGAATTATAAGAGTGGCAGAATAGCCAACACAATCTTGAAAAAGAACAAAGTTGGAGGACTCACCAGCCCATTATTTCGAACCTTAACTACAAAGATACAGTGATCCAGACAGGTGCTGGCATGAGGATAGACATACAGATCAACTGAACAGAACTGAGTTCAAAAATAAATCCATGTATCTATGATCATCCAAGTTTTGACAAGGATGCCAACATCATTTAAGTGAGGAAAGAATTTTCCAACAAATGGTGCTAGGACAAGAAAAAAGCTGCATCCTTACCTTAAGTCACATAAAAAAAAATTAACTCAAAATGGATCAAAGACCTAAATGTAAGAGCTAAAACTATAAAACTCTTAGAAGAAAACACAGGGGTAAATCTTCATGACCTTGATATTGGCAGTGGTTTTTTTCATATGACATCAAAAGCCTGAGTAACGAAAGAAAAAAACAGAAAAACTGGATTACATTAAAATTTAACACTTTCATGCGTCAAAGGACATTATCAGAAAAAGCAAAGGTGGACCAGATGGCTTCACAAGTGTATTCTACCAAGTGTATTCTACCAAACATTTAGAGAAGACTTAACAGCTATCCTTCTCACACTAGTCCAAAAAACAGAGAAAGAAACTTCTGAACTATCAGAAAGAGAAATTAAGAAAACAATTCCATTCACAATTGCATCAAAAACAAACAAACAAACAAACAAACAAAAACCAGGACTAAATCTAAAGAGGCAAAAGACCTGTACTAAAAGAAAAGTATACTACACTATAGTAAAACTGTAAGCCACTAATGAAAGAAATTGAAGATTTTACAAACAGATGGAAAAAAATACCATGCTCATGGACTGGAAGAATTATTACTGTTAAGATGATCGTACTCCCCAAGGCAAACTATAGACTCAATACAGCTCCTAACAAAATACCCAACAGCATTTTTCATAGAATTAGAACATGTAAGTCTAAAATATGTACGGAAACATAAAAGACCCTGAATAGCCAAAACAATCTGGAGAAAGAAAAAACTGGAGATGTTACACTCCCTGATTCAAAACTATACTACAAAGCTACAGTCATCAAAACAGTCTGGTACTGGTACCCAAAAAAGACACATTAGTCAATAGAGCAGAATAGAAAGCCCAGAAATCAACTCACACTTACATGGCAATTAATCCACAACAAAGGAGGCAAGAATACACAATTGGGAAAAGACAGCCTCTTCAACAAATGGTGTTGGGAAAACTGGACAGACACACAAGGAAGAATCAAACTGGGCTAATCTCTCATATCATGCACAAAAATCAATTAAAAATAGATTGAAGACTTAAATGTAAGGCGTAAAACCATAAAATTTCCAGAAGCAAACACAGGCAGTAAACTCTTTGACACTGGTCTTAGTAATATATTTTTGGATATGTCTCCTCAGGCAAGGAAAACAAAAGCAAAAACAAACAAATGGGTATACATCAAAGTAAAAAAGTTTTCTTCAGCAAAGAAAACTATCAACAAAATGAAAGATTACCTACTGAATGGGAGAAGATACTTGCAAATAATATATCTGATAAAGAGTTAACATTCAAAGTATATAAAGAAGTCATACAACTTGATACCTAAAAAAAACCCCAAGCAACTTGATTAAAAAATGGCAGAGGACCTGAAGAGATGTTTTCCAAAGAAACCATATAGATGGCTAACAGGTACATGTAAAGATGCTCAACATCAATAAACATCAGGGTAATGCAAATCAAAACCATAATAAGAATAACCTCACATCTGACAAAATGGTTATTACTAAAAAGGCAAGACATAACAAGTGTTGGTAGGATGTAGAAAAAAGGGAATCCTGCTACAATGCTGGTTAGAATGTAAATTGGTGCATCTGCTATGGAAAATAGTATGGCGGTTCTTCAGAATAACTACCATATGGTCCAGCAATTCCACTCCTGGGTATTTATCTGAAGAAAATGAAAACACCATTATTCAAAAAGATATATGCACCCCTATGTTCACTGCAGCATTATTTACAATAGCCACGATATGGAAGCAACCCAAGTGCTCATCAGTAGATGAATGGATAAAGATGTGGTGTATACACACACACACAGTGAAAGAAATATTACTAAGCCATAAAAAAGAATGAAATCTTGTCACTTACAACAACATGAATGGACCTGGAGGGTATTATGCTAAATGAAATAGGCCAGCCAGAGAAAGACAAATACTGTATGATTTCACTTACATGTGGCATCTAAAAAAATAATACAAATGAATCTATTTACAAAACAGTCACAAATGCAGAGAACAGGTGGTTGCCAGAGGAGAGGGTGGTTGGGGGAGGAGAGAAATAGGTGAGGGAGTTTAAAAGGTACAAACTTTCAGTAAATAAATGAGTCACAGGCATGAAATGTATAGTGTGGCAAATAATCAATAACTATAACATCTTTTCATGGTGACAGGTGACAACTAGAATTATCACAGTGAACATTTTGAAATGTATAGAAATACTGTATCACTATGTTGTGTAATAGGAACTACCACAGTGTTGTAGGTCAACTATGCTTCCAAAAATAACCTCACAGAGAAAGAAATCAGATTTGTGGTTACCAGAGTTGGGGTGGGGAGGCCTGCGGAGGGAAGGGAGAATTAGATGAAGGCAGTAAAAAGATACAAACTCCCAGTTATAAGATAAATAATACTAGGGATGTAATGTACAATGTGATTAATATAATTAACAGCGCTGTACATTACATATGAAAGCTGTTAAGCGAGTAAATCCTAAGAGTTCTCATCATACCGAAGAAAATTTTTCTTAAATTTCTTTAATGTAACTTTATGTGATGATGGATGCTCATTCAACATATTGTAATCATTTCATGATGTATATAAAAATCAAATCATTAATGCTATACACCTTAAGTTTATATAGTGCTGTATGTCATTTAAAGCTCAATAAAACTAGAAGAAAAAAACAAAAACAAGCAAACCAATTAACCTTCAATGGCCTGCCACTGCTTTCAAGTGTTTAAATCTGGACCCAATATACTCATAATCTATGATTAACTTCATACTTTTAAAAAAAAATTTTATTCCTTTCCTTCACCTGAAATGTTCTGTGACTGTTGCATACCACTGATCCTCTACCAGTGAATATTTATCAAATGAAATTCTACTCAGTCTTCAAGGATCTGTTTAAAATTTAAAAATTTCTTCCTTCTCAGGTGCCAACTCTAATAGCTCAAAATTTTCCTCCTCTTGCTCCAACTGCTCTTTGCTTATATCTTTACTGAAGTATTTCATATTCTGCCTTATATTTTCATTATCTGCTTGCCACTGTTCATCAAATGAGTACAAAAATTTTGTGTCTATGGTCAATGAATGGTTGTTAAATTAGACTCAAATGAGACAGTGTGAAAAAGATTCCTGTAAGTTAATAATTACTCAAGATAATTTATCAAAATTTTAATGGTAAATATCCTTAAGAAGTTATTCAGTGGGATTAATCATAGATCATCAATCAAAACACCTATCACAAACCTATGAACTTAATTATTTCGCCACAACAAATCACTTCAGTACCTCAAAAGTTCATTTACCTATTTTAGAACTAACTTTCAATCCCAAGGCTTAATTCCTAATTGCCTTTACACATAGGTGGTACAAAGAAGTTAATCACAATAAAATCACGAAACTGTCAACTTTAAAACAGAGTAGATTATCATCTTACGCAAACCCTTCATTTTAAAGATAAAGAAAAATTGGCCTGGAGATACAAAATGTCTTGCCAGAAGTCACATACTGGCAGATAACAGGTTGGTGCCTACCTCAGGTAAAGAAAATATAATAGACAGGAAGGCTCATTTAATTTCAAGGTAATCATTTCTCTAATAAATTAACAAATCATCCTTGATTTTATATAAATAATCTTTCTGAAATAATTATACTAATAACAACCAAAATCAACTTTATTATTGCTTTCATTTAGAGAGAATAAGTAAAACTGACCAAATTTCCTAAGTTATTTTCTCTAAGTCTATAACATATACCTAAATCAAAATTCTAATTTTTAGTGTCAGATGCTAATTTTTTAAAATATGTGACTTAAAGAATAAAATTATTATAAAAAGGACTGATGAATTCAGAGGAGAAATATAAATTGTCATGAAATTAAAATTTGTGATAGTGTTAGGAAAATAACCATACCACTTTAGGATAAAATTTAGGTTGTTCAAAATGTTAATTCCTTATGATAGAACTTTTTACAGCTTCTCTTAAGGTAATGCTATTACTAATCCAACCAATTTCCTGAGTCTGAAAAAATATTTCACTAAAAATTTATATACAATTCTATTTTAAGGACAACAGTTTACCTTAACATTTGATTTTTTTGAGAAATTCACCACTACACCCCAGCCAAAATCATCTCCTTCATTCTTTACCTGAAAAGAAAGTAAAGCAAGAAAATAAGAATGTTTATGTTCAAAAAGGCAATTTAGATGTCATACCCACATTATAGGCTAGTAAAACTTTGTGAGTTTTCCTGATAAAATATTTTTTGAAAGATCATTGTTAAACTTAAGGAAAAAGATGTTAATCCTACAGAAAGAAATCACTGCCAAATATCACAGGCTTCTAGAACAGCAATAACAGGAATCTCTCAGTTGGCAAACAAATGTTAAAAATGATATGGTGTATTTGTTCTGAGAATATCTTTTATAGCTAATGAATTTACCCACGTCTTAAAACTGTCTGATTCTCAGACAGTATCTCAAAACTGGAAATATGTCATGCTAATTCCAAAACTGTCTACTTCAATTTTTACCCCCTAAAATGAAAATCATTAGAGATTAAAAGGCAATCAGATAACCCCCCTTTCTTAATCAGTGTGACGTGAAACTGGTAAAACAATATAATATAGATCAACTATTCTAGCAGGAATTATTTTACCAAGATAAGAAAAAAAAATTGAAATTTCATCCAAAAAATATTAAATATTGAAATATCTAAAATATCCAAAAATTTTATGGAAAAAAAAAATGACATACCTTTACCAAACGACCTGGTTGTAGAAATGGTAAGCAGTATTTTGGTTTGTGAATATATTCTTCAATTTCTTTACCCAATTTAGCAAGCTGCTGTCTAATCTTATAATAGATGACTACACTTTCTTCATTTGGTATTACTATTTTATTATACTGTTCTTCCGAGTTCTTTACCTCTGTAAATAAAAACACATAAACAACATCAAAAAATTATACATCTTATGTAAATTATACCAAAGATATATCTTTTTTCCCTACTACCACAGTAGGAAACAAATGCAGATTGCATAAATTAGAAATTTTGAGGAAAAGCTTCAGAGACAACCGTAAGGCATACTGTCGTCTTATTTCTCCCTTTGCCATAATGGTTCACCTTCTCTCTTTCCACAGTTTCCCAACTCACCAACTGAATCCTCAAAGTGAGCCTGAATTGACAGTGATTTTTATCTGGTGAGCTAATTCTCTCCTGTGGATTGGAGAGAGGAGACTATCTCTGAGAATTCTGAACCTACACTGTTGAACACAGCACTATCCTTAAAACTTTATATGATGGTAGAAATGTTCTATGTCAGCACTTTCTGATGTAATAGCCAGAAGACACTGTGTGGCTATTTAAATTTAAATTAATTAAAATTAAATAAAATTAAACATTTAGCTCCTCAATTGCACCATTTCAAATGCTCAATAGCCAATTAAGTGGCTATTGACTTCAGTACTTAAATAGCACAGACATAGAATATTTTAACCCTAACCTTCCTTAGAAAGTTCTACTGGACAGCACTATTTTGGATCTTCTAAATAATATGCCGCTTTAACTCTCTGCAAAGAATCCAGTTTGCTAATGTCACCAGGCCTTCACCACCTCCTAGGACTAGGTCTCTAAAACTGAAGACAGGCAATTCAACCGCAGTAATCCCTCTACTCAGTCAGTGGGCAAAATACTAGCCCCTTTCAGCAACTGTCCTTTCAGTTAATCTAACCATCTATGATGGCATTCCCTGCTCTAATTCTTGCATCTAGTGCTGACCTCCCTTCCTCACTCATTCCATTATGCCTCCTTCCCACTGTGAACAAACACTTACTTTTAGAACTCTCAGGGTGTTGTCAACAGAGTTCATTCATGAGTCCTCTCCTACAGAAGGTATAACCACTTTGAATGGCAGAAGGATTTTATCTTGCCTCATTTCACTCTTACCCCTGGACAATGATTTATTTTTGGAAAAGAATATGCCTACCAAACAACTCTTCACTATTCTTCCAATCAGTGAGGATTTCTCATCCCTGTGTTCAATTTAGTCTATAGAACTGAGGAATCAAAGTATAATCTTGGGGTATGAGAGGTGGTCCAGAATAGAACAAACAATATGCATTCAGAAAGCACCTCAAGAAGGGAAAAAAGGGCAAGTTACAGCATTTCCCATTTATAAAGAGATAGAGAACAACCACCTGGTGGCTGGTAGCTTTTTGGTTTTCATTAAAAACAGGCATAGGAGGGTTGCAGGGCAGAATGAGGAGCACAGATTAGCTCTATGGAATGTCTTGACTCCAGCTGAAACCCGAAGAGACAATCAGCAAAGGGTGTATGATGGCAAGGGCAGCTAACATGTGGTGAGGACTTTATAGCTGAAAAAGCAGTTTTTAAAATTATTTAATCTGATCCTCATAGTTTTTTAGGCACTCGATTATTACCAATAACCATGGCATTCTCTATTTTAATTATTAATGGTCATTATTAATAATAATTATTGACAATCATGGCATCATCTACTAAAGAAACTAAATGAAAAGATTAAAATTAGACCTGCATTTTTCTTTTCAGTAAAGGAACAGTGAAATCCTATAAGTTTTATGGCTCCTTGGAAAATCTATTGTAGATTCAGAACATCAAAATGAAAAACACCTCATGTATGTCAGCCATCTAAGTTTATTATAAAAATTAAAGCATGGTATTTGTAAAATAAACTTTAAATCTATACTTCCAAAGGTAACAGTCTACATTTTAATGTTGGTTCACTTAAGGTGATGAAAATAATACCAGGTCTCTTGAAAAGATTCTACATATCAATAGAAAAAGGAATTATACTCTCACAAGTAATAAGTGAAACAGGAATAAACCTCATTCAACACATATTCTGCATATCAAAAGCACAAAGGATAGCCCCTATCACCTCTAACCATCTCCTCTTACACTATATACTCTTTTTTGGTCACACTACTCAGCCCTGCAAACTACTTAAAGGTGTTGCAATTCCCTCATCGATTATCACTTTCATCACTTAAATTCTTACCTCTCCCATTAAAAGTGTTATGCTTTTGCTAGTCTTTCTATTTGCTGCTTCCATAATGATACTAGTGTACAGTGGCAACGCCAGGGGTCAGAGATTATGTTATGATCCTCTTAAAAGGTAAGTCAGTTAGAATCACTCTGAAAACAACAGTGACAACAGCTGGGGCTTTGGGAGACAAAGGACAGGGGATAGAGAAACGGTGGCAATATTTAAGTTCTTAGAGTGGGTAGCTAGTCTTGGTTAAAGTCCTATTGAGCAATCTGAGCCCAGCCACAAGTCCTAAGAAGGGCTTTAAATAAATGGGAAAATACATGGAGAGTTCTCCCTCTACCCTCTGCTATTATCTGGGATATTTTCTATGGAATTACAAAAAAAATACAATGTGAAGTTTAAAAAGCGGTTTACTAATTGTTCAAATACATTATTTTTGTAAAAAATGGGTGGAAAAAAACAAAAGTAAGTGCTCCAATGTGTACTATATTTCCTTCTTCAGGACTAATTTGATTTTAATACCCACTTAATTCAAAGTCAGATGCACACTGTACTGAAATCCTATGATATTTTCATTCTATTATTATATATTATTTTTGTGAGAGGTGCGGAGATTAATAGCTCCTTTAAAAACACAATTCTTTGAGAATAGAATCATACTTTCTCTTTGCTAAGGCTGCAGTTTATTATCAAGATAAATGGCATTAAATACAAGAAAATAATAAAATGTATTGTGATCCAAAATTATACATTTGTGATTAATTTTGAGGTTTTTTTTTTTTTTTTTTTAAGATTCAATAGCTTTGCTTGTGGAAATTTAAGTAAAGGTAAGTCTTAAAATCAGCCAGCTCAAGTTTTTGAAATTATTTTTTTCATCCCTTTTTTTTCATCCAGAGAAGTTATTGCATCTATTCTCATCATATTAAAAAGGGATGACCCATGTTTTAATAAAAGCAGCATGGCTAAAAGCAGGAGTCCAAGATTTCTAATTTCAAATGGTTACCAACCAAATGTGTAACTTTACATACTGGCTTAACTTCTCTAGGCCTTAAAAAAAATCTGTAAAATGATGCCAAAGCTCTTTTTAGCTCCATAGTTTGTAATGAAGCAGCCACTCACAATTAAGATCGAAGAAATTAAGGAAAGAGGAAATAATTATGATCTATTGTCCAGGTAAAGGTAAAAAAAAAAAGAGAGAGAATTTAATTCACTTGGATGGTCTAAGCCTTTTCTTCTTTTCTTTTCTTTTATTTTATTTTTTGAGGGGAAGGTAATTTGGTTGGTTGGTTGGTTGGTTGGTTGGTTGGTTGGTTGGTTGGTTTGTTTTTGTTTATTTGTGTGTTTGTTTATTTATTTATTTTAATGGAGGTACTGGGGATTGAACCCAGGACCTCGTGCATGCCAGGCAAGCACTCTGCCACTGAGCTATACCCTCCCCACCTTTTTATTTTTTTTAAGGGCACGTTATTACACTTCTTTTACTTGCAGCTACATATAACTTGAGTGAAAGTGCCATCCACTTGTGATAGAAAGATATCTCAAATTTGCGTGTACTGTTAAATAAATCATAGTACATTTATAAAATACAAATTATTATGCAGTCATTCAAAGGATACTTGAAATTAAATTTTAAAAAGCCAGAATCAGTGAGCTAGTGAATGTAAAGCATTTAACACAAGGCTAGGCATATGATTAATGTTTAACAAATGATATCAATTGTAAGTACCATCATTATTACTACCAAACTGCGTATCTGATCACGATTTTTAAAAATCTATATAAAAAATATGTATGAAAAATGTGGAAGAACCACTCATTGTTAACAGTGGCTGTCTCTGTGTGAGATTGCAAATGATCTTAAATTTCCTTTGCATCTTTTGCTAAATTTGGGGTTTTTTTTCCCCTATACATTATTTTTATAAGACTTACCCAAACCAGTATTTTAAATCTTTGCCTCAATTTTAGATTTTAATCAGCTCTATATGATGATCAGCCATAGTATCTTCTAAAATTAGAGATTAACACACAATACACAATTCTACTTGAATGTACTTACCAGGGAACAATTACTTTCTGGACTTTAGAAAACATTATCTTACTACTGAGAGCTAAAAATTCTAAAATCCATGTTAAAATATATGTTTCCTTAATCATTCATAAACATATGATATGGCAATGTTATATAATGAGAAAATGGTGAAAGGATAAGACTAATATACATGCTTCTTGCAGGTAAAATTTTAATACACCAGGTTGTTTGTTACATCCCTATTCATAAACATGAGTTATTATGTGATATGTCTCTAGCAATAAACCATACTAAATTTGAAATAACTACAGAAACTCATCCTGACAGTTTCCTTACTTTCACTTAAAGCATTCTAGTTGGTTACAATGACCAGACTGTAGTTCTTACTTTACTTTACTTTATGTAAGGACAAAGATGTGGCTTACCAGAAAAAAAAAAATTGGCCAAAACAGCCAATGTTGCAGTAATTTTGCTATTTAGTCTCCTATCTAAATGAGGCTGTTATGGTAATTTTATACTTACTCTCTACTACTCCTGGAATTGCTCTATAATGCTGAAACTGATAGAAGGATTTTTCCAACATGTATTCAGGATTAATTTCTTCTACTCGTAGTAAGTTCAAAACCATGTTGTAAGTCAAATGGAAAGCACTATTTAGAGGATCAGCTGAGCCCTAAGAGAGAAAAAAACAATGTTGGAGGTTTTTCAAATAAATTCACACAAATATTCATAACCTGTTAAACTGCTTAATAATTTAGTCTGCATTAGGGAATACTAGAGACATATATTAAGTTCTTTCCTTTAAACGACCAATATAAAGTGACAAAACAGTTGATCTTTGGGAAAATGAAGGGGGAAAAAAAATCACTAAATAGGACAGTTGCAGTTAAAATACTGTTTGCCAAGTATGTTTAGCTCTCTGCCTTCTAAGTACTTGACAGGATTACACATTTTGTCCCCAGGGGATAGGGCAAGTAAGTTGTAGTGGTGTATCACTTCCTGGCCAAGTATTTAACTGCTGGTGTGAAAAGCTATCTTCTTCCTTCTGGCAGTGACTGATAATGTTCAAGATGGTGGTCTCTCCACCAGCCCGAATTCCTAAACAATAATGATAAGCAAAACCTCCTCTGTAAATCTCCAAAAAACACATAAGAGAAACCGTTAAGTTACTGAGATTTAGGTTTGTTACTGCAGCATAACCTAGCCTGTGCTGACAGAGCACGCTAAATTTATTTCAGAATGATATGCAGATAAAAATTAGTTATCTTGAAACTCTCAGCTTCCTAGAGTAACATAAAACTGCTAATGTGTTTTCCACAAATTTACAGGCCATTCTTATCCTCACTTCAATAATTCCTCTTTCTCCTCCTAAGAAGGGCTAGCTAATGGCTAGAGAGAATAAAACATTTATCTACAATAGTGTGACTAGCTTGAAACAAGGCTTATATCCAAAATACTTCCTTGAGATCTAAACTTTTCTTACAATGTTTCTTCAGGAATATTTTTTTAAAAATGCAAATACTTCCTAAGGATAAAAATGATTATAGAAGAATGACCAAATTATAGGGAGACACATGCTGAAATATTTAGAAATGAAGTGTCACAAAACATGCAAATTTCTAAATGGCAGAGCAAAATACACAACTACTCTTAGGGTAGTCAGGGGCTTTTAAATTGAGGTCTATAAGCCAGTCTTATTACACTTAGAAATATAAATGTATCCACATAGGATTTTATGAGGAGAAGGAGCAGAACTTTCAACAGTCTCAAATGGTAGTATTCTTTAACTTCTAAAAAATTAAGAGCCACTCACTCAAGTGGGATAGTTAGTAAGTCCTTAAAAACCTTAATTTTTATCTACTTTCCTTGAAAACAGGGCCAAAGGGAGATGGGGAATTAGTACGAAAACCACATTCTTGAGGAAGAGAGGAATTAAAGACAACTTCAGCTACTTCACAATTTTGCAAAAAGACCAAGCCTCTACTATTCTTTTTCTTTTCTACTATTTACCTCCTTTAAGAAATCTGGGGCTTCAAAAATACAAATGTTTATTTTCAACCTCAAACTCTGCTTTTTTATTCTTAACTGCTATAGAATATACCTATTCTAAATTCAGTCACCAGAATTTCAACATAGCATTTTAACACTGTATCCAAGTGAGCCTAGGGTAACCACAACTTACACCTGTTACATTGATATAATTACTAATAGCCCTTTCTTTCACTATTACAGTATCCTAATTTGGACGCTAAATAATATGGCTATACAGCCAGCCTTCAGTATCCTCGCGTTCCACATCTGAGGATTTAATGAACCATGGATCAAAAATACTCGAAGGGAAAAAAACTGCAGAAAAATTCCTAAAAGCTAAACTTGAATGTGCCACGCAACATAGGCAACTACTAACATTTACATTGTATTTACAACTATTTACATAGTATTTATATTATATTAGGTATTATAAGTAATCCAGAGATGATTTAATGTATATGAGAGAATGTGCATAGGTTATATGCAAATACTATGACATTTACATAAGAGAATTGAGCATCTTCAGATTTTGGTATATGTAGGGATGCTGGGTCCTGGAACCAATCCCTTGAAAATACCAATGGAGAAATATATTATTATACAATTACCATTCAATCTTAAAGAAGAAAATTCTGCAATATGCAGCAACATGAATGAACTTTGAGGACATTATGCTAAGTGAAATTAGCTAGTCACAGAAAGAAAAACACTGCATGATTCCACTGATGTGAGGTATCTAAAATACTCAAATTCATGGAATCAAAGAGTACAATGGTGGTTGTCAGACTGAAGGGAGGAGTAAATGGGTAGTCATTAATTAAAGGGCATCAAGTTTCAAGCAAGAGATAACTAAGCTCTAGAGATCTGCTATACAACACTGTACCTATAGTCAACAACATATTTTACAACTTAATAATTTATTAAGAGAGCAGATCTCATGTTAGGTGTTCTTTCCACAATAAAATTTTTTAAAAAATTTTTAATGAAATGAAAGATGATATAGAACTTTACACTTTTAAGGTAACAAATCCAGAGATGTCAAGTAAATGAAATGAAAGAAATCTGTACTAAAGGAACCAGATGTTATTATTAAAATATTATGTCCTCATTCAATTCTTTCCACACAGAGTATGAGGAAGGAAAAAACTGTTTATTATATCTGACAAAATTTAAACAAAATAATAAAAATACTAATTTTTAACCTTGAGGCATCTTCTTTACATAAGCAATGCTTAAAAATGGATTTCCAAGTGTTTTTTGAAACTGAAAATAAGAAACCATACGATCACCATGACTATGTACAGATAAGTTTCATGTTCATGCATATAAAAACATACTAAAAAACTAGATATTTACCTATTTTTGCTTTAGCATACCTACAACCATATCTCAAATTCTGCACGCAATTCCTAAGTCTTAGAACTTGAACACAGTGTATTTCAGAGACACTGACCTTTGTATCTCTTAATGTGTTTTGAAGCTCTATTTCAAGTAGCTAATCAGCCGGAAGTTAATTTTATATTTTTAACTAATGTTTAAGTTTCCTATCTTATTCACAGTGTTCTCTAGGGATCAACTTAATAATCCCTTAAAACACTGAGGAGGAGGAAAGCAACCAGATCAAACTTCCTTGAGAAGATCTTCAAAACAAAATGAAAATAAAAATCTTAGACAATCCAAAACACAAATACTAGCAAGCAAAATGAACAGGTTAATTCAATATAAAGCTTATAAATTTTAACTTATTATTGGGATATTTATAATCTCTCAATAAGCTAAATTAGAATGGTAGATTGTAGAATTACTTTATTAAGCTACCTGGGCTTATAAAGGCAGAGAAAGGTAACTGCCCAAAATACTGATTATCATCTGCCCTACTTCCTGTTCTGATAGGTAAAGAGCAATTCGTGCAGTGGAGAGGACAGATGCAGAGGTATCTTAAATTTAGAGGACAAAGTAAACATTTCTGCCCTCTCTACGAATTCATGTCCCTCCATTGCATGACTTGCTTTTTTGCTATTAGAATGTAGGGTAACAAAATACCAGTACTTTGAGCAGTCACCTTCTTCCTCTTTCCTAAGCCCAGACAGTTTAGTAAATTAACTCATCCACTCAGAAAGTATTTGAACAGACACAACTAACTTCGATGTAGTCCTAAAGTATGTTTCTTTAATTTCTAGTGAAGGCACAGAAAGTTAACTCGGTTACCTTAAGCAGTTGTTTCCCAATTGTTGGGCTCATCTTTTCATCTACCATGAGAATTACAATTCCTCTATCATCCATTCCCCTCCTTCCAGCACGACCAGACATCTGAATGTATTCACCAGAGGAAATCTGAATGAACATATTAAAAAACGCAGTTTAGGAGAAAATCTGGTAAAAAAAAAAATTCTTCAAATTTTTATCATAAAATACACAAGCACAAGCTATACATTCCAAAAAAGGAAACATGATTCAAAACATGAATTTCTAGGAAAGTTTAAGTAAAAACACAAAAATGCACAACACTTGAGAATAATGTTGCAAAACTAAATTTTAGCTCCAAAATTATCAAATAGCTACAGAGAAAGACTGGTTAATTCACCAACATAGAAACATCTTTGAGCTACATATTCTGGAAAACAGCGAAGCCCAAGAAAGTAAACAACGATTCAAATTCTACTAAATGCCAGTTCTGAGTTGATCATAACACATTTTTAAACTTCCAAATGAGATTAATATAAAAATAAACACACACTAAAAAAGCCCAATTTTCTACTTTCTCAGTATATATCCGTGGCATTCAGAAGAGTTCATTCATCAGTAAAAACCAGCTAAGGGAGAAAGATTAGTAAGTATCCCGTAGATAATCTTTTAGGGTGACACTGAACCATCTGAACACTGGGTAAAGTTTTATTTGTAAGTGCATATATACTTGTTTTCCTGTAGAAAGGGTCCAGTCTTCAGATTCTCAAAAAATAACATGACTCAAGAAGAGTTACAAACCACTATGCTAACTAGAAGGCATATTACTGACAGCATAAAAAACAGACTAACAACCTGGGAGCAAGGAAGGCATCAGAAAAAGATAACCAAAAAAAAAAAAAAAAAGCCAACCCTAAAGATCAGAAAAGAACGTTTCAAAAAGGCAGCCCAATAAAATCTCAACAAGGCTCAAGAGTATCATTACATTATGACACACTATGATTTTTGGATTTCATAATTATGATCTTGAATCAAGAAAAGGTCATTTTCTTAAATTCAATCATCCACTTTACTTCTTTTCATTACCCTGGAGTCCATGGGATGCCAAGGAGAATGTAAAGTCATGAAAGACATTTATTTTCTTGTGGCACCAATTTTATTCAAAGAATTAAGTAATTTCAAACAAACAGACTATGAAGAACTTTAAAATTTACATGAACTTAAAACAAAACATATGAAAGGCATTTAACTGCTTTATAATTAAAAATTACATTCTACATGAGTTAGCCTTCTTTTGATTTAAAAAAGTCAGAAGTTACAGAGATTTCTGAAGGCTATGTAAAAATTTCTAAAGAGAAATGGCACTGCCTCACTATACTTACATTTCTGTTTTGTTTAGCATCCAACAGATTTAAAAATAAAACAAATCGAGAAAAATGTTTTGCCTTTAAAATTCTACCATGGGAGTTTTCAGCGTTTGATGATTAATAACTGCTGCCAAAAACTTGTTTAAGCAGAAACAAATCATCATTTTCAAGAACAAAAGGTACAGTTGACTATTTACAATTCTCCTCAAACACCATATTATGTGACTCTTTGGTTTGCCGTAAGTACTCAAATTGGAATCTTTCTTCCTCCATCTGCTTTTCATCCCTGCGATGGTCCACTGCCTGGCTGGTAAATATTCATCTGCTCTTGTTGCTCAGTTTAAGGACCGCCTTCTATGTGAAACTTTCCCTGATCCCTCATATAAGTGACTTCTTTCCTTATGCTTTATCCTTCCTATATATACTTCTCAGAAAACATAACATAAATTTTCACCTGCTACTAGGTCTCTTCACAGGAGGGACTGGTTTGGTTTTGTTTTCAATTTATCATCCTCAGTACCTACTGCTGTCCTAGGCCCATAGTTTAAGTTTGGTAACTGTCTTGCTGAATGGGTTACTCGCCTCTGGATTAAGGATTTACTTTTACTCCAATTCACAATTTCATCCATGATCCCAATTTCCTCTCCTCTTTTGCTTTAGAAAAGACATGTGCAAACCTGTTAAAACCTTTATTTAAAACCTGAAGAGTTAAACAGTGAGCTACAACTGTAGCCACTATAGTAGAGGAGCTTTAAATAACTTAAAGAAATAAAAATTCTAGATATATTTCAAATGTGTTAAAACATTCATTATTCATTTGCACACTTATTTCTCATCACCAAACTCTTTCACTTAGTTTACCCCGCATCCTCTTGCCAGCTAAAGGATGAAGATGTAAAGGACCTAAAATTTAACCTTGATGAATTTCTTTTATTACTCAGGTACAAGTTCTTGCGTATTTAGAACTGAAAATCTCAAGCACTACATGAGCCAAAATCAACTTAGGTAAAACAATTAAAGCTAAAAGTTATTTTAATATATGAATTATTTTACCTACCCATCGAAAATCCTTCCCATCAAATTTTCGGGCATTCGTGAATAAAACAGTTCTAGCTGGCATGTTAATTCCCATAGCAAAAGTCTCTGTGGCAAATAAGGCCTAAATGAATGAATAATTATACAATTAAACATTTATTTTAAGCTAGAAAAACTATTTTTATAAATAAAGTATTCAAGTATAAATAAATCATTTTAAAATTAGTTAATGAAACTCTATAAAAAATAAGGCCTGCTATCCCCAGATGTATTTTAGTATTTTATATACAAAAATTTTTCAATTTACATGCAATTAATTTATATTTATTATAATGAAGTTATATTATAATATTTAATGTCCCTTGCATCTCAGAAATTTATAATCAGGGATATAGTCTTTCTTAAATTTCAGTGGTAGTAACTTAGAGTAGACTACTGGTATGCATATGACAAAACTGGTTAATAACATGGTAGTATAATCACTTTTTTTGTTTAAAAATTAAATTACACATTATTTGTATGTATGCTAGTGGCTATTTTGGGGAATTCAAGGGCAACAGTGGTCTTTAACTTTTTACTTTACGTGCAACAGTTCTGTGTGAATTTTACAACCCACAAATATTACTTAAAAGATTCTTTAATAAAATAGGCCTCAACAAAACATGCAATCTATATGAGAACATCAACAGGGCCTACTCAGACACAGGTATAAATAGTGACCAATTCTCTACCTAAAATATTTCAAGTATGGTATTTTGGGTGAACAAATTTCTTTTAAATATCCTACTTAGTGATGAGGTTCTCATGACAAATCTCCAATCTGATGTTTAAAATTCCAATCTGATTTTTAAACATAAAATAATTTATGAGTCATGTAAAAGCTTACGACTACATTTTGGAGTGTTTCCCATTTTAACATCCCATTCTGGGTACAGACATTGATAAATTTAAAAATTAAATTAGAATCTCTTTGGTGTAAATGAGAACATCCTAAATAACTTTCATAAGTTTAACCACCAATTCTCCTTGTCTTCTCTAAACTGCTCCTTCTAATCTGTGTACAGAAAGAAGTCCACTTACAGGATCAACTCTAGGTCTGATAATACTCTGGAAAATTCTACCCTGTATTCAGTAATGTTACCATTTCTTACTTTAAGAATAGGAAAAGAAACATTTTGCCTACAGTCTAAAATTTGGGAAGTATAACACCATATATAAAAATCAAGTTCATTATCTAAGTCATTCCACATGACCTACCTAAAATAACAATAACAATAAAAAGTTGCGTATAAACAGGGTTTTTGATAATTTTAAAACTATTCACACAATTTTAGGGCATAATAAATAAAAATAAAATCATACCTTTATCAATCCTTCAGAAAAGAGAATTTCTATAGTTTCTTTCAAAATAGGAAGTAAACCACCATGGTGAATACCAATGCCCCGCTTCAAGAGAGGAAGAACATGTTCAACCTACGATTGGAATAAATTTATTTTACAATGATGTGAAGAAAAGAACTTTTAAAATGTTAAACTAACAAATTAAGAAAAATAGCACAGGAAACTATATTCAGTATCTTATAACAATCTTTAGTGAAAAAGAATATGAAAATGAATGTATGTATATATACACGATTGGGACACTATGCTGTACATCAGAAACTGACACGTTAACTGACTATACTTCAATTAAAAACAACCCAGAATATATAGACATAAAAAAGAAAAATGGATAATCAAGAAAGAATGATGTTTAAAGAAATGTTATATAAACTTTTCAGAAAAAAACAAAACTGAAACTCGTATTCTCACAGATTATTAAAACACAATATAATTCTGTCCCAGCTTTCTTTAATATGAAAGGCGTATTTTAAATAAACTTTACAAATGCTTTGCTTCCTCATTCAAATTTTTCAGCATCACTTCATCTTCTCCAAAAAAATTAAAGGTTATGAGGGCAAAGTTTCTATCTGCACAAAATAAACTTAAAAAATCCTGGCCAACTAAAACCAAAAGGAAATAAATAATTATAAAGAACATTTAATATAAATATACACTTTATCTAAAAACAAATGAATTATTGAAGAGTTCATTCTCATTAACACTATTTTTTTAAATTGAGGTATAGTTGGTTTACAATGTTGTGTTAGTTTCTGGTGTACAGCATAGTGATTCAGGTATACATTTATATATATGTTCTTTTTCATATTCTTTTTCATTATATGTTACTACAAGACACTGAACATAGTTCTCTGTGCTATACAGTAGGATCTTACTGTTTTCCTACTTTATACATAGTAGTTTGTATCTGTAAGTACCAAACTCCTAATTTATCAGCCTCCTTCCCCTCTGGGAACCATAAGTTTGTTTTATATGTCTGCGAGTCTGTTTCTGTTTTGTAAACAAGTTTACTAGTATCATTTTTTTTAGATTCCACATATAAGTGATATCATATGATACTTGTCTTTCTCTGACTTATTTCACTTAGTATGAAAATCTCTAGGTCCATCCATGTTGCTGGAAATGGCATTTCATTCTTTTTTATGGCTAAATAGTATTCCTCTGTGTGTGTGTGTGTGTGTGTGTGTGTGTGTTGCAACTTCTTTATCCATTCATCTACTGATGGACATTTAGGTTGTTTCCATGTCTTGGCTATTATAAACAGTGCTGCTAAGAACACTGAAGTGCATGTATCTTTTCAAATTAGAGTTTCCTCCAGGTGTATGCCCAGGATTAGGATTGCTCGATCATATGGTAACTGTTTTTAGTCTTTTAAGAAATCTCCATACTATTTCCCACAGTGGTTGCACCAAATTACATTGAACCTACAGTATATGAGGGTTCCCTTTTTTGCACACCCTCTCCAGCATTTATCATTTGTAGGCTTTTTAATAATGGTCATTCTGACTGGTATGAGGTGATACCTCATTGTAGTTTTCATTTGCATTTCTCTGATAATTAGTGATACTGAACATCATTAACACTGTTAAGTGCCATTAATTCTACTATTAGAAATGTGGTAGGAAAACTAAGATGTATAAAGACATGGCTTAGCCCTTAGATACTAATAATTCAGCTGGAAAGAAAAATGACAGTAAGATTTTGTAAATTAAATACTATTTTAAGTGCCAAGAAACATGATATTGCAGTCTTATCTTAAATCCCAGATAAATCAAAGCAAACACTTGTAAGCACAGTATGACCTTCTAATTTTTCTTTTCACAAAACAAAACTTTATTCATATAGTACTAGTTTAGACTAAAGCATTAGTTCTCAGGTTTGGATGCACATTAGAATAACCTGGCGAGCTCCTGAAAGATTCTAATGATTAGGACACCCATTAGACCAATTAAATCAGAATCTCTGGGAGTGGCAGTGAGGCATCAGTTTACTTTAGAACTCCTCAGGCAATTCCAATAGTCAAAGGAAAACACCATATTAAAGCAAAGTAGACATCAAATGCCTCTCTAAATATACAATTTTCATTAGGTGTGCTCTACTGTTGTTTGGTAGCTTTACGAATTAAAAAACTGACTTAAAACTAGCACTAAAAATTTTGTAGTATTAGGAACAGAAGCAGTAATTTCCAGACCGTGCTAGCTTTCAGAGAAAAGTTCCCTCAAGGCAGCAAATTTTTCCTTTTGTCACCTTTTTAGAAGTTTAAAATAGAAATCAAGGTTGCAGTGCACAATGCAACATATTTACTACAGTGTGCAAACAGGGCAGTAAAATAGTAATAAAAGCAGGAAATACAAAGTGAATTATGCTACCTGTTAATTAACTACCCATACTTAATGACATTAAATATATACCTGCGGGAGCTTTTTATCTTCATCAGATAAGCAGTCAATTGCGTTACTGAATACTTCTTCAACCATCTTCTTCTCTTCATCTAAGAGAGAAAAGCCAAAGGTATATCAGTATCTCAGTGGTGAGTCAGTGATACCAAATTTCACACACTGCAAAGAATAAGAGTCTATAAAGAGTAAGAGTCAGGATTTAAGATATAGTCAGAAGGGCAAGGAGATAAAATTTACTATGTAATTATTTAATAATTACGCCTTTCAAAATACATCTAGCAGACTTAATCCATGAATAAGAGTACTATAAAAATAGAAACAATAACTACATTAAGTGTCTACATCCAATACTGAAGTCTAACAAAAATAGAACACAGGGATTATTATTACCCACTACTGAGGAAAGTGAGGCTTAGAGCAAATGATGCGCACTGGTATTAACTGTCGGATCAACAATCCTGAAGCCTATGCTCTAAACAATTACATTGCTCTCCTGTACAATGTCTATTAAAAGATAGTCAATAATTACTTGTTGACTTCACCAATATATAACTATGAAACATTAAGCATATCCATCACTGGTAATTTTAAGAAAACATTTCTAAGTAGAGCAATTCACTGTCAAAAAGTTAAAATACTATTGGCTTTATAAGGTTATATGCGTTATCTGTCATCTGTTATTTTTACCCATGGATAAGTAAAAATTAGCTTTAAAATACCCAAGATTAGACCTGTACACCTTGATAAAGAAAATAAGACAACTGAATTTGATTTTGGATGACTAAAGATATTATTTATTTCTCACTGTACAGAATTAGATACGTAAAAGGCTGACTGTGCAACTTCACTGGTTATTCAGCAGGCTGCAATTTTTGCCTGGGCAATGCTACTATCTAGCTGTGTGACTTTAGGTGACTTACATTTACATTACCATATGGGAATAATTTATTAATCTGCTAGAAGGTATTGTATTTTATACAAAAATTAAACCCTAGTTAGGTAAAGGGCAGGTTTTTCTGGTTTCAATTTCTAGAAGAACGAAGCATAACAGAAGGTAGTCTGACTAAGAGACTTACCTTAAGTAGTTAGATAGAAAACCACAGTAACCAAGGAGCTATGGCAATGAAGTATAAGAAGGTATGTATGAGTCTGGTATTTCTTAGTAGGGCTCTCTGGATTTTATATAGAACAATGTACATATCTTCCAGTAAAAGACAGAAGAAAGGGAAAGAAATGATAAATTGGGGGCCTCTTAAAGCTTTTACAGATGTGATGAGTACCTACTCCTGTAACTGTAAGATGAACTGCATATCCTAACAATACACAATAGATAATGCCTTATCAGAAATACATTTACATTCATTTTCACATAACCACATAACATTGAAATTATACTGAAATTACATAGTACCTGTGTTGAAATCTAATTTGGTCATTTGAAGTGCATAGGCTTCACAATCTTTCTTACTGAAACTGAAAATAATTACAGGCTGAAAATTTCTTTCCATAATCATCTTCACAATCTTGAATACATTTGACGGTCCTGCAAAGAGGACATAAACCATACCCCAACGTTAACTCAAATGGATCACAGACAAATGTAAAATCTAGAACTATAAAACTCTTAAAAAACATATAGAAGTATATCTTCATGATCTTGGGTTAGGCAAAGCATTCTTAGATATGATACCAAAAGTATAAACAACAAAAAAACCCAGATGAATTGGATTTCATCAAAATTTAAAACTTTTGTACTTCAACAGAAACCAACAATAAAATGAAAAGACAACTCTAACTCACAGATGGGGGAAAATATTTGGAAATCACGTATCTGACAATGATCAAGGATCCAAAATATATAAAGAATTCTTATAATTCAACAACAAAAAGGATCTAATTTTTGAATAGGCAAAGGATATGAATAGATATTTCTCCAAAGATAAACAAATGGCCAATAAGCACAGTAAAAGATCCTCAACATCATTAGCCACCAGAGAAATGTAAATTAAAACCACACTGAGATACTACTTCATACTCACTAGGATGCCCATGATCAACTACACAGATTATAGTAAGTACTGGCAAGGGTGTGGAGGAAATGGAAACCTCATAACCCTTCTGATGGGAATGTATAATGGTACAGCCACTTTGGAAAATAATTTGACAATTACTTCAAAAGGTTAAACACAGAATTACTATATGACTCAGCAAATGCACTCGCAGGTGTATTCTTATGAGAAAAGAAAACATGTGCATACAAAAACTTGCAGCACACGACTGTTTACAGCAGCATTAGTCACAACAACTAAAAAGTGGAAGACAACCTAAATGTCCATCAACTGAAGAATGGATAAATAATGTATGGTATATCATACAATGGAATATTTTTTGATCATAAGAAGGAATGAAGGGCTGATACATGCTTCAAACATGGATGAATCTTGAAAACAAGCAAGTGAAAGAAGCCAGTTGCAAAAGACCATATATATAATGATTTTATTTATATGAAACATACAGAAAAGAAAAATAGAAACAAAATAGATTAGTAATTGCCTAAGGTTGAGGGGTAGTGGGGAAGAGGTTGGAAGGAAATGAAGAATGACCACTAATGGGTATGGGGTTTCTTTTTGAGTTAATGAAAATGTTCTGAAATTAAATAGTAGTTGCACAACTGTGTAAATATATTAAAATCCATTTAATCATACACTTAAAAATGGTGAATTCTATGGTATGACTTGTATCTCAATAAAAAAATTGTTTGCATAATTCTGTGAATATACTAATAACTACTGAGTTACATACTTTAATGGGTGAATTGTAGAATATATGAATTATATCTCAATAAAACTCATATCAGAAAAAGAGATCAACCTTTATTCATCCAATTTTATCATTCTGTATCTAGATCTTTAACATAGCTTCCTGAGGAAAAAAAGTTAAAAAACATAAAATGTAACTTGAAAATATATGTAAAATTCTCTCAAAACAAAGTACCAAATTACCTTTTGTTCCTCCTTTCCGCCCCTTTTGATCTCCTTTTGCCAAATCACCAGCATCCCGAAGTACTTGCATCGCAGTATTAAAATTATCTTCTCTGAAGTCACCCTGGAATTACAGATATTTTTCTATGTAACTTAACAAATACCTAATCATAATCCAAACATTTTTCATACCTCAAAACAAAGCTTCTTCAAATAATAACTTAATATAATAATAAAACTGGGAAAAGCGAAATATATCTGAAATGTGTCCATAGCCCCTTATTCTCCAGGCATTTGAAAACAATGGAAAATGAGGGAAATCTAATTCATGCATTTAAAAAAAACACGAGTCCCTGGGATTTCAAAATGTAGAATAGATAAACAAGATTATACTGTATAGTACAGGGAACTATATACAGCATCCTGTGGTGGCTCACAGCGAAAGAGAATGTGACAATGAATGTATGTTATGTTCATGTATAACTGAAAAACTGTGCTCTACACTGGAATTTTACACAACATTGTAAAAGGACTATAACTCAATAAAAAAATGTTTAAAAAATAAAATATAATAATAATTAAAAAAAACATGAGTCCTAAATATAATTTTTGAAAGAAAAATACAAAAAACTAATAACTTTGGACCATAAAACTATTTAAGAAAAAAAATGGATCTGTTATTCTTACCTAGTTTAAAGAAAAACAGGTATAAACAGCAAGGTATGATATTATAGATGTAAGAATGACAATTACTCCCTTACATTTTCATCAACCACAAGGTGCAGACCATCTCCCCCTGCTGGAAAAATGTAGTGCTGCAATGGAGTAGGCCGAT
The DNA here is from genome assembly GCF_009834535.1 of Camelus ferus. NCBI lineage: Eukaryota > Metazoa > Chordata > Mammalia > Artiodactyla > Camelidae > Camelus > Camelus ferus. The sequence goes on along the minus strand of NC_045698.1, from coordinate 35,803,776 downwards.
AATCTGTGTAAATTACATGGCAAGGCTGTAAAGACAAACAAACAAAAAAATAATTAAGCATATATTTTGTTTCTTCAAAATAATACCATGTATTTGACCTACCTAAAGGATTCTGAGGAGATAAATCTTTGAATTCAATATTTCAAAAAGAAAACACTTTTTAAAAAAAACTTTAAAAACCAGGTAAGAAAAAATTTGGAAAAATTAGGTCTATCAAATCATACTACCATCTGTTCAGTTTTACTAATTCCCTAATCAGGGCCAAATACATGATTTGAGTTTCAATAATGATCTTAGACCCATACCCTATACCTATGATGCCATAATTAAAGATGTCTGTTTCTATGGAGCAGTAATAAGGTAACACAGAATGCTCCCTTAAGTAAAATGGAACTTTTCCACCCCACAGAAACTTTTCAAAGCCTGACTAAAGCAGCAGGTTGATCTAATTCCTTCAGAAGATCCACTGGGTTTCTATTCTTCAGAAGCAACATGTTTTACAAAAACATCATTAGAGAGCTTATAGATAGTTAAACATAAATTTGTGAGGGTTCTTGTGTAAAGGGAAAATAAGGACAGAAAAATAAAACCAAGAAAAAGTTTAGTATACATGAACAAATGCTTGTTTTAAATCCTTTAATGCTGTTGATATTGGACTAGAAAAGTAAAAAGAGAAACAAAGTCAATGAAAAGTCTGCATTTACATGAGAAAAATCAAATCACATGCTCAGGAGATGCCCAGTTTTTTCCTTATACCAAGGTCTTAGAGGAAATTCTCTATTGTGTACTCATGGTTCACTGTACAATGCAGTAGTTTCCAAACCTGGCAGATCATCAGGATCACCTTGGGAGCTTTTAAAAGTTAGAACTTCTAGGCCCCTACTCCCAGAGGTTTTCATATATTGGGTTTGAGATGGGACCCAGAAATCCACACTTAAAAAAAAAATAGTCAGTTGATTATAATAAGCTTGCCTGATTTGAAAAGTAGTTTCACATTAAAATGTCTTGTTTATTCTAGGCAGCACTAGGAACAAAGTATAGGACATAGTAAGGCCAACTTGCAACATTTTAAATACTGAAAACATCAAAAAAGAGAAAGAAAATACCTGTTTATGTAAATGGCAAATCCATTCAGCAAACTGTCGGGCATTTGGAATGGTAGCCGAAAGAAAGACATAGTGAACATTATCAGGAAGCAAAATAATAGTTTCTTCCCATACGACACCACGCTCTGAAAAATACAAATATATCTTGGAATTCAATGTCACTTTATTGATAAGAATCTAAAATTGTTTTCCTCTCAAGATCAATAATTAGAAATGCAGATGACTTTACACAAGGATATTTTTAGCCACAGACCCTTATTGTAAACTACTTTAGTTCTTACACTGAATTTATCTAGTAGAAAGTCAGCAGACTAAACCACCATAAAGACAACGTACTTTGAAATAACAGCAAAAAGCAGCTCCAAACTGAATCTTTTTCAAACAGCCTAACAAGAGTCCCATGACAATGGAAATAGTATTTCCACTTTGAGAAACAGAAGTTACTGGCTTATAGAAAGTCACAGTAACAAATTTCATAGAAACATCATTACTATACCATACAGCATCTTTCATCCAAATTACCCTCATAACCTCTAGAGATGAAAGATTTGATGAACAGCAAAACTCTAAGTCAGTTTTATTAAAACAGAAAAATTAGTTAGAAAATTTCCCCCCAACAAGAACAAATCAATACAGGATTCATGATTTAATAACCAAAACAACTCTGTTCAGAATTTAATCTTATAAATTTGTTAAAGAGTAAATGTTTAAAGAGTAAAGGATTTCTTAAGTTGTATTACTTTCACTATAAATAGAGGTTAACAGTGCTTTAGCTCAAATAAAAACTAAGTTTTAAGTGTGTACATGCACATTAAACACTTAATTTTAAATGAGTTTGTTAATCTTCATCCTCCAAGAGCCATCCAAAATTCCAAGTACACTTACTTTTTCCATTACAGTAGTTTAACAGTTCAAGTAAAGGGATATTTATATTTTATTCTTTTTGGCCATTTTTATTTCATAATCCTCACTGTATTTTTTTTTTTTTTACTATACACATGCATTTCTTAGTTTTCTAAAAACTAAAATAAATAAAAATCAAGAAACTGTAGGCTGTAAGTTTTGGAAATTCCTTAACATTAGTTATGTTAGAGAACTCTATTAAAATCAAACTAACCCCATTTTTAAATTCAAATTTGCATTTTCGCATCCAGAAATTGTTACTATTTAAGAAGCTGTAACTGAATCAGATCCTACTGGAAATGCTATATATCACGTTGTCCACAATTTAGCTGACTAGAACTCTAGCCACATGAAAATTCAACAACTACTTGTTCAAAATTCCTAATGCCTTTCTTAGAGAAAAAAAACATAGAACACGTCTCAACAACAAGGAAGATATACCTGAATCTCTCATGTAATGAATTTCATCAAATATGACCCAAGCAACTTCTCGCATAACTTCAGAACCTCTGTACAGCATACTTCTCAAAATCTAAAGTAAAAGAAGATTTAGCAAGATTGTGACATATGAAAAGCTCTTCTAACAAGGAATCTGGGGAATTCTTTTTTAATGGAAATATTAAAATAATTTTAGGAGGTTACATATCTTAAATATATAACATTTCTTTTCTAAATCCAAAATAAATAATCCAAATTTTTCAACAATTACTAATCTGATACAATCCATGGAGAGAATTATTATCATCTCTATCTCTATATATGTCGAACATGAAGCCACCTCCTTATAGGTACAGCACTTATCCCAAGACATACACTTTCTAGGATATGAGAGCAATTTAGAGTTATCTCCTAACCAATACAATGAACCTCATACTGCTTATTCACTTTTTCTACTTCATTTTGACAATATAGATACTTTCTAGCAATCACTATCCTGATTTTGAGTTAAAGAAAATCTTCCACAGATAGAAGAAAAGTTTTGAAAATGGAAATGAACTGATTTTGGGCACCAAGATGAAAAGTGAGCAATGTTTTTGGCTGCTACATACAAGAAGCTAAATTTATGCTCTCTAGTGTCTCTTTGTAAAAATGCAAAGATTAAAATTAAAGCATGTACAAAAGTACTGTAAAGACAGCTGATCTGTACAAAATGTAAGATGCTGTAAGTATATGCAAAACTTAACTGTAGTTATGGGAAGCAGCTAAATATAATTGGGTATTTTTTTTTAAAGTTATTTATCTATTTGTATCAACACTCAGATGCAGAAGGAAAAAAAAAATCACAAGGAACAAGGCGCCACTACTAATTTGAAGCAATGTATTCAAATTCTTAAAACTACAGAAAACCATCAAACTATTTTCATGTCACTGACAATATGCCTTTAAAAGATGAACTTTATCCCTTTCAAGTAAATCTATTCAGAAAGTAAAGTATTACATTTTATCTATATAGAGCAAGTAATAAAACATTAGCTATTTTAATTGAATAGCCACATTAATTAAATTAAAAAGGAAAGATCTGATGAGACACCATATAAATTACCTCTGTGGTCATAACAAGACAAGATGCTGTAGGATTAATAGTAACATCTCCAGTCATCAGACCAACATCTTGAAACTCTTCATACATTTCACGGTATTTCTGGTTACTCAAAGCCTTAATTGGGCTGGTAAATATTACACGCTGTTTTTCCCTTAAGGCCAGTGCAATGGCATATCTAAAAATGTGAAAACAAGTAAGAATAAAGTATTATAAAAACTTGTCTTTAAAAGTATACAATTGAAAAAATTCTATTAATATATAAATTGTGTCCATACTTTCCCAATCAGTTAAGTGAACTTCTTAGAATATTAATATCTTATTCTACTTACTTTCAACAAACTATTACAGCAGTAATTATGATAAATCTGAAGTATACTGGTCTAAATAAAAAAGAACATTTTAATTTTAACTCTGGTCTCTTGAAGTTAATGTACATTAACTACTAATACCAATGGATTACTAATGGTTACCCTATTTCTTGAAAGTGAAACACCTCTGGTTCTCTAGATAGGCCTCTAGAAGTTTACAGAGCCTCTGCCTGTTAGAAAATTAATGTAATGTACCACATTAATGGAATAAAAAGCAAATGCCACATCCTTGCCTCTATAGATGGAAAAGCATTTGATAAAATACGTTGCTTCTTATAAGATCCTCAACAGACTTGGCTTTTTACCAGTTTTACTGAGATGTAATTGATGTACAAAGTTGTATAAGTTTAAGGTATATATGATGACTTGATATACATACATAATTAACAATAAAGTTAATTAGCATATCTATCACCTCAATAATTATCTTTTGGCTTTTTTCTGGTGAGAAAATTTAAGATCTATATTCTTAGCATCTTTCAAGTATATAAAACAGTATTGTTAACTACAGTTACCATGCTCTACCTTAGATCCCCAGAACCTATAAATACAAGTTTGTTCCCTTTGACTAACATCTTCCCATTTCCTCCACTCCACCCACCCTAGCGTCTGGCAACCACCATTTAATTCACTGTTTCAATGAGCTCAGCTTTTTTAGATACCACATGTAAGTGATATCACAAAGAATTTGCCTTTTTCTGATTTATCTGGATGGATAATTGCTCTCAATGTCCATCCATGCTGTCACAAATAGCAGGGTTTCCTTTTTTTGATGGCTGAATAACATTCCATTGTGATTATGTGTGTGTGTGTATGTGTATACAGAAAGACAAACATATCACATTTTCTTTATCCATTCAACTGTAATGGATGGAGGTTGTTTCCTTGTCTTGGATATTGTGAATAATGGGAATGTAGCTATCTCCTTGAGAGATTAATTTCACTGTACCCAAAAGTGGGATTGCTGGCTCATATAGTAGTTCTATTTTTAACTTTTTTGAGAAACCTCCATACTATTTTCCATAGTGGCTGTACCAAGAGTGCACAAGGGCTCCCTGTTCTTCATATTCTTGCCAACACTTGCTATCTCTTATCTTTTTGATAACAGCCATTCAAACATATGTTTTAAACTTTTTTTTCACTTATTCCCAACTAAGAATAGAAAGGAACTTCCTCAACCCGATAAAGGGCACCTAGGGAAAAACAACTAATATTACACTTCATGGTGAAACACTGAATGCTTTTTCTCTAAGCTCAGGAATAGGCAAAGATGGTCCACTCTCACTACTACTATTCAACCTTGAACTGGATATTGCCAATGCAATAAGAAAAAGAAACTGAAGGCATAACATACTGGAAAGAAGCAGCAAAAACTGTCTTTATTCACAGGCAATATCATTGTCTACGCAGAAAGTCTTACAGAGTGTGCAGTTACTAAAACTTATTAATGAGCAAGTTTATTAACAAATTCACAGGACAAAATATCACCATATAAAAATAAACTATACTTTAGTATTCAAGCTATTAGCAATCCAACTATGAACTTGAGAGAATGCCATTTGCAACAGTATGAACCAGTAAAATACTTACAGATTTAAGAAAATGTAAGACTTATACACTGAAACTACACAATACTTCAGAGAGAAATTTAAAAGATGTAAATAATGAAAGAATATACCATGCTCATGGATTGGAATTGAAAAATATTAAGATGAGACAATTCTCTCCCAATACAATCTCTAAAAATTCTACTAGTCTTTTTTGGTAGAAATTAATAAACTAATCTTAAAATTTTATTGGAAAATTCAAAGGGCCTGAAAAAGCCCAAACAGTTTTAAGAAGAAATGAAGTTAGAGGACTCTTATTACCTAATTTCAATACTTAAATTTAAAGCTACAGTAAATCAAGATAGTGTGATACTGGAATAAGGACAGACATAGAGATCAGTAGAACAGGAAGTCCAAAACCCAACCCATACATTTATAGTCAATTCACAAGGAGTTCAATGGTCAATTCAGTTCAAAGGTAATTCAGTGGAAAAATAATAGTTTTTCAACGGGAACAATTATCCACATATAAAAAGATTAATTTAAACCCTTACTTTTATCTCACATGATACATAAAAATTAAGTCAAAGGAAACCATAATTCTAAATGGAAGAGCTAACACTAGAAACTTCAAGAAGAACATGAGAAAACATCTGTGATATCAGGATAGGCAAAAATGTCTTAAGTACAGATATCAAAAGCATGATCAATCCATAAAAGAAAAAAAAAACTGAGAAGTTGAACATCAAAATTAAAATCTTTTGCTCTAAAAAAGATACCATTAAGATAGTTTAAAGAATTCTTTATGATGCAGTAAGACCAACAACCCAATTTAAATAATAAGCAAAAGACTGAAACAGTTATTTCACTTAAGACATATAAATGGCTGATAAACACATGAAATAATAAGTTAGTCATGAGAGAAATGTAAAATCACTATATGACATTACTATATAGCCAATAAAATAGGTATAATCAAAAAAGATAAAGCCAAGAGTCGGTAACGACATAGAAAAACAGGCCTCCTCACACAGTAATGGTAGGAATACAAAATGGTACAGCCACTTTGGAAAACGGTGTGGCAGTTTCCTGAAGAGTTAAATACATATTCTGCCATAAAATCCAGCAATTACATCCCTAGGTATGCACCTAAGAGAAATGAAAACATGTCCACACAAAGATTTATACATGAATGTTTATATCAGAATTACTCATGATGTCCAAAAATACAAAACAATTCAAATGTCTATCAACTAAATAAATGTCATGTATCCATAAAATATACTACTTATCAATAAAAAAAAGAACTACTGACAATGTGAATGAACCTCAAAAATACTATACAAAATGGAAAAAAAAGACAGAAAAGATTCCATATTACATGATTTCATTTATATAAAATATCTAAAAAAGGCAAAACTAGACAGACAAAGCTGATCAGTGTTTGCCTAGGGTTGGAGGTATGGGTAGGTTGAATGCAAACACAAAATACTGTATGTATGGAAGTCTAAAACTGGTGAGGGTTGCACAACTGTACAAATTTATTAAAACTCACCAAACTATACACTTATAATGTGTGAATTTAATAGTATGTAAATTATATAATAATAAAGCTATTTAAAAAAGCTTTATATAGAATAAAAAAACCAACAACACCAAGAAAACTACTCAATCACATAGATAAACAATCTGCTACCAATGTTAAACCTAGCACCTAATGTTATACTTGCTACAGTTATCAGCTAAAGTTGGAATTCACCTTAAATCCCTGAATTCCTAGAGGAAATCTCTGAGAGCCGTGAACTACTCCCTGAAATTATAAAATCTGGTATGTATATACAAATACACACCGCATCAGATTTGTTTTTTTTACTGAGGTGAAATTCATACAATATAAAATTAACCATTTTAAAGTGTACGATTCAGTAGAATTTTATTCACTATGTTGTGCAACGACCACCTCTACCTGGTTCTGAAACATAATTCTCATCCTCTCAAAAACCCCATTCCCATTAAGCAGTTACTTTTTGTTCCCCTCCTCTCAACATTCTCTGGCATCCACCAATCTGTTTTCTGTCTCTAAGGGATTTATCCAACTGGGATAGTTCACATAAATGAGATCACATGGGCTATTTCACACAAATGGCATCATACAATGTGACCTATCGGGTCTGGCTTTTACTCAGCATAAAGTTTCATCCAAATTGTAGCATGTATCAGTATTTCATTGCTTTAATGGCTGAATAATATTTCACTGTACAGACAGGCACTGTACAAATTATTTATCCACTAAGCCACTGATGGACTTTTGGGTTGTTCCTACTTTTCCATTACTCTGAATAGTGCTGCTATGAGCATTCACGTACAAGTATCTGTGTATCTGTTTTCAATTCTTTGGAGTATATACCTAGAGTGGAATTGCTGAGTCATATAGTAATTCTATGTTTAACTTTTTAAGTAACTATCAGACTGTTTTCCATAGGAGCCTTCACCAGATTTTCAAAAGTATCTATAACCCTGGTAAATTTCTTAAATTTCTCTTTATGGTTTCTTAACCCAGAGTATCAGAGCAGATGTCAGCATATATATGAAAACTTCGTGTACTGAAAATCTCCCTGCTTTTGTAGGAAAAATAAGTTATATTAATGCCCAGAATTCTAACAACTATGTATGTTGGCTTTAAATGGATAATGCACCAAACATACTGTACACTTTTCTAAGTGAGATAAAATAAATGAACTAAAAGCAGTCAAACCTCTTTTATATTTGTGCCTTAGAAGGAAACTAGTTTCTGACCTCAGCACCTTCTGAAAAGAGGTGGATCAGTAAAAAATTAGATCTACTCCATTGGATAAAACTAGGGCAGTACAGGACCACAATATGTTTGAAGCTGGGAAACAGATGAAGACTATTGGCAATTGGCTGATACCATTAGAATGATAATCTAAGATCCAAAGCTTCACTCCTCGAACCTCGCTGCAAAGAGGAAAATTCTGAGTTACACCTAAGCCAAGGTCTGGAAGGACTAATATACAGCAACCAGACAGGCCTGCTATTCCAAAGAACAAGATTCCATAACTCATTAAATATTCCACCATTATGCCAAAGTAATGGTAATGATAAACGGTGAGTTGTGCTATTTTTATCTATTTTTTTCTCTACGATCTTCTTTACTCTTTAGGTGATCACTGTTAGAGTACCTAATACAGCTGCTCAATAGGCAAGCTATAATTTTTCCATAATTGAGAAATAAAATGTAACAAATTATTAAAAGTTAACCTAACTCAAACTGATTTTTAAAAAGGTGCCAAAACTGAGGGGAAGAAACAGCCTTTAAATAAATGGTTCTGAGACAACAGGATATCCACATGCGAAAACAATGAAGTTGGACCCTTACCTTACAGATTATATAAAAAATAAAGCAAAATGAATCAAAGACTTAATATAACCGCTAAAATAACAAAAATCTTGGAAGAAAATATAGTTGTAAATCTTTGTGACCTTGGATTAGGCAATGGTTTCTTAAAGACGACACAAGCAACGAAAGAAAACAGATGAATTGCACTTTGTCAAATTAAAGTCCTTGTATCTCACAGGACTCTCTCAAGAAAGTGAAAAGATAACCTACAAAAGGGGAAAACATGTTTGCAAATCATATATCTGACAAGGGGCCAGTATCAGAATACAAAAGAACTATCACAATCCAACAAGACAATCAACCCAATGAATAAGCAGACAATGGACTTAAGCAGTCATTCCTCCAAAAACATACAAATAGCCAACAAGCATATGAAAAACTGCTCAGTATCTTTAGTCATTAATGAAATGCAAATCAAAACCACAATGAGGTATCAAACTCACACCTGACAGGATGGCCATTATCAAAAAGGCAAGAAATAACATGTGTTGGCAAGGATATGGAGAAAAGAGAACCAATGGGTACTGCTGGTAGGAAAGCAAATTGGTGCAGCCAGTATGGAATACAGTACGGAGATTCCTCAAAAAATTAAAAATAGAAATACTATATGGCCCAGTAATCCCACTCCTGGGTATTTATCCTAAGAAAACAAAAACACTAAATTAAAAAAAATATGTACATCCCTATGTTCACTGCAACATTATTTACATCGGCCAATATATGGAAGCAACCCAAGTGCCCATCAATAGATGAATGGATAAAGATGTGGTAAGTACACACACACACACACACACACAATGGAATATTACTCAGCCATAACAGAGAATGAAATCTTGCCACGTGAAATATATATGGACCTAAAGGGTATTGTGCTATGTGAAATAAGTCAGCCACAGAAAGACAAATACTGTATAATTTCCCCATATATGTGGAATCTTAAAAATAAATGAACAAACATAACAAAAAAGAAATAGAGTCATAGATACAGGTAACAAATAGGTGGTTACCAGAAGGGAGGGTAGTGAGAGGAGGAAAAGAAACAAGTGAGGGAGATTAAAAAGTACAAACTTTCAGTTGCAAAATAAATCAATCATGGGTATGAAATATACAGTGTGGGGAGTATAGTCTAGTAACTATGTAATATCTTTTTGTGGTGACGTATCATAACTAGACTTACTGTGGTGACCATTTTGAAATGCACAGAAATATCAAATCACTATGTTGTGTACCAGGAATTAACATATGTTGTAGGTCAATTATACTTCAAAAACAAACTTACAGAAAAAGAGATCAGATCTGTGGTTATCAGAGGCAGGGGGTGGGGGATAGTGGAATTGGATGAAGATAGTCAAAAAGTAGAAACTCCAGTTATAAGATAAGTAAGTACTGGGGATGTAATGTATAACATGACAAATATAATTAACACTGCTATAGGTTATATATGAAAGCTGTTAAGGAAATAAATCCTAAGAATTCTCATAACAAGAAAAAATTATTTTCTATTTCTTTAATTCTGTATCTGTATGAAATGATGGATGTTCACCAAACTTATTGTGATAATCAATACATGAATGGATAAAGATGAATGATGCACGCAAATCCACTATGCTGTATACCTTAAACAGTGCTGTACATTAAGTACACCTCAATAAAACAGGAAGAAAAAATAATTTAAAAATAATAAAATAAAACTTCAGATTATCAGAAATCAGAAACAATGCACATAAGAAACAGTTTTACTAATATCCACAGACCCTTAATCTTGCTTAGAAATATTAACATTATGTTTTTTCTTTCTGGATTTCTTTGCAGAAACCTAATTTGTTCATCTTGAAGAATGTTTTGTATTATTCTGACTAACTTCTACTAGGCTAAAAATCCATGTTAAAAAAATGTTTTTGTTGTTAAAAAAAATTGTACAATAAATTCATTATGTAACCAGCTTTAAAAAAAAAGGTAATAACAAGTGTTAGTTAGGATACGAAACAATTGAAAACGTCACACAATGCTGATGGGAATATAAAATGATAAGGCTGCTGTGGAAAACAGTTTGGTGACTCTTCAAAAAGTTACACATAGAATTAAACATCATCCAGTAACTACTCTTAGGTACTTAAAAGAAATAAAAACATGTTTTCAAACAAAAACTTGTACATTTCCAACAGCATCATTCATAATAGGCAAAAAATCGGAAACACTCATCCCTGCCATAAATTGACAAATGGATAAACAAAATGTGATATATCTATACAACACAACATTAATCAATCATAAAAAGAAATTCAGCTCTAATAGATGCTACAACATGGATGAACCTTAAAAAACATGCTTAGTGAAATGAGACAGAAAGAAGAGGTCACATATTGTCTGATTTAATTTATATGAAATGCCCAGAGAAAGGAAATTCATACAAACAGAAAGCGATTGGTGGCTGAAAAGAACTGGGGGTAAGGGAATGGGGAATGACTGTTTAATGGGTACAGGGTTTCTTTCGGCCACAGTGAAGATGCTTGGGAACTAGATAGTGGTGACAGCTGCATACGTCAAGAAAAAAAGTTAACCCACAAAGTCAATCTACCAACAGACTGCAAAATCCCATCCATGTCAAAGAGCACAATCCACTTTCAGAATGGCCCAGATCCTCTCAAACTTTAATGGACATATGCATCACCAGGTAATCTTGTTAAAATACAGATTATGTATGATTCAGTTGTTCACTGGGGTGGGGCCTAAGATTCTGCCTAACAAGTTCTGAGGTAATACTCATGTATCTGGTCCAGGACAATATTTTGAGTAGCAAGACTCCAGAAACATGGTTTTAAAATACATTTTAGAAGAAAAGACATCAAAAAATTTAAAACAGAGATAATATGCATACTTATTTACAAATTAGATATGTGAACTACTGTAGTGATACAGAACACACATTAATAATAATGTGGAAAACATTCACTTATATCCAAGATGTAGTAACAGGGACTGGCTTTACCTATCCACCTGAAATAACTATAAAATAGAACAAAATACACAAACAATGATTTCAGACACAGGATACAAGCATAGTAATCCCTGAGAAGGGCGAAGCAAATAAGGCAATCCCAGATTATTGTCCACAGAGTTTCCAAGCCACAGTTCCAGGAGGTGGACCCTAGATGTTTCTCTAAGTTAAGCAGACAGAGGTGGGAGTCTGGGGAGGCCAAGGTAGCTAGACTGCAATGAAAAATAACCAGAGAGGAGAGAGCTGGACAGAGGGAGAGCTCCAAATATCTGTCGAGCATTTCCATGACTTCAAGTAAGTAATAATCAATGAATAAATGTTAGGAAACTACCTGAGGCCAGGTGAAAACCAATTAAATGGAGCAGAGCTGAAAATGAGCAAATCTTACACAGGGCTGGAAGTAATTCCGGTTCCCACCAGCCACAGTGGAAAAACTCATAATTCACAAGATACGGACTAGAATACCAACAAGTATATTAATTAAATAGTGGGGAAAATTAGCCAACTAAATACTGCATTTAATCATCATAAAAGCAACCCTTGAAAGGACTGTATTTTTTCCCCCAAGTAACAATATTCCAGAACAAAGCTCAAGAGTATTAAGACAAATGAAAAACATTCATCACCCAAGAAGGTAAAATTCACAATATCTTGTCAGGTAATTAAAAAAAAAAACAAAAACAGATAAGCAAACAAGGAGGAAAATACACCTTACAATAAGGAGTAAGAAAATAAATAAATAAAAATATATCCAAAAATGAGACAGAAGATAGACTTAAGTAAACAAGGACACTGAAAGCTACTACTTTAGTGTAACTATATTCTATATATTCAAGAAGATTGAAGATTAAATAGTATATTAATAAACATGGAAAATATTAAAAGACCCAAATCAAACTTTGAGAGATAAAAAATCCAAATCTGAGATGAAATACACTGGACAAGATTAAAAGTGGATTAAACACTGCAGAAAAAAAGATGAATAAACTTAAAGTCTTTTAAGAAATGAAATACAAAGAATAATCACCAAAATGAAACACAGAGAATCACCACCAAAAAATAAATAATAAGAGTAGGCTGTGAAACAACTTAAAGTGGCAGGTTTTAGTAAAACTGAAGTCCCCAAAGTACTAGAAGAGGGAATATCTGAAGTAAAAGGGGCTGAAATTTTTTCAGTTTGATGAAAACTAATAAACCTATGAAACTGAGAAGGCCAACAAACTCCAGCATAAGAAACATGAAAAGAACTATGTAAAGTCACATCATAACTAAACAGCCAAAAGTCAGTGATAAAATTAAAAATGGCCAAACATCCCATCAAAGCAGTATGCAAAGAAGCAGGAAAATACTAACTTACAATGAAAGGAAAAGTCAATTAATTAAAACAGATGAGGAAAAAACACAGATGAAAGAAGTAGTTACAAGAACATTTAAAACGTTTTTAAACTGTATTCTATACGTTCAAGAAGGTGGAGGAAAGTTAAGTAGACATATAGAAAACATTAAACACACCCACATACAAATGAGCTTCTAGCAAGGAAAACTATAATGTCTGAGATGAAAAATGCACTGAGTGGAATTAATGACAAATTAGGTAATGCAGAAGCAAAGATTAATGAACCTGAAGATATGGCATTAGGAAACACCTGAGATGAAACACAAAAAATGAACATAGCCTCAGTGAATCATGATACAATTTTAAATAAAAATATGGCTCAAACATAACATTAAAACATATCAAATTATATCAAAAACATTTCCCAAACATATCAAATCAAACATAATAAAATTTGTAATACAACTATAGCAATATTAAAGGGAAATTTACAGCACTAAATAACTGTATTAGAAAAAGAAAGGTCTCAAACCAATGATCTCATCTTTCTGCATTTAAAAAACTAGAAAAAGAGCAAACGAAGCCCAAAGTAGAAGGAAATAGTCTAAATTTACTTACAGAAATCAAACAGAAAAAATACAAACTTTTAGAGAGTAAGATAAGAAACAGTTATTTTAAAATGTCATTTTGAACTATACAGGAAGAGAGTAAGAAGGAACAGAGAAAAAATACAAAACAGTCAGAAAACAATTAAAATGGCAGTAAGTACACATCTATCAACGATAAAATGTAAATGGACTAAATTCTCCAATCAAAAGACATAGAGTGGCTGAATGGATTAAAAAAACAAGACCTAGCTATATGGTGCCTACAAGAGACTCACTCTAAAGGACACACAGTATGAAAGTAAAGGGATAGAAAAGGACATTCCACCCAAATGGAAACTAAAATAAAGCAGTGGTAGATACATTTATATATAAACAAAACAGACTTTAAAACAAAGACTGTGACAAGAGACAAAGAAGGGCATCACATAATGATAAAGGGGTCAGTCCAATAAGAGGATATAACATCTGTAAATATTTATGCACCCAACATAGGAGCACCCAAATGTATAAAGCAAATATTAACAGTCCTAAAATTTCATTTAACAAGAAAGCTACTCACTCAGCGCATACAGTTTTTCCTGCTGATGTATGTGCAGATACTAAAACAGACTGATTATTATCAACACACTGAATGGCTTCTCTTTGAAAAGCATCAAGAATGAATGGGTATTCCTATAAAAACAAAATAATATCTGCATGAAGATACCTAGCCAGATTAGATCACACTTAAAATCAAGAGATACTATCCCTAGAAGCATTCTGGGAGCATTTCTTTATGAGTCTATTTAGGAAATATGCTACCCACTAACAAAAATTAGGAAGATTAAAAAAAAAATCTTTAACCAGACAGCATAAGTTATTTCTGCAGTCTAATCTTTCAATCATTATATTAGGCTTACATATATAGATCATGTTTATTACAACACAATAATCATTACCATTTATCAAGAATATGCTTTATGGTAATCACTGTGCAACACATTTCCCACATATTATTATTAATCCTCACAGCAACCCCTAATGTAGGTATTATTTTAGGTATTATTTCCTTTCACAGATGGAAACTCTAAGGCTCTGAAAAGTCAACTCCTCAATGAAGTTCACTCAGCAGAGGCAGAATAATACATCTATTAGACTTTAAGAGCTCATGCTTACTCTATCATACTGACTTTTTTACTTAGAGAAAATGACTTGAAACATTTATATTAATCATTTATGGTCTGTTAGGGCTTCAAAATCCACCTAAGTTTAAGTTTCATTAGAAGCTTTAAGCTAAACTACAAAAACTATATGCAAAACTTATTGTACACATGCATTTTTTTTTGTAGAGAAAGACTGATAATTTTCATTAGATTCTTTAGAAAGGTTGAGAATCATTTTAATTTTTAAAAATCTTATATGATGTTTGGTTTTCAGCATGGTAAGTTTATTAATTTGGTTCTCACCATATTTGATTACAGGTGGCTTCTTCTTAGTACATATACATTGAGAAAGTATAAAAATCTCATTTGAAGGAGTTTAAGATTTTTAAGGAAAAGAGACTCACAAAACTGTACACTGTAGTGCCTCAAATACAGACCTTTGCAGCTTTTCCAACTCGAGGTTTAAGTGGTAGATAATCTTCATCTGCAGGAAGAGCAACCTGATGTTTAAAAAAAAAAAAATCTATTTACTATTTGAGAATTGATGCATCCAGCATTCCATAATCAATGATGATTTAAAAAACAGCAGTGATAAACTAGAGTGTTTCAGACAGTCTTACAGTCTAGACACTGTAAAGATAAATAACTACATTTAGAAACAAAGCAAAATGCAAAAAGCCAGAACATTCAAAAAACTTCTACTAGTGTTTATCTAATAGTAACATAATTAAACCTTTTAACACTACCTCCCTGAATAGATTGTTTATTGAGGTTTAGGACTTATCTCAGCTATCTTTGTATTTTCTACATCTAATATATTACTTGATATTAATAAGTGCTCAAAAAAGCTGAATGAACATAAAAAGGGATGTCACTATATGAAAGAAAACTATACGGAATAAAATGATACTCTTATTTCCTGGAACGGGAAACTAATTTTTCTCTAGTGAAGATTAACAACTAGAGAGCAATTCACAATATATCTAAATTTCCAAGACTTAAGCCAGTTAGTATATAAATAATGAACAGAGGCAAAGTAAAGTACACACAGAAATTAGAAATAATTTCTAAGAGCAAAACTTCAGCAAACCAAAATGAGATAAGATTAGCTGTTTTGGGGGAAAGTGTAGCTCAAGTGGCAGAGCTCATACTTTGCATACGCGAGGTCCTGGGTTCAATACCCAGTATCTCCTCCAATAATACCTAATTTACTACCTAAAAACACCTAAATACCTAAAATACTAACTACCTCCCCCTAAAAAAAAACCAACAACAACAAGAACAACAAGATTAGCTGTCTTAGAAATAATGAAAGACTTCAGTAAATTTGCAGTTCAGTTACAATCAAGATGATGCCCTTAAGGAGTCAGACAAATAGAAAACCAGCAGAGTAACAGAGTCAAACAGACTTAGCAATTAGTTATTGGTGATTTTTGCCAGAGCAGTTTGAAAGAAATGGAGAGAGAAGAAGTCTAATTGTGGTAGGTTAAAAGATGAATGGAAAGTTAGCAGGGATGTTCCAAGCAGAGCACTCAATATCAACTCTGAAAAGAGACCATATCTTTTCTATTTATCTCTTTATATTCAGTGAATAATAAAATGTACCTGGCACCCAAAAGATACATGCTGAATGAATGACTACAATGAGGAGGAAGAAAAACAATACAGAGGCTAAAAAGCAACCTACAAAAAGAGAAACTTTTGAATATGCATATGTTAGGAAAGGGCAAACAGAGAAAAGGAGACACTAGAAACAGTTAAGGGAAAGTGGAATAATCCAAATCTTGTGTAGGCAGGATAAGATACAACCAAGAACAGTGACAGAGAAACCGTCCTTAGTCTAAACAAGGCAGAACCTTTTCCTCTGAGTGGATGTAACTCCAACTTGATATCCTCAAACCTCTAGATAAAGTAAAAGGTAAAGTTACTTGCTAAAAAAGTGAGAGGAGATAACAGAATGGAGGGCTTGAGGATAATCATGAAGGAAGACAGAACTTTTGACCTCTTGAGAGCAAAATTGTGTGTTTGGGGTTTTTTTTGCCATCATTTTAAGACAACAGCATCAAATAGGGTCTAACATAAGCATTAAATGATCACATGGATATTATACTTGCCAAACTAAGTGCTATTCTAAAGGAAGACAAAGAACTTTCAAGTAGAAAAACAGTTATTTTTAAAAGTAAGGTTCCAGACACTGTGAACTCATCCACAGAACAGAAATAAACAGACATAGTAAACAATCTTATGGTTACCGAGGAAAGGGAGTGGGAAGGGATAAATTTGGGAGTTTGAGATATGCACATGTTAGCTACTATATATAAAAATAGATTTTAAAAAGGTTTCTTCTGTATAGCACAGAGAACTATATTCAATATCTTGTAATAACCTTTAAAGAAAAAGAATATGAAAACAAATACATGTATGTATATGTATGACTGGGACATTGTGCTATACACCAGAAATTGACACACTGTAACTGACTGTACTTCAACTAAAAGAAAATTTTTTAAATAAAATATAAGGTTCTAAATCTACATTAAAAGCAATTTTTGTTAATTTGGAATTACTCTGCTTTTTAATAAGATTTCCCAACTACCAGTAACAATAACTTATAAGGTTACATGGTAAAGACAGGACTTAATAGAAAAAACTAGTATTACAGTTTCCTTATGTCCTTTATGTTTATAAACTCTCACTGATAAGCAATTACACAAACCATCAATGACCACCATCTTGTGGCAGAACAATGAAACTACAATATATCAGTCATCAAAGCAATACCTGAAAAAGACCGTGACCTAAAAACATCATTGCTACATGACTTTAGGAGCATGGGAACATAAACATCTACTCTGTGCTGGGTACTTAACCTAATGTTATTACATAATCTTCACAACCATCCTATGATGTAAATCCCATTATTTCAAATTAACAAATTAAAAAACCAATGTCAAAGAGGTTAAGAAATTTATCCAAGACTACAGTTAGGAAAAGTCCTGAGCCAGGATCTAAGCTGAGGTTTGATTACAAAGCCCCAGCTCCTTCCACTATACTATGTGCATCTCACAGAAACTACTTATTGCTTCCAAAGCCCTTAAGGACAAACTGCCTATTGAGTGTCATACTAGATAGTTCAAATCAAAATCCCGTTTATAACACCAATTTACTATGTACTGTTTGTGCTTACCTCATGTGTACACCCCTCAACAGTTTCAACTGATTGTACCTTGACCCTGGGCATCAAGTCTGCCAAACTAAAAAAAAAAAAAAGTTTAAATTACACT
The DNA here is from genome assembly GCF_009834535.1 of Camelus ferus. Taxonomy (NCBI): domain Eukaryota; kingdom Metazoa; phylum Chordata; class Mammalia; order Artiodactyla; family Camelidae; genus Camelus; species Camelus ferus. Next base: position 35,785,523 of record NC_045698.1, on the reverse strand, counting down.
AAAATAAATTACTGAGAATTAGATACACCGAGAATTCAAAATGGTCAGTTAGCATCTTTTATTACAAATACAAAACAAACAGACTCCAAGTGGATAATTCAAAGAATTATGTCAGCTTAGTTTCACTAACTATTTTGAATAAAGTACCTCTCCAACACATTTTCACTACTTCAAAACAGTAAGCTGTTTATTAAAACCATTACATGATAGGAAGTATAAAATAAACTACCCTAGTACAAATTTTTCTATAATCTATAGAAGTGCTCCCTATTTGCATCAAAATCCTAAATTACACTTATTTAGGTTCTCTGTTTGGACTCTGAAGGAACATGACTGTGGCTAAGCTGAGACAAAACAGATGAATTTCTGCACTAGATTCTTCATTCTCTTATTGATTATACATTCGATTTTTACTTTAAATCAATAACCATACTTTGGATAAAACCCAAGGGTTACTATAGTAAGCAACAATGATTTTAAATTGTCAATATTATTTTGTAACCTATTCCACTAGCTTGGACAAATGGTGCATCTTAAATATCACAGTGACATATCTACCACCAGTTACAGTAGCTACTTTTGCTAGCTACAACAGCTAACTGGTTAAAAGAAAAAAGGAATAAATTCTTCCTCCTAGTGCCAAGCTAGAATATGGCAAAGAAGGGAAAAGCAGTTATGATCATCACTACAATAGGAACCAGGTCAACCTAAGAAATGGGCATGAATTTCCAGAAAGTTCCAACTTTCAAAATCAGAGAGATACCAGCTATTTCAGACACAGATATTTATGGGTCTCCCTCACTGACTCTTGAGATTTATAACCACTCTACTGCTACAAGCAATAGTGAAAATCTAATTCCTCCTAATGTTCCTTCTCACTTATTCCTTCCATTGGATCAGTTTCATTCTTTCCTTTTATCCCACTCTTCTAGTGATCCTCTTCTTGGGACATTAACAAATAAAGGAAATGTGTCATCTCTTTTTTAACAAAATCAGGCTTCAAGATTCTTTATTAAAATTGGATTCTAAAGTACTAAAAGATGAATCTTTTCTATATTGTTTTCCATTTCCTCAAACTTAAATAAATGTTCTACATTTATATGTTTGAATGAGTATAAATAAAATAAAGAATATTTATCTCCATTTCTCTAATTCAGTAAATACTTTAACTATATAACAATATATAAGCAATTTTCAAAACTTCAGGCAACCACCTAACTTAAGAGTTACTAATATTTACCTTAAGTCTTCCGTTACTGACTCTTCTACCCTGGATTTCTTTCCAAAAAAGGGTTCATCTGTGCCCTCGAAGTCTGCATCTCTCTTGGTTTTTCCAATGTTAGTTGACTCAGATTGTAGTTTACCATCAAAATGTTTTCTGAAAAGTAAACAGTTTAGAATGAATTTCACAGTATCACTTCTTCCTGGTGACTTCATAAAATATTATTCTAAATATAATATACACTCTTAACAGAAAAACGCATATAAAGAGATGTTACAAATCAAATTGGTTAAAGCTCAGAATACCATAATCTTAACTAATGAAACTGAGCACTACTCCTTTCTCATTTCATATTTCCTTGGAAATTGTTTTAAAAATATTTTGCAACCCACGTTAACATAACTATTAACATAATACTCTTAAAATTGTGAAATACGGCTAGACATTTACATGTGCTCCTTTAATAAACATTTAATGCTTTCTCTAATGACGTGACATTACTATTTGAGAGAAAATTGTTTTGTGTGGTTGAATTCACTGGTTGAAAGTAATGATAAATGGTGCTTCGTGGACTGGATAGCCAAAGGGGAATTCAACCTGACCCCTACCCTCATTATACACAAAAATCAATATGGATATTAGATATAATTGTGAAAGACAAAAACAAGAAAGCCTCAAGAAAATAAAATAAGAAAATTATCTTTGTTTTATTAAACATGACATACAATTATCAACCAAAAAGTTAAGTTTGACAAATTGGACTACAGTAAAACTAAGAAACTAAGAATTTCTGAAGATTGAATACAGATTCACAGACATAGAAGACAAACTTACGGTTACCAAAAAGTAAAAAGGGGATGTGGGGGACAGGGATAAATTAGGATTTGGGGATTAACTGATATACACTACTATATATAAATAAACAAGAACCTACTGTATAGCATGGGGAACTATATTCAATATTTTGTAACAATCTATAATGGAAAAGAATTTGAAAAATATAAATATATATATAACTGAATCATTTTGCTGTACACCTGAAACTAACATTTCAACAATTATAACAACATTGTAATTGTTATATATCAACAATTATAAATCAACAATACTTCAACTTAAAAAAAATATTAAAAGAAAGTTTTTATGTAAATCAAAAGGTACCTTTAGGGGAGTAAGGAGTGGGAGAAAACACACATATAACTCACAAAAGGCATACATTTCTAAAATACTGGAGGTGAAGGCTACAAATTAAAAAAAAAGACAAAACAATTTAAAAATGAGTAAAAGACTTGAACAGGCACTTTAAAAGAGATATTCAAATGGTCAATAAGCATATGGAAAGGAACTCAAAAACCATTAATTATCATGAAAATGTAAATGAAAGCAGACTATACGAGATCAGTGGCTCTTAAATTTTTGATCTCAGAATCCTTTTCCAGTCTAAAAATTATTGAAAATTCCAATGAATTTTGTTTATGTAGTTCCATTATTGATACCTACCATATTAAACATTAAAATTGAAAACAATTTTAATTTACTTACCCATTTAAAAATGGCAATAATAAAACTATTAGAAGTTAACATAAATTAACACCTTCTATTAAAAAAAGTACTTTAGAAAAATAATTTTTTAATGAGAAGAGTGGCATTGTTTTATATTTTTGCAAGACTTTTTAATGTGGCTTCATAAAGGGCAGCTGGACTCTCATATGTTTCTACATTCAACTTGTTGTGATACACTTTTTAGCTGAAGTATATGAAGAAAAATCCAGTCTCAAACAGATATACGGCTGAAAAAAAGCAGACTTTTCAGATAATTGTGAATATTCCTCTAATTCCACACCAAAATTCAATCATACTTTGAGAAGTACTGCTAGAGGTACAGTCACGAATTTTACAAACATGTTGAGCAAAAGCCAGACATAAAAAAACATATTGTGTTTGAATCTATTTACATTATATTTACAAACAGAAAAAAACTAACATACGTGGGTTATCAGACTGGTCACTGCTCTGGAGAAAAACAAGATTTTATGCAATATTCTATTTTTTTGTCCTGAATGACGGTAACATTGGCATGTTCACGCTATAAAAATTCATCCCATGACTTTCCCACTTTTCTTTATATGTTTTATTTCAATAGACATTTTTTAAAAAGAGTAACAAATAGTAGTATTGCTCTATATGTTTGAACACTTCCATAATGAAATTTATTTTTTGATGTTTAGCAAAACCTGAAATTTGTAAATCCTCTCATTACCAATTTAGTGGAATAGATATTCATATTTGTTCCATATTACTTACATTACTCCTTCGGACAAGCCATCAATATCCTTGGGCCTCAGTAAAATAAGACATTTGGATGATAACTAAGATCCCTCTAATTCTAAAATTTTATTATTCTACGTCTGAATTAGTAAGCATCAACCAAATTATGGTAATTAAAACCTGCGAGGAGTCAGTGACAACTATAAAACAAAGAAACATATAGTTCCTATACCTTTGAGAAGCTTTAAACCTGAATTAATGATAGAATACTTTCCATTAGAAGACCTCTATCATTCTTTAATACTGTATTCAACTGTATCCTTATCTAAACAATTGAACCTGAATCTAATCAAGCCTCTACATCGGCGCTGTCCAAGATATATACATGCCAACTACCTATGTGATTTTAAATTTATAGTAACATTAAAATAGTTTAAAAAGAAACTAATTTTAATATATTTCATTTAGCCTAAAACATATAAAATATTATTTCAGCATATCATCAAGATAAAAATGAGATATTTTACATTGTTTATATTATCTTCAAAATATGGTGTATATTTTACACTCACAGCATACCTCAATTACGATTAGCTATGTTTAAGTGCTCAATAGCTACAGGTGGGTAGTAGCTATATTACAAGAGTTGACCCCTTATCTGCAGTTTTTGCCTCAGAAAGCAAGGTCAACTGATGTCCAGAAAGATTAAATGGAAACTTCCAGAGATAAAGAATTCATAAGTTTTAAATTGGGCACCTTTCTGAGTAGCATGATGAACTCTTTTTGCATTCCTGCTCCATTCTGCATGGGACGTGAATCATCCCTTTGCCCACAGTATCCAGCCCGTTAGTCACTTAGTGGCTGTCTAGGTTATCAGATCACTGTCATGTTACGGCAGCACTTGTGTGCAAGTAACCCTTCTTTTACTTAGTATTGGCCCCAAAGTACAAAAGTAGTGATGCCAGCAATTTGACGTGTCAGAGAGAAGCCATAAAGTGCTTACTTTAAGTGAAAAGGTGAAAGTTCTTGACTTAAAAAGGAAGGAAAACAACTATTGCTGAGGTTGCTAAGATCTACAGTATGAACGAATCCTTTGAAATTGTGCTAGTTTTGCTGCTGGACCTCAAACTGCAAAAGTTACAGCCACAGTGCACAAGCACTTAGTTAAGATGGAAAAGGCATTACATTTGTACAATAAGGTATTTTGACAGAGGAGCCACATTTATATAACTTTTATTGTAGTATATTGTTGTAATTGTTTTATTTTACTATTAGTTATTATTGATCTCTTACTATGCCTAATTTACAAATTATGCATTATTGTAAGTATGCATGCATAGGAAAAAACATACTGTAAATAGTATGGTACCAACTTGGTACTATCCATGGTTTCAGGCATCCACTGGGGCTCTTGAAATCTATTCCCCTCAGATAAGGGGGACTATACACATAGGACAGTTCAGCTCTAGATATAAAAACAGTTTACAGTAAATACTTGAGGGTAGAGACGCTAGTTAATTGACAGCATAAGGAAGCAAATTCATGATGTGGGAAACTATAATAGGACAAAGGAGCTGGTTTTGTCTCTCATCCACCCCTCCAAAAGAAATCAATGACATAAGGAAAAAAGAGGGACACTGTTGTAAAATAAAAGACTTAGAGGATTTAACAACCAATATAGTATATGGGCTTTGTCTGGATCCTGATTCAAATAAACCAACTACAAAAGAAAATACCTTTGAGACAACTGGGGAAATTTCACCCTGGACTGACTATTCAATGACATTAAGGAATTACTGTAAATTTTGTTGGGTATAACAATGGCATGCCAGTTATGTTGGAAAAGAAAGTTATTATCAACAAGAGATGCACACTGAAATATTTAAGAAGAAATAACATAATTAGTAGCATTTGATTTACAAAAAAGAGGTGTGGGGGTAGACTGACCATGACTTGATACTACTGAAGCTGAGTTATGCATACATGAAGTTCTTCATATTATTCTCACTCTCTAGACAATTCTCATAATATAAAGTTTTTTGAAGAGCATCTATTTAGCCTAGAATATTGAATACATAACAAAAGATCCTCTGAAGTTCCATGATTCATCCTCCTTTGTATTATACAAATTAGATGAAAATCATGATACATATAGATTATGATAAGAATAATAATTGATAGTATGATAGTTGGAATCAGCCAAATTGGATTTTTCCCGAAAAATACCTAGAGGTCTAGCTAGAAGTGTTGGTAGTAAACAAAGTCCCTTAAGTTAGTCATGATCTACACTTTCTTATGTATTTCCCTTCTCTAACGTTCACATATTTCCTAGTAAAGTTAAAATATAAATTAGATTTTTTTATATCCTACAAATTTTAACTTTGGAAGGCTGTGGAAAACAGCTTACCCCAAATAACACTGCAAAGTGAATTTTATCCTGGTAATTTTAAAGCCAAGTATTTACCACAGTAGGAAATTATATATGTATTGTTTTCATAACTTCATAGTTCCCCATTCAAACTACAGCAATTATTAAATATTCCTGTTTGGAAAAAAATAAAAAGAATCTGTCCTCCGTTCTCATTTTCCCTGAAAAGTTCTCCAAAACTACTACAGCCTCTAACTCAATGAGAAAGACTTTTTCTCCTGTTTCATTCTTACTTATGTGACATTTCACACTCCTAATTATCCTGCTACCCTTCAAATCTTTATGTTACGTGTAGGATAACTGTACTTTCTCACAGGAATCTCTACTTCAAGCAGTACCAATTCAAATAACATCCAAATATATACCTACAGTTTGCCTATTTCTCCAAACTCAGATTAAAATTGCCCAACAGATTAAAACTGCCCAATGCATATATCTGGAGAAAACTCTAATTCAAAAAAATACATGCACCCCAGTGTTCACAGCAGCACTATTTACAAGAGCAAAGACACAGAAGCAACCTAAATGTCCATCAACAGATGACTGGATAAAGAAGTTGTGGTATACACATACATACATGCACGCGCATGCGCACGCGCACACACACACACACACACACACACACACACACACACACACACACAATGGAGTGCTACTCAGCCATAAAAAAGAATGAAATAATGCCATTCACGGCAACATGGATGGACCTAGAGATTATCATACTAAATGATGTAAATCAGACAAAGAAAGACAAATATATGATATCACCTATATGTGGAATCTAAAAAAATGACACAACTTATTTACAAAACAGAAAGAGACTCACAGACATAGAAAACAAACTTATGATTACAAGAGGGGAAGAGGGGTAAGAGGAGGGGAAGGATAAATCAGGAGTTTGGGATTAGCAGATATAAACTACTAAATATAAAACAGATAAACCACAAGCTCATACTGTACAGCATAGGGAACTATATTCAATAGCTTGTAATAACCTATAATGAAAAAGAATAAATATTTATGTAAAACTCAACCACAATGTTGTACACCAGAAACTAACACATTGTAAATCAACTATACTTCAATAAAATTTTTTAAATAAAAAAAATTGTCCAGATACTTCAATATACTACCATCACTTCACTGTCTCAAGCCAAATTAATTTTATTTCTAAATCAAAATCTTCCCTAAATTTCCCATTTTTCTTCTCCCTGACATTAAAATTCAAAATGTCTCTTTTGACCCCCTTTCCATTGTTGACATTAAGGCCTGTCAGTTTTTTCCTTCACAACATTTTATAGCTTTCCTTTTCCTTCCCGCTGCCACCTCCTGAGTTGAGGATCTCATAATCACGTAATTCGATAACTTAAATACTTTTTAATTTACTTTTACTATCAGTGTCTCTACTCTTTTAATACACTGACCACCACTGCCAAATTAATTTTCCTTAACTATCACTCTACTTATCCAATCACCAAGTTAGCAAAACAAAAACAAAATGTTCACCAGGGTTTTGAAATGAAATCAAAACTCATCTGCTTGCTATTCAAGGTCCTTCATAATCTAAAACCAATTTATATTCTGTTTTACCTCTTGTAGTCCATAAGCAAACACTCCCTAGAGCTCAATTTGTGCTACTCAAAAAATTCTCAGCAGCAGTAAAGAATCACCTCCTTAGCCCAAAATACCCTCTTCCATGAAGGCTCTCTAGACATCACAGATATTCTTTCTTTAACTTTCACAGCACTTAACTCTATATACAGCTTACTGTATTTCAATCTTGTACTAACTCTTTAAACTGTTCTACCAGCTTACCTTGACTAAAAATTCCTTCAGAGCAAAATCAGGTCTAATTTTACTGAAGCATCTTTTGCGTATCTCCCCCAATGTCAATAGTAAATTTTATTCATGATTAATGAATCATCTTCCTTTTAATTCAAGTGGTAGTTTTTCCTTGTTTTGCTATGAACAATTCTGTACACTTTTTAGTGGTTATGTATGTTTAGCAACCAATAATTTTTAAAAAATCTTTTTAATAAACTCAGAGAAAACCAACATTTAAGAACTTATTACGTACTGGGCACAGTTGGGCACTTTATCTCATTTAATCCTCACAAAAACGTAGTAGTTAGCATTTATTATAGGCAAAAAAAACTGGAGCATGGAGATTAAATTTCTCTACCTTCTGTTGGTCCTTGCCATGTCCTCTCCAAATCAATCCAAGTCACTTTTTCTAAGCTGCTTAACCCTTTACTCTACTGATCGTTCGTTTTGTGTATTAAAGGCTCTGGCCTGGGTATTATTCTGGTGTTAGGGGTACAGAAGCTAAAAAATAGCTTATCTGCCCTCACGACTCCACCGCGCAGACAGGGGTAGACTCCCGCCTAACGAAAGGGAAATGCCGCGTCAGAAGCTCATGCTGCCTGCGGCCAAACGGGCAACACCAAAACCCCGTTTCCTCAAACCAACATTCTTCCACCCTCTTCAATATTTTTCTTAAACTCCTTCACTTCTTACGCCACTCAAGTACTCCCCACTTTCTCGTGGTCTTCAAAAGAGGATCGGGTTTTCCTTCCCCAGCACTGAGAGATGGAAAAAAGATACCTTGGATATCATCCTTACCCAGTCTTTTCTGCAGACCCTGATGGCCCCTTCCACCTCCCTTTCTCCTTTTCTTTGTCTTTTTTGGTTCCGGGCGCAGCGGTCGAGTCGTCCTCGAACACGCTGAAGAGCTCATCCCCGAAAGCGTCCGCCATCTTCCGGAGCTGTGAGACCTAATCTCCCTCCTACCCACGATGCTCCGCGACCGCACCGCCAGTGACGCCAAAGGAAGCCTCAACAGGGGCCCGTGGGAGACAAAATTAGTCAAATCACACGGCGGCCGAGGGTTCTTCCTTCCCTTCTTTTTCTCCTCCGATCTTTTCTTTTCTCTCCAAACATTAGTAGATGGGCAGCTCCGTGGCTAAAGAGAGTATGCAGCAAGGATGCCGGCACACAGCAGACACCTACAGGGACGGTGAGAAGGCGGGACCTTGGTGATCTGGACCAATTGCGAAGCTGCGGTCTTCTAGGCCCGAGAAGCCCGGATGGAGGACGCGCGGTGGCGGCGTGGGACCCGGGGAATGTGAAGCGCTCTAGGAAGCGGTGCGGGAGCTGTTCCGGGACTTGGACTTGGAGGAATCTTCTGCCGTAGCTCCAACATGGGCAAGAACAAGAAACATAAGGCGCCGGGGGCTGCGGCTGTCCGGGCCGCCGTCTCTGCTTCCAGAGCCAAATCCGCCGAGGCAGGAGCTGCCGGGGAGGCCCAAAACAAGAAGCCTGTGGCCAGGCCGTCCCCCGCTGCCTCTGCCAGCACCAGGGAGCCCAGAGTCAAGCAAGGTACGAGCGGTCGGCCCCGGGCTCTCTCTCGAGCCGGTGGCTGCTAGTTCGAGGGAGAAGCCTTCGCACCTGGGCGGACCCTTAAAATTTGTATCTCCCACACCTGAAGCCGCTGGGTAGCATTGTTTAAATAAGTGTAAGCTGTTTGGGCCTCCAGGGTTCCGACCGTAAACCTGTTTTAGACTGGCCTCTGGCACCCAACCTCCACTTTTTCTCCTGAAAAGAAAACGAAAATTGCATTAGCTCCTGTTTTAGCAGGGATCAATTCTGAGCCATCATCTAAACTAGCAAGGTGAATGCAGAGTAGTGTATGGAGTTATTAACCTGCTGGAGCCAGACGCATTTTCTATCTGCTCCTCAGACAATTTCAGCCACGATGTAGTGTTTCCGCGTGTTATGGAAAAAACAGTACTTAAGAATTTCAGCACTTACAGACCGAATATAGGTATAATCTATTGTAAAATTATCAGCGGTCTTTACTGCAGCAGTGCACTTTTGCTTACTGTGCAGTGTGGTTTAATAACGAGGAGATTGCAGATTCCGGCTGCAGATGAACAGGACACTATAACAGCAGATTTCAAAAGATGAACAGTTACAGCTGTTTTGTTCTGCTTAACTTGTTAGCTTGTAGTTCTTACTGAAATATGCGTCTAACAAATATTTATTGAAAACCCACTGTGTATCTGGCATGATGTTAGGGATGGGATAAGAAAAATAGACAAATTATGTCTCCTGGAGTTTGCCCGTCTAATGGCAGACACAGGCATTCAGTAATTACACAAACATTGTTTTATGATTGATAAGTGCCACAAAGAAAAACTAAGGAAGAAAATTTAACAGGGTAATCTGATTTTTGCTGGGGAGAAGAGGGGTCATGGATGGTTGTTTTGAGAAAGTGACGGTTAAGCTGAGATCTAGAGGACGAATAGGTGTCAACTCTGTAAAAATGGAGGAAATAGTATTCCTGGCAGAGGTAAGGCACACCATATGCAAAAATCTTGAGTCAGGTAACAGCATGGACCTTTGAGATACTCAGAATGTAAGCATTGCCTAAGGAAGAGAGATGAGACTGAAGAAGTAGGCAGGTAACAAACCTTCAACTAGAAGTTACATAATAATTCTTTGTCATGCAACTTACTGTTATGTTTTAACTTTTACTCTGTGAATCAGTCTCTTTCTGACTCTCCCTTTGTCTTTTCCTGATATTTCTTTGAATTCTTTGAACTTTCTAATAGTCATATTTTGTGTTCTTTGACTTCCCAATACCCTAGCCCCAAAATATGGCCATTACCAAAGATGTCAGTCGGTGACAATATGGTCACCTCTCTTCAGCCCTTCTAGGAGAGTTCATCTACTTCCTTTACTTCTTCTGTCTTTTCCTTTGTAGATGACTTCTCAATCAACATGTCCAGTCTTGGTCTCTAGTCCAAGCTCAAGTGAGCCATTTCTACATTTACTTGGACTTTTGGCCCTATTTTGCAAGCATCTCAAATGTAACATTGGCTAATACTAACTACAGTTCTCCCCCAAACTAGTTTTTCCTCTGACTTCTTTGTTTCTGTCTTTACATATTCCTCTTTATCCAATGTCAATAGTTATTTTGCCTTCCTTTCTTCTTCATATCCAATCTGTTGTCAAGCTTTGTGCAGTCTTCACTTATTTATCTTCCATGTATACTCTTTTCAATTTTGGTTTATACTGTTCACACTTCAGTCTAGGCACTCATGAATTTCTGGAGTACTAACACAGCCTTCTCATGGGTCTCCCTAGCTGTGCCCTTTTTTCCTCCTCCAGTCCTGCATAAAGCATCAGATTGATCTTTCAGAACCACTATTTTGATCATTATCACTTACTGGTTTTTCTCAGCATCCTTACTGACTTTGTCATAAAATACAAACCATGTAGCTAGTATCTAAACTTTCCTTTTTAGCCTTTTTACTAGTTCCTGTATTCAGCTAAGTCTGGTGTATTTTTACTGCTCCAAATACAGCTGTTGGCTTTCTGCCTCCTTATGTTTATTCTTGCTGTTTTCTCTTATTGGAATGCCATCTGTCCCTAATACTATCTACCAAAATCCTATAATACCCACCCCAGATGTCAACTACTTTTTGAATTCTTCCTGTATCCACAGTTCATGTATCATTGTTGTTTGAATCATTCTTTTTGATATTTAAATATTGACTATTGTATGATATGGTATTTGGTATTAGATTTTGCCTATGTGAGGAATTATACATTTTACTTATCTTACAAAATTTTAGGAGGTAGGAACAGTTTCATGGATATGTATTAATATACCTCAGTATTTACTCAAGTGCTATGAATATAGTCATTCAAAAAATTTCTTGGATTAGTGACGAGGAAAAATTCAGAGGAATTATTAAGACCAAGAAATCAAGAAAGAGAAAATGAGAGGTTATCTACCAAATTTGTAGGAATTTTTTATAACCATGAATCAGTATATATAGCAGTATAAATAAAACATAACAAGATTGACACTTGATTTTGTTTTCTTTTTCCTGTTTGGTTTTTTTATATGACATATAATAGGCCTACTTTGAAAAAAAATGGAGAAGTACACAAAAAAACATTATCTCTGAACTCTGTTGCTCCTAATGTAAATATAATTGTTTAATCCATCTCTCTCTGTCTTCTCAAACAATTGCAGGATTGTGCATAGAGTACTTTCTCAAAATTGAACTCCTGTCTAGAGGTAGAAAATGACTAGTGCCACAAAATGGCTGTTGGCACAACTCTGAGTAATCTTCCACTCCTGTCTTTTCATTTTGTTTGTTCATCAAATAATTCTTGAAGAGCTGCTGTGTACCAGGCAAGATTTTAGGCGCTGGGGATACCACAGAACAAAACAGACTGAGATCACTGCTTTCAAGAAGCCTACATTATTTGGGGCTGGTGGAGGGTGCTTACAGCCATAAGGCTTGTGTTTGTGAAAATCCTTAAATCTAGTTGAGACTTAAAATCTTAAGAGGAAAATAAGACTAGGGGACTGATGTCATGAATAAACTCATTAAAAACCATTGTAAATATTTTTAAGGTCACCAAAATAAAACAGAAAAGGTGCATAAAGGTTAGAAAACAGTGACTTGATAAAGAATAAATTGGGCGGTGTGGTTTGGTCTGTTTTAGTTTAGAACAGAGATGGCTTTTCTGAGGAAAATCTGCTGAGGTTATTGGAAGCAACCAGCTCTTCTATCTGGAGACAGAACGTTTGAGGCTTAGGAAACAAGAGCAAAAGCTCTAAGATGGAAACAAGCTTGGCATGGTACAGGAAGACAAGAAGAAATGTATGGGTGGAGTGAGAGAAGGGGCTGGTGGTGGTGTTAGATGGGAGAAAGACCTTAGCAAGGGGACTAGTCAGGTAGTTCTGGCAGTACAGCCTTCCTCACCAACCTTAGAATATATCAGCTCACTCTCATTTATTCTCTAGATACCCTGTCCTTCCCCTTTATAGCCTATTTGGATAATTACCTGCTTAGTTACTCCACCAGTGTATGAGCTCCATGAGGATAAGGAATGGGTCTTATTTATCCCTGATTGGGTCCCTTGGCTGGTTTTGATCCCCTTTGCAGATGTGTGCTGTTGGTCAGAGGGAGTCAGGGTGCCTCAGTGCACTTAGCAGCAGCACCTCAATGTGAATGTCTTAGTGATACTGGGCCTTTATAATCACTATGATGTAAAATGCAATACAATATAAAAGGAATATGTTCTAAAAGAAAGAGTATTAGGCAATGAGAAGTAGATTCTGGTTGATGCTTTTTTTTTATTGGCTGAGTCATGTTGAGGAAATCACGTGGTTTTTCTTTGCTTCAACTTTAATGTAATAAATATTTTTGAGAGCCAGTTATATGTGATGCATTGTTTCATGAACTGTCATTATAAAATTTAAATCTTTAGTGCTTTTGCCTTGGAGATACATACTGCACACCTCCTTATTTCCAGTAACTCCCTCCATCTCAAACAGAAAACCGAAACTTACAGAGAAAAGTCTCTAAGCAGCAAGAAAGATAGCTGTCATAAATCTTATGCACACTACTTGGCAAAAAGAATGGGAACCATCGTTGTTCCATGGCCTATTGACTTAGAATTGTATTTGAAAATAAGGTTGCTAATTTACAAGTTTCATTAACTGTTTTCTTGTGGTACCTTTACTTTTCCCTAGGTAACAGATTAGAATCTAGGGGTGAGGAGCTATTAGGTTAGCATTCTGAAAGTTGGCAGCTGACAGGAGACCAAGAATCACCAAATAGAAAATTAGAGCAGCCTCAGAGAATTGAGTAGCCTCGGCAATCTTCTCAGCATGGTCATAGATACTCATAATAAGTAATGCATCATGAAAGGCTTTGAATTTTGCTTACTGTAATATATATTATGGCAGGAAATGTAAATACAATTTACAAGGATTTACATCAAATTATTTTTAAAACGCATTTGAAATTCTAGAGTTTTTGTTCATGCTGATTAAAAATCTTAAATGAACATGTTTTAGGAAGAATTTGAAAAATGAAAGGGCCTTACTGGTTTACTTGATTTAAATGGTGATATCTCTGTGGCAAGATCTCATTGCTTCAGTTCCTCAGAGTATTGATTAAAATGAGAATACACCATTTTTAGAGGCCCTGATTGACACCCAGTGAATGTGCAGCAGTGTGTGTGTTCATTCTCCTGATGTTCTGGGAACTTAGATCTTTTATTTGCCCTCTACAAGTCTGCAGTGTAAGCTGACCTCAAGGAGGTAATATGGTTGGACCTCTTAAGTGGTTGGAGACAAATGAGAGCTGACTGCAATCTTTAATTCACTAATTAAAAAAAATAAAACCGAAAAAAGATTATTAAAGGAATTTACAATCTTACACATCAATCTTGAACTGTTTTTCAGTATAATCTTGGTAATGAAATGTTCATCAGTCTGTACCTTTTCAAAAAGGATTATAATTTGGCCCTTCTGTGGGTTTAGGGACTTCTAAAACTCTATAATTAGTGTGCTAAATTTGTGAATGAATTTACTACAATGGGTAAGACCCTCAGAAATGGTTAAAGACTACTACATATATTTTTCTTTATGACCATTGGCATGGGTTTAGAGCAAGGTTACTGAAATTAAGGTAAAGTCTGAGACTAAAAGATGAGGAAACTAACCATACTATACCAGAATTGTTATTATCTTTTAACATATTCTATAGGTAACTTTGAGTACCTCCTTAACTATAGCACAGAAGTAATTCAGGGAACCACAAATATCCCTAGTTCAGACTGCTCAGATGTAAATAGTTATTCTCAAAAACTTTGGTTTTTCTTTCTAAATGCTTCATTAAGTAGCATCTTAAAAAGAACAACCCAATATAAGTCCTTGACTTTTAAAATCATAATAAGCAACTTTTAAATTTAATGTTTACGTTTCTCTCTTAAAATGAAAAAAAAAATCCTTATTTTAAGATTTATAAAAGCAGGGTGACTAGGTTCTATATGATTCTAGGATTATTTTTATATAGCAGTGGTTCTTAAAGTGCACTCAGGGTATCCTGGGGAATTCTTGAGACCTTTCTAGCAGAGGCTTAATGAGATCAAACTATGTTTTTAATCTAAAATGTTATTTGCCATTTTTATGCTAATTTTCTTACTAATGTATTGTGACTACATGATGTGGGGTATTACAGAAGATTGAATGCAGAAGTTAGACATTAAGAGATTTGCAAAAATAAAACTTCTTTTGTTTTGGAAAATATACGAATTCATAAAAAGTATTAACATGTAGTGGGTTTATTATTTTTAATGAATTAATGAATTTTATAAAATTTCCCATTAATTTATAATTTGATAAATATTAAATTATAACCCACATAAACAAAAATAATTGTAGATGTTCAATAATTTTTAAAGAGTAAGGAAATCATGAGACCAAAGGTTTGAAAATAAATTTATTCCTTCCTGGTTATTCATTGTTAGACGACTGCTGGTATATAGCATTTCTGTAGATGGGAAGAGACTTGGCAACTATAGTGAGTTGAGTAGTGCCCCCCAGCAGTTCGTGTCCACCTGGAACCTCAGAATGTGATCTTATTTGGAAATAAGATCTTTGTATGAGGACCTTGATCTAAAATCATCCTGGACATAGGGACCTAAATCCAATGACTATTACCCAGAGAAAGGAGAGGGAGATTTGGACACAGAGAAGGCCATGTGAAGACTCATTTTAAGAAGGAAACAGACAAGCCAGACAACACCTTGGGTTACCAGAAGCCAGGAGATGCAAGAAAGGATTCTTGTCTAGAGCCTTCAGAGGGAGTATGGTCCTATTGACACCTTGATTTTAGTCTTCTGGCCTCCAGAATTGTGAGAGAGTATTTCTGTTATGGTCAGCCACCAAGGTTTGTGGTAATTTGTTACAGCAGCCTTGGAAACAAATATAGCAACCTTGTACTTAATGGAAGAGGATGATAGGGACTCCCACCTCCTTTTTGCCTTAGGAGGAATACTTTCTCTTCAAAATTACCCATCTACTCTGCCAGGAATCAAATATTCTCTGAGAGGTCTTACTTCAGCCAAGTGCCAGGCAGAAAAGCATCCAATTTTTAAATACATGGAGGTAAATTTAATCTACAAGATAAACAGGCATTTGTACTTTATAAGAAACTGGTTAACCTAGAGAGTGCTAAGTGGTAAAATGTTTTCCAAAATTTAGAGGGAAGATTGCTGACTTTTAGATTGAGTTATTTGGTGAAATGGGAAAGAGAGAGCTGAAATCAAATATTTAATATTTAGCAATTTTTAGAGGAAAATAGTGTGATGTGTATGGGTATTAACCATTAAATTGCCTTGACTATTTATTGTCTGTGATATACAGGTCCGAAAATTTATAGTTTTAATTCCGCAAATGA
This sequence comes from Camelus ferus, assembly GCF_009834535.1. Lineage (NCBI taxonomy): Eukaryota > Metazoa > Chordata > Mammalia > Artiodactyla > Camelidae > Camelus > Camelus ferus. The sequence goes on along the minus strand of NC_045698.1, from coordinate 35,769,331 downwards.
TTCTGGTGGTCCTGCAAATCTGGATAAATCTATTTTGAAAGTGAGTACCAAGATCTTGAGTCATTTCAAGAAATATTACCTTAAAAAAAGAAAAATATTATATTCTTAAATGTAAGCAAGTGATGAGGTGTTTTGAATTTTTGTAAGTAGTGCAATAATTGCTCATCTGTACTAAATAGATGTAAATCATACACATCTGTTGAGAGCCTATAAGAAATTAAGAAAGAAATGGATAAGGTCCAGACTTCTGAGTGTATCATACACACCCTTTCATATCTGACTTAGTATACCTTTCTAGCCTCTTCTCCACTTAAAATTTTAGTTCACATCTCATTGTTCCCCCAAATTGCTAACACACCAGGTTGATTTTACTGGTGGTTCCATCAGCACTTCTTGTATCTTTTTAAATAATTACCATGCTGGGTTACAATTTATCTTTTTATACATGTGTCCTGTGCTAGACTGAATTCCTGAAGTATATTTTTGTGCTTTGGTCATAGTGGGCATTGAGTAAAGATGTAATCGAAAAGGAAGGTATTCCTGTGGATAGATGTTTGTGTAATGTTAGGTTAAATATATGGAAACAGCAGAAGATAGAATGGCTAGTAGGAGAAAAATAGGGAACAAACTCTGGAAGCCAAAATAATTTGTGTAACTTAACTATTAAAATTTATATAGCTTTACTTTTACTTGATATACCCCTTTTTAGTGTAGTATCCATTCCTTCAGGCTGTATGCTTGGGCTGGCTTATATTAAGGCAAATTTCTGGATTCTGTCCCCAAGGATTCTGATTCAGTATATTGGGATAGAGCTTAGAAATCTATGTGGTAACAGTCTAAAGGGTGGTCCACAGACAGTGTCTTGAGACATGGCTGCAAGAGATTTTATAAAAGGATTTTTTTTTTTGCCGCATGTTGTTGCTTTTTCCATATCCCATTTTTTCTTAAATATATGGTAGGCATGTGGTTCAGTAATGATACAACATATGATAATCACTATCTGATTAACTGAAATTCTGGTCTTAGTTGGCAGGGATATAGAAAACTGTGTGATTTGCTTCTAATTATTTCATTATTAAATGTTATTTTATAATTCAGCTTCTAATTGATATGACTTTTTGACTTCAACAGGTGGTAATTAATAACAAACTAGAGCAAAAAATTATTAGAGTGATCAATGAACATAAAAAGCAAAATAATGACAAGGGAGTGATTTCTGGAAGACTTACTGCCAAAAAATTACAGGTATTTTGCAAACTTTTTTTTAAGCTACTTATTTTTAGTGGAGCATTTTAAAGATAGCTCCACTTGTGAGATAAAATGACATTTTCAGTGTCCATTGAGATTTCATATTAATTCCATCTGCAAGAATGGGGAAGGAATTGTGCTAGATACAAGTGCACATATTAAAATGGTGATATGAAAAATAAGTTACATTCCTAAAATTATGCTGGACTTATGGTGGGCACTTTGCATACTTTTTCTCTGACATACAAATCCTGGGAAGTATTTTGCCCCACTTTTCAAATAAAGGAATTGAGGCTTGGAAAGGTTCCATGAATTATAGCCTGAGTTGTTAATTACTAAGTAGCAAAGTAAGCAGAGTCTGGATTTGAACCCATCCTGCCCAGCTCTAAAAATCATGCCTTAGAAAGTACATTAAAAAGCTTTATGTATGAACATGTTCACTGAAGCACTGCTTATAATTTAAAAAAAAAATCCTAAGTAGTGGTTACCAATAGGAAAATGTATAGATTATGATATTTCTACCCAGAGGAATATTATGTAACTATTAAAAGTGATGAACAGCTTTAAATAATTTGGGAAGGTGCTTATGTTATAATGTTGAGCGAAATTTGTTCTTACAAAATCATAGAAAAATGACTGAAAGGAAACTACATTGAATACTACAATGTAAACAGTATCTTGGTAGAGAGAATATGAGCAGCTTCTCCTGGTTCTTTTTTATTTCTGTAGTTCTCAAATTCTCAATACAGTGAGCACATTGAACTTTTGTAACTGGAAAATAAATATTTTTTACGTTTGTGTCAGTTTCTGGTTTAAAATTAATGGGAGAATAGCCTTATGAAATGAAAGGGGAAAAAAAGGACAGAATGATGTTTTTACGTTTTTCCTTTCATAGGATTTATATATGGCCTTGCAAGCATTTTCATTTAAGACTAAGGACATTGAAGATGCCATGACAAACACACTCTTACATGGAGGTGATCTTCATTCTGCCTTGGATTGGCTCTGTTTAAACCTTTCAGATGGTAAGCAGTATTGTCATAAAAGTCTTTCAGTTTATAAAACTTTTTGAAATAATTTCAGTATTTATGATATTTATATCAGGTTTTTGATTTGTACTTAAAATTTTTTTCACTGTTTTAATTTTATTTTTAGAATATTCTTATCTTTTTCTAATCTTTTCAGTATATTCTTCTTAGAGGTTGTGGTCTGTGCAAGAAGAAATTATTCTTTTGTGTGCTGCTTTCAGTTGTTGATAGCCATTTTGCAATGCACTTGAGACAGCAAATTCTCAAAGTTTGCCTATCTATAACCTGTCAGGTTGTGTATCCTTGTTTTGGTTTAAAAACTAGAGCTGTCTGCTTATGAATAAATAATATTTCATTAAGCAGAAGGTTTAGGTTGTAATCTTTGGCAAGAACCTGGAGTGCAAATTGTTTATATGGCTGGTTAAGGATACTACCACTTAGTATGACAGGCAGCCAAGGAGAGGGAAGTGTTAAGATTTTCTTATGAAGAAAATTTAGGAGTCTTAACCCATTGAGGGTGAAATAAATGGCGAAATAGAGATGTGCTGTTTGTCATCTGGTGAGTGTTCCCACTGGTTTGATGATAAAACTATGTTCTTCATAGTGTTTCTATTCTTAGAAGATGAGGGGTAGAAGAAAATTAAGTACTCTTTGCCTAGGCAAGGTTTATATGTATGTTTAATGAATATTTGTGTATTTTATGTATCATGTACATGTTTATTTTCATCCCAATTTCTCTTAAGATACACTTCCTGAGGGATTCAGTCAGGAATTTGAAGAGCAACAACCTAAAAGCAGGCCAAAATTCCAGTCTCCTCAAATACAAGCCACTGTTTCACTTCCACTGCAACCTAAAGCCAAAAAACAAGAGGGAGATCCTAAGATTAAGGTAATTTAAGAATTAAACATTCAGAGTTGTATAAAATCAGAATGATGCACATGCAGCAGTTCATAAGAGTATAATTACTAGGTTGCAGTAACATTTTTACTTACTGAAAGTGACTAATGGTTTGCCAAACTCTTCTATCACTGCCAGTTTCCGTTACCTATTGCTACATAACAAACCAGCCAAAAACGTTGTGGCTTACGGCAATAATTTATTTTCTAATGATTTTGCAGTCTGGGCTGGCTCAGCTAGGTAGTTCTTTTGTTCCATGAGGTATCTCCTCAGGCTGGAACATCCAAAATAATTTCGTTACTCACATGATTAGTGCCTCAGCTAGGGGCTAGCAAAGCATCTCTCTCTCTCCAGATGACTAGCTCAGGTTTCCTCTCATATGGTGATGTTGACATCTGGCTTCCTGGAACAAGTATCTTAAGATGATAAGCCCCAATGTACAAATTTTTATCAAGCTCTTGCTTGTATCACTCTTTTCTGAGGGGGAGGTAATTAGGTTTCTTCATTGATTTCTGCTTGGAGGAGGTACCAGAGATTGAACCCGGGACCTCTTGCGTGCTAAGCATGCTCTCTGCCACTTGAGCTATACCCTTCTCCCTTGCTTGTATCACTCTCGCTAATGTCCCATTGGTTGAAGCAAGTCATATGGCCAATTGAAAATCTGTGTGGAAGAGGATTACAGAAATGCATTAATGCTGGAAAGTGTACTTCAATTTCAGTAGGGCATTATTCTCAAATACTCTACATATCATAGAACATCTATGAACATGCATGAACCTAGCAGACATGCTAAATTAAATAAGCCAGTCATAGAAAGGCAAATACTGCATGACTTCACTTGTATGAAGTATCTAAAATAATCATATTCATAGAAACAGAGAATAGAATGGTAGTTACTTGGGGCTAAGGGGAGGATAGGCAAATGGGGAAATGTTGCTTAATGGTTATACAATTTCAGTTATGCAAGATGAATAAGTTCTAGAGAACTGCTGTGCAACATAGCGCCTAACAGTACAGTGCACTTTAGAATATGTTAAGAGACTAGATCTAATGTTAAGAATTCTTATCGGAGCTACCCCTCTGCCCAACCACCAAAATGCACACACACAAGAATACACAAAAATTTTTGGAGGTGTTGGATACGTTTAGTACCTTGATTGTAGTGATGGTATTACAAGTATATCCATGTGTCCGAACTCCTAAAGATGATGAGTTTATATATACATATAATAAATTAACATATTCTTATAATAATATATACATTAAATGTGCAGTTTTTAATGTGTCAGTCATACGTCAATAAACAAAACAAAACAACAATATCTATGGAAGCATCATCCCCACAAAATCACTGTTTTTAAGGAATAACACTAGTTTTTAACAGTTCCTTCTTTTATTTTTGCCTTTTTCTGTAAATGTATTCTTTGGATTATATGAATTTAGACTTATTAATGTAATGTTGAGTTAAGTTCATTTGTCCTTCACTGAACAGTAAAGAATGTGATTTTTTGAGGCATATGTGTCTCCTGTTTCTGAGTGTAAAGAAATTATAAAAGCAGTAACACTTGATGATAGTTTTGACACCTTTTTCTAATTTTGGTTTTTCAGATATTTGTTTTTTTCTTTCTAGCCAAAAAAGGAAGAAAAAAATTTGGAAGTAAATATGAAAGAATGGATTTTGAGGTACGCTGAACAACAAAATGAAGAGGAAAAAAGCGAGAACTCTAAAAGTTTAGAAGAGGAAAGATTTGACCCTGTGAGTAGAAATTTATATTGGGCTTCTAGCTGGATAATCCTAGCAAAATATTTAACTTTTCTGAGACTTAGCTTCCTCATTGGTAAATTGAAGAAATGCTTACCTGTTGGAGTTTATATGAAGATTAAACAAAATAACGCTTAGGGAAATACATTACACAGAATAACTGCCTAATAGATGTTAAGTGCATTCCTCTGTGTTTAAAGAGATCATCACCAAATATTTTTAAATGATTGTTATGTGTAAGGAATATGCTAAATTATTTGGATAATTTTTAAAAGCACATTCCTTTATAGAGGAAATCCATTACCTAGACAGAAAAAACCTAGATATCATAAGATAAACTAAAAATACAACGTTAAGGGAAAAAAGCAAGTTGTGGAAAGAAAATAATATAAAAGATATATCCGATAAAGGACTTCTGTCTAGAATTTATAAAGAAGTTTTAAAAGAACAACAGACACTTTACAAAAGCAGTTACATTGGTGGCCAATAAACATGTAAAAATAAGTTCAGTATTGCTAGTAATCAAGAGAAATGAAAACTGCAATGAAATACCACTGTGTATCTATCAGAATAGCTAAAATTAGAAAGGTAAATAATACCAAGTGTTGGGAGGATGTGGAGCAACTGGAACACTCATACTTTGTAAGAGTACGAAATGAAATGGTACAACCACTTGGAAGACTGGCACTTTCTTATGAAGTTAGACATACACTTGTCATATGATCTAACAATTTTATTCCTAGGTATTTACACAAGAAAAATGAAAATGTAAACAAAAAAAGACTTGTACACGGATGTTCCTAGCAACTTTATTTATAATAGCCAAACACTGCAAGCAAGCCTCAAAAACATTATATAAGGATGAAAGAAGCTAGGCACAAATGAGTACATACTGAACAATTTCATTATATTAAATTCCAGAGAAGTCATCTATGCAAAATCAATCTCTAGTGAGGGAAAGCAGATCATTGGTAGCCTGAGTCCAGGGATGTGGGAAGGAGATTGACTGTTAGACATGATGAGGAAACTTTTGGGTGTGAAGGCAGTGTTTTATATCTTGATTATAATGATGGTTATGTAGATGTATACATTTATCAAACACATTCACTTATACATTTAAAATGGGTACCTTTTATTATAAGTGAATCATACCTTTATAAAGTTGGTTTAGAAAGAAAAAAAGGAAGTTGCAGAACAAGCATACGTGGTCTAATGAACTCATTTGTGTAAAAGAAAAAAATATATATACATATATTTGCATTCTTATGTGCAGAAAGAAAACATCTGGAGAGATATACAAGAAGCTATTACTAGTTATTAGGACTGGGGTTGTTAGAGTGGGAGGGAGGCTTCTTTTTTTAATAATCTTCTGTATCCTTTAAGCTTTTTCAACCATGTGCCTGTATGGAAGTAGCATAAACAAAAAGAATTTAAGACAGTACAAGTCTTACTTTGAGGTTCAGAGAAGGAAGAGTTTTCTTCTCATTGGAGTATTAGGTCAGGACTTCATAGAAGAGAGGTGGGACTTGAAGGATATATGAAGTGTGCAAGGCAGCAAAAAATGGGAAGATGGTCCAGATGGATGAAATAGTGTGAATAAGGGTACAGAAGAAGAATTGTGCAAGGGGCCTTCGGGATTAAACAATAGATAGAGGGCAGAACATGTAGGTGAGTACTGGCAGATAGGAGTAAACAGGTAAGTTCAGCTGAGACTAGAAGATTTTGATGCCCAGAATATGAATTTGACAACTTTTCCTATTGATTGTGAAGAGTCGCTAGAAGTGTGGGGGCAGGTGACTGACAAGAATTTGACATTTTAGGTCAAATTTAGTACTGCTTGAGGTGGTTTGCAAAAGGTAGGCCATTTTGGTAGCTCCTGCACCTGCTCAGGTATGAAATAATAAGGTCCCAAATTGGAAATTAGAAGAAAAACAGTTAAAGCAAGAATCAATAGAAATTGGTGACTTACTGAATATAAAAGTTAAGCCAAAGACAGCAAGAGATTCATAGGTGAAGGGGTGGTGGTATCAATGCCACACATAGGAAAGATTGAAAGAATGAATATGATTTGGTTGAATTTGAGAAGATAGCTAACCCTTCTATCTGTTACACTGTATTGATGTTGACTTCTACACAAAATCGCCCCAGAATTCAGGTGGTTGTGCTTCTTTAGTGTCTCTTGCCTTCCTCTCAGCAGTTGTTTTAAATAGCAGCATTGCACATGCCCTGTTCTCCACCCTGGTGCTTTGATGCTTCTCATCTATTAACCTAACCTAAAGAAAAACACCAGTAATTTGAGTTCAGCTTTAAACTCTGTCCAGGTTTTGCTCAACAGAGTTAAATCCTTAAGTTTTATAACACCTGTTTTCCCCAGAGGCCATTTTTTTTTAATGCCCCTATCTTCCATAAGATAGAGATTATAGGAAAGTAACTTTCAGATAAGAATATTATTGTATTATTGTGTATACAATCCTTTAAATATGTATTTATAAAACGTATAAAAATTTAATTTTTCTTTTTACAGAAGTGAGCTCATACTTCTTTTTATTCTGTAGTTTGCTCTATGTAACATGTCAGGGAAGTTTCTCCATGTGGATCACCTTCATTCTTTTGCTACCTCATCTTTTTTACAGTGGCTGACTAGTTTTCTCTGTAGATATGTACCACACTTGATTTTCAATTTTCTTTTTCAGTCAGTACGGAGTAAACATCTATATACCTGCAAATCTGCACATTTGTATTATTTCTCTATGAAAAATTTCTAGAAGTAGATTTGTTGGTTCAAAGAATAAGATAAAAAGATCACAGGTTTTGATATAGTACACTGATGATAGATAAACTAATCTGGCCTTTTTATTTCTTTATCATCATCATCTTTGAAACAACAGAATGAAAGATACTTGCACCTTGCAGCAAAACTTCTGGATGCAAAGGAGCAAGCAGCTACTTGTAAACTAGAAAAAAACAAGCAAGGCCAAAAAGAGGCTCAAGAAAAAATAAGGAAATTTCAAAGAGGTAAACACATCAAAATTCTTAGATGTATAAATGTCTTTTCTTTATCAGCCTTTCTAGAATGGAGGTTGCCTCTTTTTTCCTAGTAATTTTTTCTAATAATTTTCCTAATAATTTATACTTGGGGTGGGCAAACTTTTTTTACAAGAAGCCAAATAGTAAATACTGTAGATTTTGCAATTTGTTATGATTACTCAGCTCTGCTGTCACAGCATAAAAGCAGCCATAGGCAGTACATAAAGAGAATGGTTACATTCTCATAAAACTTTATTTATGGATGCTGAAATTTCATATTTTTCACATGTCACCAAATATTTCCTCTTTTTGTCTTTTCAACCAGTTAAACATGCAAAAATCATTCTTAGCTCACAGGCCATACAGAAATAGGCAGTGGGGCTGGATTTGGCCTGTAGGCCATAGTTTATCAACCTCAGATGTATACATAAAATTCCATCTCCATTCAAGAAGGAGAGGTGAATACAATTCCATGAGTGTTTATTTCTAGTGAAGATGTTTTTCCAGGCCTTCTACATCTGTTAAATAATTTGTTTTAAAAATGTTAGTATATGATGTGAAAATAAATTGCCTCTGACTTCTAGCACAAATTCCTAGTAGGAAGTGTTGAATAATTGGCTATAGGAAGGAGGAATTTTTTTTTTTCAAAAACCAATCTGCAAAGTAACAAGGCATGAAAAATAAATATAAGCAAAAACAAAAACAAATAAGCATCATGGGTTTTTTTGATAGAAATGGAAACTTTAGAAGACCATCCAGTATTTAATCCAGCCATAAAGATTTCACATCAACAGAATGAAAGGAAGAAGCCTCCAGTAGCCGCAGAAGGGGAAAGTGCTTTGAACTTTAATTTATTTGAAAAATCTACAGCTGCTCCTGAAGAAGAGAAAGGTAAAATGAAGGAAAAGTGTTCCAGGGCATAAAATGTAAATAATAAAATGTCAAGGAGTGTATAATTGAGAAATTATATTACTTTGTATTCTGGCAAACTACATAAGATAGCAGTAGAGTTGTGCTTCCACACACTGTCTTGGAAAAGTAATAATTATGATAACTTATGGTGATTACAAATATCTTGCTTCAGCCTCATCTCTCTCCAGCCCATCTTCCAAACTCCTGCCAGAATTATCTTTTCATAACACAGATCTAAATGTAAGTTTCCTGTGAAAAACTTTAATCAGTAACAAGTTCAAATCCTGTATCATGGCATTGAAGATCCTTTGCATTCTGCCACAGTCTACCTCTCTACTTTGTTCTCCAAGCTATGTACCACAGCCACATCATTCTTTAAAACATATGCTCCATGACTTTGCTCATCCTGTTATCCCCTTCTTGGTCAACCTTTCCCTTGCTTAGAGGCTCAAATCAAACAGCACCTCTTCTTTAAACCTTCCCTGATTCCTGCTGTACCACCAGAGGTGTGTAAATGTTCTCTTCTTTGTGCTTCTAAGTAAATTACTGATTTAGCTAGTGTATTTATCAGTCTGTAATATAGTTAGTTGAGTCCCACACTAAATTGTCAGTTCTTATTCTTTCCATAAATATTTATTGAATTTTTATTGTTCACAGTGTCAGTTACTAAAAAAAAACTTAGTTTTTGCCCTCTTCAAGTACACAGTCTAGGAGGAAAGGTAAACTTTAAATATACACAAATACATTATTACAAATTGTGATCTGTGCTATCAAAGAAAGAAAACTGGCTTCTATCAATAGAGATAACAAGAGCGCCTAATTTAGATGAGGGAAACCTGATACCTTGCTTTGACATCTGACAGATGATTAGGTGTTTGGCTGGTAATAAGCTGGTGGAAAGAACCTTCTAAGGAAAGGGACAGTACATTGGAAGTGTAAGGTGGAAAAAAGCTTAGCGCATCACTATTCAACAGAACACTATGATGGGAATGTTCTACATCTGCATTATCCCATGTGGTAGCTGCTAGCCAAATATGAGTAAACTGCCCCTTGAACAATGCAGGGGTTAGGGGCACTGTGCAGTCAAAAATCTGCATATAACGTTTGACTTCCCCAGAACTTAACTGCTAATGGCCTACTATTGGCTGGAAGCCTTACTGATAACACAGACAGCTGATTAACACATATTTTGTATGTTTTATGTATTATATACTGTATTCTTACAATAAAGTAAGCTAGAAAAAAGAAAATGTTAAGAAAAATCATGAGAAAATACATTTACAGTACTGTTCTGTATTGATTCCATGAGTTTACGTCATCTGTTTACAAGAGGAATCATCTGTCAGTACCTATATCAACATTGTACAAAACACTGTAGGTGCTATATGTATTACTAACACTAGACATCAAAAATGAAAGGATAAGGTGAAAAAGAAATTCTTACTTGTTTATAGGTACAATAATTCATGCATTGATAACAAAGAAGTAGCTTTAATGATAGGCTAGTGTAATCGACAAAGTTGCTTTGCTGTAGCCTGGCCTTATACACTAATGAATGAATCATAAATTTTTATGGCTTACAGTATTACAGTCATATTCATAATATAGTATTGGAAACTTTGTTACATTTTTTAAAAAAACACCTGTGATGATAGCCTGACATGCAGTTTCTCCAGTTATGAGAGAGGGGCATATTGTGTGGTAGTGTAATTCTTTGAAAGCAAAGTTATAAAATAGAAAACTAACAAGTTATCAATTTTATATTAAATATCGCCTAATGCCTATGTAAGGATAGGCTGTCCACTTCAATATAAGTCTTACACATGATGTTCTCCATGTATTTTTTTTATATATTTATTTCAAAAGGAGGAGGGTATAGCACAATGGTAACGAGCATGCTTAGCATGCATGAGGTCTTGGGTTCAATCCCCAGTACCTCCTCTAAAAATAAAAAAGTAAAGCTAATTACCTCCCCCCCAAAAAAACAAACCAAACCAAACAAAAAAAAATTTTTTTTAATAAAAAAATACGCATATAAGTGGACTTGTGCAGTTCAAACCCATGTTGTTCAAGGGTCAACTGTATCAAGCACTTGAAATGTGACTATAGTACAACTGAGAAACTGAAATTTTAATTGTAATTAATTTAAATGTAGCCACATGTGGCTGGTGACCACTGTATTGGGCCAGGCAGATTTAGAGCAGTTAAGGAATTGACTAATAACCAGTGTTGGCTGCTGCATGGTGAGAATGATGGAAAAGTGACAACAAATAGGCAGGGATGGGCCATGGAGAGCTTTTAGGCAGTAGTGAAAAATTTGGACTTTATGTTAAACATAACATGAAGCTATTGAAGGTGGTAGTGGCAGCTGTTAAGCAGAGAATGACATCTGATTTATATCTTTCCAAAGGATTGCCCTTCCTGTGTGGCAGCCTGCCAGACATTGTAATTCAAAGTATTCTAAACAATTCATTAATGCATAGTATCATAGATATTTTTACAAGAATATGTAACTTAAGATACTTTTCTTAAAAGTCAGATTTTCACTAATTCTGTCCATCAAGAGGATTTCCTTGCATCACTTATAGAAGAGCAGAACTTTCTTTCTATCCTTTCTTAACCTATTCTCTTCTAAAATCCCTCAGAAGAGATTGTATATTACTGCATGTCCATTTTAAAGACCCAATCTTTTCCTGTCATTTTAGGGAAAAAGAAAGAACCTCATGATGTAAGAAATTTTGACTATACTACTCGAAGCTGGACTGGAAAATCTCCCAAACAATTTCTGATTGATTGGGTCAGGAAGAATCTTCCCAAGAGTCCAAATCCTTCCTTTGAAAAAGTTCCAGTAGGTAGATACTGGAAATGTAGGTATGTTTTTCAGTTAATTGAATGAACTTTTAGGAAAATCTAAGATGAGAATCTTTTTGTTTCTTATGAGTTAAGTAGACGTTTAGGAAGCTTAATTCCACATCTCAGGTTGATAGTGTTTGTAAGTTACTATCTAGTACAATGTCTGCCATGGAAATAATTTAATTTAAATAGTGTGAACTACAGTTCAGTGTTAATGGAATTCTGACCTTTTTTACTTCATCAGTTTTATTTTTAAATGTTTTCGGCTTCTTTGTAGGGTAAGGGTAATCAAGTCTGAAGATGACGTACTGGTGGTCTGCCCTACAATCTTAACAGAGGATGGCATGCAAGCTCAGCACCTGGGAGCTACTTTAGCTCTTTATCGTTTAGTGAAAGGGCAGGTGAGACTTTTTAGATCTAGGTGTTTCAAAAATCATTTGTGGAGTAATGAGTATATTTTGTCAACATAAAACTGTACCTGCATGTGGAAGGTAGTATTTAATTATGGCCCTTTGTGCCAGTTTTCTTTTTCCTGAATGCTGCTTCTGATTAATCCTTGTTTCTGCTTATTTATAACTTTGACTTCCTCGCACCCCTAAAGATAATCCAGTCTTCTCCTTAGACCAAAGGCTCTGAACCGTTTACAAGCTGTACTAATTTACAGATTAAAAAATAGTTGTGTTAGAGTGGATGAATTAAGGAGAATTTTAAAATTTGTTTTCCTTAAATGTTACATTGTCTCTCAACTATAAAAAATTAGACATTGGTTCCAGTTTTCAATTTCAGGCTATATTGATTATAAGCTTCCAGTTTAAGGAAAGATGAAAATAAAGTACTACTGAAGAAAGCACTTTTAAGAGACTATAATGCCCCTTTTTTTGTGGGGTGGGGTGGGGAGTGGTATTGTCACCTTTTTTAAAATAATAAATGTGTGTATCTTTCTTCATGGGAAATTAGAACCACTGAAAATTTAGACAGTGATTAAGTGGAACTCCAAACAATAGTTCTTTTCCATTTTCTGTCAGTAGACACTCTTAATGTCTTTATTTCCCTCATTTTGCAAAATAAGGTATCATAAGGTAAGCTTAACTGAAGGAAATGACTACCAGTGTTATAGAAATCATTGTGGGCTCTTTTATAACACAGAATTAGAATAACTTAGATTCCATCCAGTGTAGTTCATTTTTAAATTATACAACTGCCAGACTCTCAAAGGGAACTTGTTTTAGAAATGCTTTATGGATCATCTACACATTCATATAGCAGCACTATAAGAATAAATAATAAACATGTATTTAGTAGTTTCCTGTGATCCAGTAATAAGCATTTTACATGATTAACTTAGTCTTCCTCAGAGTATGCCTATAAGGGAAGTGCTCTTATTAGCCCCATTTTACAGATGTAGAAACTAAAGCACAGAGTGGTTAAGTTACAAGCCGAAGGTCTTACAGCTAGTTAGTCTAGAAGCCTAAATATGATAAGCTGTTTGTAAATTTGCATCATATGCATGTATATCTTATATTAATGTAATAACTTATTAGTTTAAGAGACATTTTAAGAAGATAGCTATCCTTTTAAGTTCTAATCTGTTGAATTTTGGTATCGAGTGTTAGTGAAAACAACATACTATGGTTTTGGTCTTTTTTTTCCCCCTTTATAGTCAGTTCATCAGTTGCTTCCTCCCACTTACCGAGATGTTTGGCTGGAGTGGAGTGATACAGAAAAGAAAAAGGAAGAATTAAATAAAATGGAAACCAATAAACCACGTGATCTTTTTATTGCCAAACTTCTGAGTAAACTGAAACAGCAGCAGCAGCAGCAACAACAGCATTCTGAAAATAAGAGAGAAAACTCAGAAGATCCTGAGGAGTCTTGGGAAAATTTAGTTTCTGATGAGGATTTCTCTGTATTGTCCTTGGAATCAGAAAAGGCAGAAGATTTGGAACCTGTTAGGAACCTCTTTAGAAGGTTGCAAAGCACACCTAAGTACCAGAGACTTCTAAAGGAAAGGCAACAGTTACCTGTGTTCAAACACAGGAATTCAGTTGTTGAAACTCTTAAAAGGCACAGGGTTGTGGTTGTCGCAGGTGAAACAGGGAGTGGTAAAAGTACTCAAGTGCCACATTTTCTGTTGGAAGATTTGCTTCTAAATGAGTGTGGAACAAGTAAATGTAACATTGTCTGTACCCAGCCCCGCAGAATCTCAGCGGTGAGTTTAGCCACAAGAGTGTGTGATGAATTGGGCTGTGAAAATGGACCTGGAGGAAAGGTAAGCTGTTGTTTGAATGGTAACATTACTCACCCATAGTCTTGGGATCCAAATGGCACCCGTACCATATGTGAGTTTTGACTGATACTGGTTGTTCAGTAGCACATCCCAGGCACTTTCCATATTTTTGAATGATGTGATGTTATGCCACTCTTCATATGAAAAGGATTGTCAGTAATTGTTATTAAAATTCTCATATAAAAGGAAAAATACACTCACTTTAATAATTGAGTATTCAAATATATTACATACTAAATTCATCAAAGAATATAAACACATACAAATATAACTCTAATATCATATATCTCAAGTTTTTGGAAATCTTTTCTGTGGAATGTATTCCTGAATGATTTTCATAAGTTCAGTGAACAGAAGGAAAAAACAATATAGAAGAAAATGCCAGACTATTTGCAAATCCTGTTATATAAAAATAATAGAAAAAGGACTTAGATATCTACTATTGTGCATTTTGCCATGGAAGTATACACAAAATTGGCTGGACCTTAACCAAATACGATAAATTCCAAGTTCATATAACTCAGCTGAGTTATACTTGGAATTGTTCTTTTTAGATACAGAATTTAACATTTTTGTCTCTATCTTTAAGCTAGGTACCCCTTCATTAAAAAATTTTATGTGGCAGTTTGTCTAGGTTTCTTTCATGAAATGTAATAGTTAAAAAGATGATTTCTGTCTTAAAAGGCATTTACATTTAAGGGTTTAAAGGGATGACATATGTATACAAATAAAACAAAGGAATGACTGAAGGAATAAGAAAGAAAATGTGATAGAAAGATTCCTGTCAGACACCACTGGTTTTTAATGGTGGCAGCTTTTATGAGATCCTGATAGAAAAGTAGACCAAATTGAAGGAGCTGCTCCAGAATTCTGTTCCTGAGTACCTCAATGTTTTGCTCCAAGAAAATTTAATAAGAAATTAATTAAATCTATTAATATTTTCATAATCATGTTAACAGTACTCAAAGCAGTGAACAGTTTTTGTTTCAACACTCTGAAAATAAAAAAGATTTTTCTTGTTTAAAATTGCCAAAACATTTTATAGTTTTATATAATTGAAGACCGTGGGAAAGTAATAAATTGCACCAAATAGATTTACTTAGACTGCTCCATATAGTAGCGGGATCAACACCTGTGCTTCACTTTTTAAGGCTTGTTTCCTAGATCACTTGTGAAAATCTAATCTTGGCCTTGTGTCCTCCCTTCAGAATTCTTTGTGTGGATATCAGATCCGGATGGAGTCTCGAGCTAGTGAATCTACCAGGTTACTCTATTGTACAACAGGGGTTTTGCTAAGGAAACTTCAAGAAGATAGTCTCTTAACTAATGTGTCTCATGTTATTGTAGATGAGGTGAGTAGATTCTATAGTCATGTTTAGAAAAAATTCTAAACATTTTTGTATCAAAATGATGTTACTCCTAATATTAGCTAACTTTTTCTTCATGCTTATAAATGCTCGACACTTCACATATAACTACTATTTAATTTCCTCTAACAAATGTGTCTCATATTAATTGATTTATTTAACAAATACTGTATAACATTTGCTAGATGCAGTGCTGTTCTAAGGACTTTCATATATATAATTTCATTTAATCCTTCCAGCAATCCAGTGAAGTAGATTTTATTATCCCTATTTTACAGTTGAGGAAACCGAGGCACACAAAGGTTAAATAGGTTGCTCATGTTCACCCAACCAGTAAGTTCTGCAACTGGGGATTCAAACCCAGCAATCCAGCTGCAGCCATCTCTTACCTGCTGTTGCTCAACTACATTTGTTAAAAGGTTTTCTCTGATTCTTATAAAAATGAGGAATCCTCATCAACATGTCATTTTCTCTATAGATATACCCCTACTTGAGTAAAGTTGAATACACATTTAAAATTGAATTATTGTAAATGGTATACTAACTTAGTATATGTAAACTGATTTGTATATAATCTATTGAAGAAGAAATAAGATGTATAGCATTTCTATTATTCAAAAATTTTTTTCATTTTCCTGATACAAAGTTTGTATGAACATCTGTTAATTCACAAAGTTCAGAAGGCATTAGTGAAAGTTCAGTCATTCTTTGATTCTTAATAGACTACATACAGATTATTGCGTTTTTCTTCTCCTTTTGGTTAGTAAGTATTAGAAGTATAGAGAGATACAAAAATGAAAATAAAAATTATCTATAGTCTTATGACCCAGGAAAAAAATCAGTGTTGACATTTGTGTATTTTTGTGTGTGTATATTTAGTATGTGTGTATATTTACTTTCAGATTCTTTCATCATTTGATAGTCTACAGAAACATTTTTAATAGCTTTATAATAATATATAATTTGGATATCCCGTAATTTAACCATTTTCCTGTTGTTGGACAAGCTTAGGTTAAGATGTGTTTAAATATATTTTGGTAATAGATAAGAGATAGGAATTCATTTTTATCTTTGGAGTCTTTATTCTTTAATGGGGAAAGAAACTGTACTATTATCACTAAGGTGTCTAAAAGCTGGTGGGTGGGTATAGCTCAGTGGTAGAGCACATGCTTAGCATGCGTGAGGTTCGGGGTTCAGTCCCCAGTACCTCCACTTAAAAATTAAAAAAAATAAAAAATAAAGATGCAAAAAGAAAGAGGATGTATGGCTGCTTAACTGAGTAGGCCCATGGGTAACTGCTTCTGGCAGTGATGGGTGGAGAATGGGGTGTCATAGCTTTGCATAGCCAAGACCTAGATTTATCAGTATCCTCAGGAATCAACTTAAGTTAAAATGCTAATTTATCTATTTATAGTGAGAATTTTTTTACTGCTAGGTAAGATAAAACATTTGTATTAGCTAGTCAGTAAGTTTTCTTGGAGCCCCAAATTATTAGAAAATTGCTTAGTAAATATACATCAGAGTGAACCATAATTTAAAAGTCATACCAACTTCAGGGAGCTGCTCTTTAATGGTTTAGTATTAACAGTCTGTAGATGTGATTTACTGAATTGTGCTTCATGTGATACTGTCAACTTCTTGTTGAACAGTACAGTAAGAGTAAGAAGAAGCCCAGGGAAGTTCATCATCATTGAGTATAAGTTGAGTATAACAATGTAAGAGGTGCTGGGACAGAGTTCATTGTATTATTCAGGACCTTCTTTATTAAGATGCTCAGGATAATACTTCTGGCTTTCTTATTAGGAATAGTTGTGTGATTTGTTTGTTTACAGTCAGTGTGTGAGTTAAGTCGCTTTTCCTTTGACTGCTGGTATGTTTACAGCCAGACTTGTTGCCCACCTCTCCCAGGTGTACTTAATAAAGTACACATTTTTATTAGTTCTATTTTATGTTTTATCATCATTTTTTATTCTTTTTTTAAAAAATCAGTATCTGTATAAATTACCATCTATTTGAGGAGGTTCTCTAGATCTGTTTCATCCATCAGAAAAAAAATCTCTCTCTTGAGATTCAGATATAAATATCCTGGTCAAACCACCAAAGTAAAAACATCCAAGATTATTCCTTCTTCTTTCTCCCATATCCCCTAAATTCAGTCACGTAGACTTACTGGTTTTACTTTTCTCAAATTCATTCACTTTTCTCAATATTCACTGGTGTAACCCTCATGTAGGCTACCATGATCTCTCTAATTACTACAAAAGTCTCTGATTAAACTTCCTGCTCTCTGTTTTGTTGTCCTTTACTACATTCTTCACATTATAGCTGGAGTTATCTTTTTAAAACAAAACTCAGGCCACATGATTCCCTTGCTTTAAAATGTCTTATTCACTACACTAACTCATTAGGATAAAGTCTCAGCTCCTTAACAGGTTTATAAGACTTTATATGGACAGATTATGGAGTACCTCACCAGCTCTCTCTCTTGCTCATTCTTCATCCCGTATTCAAGGCATCATTTCTGTTTCTCCATTTCCTAAAATGTATTATGATCTCCTGACCACCGTGGTTTAGCACAAGTTGTATCCCATGACCACTTTTTCTCATTTTATCATGCTGTTCCTTTTTCCTCCTTTTTTTCAAACTCATATTTCAGTTCTCAGCATAAATGGCAAATCTCTCTTAGTAGCCTTCCTGACCGCCTGAGTTAGCTACCCTTCACATATAATTTCAAACCATCCTCTACAATATCCTCCTACGAGGCTGCAAACTCTGAAATGAAAAGACTGTCTTGATCATTTTTTAATTCCCAGCATTTAGCACGATGCTGAGTATTGTTTGTTAGGCTCAAAGGGCTTTGCATGATCTCATTTGATAGTTACAAACACTCTATAGTTTGTATTTGTATTCTTATTTTATAGAAAAAGAAGTAGACCCAAAGATATTTAAATAACTTAAAGTCATATTTTAAGTGACCAAGCCAAGAAGAATTGAACTGAAGCAATTCATTCTGGAGCATGAACATTTAGCCACTGTTGCCTCCCTTCTAAGCAAATGAATGATCGAACCTGTTTTATTTTTTGTTATTTTGATGTATTCTATCTTTTGTGTGCTACCTGAAATCTTATAAAATAAAATGCATAGAAATAAGTCCCAGTACAGAAAGTTGGAATATAGACTAGTACTTATCCAGCAGATGTTAAATTCTGACAGTGTCCCATGTTTTCATGCTCTATAGCAAGTTTATAGTGCTCTTCACTAAAAATACATCTGTTGGAAGGGCATTAGAATCTTTTTCTTAGACAGTTGATAGAGAATCTGTCAAATTCCTACTAATCAGATTCCCTCTTTTCTACATAGTGGATAAACCATCTGTCTTCTTGCAGTTTTGTGTCTGTACATTTTTGTATTAGTAGCAGAGCTTTAAGAGTTACTCTGGCTTCTAAGTGAAATTTGGGAGATACCCTAATCTTATCAGCTAAACACTAACAAACCATCTCCTAGGGTAGAGACCTACTATCATAGCTATTCTTATTCATTATTTGCTGATTTTTACTGACTTCAAATTTGGAGGGTGCCTTTATTTTCAGTTCCAAAGATCTGCTTTACTTGAAACATACAGCTTCTCTCTCCCTCCATGTGTACGTATGTAACCATTGGTTACCTTTTAGAAGATTTGAGGGTCTGACTGTTTTAGCCTCTTACTAGACCTTATAAATGATTAATTTTTATTCCCTTTATATTAGGTTCATGAAAGAAGTGTCCAGTCAGACTTCCTATTAATTATCTTGAAAGAAATTTTACAGAAACGCTCTGACCTACATTTGATTCTAATGAGTGCCACTGTAGACAGTGAGAAGTTTTCTACCTATTTCACACACTGCCCTATTCTGAGAATTTCAGGAAGAAGTTACCCTGTTGAGGTAAGTTTTCTTCATAATGCATATGTAAACAGAAACTGCATTTTCACCAGCGAGTGTTCCCAGAAGATAGGCCCGTATAATCTGAGCCTAGAACTATTTCTAGGGTATTGAAAGTCAGGAGAGGGCCTGGAGATGGCCTTTATCAGCTGATAAAGACTACTCTTTTAATTGGTTTTCACATGTAAATATACACCATAATGTCCTTTGTCCTGAAAAATTCGAGGGACAGACAGATCCATTTGTATCAGCCAAGTTCTTTATTTGCAAATAATGCAGAAGAAAAGCGTTTTTCATAATATTCTAAATTAGCATTAGGTAACATTCAAAAGGTAACAATCGCTTGTTCTCTTTAAAATGTATTTACTGAAATGAATTTGAATTCACCATTTATATGCCTTAATCTGTGCAGGTTTTTCATCTTGAAGATATAATAGAAGAAACAGGCTTTGTCCTGGAGAAAGATTCAGAATATTGTCAGAAATTTCTGGAAGAGGAAGAAGAAATAACCATTAATGTTACAAGCAAAGCAGGGGGAATAAAAAAGTATCAGGTAAAAATAAAATATTTTGAAAGACATCTGATAGTGATATCCAGGGCACAGACTGCCATGAGAGTTTTTAAATCATGTGGCTGGCACAGTGCATTCAAATATAATTTGGTAGAAGAGGATAGATATGATTATGAGCAAATTTTAAAGGTCATTTCTTTAATCTTTGTTTCACAACTCTAGTCTTCAGTTTATGATATTTTGTCTTCTTAAACTATTCTTAGCCATATAGATACACGTAAAAAGTCCAGGACTTTATAAATTAAAAGCAGCTTTTATTGTTTTGTAGCAGGGATCAATTATTGAGCAGTAAATTTGTAGTGATCTTCTCTACTTTATCTCAACACCTTAGGTAGTCAGAAATGTGGCAGGTCCAATATCTAGATCCTTGCCTTTGTTTTTTTTTCTAACAGCCTCTGACCTGGCATAAGCCAACTTTAGTCCTATAGTGAAGCTATCCAGGGCAAGCACAATTCTTCATAGAGTTAGTTCAGTTTCAATGACACAGTTTTAGAAATATCACAAGAGCTACCTTATTCTGCCTTTTAGCCAGTGGTATTATATACAGTTATTTTCATTATATCCATGATATTTCATTTATCTGATGGAAGCACAAAGCTATGATTACTTTATCTTTCGATTGAGCATATAAGTGAAGATACCAAAAAGCTGAAATCTTTCCCTAAAACTGCAGAGATAGAAATTAGAAACTAAAGAAAGACTTCAAAAACTTAAAGGTAATATTTCAAAAGAGATGACTGGAACTCAGCAGCCAAAGTAGAATCTAGAAGGAATGAGGCAGGTGTATACTACTTATTAAAGTTATGACCTCTCTTGGCCTGACTGCTTTTCAGTTGCCACAGAAAAATGCATCCATTGTTCTGTTTTTCTTTGTTTCTTTAATTTAGTATTTACATGCCAAGATAAAAAGCTTTTCTTAAGGAGGCTGGATGAAATTAAATTAATAAGAGAGATGAAATTGTGTAATACTTTAATACTGTTAAAAATGTATTCTTTTTATATTTTAACCAAATAATGGTGACAGAAAAATACAGATTTGAATGAATGCAAATATATTTTCCTTTGTCTTATAAAAATTCTTAATATTTTTATTCAGCTCTTTCTGATTTTGTTTTCTTTTAGGAATACATCCCAGTTCAGACTGGAACAAGTGCTGATTTAAATCCATTTTGCCAGAAGTACAGTGTCCGCACTCAGCATGCTATTCTCTACATGAATCCTCATAAAATCAACCTGGATCTCATTTTGGAACTTCTGACATACTTAGGTATGTATCTCTTTCCAATGTGTCTCCATTTGTTTTGATAAAACTTTTCTACTAGCTAGAGATGTTTTATTAATTTTATTAATATCTTATATGCTCTTCCTTATTTTGAATATTGTATCTTTTTAAAAATTTCAGACAGAAGTCCCCAGTTCAAAAATGTTGAAGGAGCAGTACTGATCTTTCTACCAGGCCTTGCTCATATTCAGCAGTTGTATGATCTCTTATCCACTGACAGAAGATTTTTTTCAGATCGGTAACTATAAAACTTCATTATATTCCTGGTAGTTTTAAAATAGAAAAATGTTTTGTGTATTATAACTCTTGATCAGGGTTGTCAGAGTCTTTCCACCTTCAGTTAAAATTGTCCATAATGAAGTAAGTTTTCTTTTTTAAATTTCTATCACAGCATTTTATCTACTAAAAATTTTAGATAACTATTTCTGCATTTTTTTTCTTAATATGATTAAGCAGAGGGAATCCTGTGGTTAAGAATAAAGATGGTGACTCCCCTCCCCAACCCACTGGATAGTGCAAAACCCCAACAAAATTGCAGTTTATCATCCATACATATTGAATTGGCTCTTCACTATGTCTGTTTTGATACAGTTTATTACTGCTATTATGGTTATCACTTCAACATCAGAATATATTTTTTAAATTCTTTAAACCCTACATTCTATATGATTCATTCACATTAATTTTTTTCTCTTTGATGAGTATATATGGGGTTTCATTGTCCCGTTCTCAGAACTTTTGTGTGTTTAAAACTTTTCATAATAAAAAATTTAAAAGTTGCTTCTTATTTGCAAATAAATTTTGTTATTCTTTGCAGTGTCTTCTAAAGAGAAACTTGCTAAGAACTATGATTTTAACTTTCAGATATAAAGTGATAGCTCTGCATTCTATTCTTTCAACTCAAGATCAAGCTGCAGCATTCACACTTCCTCCTCAAGGAGTCAGGAAGGTAAAATTCAGTATAGCAAATTTATATGTAATCCAACTGAAGAATATTTCATGAAAGTGTTATGACTTTTTATCATCAAAGACAATATTAAGTGTCTTATGATGCGTGGCAGACTCCAGATGCTCTGCAGTTTAACATAATCAAAAATGAACCCAATATTAAAATTCAGTTTATATTAGGTGTTTATATTATGTATTGTTAAAGACTTTCGGGGAGTGGTAGTTTTAAAATACGGCTTGGATGTTGCTTGTGAAAAGAAAAGAAAAATGACTACTTTTCCTTCAAGAAGATATCACAAAGGATGTTGCTTGTCAGGAGCTACTTGAATCCTGAGCGAGTTCTCTGTTTTTCTCTAGGTTACTCATTCCTGATTATTTTTGTAATACACAGAGCATTCGGTTAGGAAACAGTCTCAGTATTTTGTCTCCTCTGTTCAGGATTCTAAATGAAGAAATACTTGGCAAAGAGAGTTTCTCAGATTTTGACACTCTCTTAGAGGAAAAAACCACAATGTAGAAACTGTGAGGAATACAGAGCCCCCAGCAAGAGACTGGACTATAATGTAGGAGGACTGAGTTCTTGCCTCTAAGCCACTGCGATGTCTGTGGCCTTTGGCAACCCACTCAGCCTCACTTTCTCATCTTTAAAAGGAGATGGATTAAACTGATGTGTTTCTAACTGTGCTCTGAAATCTCCAAGGATTCAAAGATTGTGCTCTGATCTATAACATTTAGGCTTCCCTGTAAAATTTTGTCTGAAGAAAAAAGTTCCACCTCTTTAAAAAATCTGATCACCTAGGTCCCATCTAAGTCTTAATAATCTGGGTTCTATTTCCTAGAATAAGTGAATAAGAAAAGCAGGCATTCAGTATTAAAATACAAAGTTGAGCTAGAGTGATAATATACTGAATTTGACCTAGAATTTCCTAAATGTTTTACCTCCGAGGATTCAACAGAAAAATAAAAACAAAACACAGAAGACTGCACTCTTCAGCCATCACCATTAAGAATTTTATAGCTAGAATTCCTACCTCCTAATTTGCAGGTCAGGTAACTGAAGGCCAAAGAAGTAAAATGACTTGCCCAGGTCACAAAGCTAACATAATAAGTAGCAAAGCCAGGGCAGCAACCCACCAGTTCTTCTTACTGAAGAACTACTACTATTTTTTCCCTAATAACTGTGAAGTGTTCTGCTGGGCAGTCTCCATTCTCTGATCCAATTTCCCATGCTACTGTGTCTAGGATGACTGACTAGAATTAGCGGAATAGTATTCTTGTTAACAATAAAAATCTGTAACTTTAATTAACAAGTTGAAGTGATAAAACTAATTAGAACAAATTTAAATTACACAGTAATAGCAATTAGATGGTGAATTTTTGTAAATAAAATTGAAATTCACTTTTTAAACTTTAGTGGCTAAAACTAAAGAAGTTTAAATGATGGCACATTGCTGAAAGTAGTTACCTAAATGTTTTGGCTTCTTATTTTCAGATTGTCTTAGCAACAAATATTGCAGAGACGGGTATCACTATTCCAGATGTTGTATTTGTAATTGATACTGGAAGAACAAAAGAAAATAAGTAAGTTTCAATTTCCCAAATCAAAACATTTTTACCTGAAAAGGGTTGGGACTCTTGAATTCTTGGGAGAAATCACAGAATCATAGCGAAAATCCCAAATGTCCTAATTCAGCTCAAAACGAAGTCTCAGAGAAACTATAGAAACTTCAAAATATCTGAGAGTAAATGTCAAAATTCATGCTATAAGTTTTCCCATAAGTAATGTCAGTGTACTGCTACTGTTAGAAAAGTGCTGAGAAAATGTTCAGAACATAAATTTTTATAAATTTGTAAATAGTTTTATAAAAGCATTATTTGTGAAAGTATAGGAAAAGAACATGGGTTTTAGAATCAGAGTTGGATTTAAATCTCTGATCTGTAATCTTGAGCAAGTAATGTGACCATCAGTTATAATCATCAGTTTCCTCATATGTAAATGAGGAAAATTAAAATTTCATAGTTGAAAGTGCATAGTACAGCAATTGACACATATAATAGGTAACTTTATCTGAATCTTCAGTGCAAAGATTACTACTTTGTAAATATTTTAATGTTCATACTGCATAAATAAGGGAGACTACCTTAGTGGTTTATTATAATCTATATACGCTATCCTTATTAATATTTAGGTAACTAGCAATACTTGGAAATAAGGATGACTATTCAATACAAAATAAACCCTTGATTTTTTAAAATCATACCTTTAGAGGGAGTGTTTTCAGGGTTGAATTGTATCTTGTGAAAAATGTGTTGAATTATAATGTTCACAGAGGCATTTCTCAAACTCTTTCAAAGAATTCTTATTGCATAATTAATAACCATTACACTGAAATCAAAAAGGTTCCATAGTCAGATTAATTTGGGAAAGGTTAAATTAAACAATTTTTTTCCTTGTGTCGGAGCTTTTAATTTGGTAATACGAGTTTTAGTATGCAGTATTTGCTAAATTATTTAAATATGAAACACAATTTGGAAAATGTTGGTCCACAGAGATAATAGACTTTTTTAATCTACAAATTAATTTTGAGTTAAATATTTCCAGTTTTTCATATTTTTATTTAAGTCAATTATCTATATATTCTCTCCTAAAACACTTCTCTAGGTACCATGAAAGCAGTCAGATGAGTTCTTTGGTGGAGACATTTGTCAGCAAAGCAAGTGCTCTACAGCGCCAGGGGAGAGCTGGGCGGGTCAGAGATGGCTTCTGTTTCCGAATGTACACAAGAGAAAGGTATGGCGTAGCCCAGACATTAAAAATGCATAAACCAGTACAGTGTGGCATTTCTAGTATTGGGTAGTATTTTATTTTATTTTCAGATTTGAAGGCTTGATGGACTTCAGTATTATGTGTATTTAGTAGTGTTTTATTTTATTTTCAGATTTGAAGGCTTTATGGACTATTCTGTCCCTGAAATCTTACGTGTGCCTTTGGAGGAATTATGTCTTCATATTATGGTAATCTGAAAAGAACTTGGATGAATTTTTTGTTCTTCACCTCTTTGTAGAAAAAAAAAATTGCTCTAGATTTTCAAGTATTTTATTTATGGTTCTTTAATAAATGTCCCCTCCCCCCACCTTTTATAAGTAAACCCACTGTGCTTCAAATCTGCCATAGGCACTCATACTTTATAGATTAAAATACAGTCTCATAACCTATACCAGTTGTCCTCAACTGGGAATGATATTGCTCACCAGGGGACCACTGGGAATGTTAAGAGACATTTTGGTTGTCAGAACCAGGGGGAGAGGGGAGCCATGCTATGGATATATAGTGGGTCGAGGCCAAGGATGCTGCTCAGCATTCTACCATGAACAACACAGTCCCCTAAAACAAAGGATTGTCTGGCCCCAAATAACAACAGAGCTGGAATTGAGAACTCCTGACCTAGACCAAGGGCCTCCTAGTCTGAAAGATCTATAATATCCTTCAGTTACTAGATTTTTTTTTTTAGACATCTTTTATTAAAAGCTATGTTGTGTTCTTTTTTTTTAAACATCTTTTATTAAAAGCTATGTCAGTTACTAGATTTTTGATTCCATAAAAATCAGTAATGAAGAAACTAAAAATATGGACTAGAAGATCTCATCCTCATGTTTACACCCTTAACACGCACACATATTTATTGTCTTTGCTTAAAATTTTACTTAAATTTAGTTCTAGTTTGACTATCTCTTTGTTAATTCTTTCTGATCATATACCAATTTATCACTTTTTCAATCTGCAGAAATGCAATCTTGGTTCTCCTGAAGATTTCCTCTCCAAAGCTTTAGATCCTCCTCAACTTCAAGTAATCAGCAATGCAATGAATTTACTCCGAAAAATTGGAGCTTGTGAACTAAATGAGCCTAAACTGACTCCACTGGGCCAACACCTAGCAGCTTTGCCCGTGAATGTCAAGATTGGCAAGATGCTTATTTTTGGTGCCATATTTGGCTGCCTTGATCCAGTGGTAAGACAAACACTGTTGCTTCTTCACTTTAAATATCGTTTTGGCTGGGAAAGTTTTAAGTTTGGCAACAACTTTTAACTTTTAATTTTTTAACTAAATAGAATGTCCTAACATTAATATCAGGAAATCTGAATGCTTAATGAGAATTTTTGAATATTTAACTTTTTATATTTATATACAAGAAAATATATTCATCCGTTTTTTTCATTTTACTTCAATACTCTTATTATCAATTTTACCTAAGTGTATTGTAGGTACAATTTTGTAGGAGGGTTTTGGTTTGTGTAGAGTTTGCTATCAGACATCCCACTTGAAATATTAACTGAATACATAGTGGATGATTCTTAGGGAGTTTTGAACTCCACACACAAGTGGAATCAAAACTTCCTCTTTTTTTTTTTTTTTTTTTTTTTGGTTATCTCCAAGCCAGCAATTACCAGCAATACTATTTTCTCAATTACCTCAAAATTAACACCTTGTACCTCTGTCTGAATCTCTTGGCTCGTATGCCTGCTATGCCATTCCAACTTTCCAGCATTATCAAGTTGTGACCTTTTCTGGGACTGCAAATCAAGGCTGTTTGAAAACAAAATGGAGAGAGTATGACTTACCTCTAGTATTAGAAATTCTCACCAGAATTATGCTGAGCCCAAGAAATAACCTCTCCCACAATAGTTGATCTGAAATCTGCAATAACAACAAATGGGCCATTATATAGTCCAGATTATTTAAGAAGTATTTAAAGAGTATTGCAGGCAATGGAAATTCAGACTAGGAGTCAGGATATCTGAGCCATCATTCAGCAACTGCTTGTAACTGTGTGACAGACTATAAATCACTTACTCATTTTTAAAAATCTCTGATTGTGGTGATTCAACTTCCCTTTCTCACAAAGATGGTATAAAAGTAAAGTGATATATTTTTCAAATTCCATAAAATGGAACAAAAAGCAATTAAAATGAAAATATGTTAGCTATTATAGAATATGATAAATTGAAAAGAAACATGTAACCTGAAAGTGCAATTGTTTTATGATTTGCTTTCTATTACAGATCAGCTTTCAATATATACCTCTTTAATGATAAATTTCTTGGTTATTTATGGATAGGCAACACTAGCTGCAGTTATGACAGAGAAGTCTCCTTTTACCACACCAATTGGTCGAAAAGATGAAGCAGATCTTGCAAAATCGGCTTTGGCTATGGCAGATTCAGACCATCTGACGATCTACAATGCATATCTGGGGTAAAGAAATAATCTGAATGTTGTCAGTAGGTCAAACCTGAGGGTATTTACCTTTTAAAAAAATTATCTTTGACTTTATTAAAACGATGCATTTAAGATTTTAAATTTACTTTTAGTTACTTAATCTGTCAAGGTATAAATTGTTTTAGGGATTCATATTTTTATAATCCTAAAATTTAGGAATAATGTACTTTGTATTATTATATGTATATTACATTGTATTTGAAGTTAATAATTTTCTGTTATACATAAAAAGAATCTATATTGTAGTTGAAACTCTTATATACAATTGGCTAGTTCCTAAAACAAGCAAAACCGTTCCTCTTTTTAAAGGATTATAAATTAATTAGGGCTTACTTTGGTTAGTACCTCTGAAAAAGAGAGTTTGAGAAGCAAACATACTAAACCTTGGTCATTTTTCTTACATAGATGGAAGAAAGCACGGGAAGAAGGAGGCTATCGTTCTGAAATAGCATATTGCCGGAGGAATTTTCTTAATAGAACATCACTGCTAACCCTAGAGGTAAATCTTAATACAACTATCTTAATTCAGCATCATATGTTTGACCAATAGGATTATTTTGGAAAAAGAAATGCCTGGGATAGTGCTTGACACATAGTAAGGGTTTAATAAATATTTGCTGAATTAATAAATCTGTAATTTTTTGTTGTTGTTTTTCCCAACAGGTAACCTGTATTACACAGTGATTCAAAATAGTATTTAGTAATCATAATATATTCAGGAAAGGATAAAAGATGCAACATGATTTCATAAAAATAACACTAGCTTGAGAATTAGGATAGCTGTCTGTTCAACAGCTCAGCTTGGGAGGAGTTTTTTTTTTTCAGGGGGAGGTTAATTATTCTAAGACTCAGTTCCTCATTTTAAAAAAAGGAATTGAATAGGGATATTCTAGTTTTTCTCAACTCTGAAAATCAGTTGTTACTTTTTATTATTTTCAAACATACATAAAAGTAAACAAAATAGTATAATGAACTCCTATGTCCCTATTTCCCACTTCCATCATTATCAACATCTGGTCAACGTTGTTTTACTTATACTCCCTTTATTCCACTATCTGCCCTCTAGATTATTTTGAAGCAAAATCCAGGAGTCAAATTGTTATATATCTCTGAAGTATAGGATTCTTTTTTTCTTTAACATTACCATATCTTAAAAAAGTAATTCCTGTTGTCATCTCATCCAGTGCCTTGCTAAGTAGAAAGAATGGAACAGCAATAATAAAATGTCTTTCAATAAGTTAAGAAAAAAAATCCTTAATATCATCAACTATACACTGTTTAAATATCCTGGATAATCTCGTAAATGTTTTTTTAACAGCTAGTTCAAATCATGGTCCAAACAAGGTCCATACATTGAATAATGTCTCCTAAGTTTAGTACATCATTTAAAGGGAAATGGTGTTTAGTGCAGACACGCTATAAAACTATTTAGAAAATAAATTTAATGTATCTTTCAATAATCCTGCTATTCTATACTCATATTTTAAAAGGTTAAAAAATTTTTTATTTGCATATAATTTGACCCATTATTTCTTTGTGATTTAAAATAACTGCCGAGATGACAGCAAGGACTTCTTTAAGTGGAATGAACTTTGTCCTTGAAGCAGAAGGATAAACTGAAGAATAGCCGCCTCTGGGCCAACTGACCGGGGTTCAAGATATGGAGAGCTAATCAGCACTCTTCTGTCTCTACTCCACTTCCTCCCAGCCTCCAAGTTGCCTCCTAGCCCCTTCTTTCTGTGAACCTTTTCCTAACCTCCTCTGGGCTGCAAGGTTTTCAGTCTCTTCACCAGCCCTGCAGTATTACAGCTACTGTCTGTCTGGTCTTTCCTCCCCTGGAATTAAAATCCCTTAAGTCCCAAACCAGAAACTTAAAGGAATTCCTAAATGTAAATGTCACCTTTTAATCATTTGTATCCTCTTTACTTTTAAAAATGCTCATCCTTCCTATAGTATTTTAGCTGATTGGCACTGCTAGAGGTAGAAAAAGATTCTAGGCAACAAGTTTAGATTGTTGCCATTAATAAGCTTTGTCAGAATTCTTTAGGAAATTAGGGTGAGTGTCCCAGAGACAAGTGAAGATCAGTCCTCTGTAATTCTTCCACAGTGTTCTCTGTGTGACCATACTTACGCAGTAACAATGGCAAAAGGAGAGCTACTATTGCAGTAAATATACTGAGTGAAAATGCATTCAAGCACATTTTTATTGCTCTCACATTTTAGACATTCTTACATTTTATGTCTGAAGTCTTAGGGTAGCAGAATCAGGTGACTCCATTTAATCCTTGACTTTCCAGTATCTTTTTTTCCTCCCTAATGTAATTTGGGCTACACTTAACTAAATAATAATTTGGCATCCTATCAGTTTTTTTAATTGAAGTATGGTTGATTTATAACATTATATTCGTTTTAAGTTATATAGCATAGTGATTCAGTATTTTTATAGATTACACTCTATTAAAAGTCATTACAAAATAATGGCAATAATTGCCTGTGCTGTAGAATATATCCCAGTTGCTTATCTGTTTTATGCATACTAGTGTGTATCTTTTAATCCCATACCCCTATCTTGCCCCTCCTCCTTTCCCCACTGGTAACCACCAGTTTTCTATATCTGTGAGTCAGATTCTCTTTTGCTATATACATTTGTTTATATTTTAGATTCCACAAATAAGTGATATCTTACAGTATTTGTCTTCTCTGACTTATTTACTAGCATAATACTTTCTAGGTCCATCCTCATTGCTGCAAATGGCAGAATTTTTTTTTCATTTTTTTAAAGTTTTACTATAATAGGTATTTATGGAACTTGAGAAATAGTAATATATTAAGACATTTCTTCACAAGTGTTGGCTGGTGCTAAACTTGCAAATAAACTGATATATTAATAAAATGCATAATCTAAAAAGTTTGCTAAACTTTAACAAAGTATTATTTATACAAAGAATAATGCACAGAGATATATGCTTTATGCTGCTTGCTTTACTTAGTAATATGACGAACTAGGAAAATATTTAATGAATACTAGTATTTATAATAAGGCTAGAAATGAAAATGTTTAGCATGCTGCCACATTTCCACAAAGGCTTTTTTTAATTGAGGTATAGTTGATTTACAATACTTAGAAGTTTTAGGTGTGCCACATAGTGATTCAAAAGTTTTAAAAGTTATACTCCACTTATAGTTATTCTAAAATATTAGCTATGTTCCATGCGCTGACAATATATTCTTGTAGCTTACTTGTTTTATTCATAGTAGTTTGTATCTCTTACCCTACCCCTTTCTTGCCTCTCCTTCCTTCCATCTCCCTCCTGGTAACCACTAGTTTGTCCTCTATGTCTCTGAATCTGTTTCTTTTTTGTGTCATATTCACTAGTTTTATGTTTAGATTCCACATATAAGTGATAACATACAGCGTTTGTCTTCCTCTGACTTATTTCAATAAGCATTAATACCCTCCAGGTCCATTCATGTTATAGCAAATGGCAAAATGTCATTCTTTTTATGGTGGAGTAATAGTCCATTACATATGTACACCACATCTTCTTTAGCCATTTGTCTGTTGATGGACCTTTGGGTTGCTTCCATATCTTGGCTATTGTATATAGTGCTGCTATGAACACTGAGGTGCATTTATCTTTTCAAATTAGTGTTTTCATTTTTTTCCAGATATTATACCTAGCGTGGAATTGCTGGATCATGTAGTAATTCTATTTTAGCTTTCTGGCATCCTATCAATTTTGATAGGAAATAGTAATATAAGGTTGTTTGGCAACTTCTCTGTTTCAATCAGTTATGATCTTGTCTCTTTTTAACAAACCAATCTAGGATGTAAAGCAGGAGTTAATAAAGTTGGTTAAGGCAGCAGGATTTTCATCATCCACAACTTCTAATGGCTCAGAAGGAAACAGAGCCTTACAGACCCTTTCCTTCCAAGAAGTTGCTCTTCTTAAAGCTGTATTGACCGCCGGACTGTATGACAATGTGGGGAAGATACTCTATACAAAATCAGTTGATGTTACAGAAAAATTGGCTTGCGTTGTGGAGACAGCCCAAGGCAAAGCACAAGTACATCCATCCTCAGTAAATCGAGATTTGCAAACTTATGGATGGCTTTTATACCAGGAGAAGGTAAAGTGCCCATTCTTAAATTCCAGTATTCAAGGCATTATTCTGGAAGTCATAACAAGTTAGGATTCCCAACAAATATTACATTTGGTTCTTAAATTTTTTGAGCTATTCATTTTTGTTCCTGTTTGAAATCAAGCTGTATATGGTTTCTCAAAAAAACATATAATGTGCCTTTTTTCCACATTTCCAAATAAGGGAGATATGGGATGGGATAGAACTACATATGATGTGGCAACAGTTTGAGTCACAGTGCAACCTAAGATAATTTTAATAGCAAATATTTGTAGATTACAATTAAAACAGTCAACCTTTTGAACCATAGCTCATTAAATTAACAAAGACCAATAATTTCAAGGACTGGCTTGAATAATTCCCAGCATATCATCAAACTTAAATGTAAAACGTGACAGATTCCTGACTAATGGCCATAGCTGAACATTGGTCTAGAAACCAGACACTCTGAAACTTAATCATTTTTACACTAATTATTTAACAGCATTAGCATTATAAATTTACTTCTTCATAGTTCTATTTATGTTGAAGGTATATAATTCAGCCTTACAGTTAATGTTTAAAATCCTTTTAATAGTATAAATGCCCAGATGGTGATTGTGATTATAAAATTGACAAATTACACACATATGATAATGTAGACATGTAGCTTTACAAAGCATGATTTAAAATATATAGTGGCAGATTACAGAAAAATGCTTATGTAAAATAGACTAAATGAATTTCTTACATTTTTAGTCTGTGAAATGTTTTTTTTTTTTTTTTTTTTTTTTTTTCTCTCTCTCTATTTTTCATGCAGATAAGGTATGCCCGAGTTTATCTGAGGGAAACTACCCTAATAACCCCTTTTCCAGTTTTACTTTTTGGTGGTGAGATAGAAGTTCAGCACCGGGAACGTCTTCTCTCTGTTGATGGCTGGATCTATTTTCAGGTACATGCTACAACTGATTTTACTGATTACATTACAATTTCTACTTCTAGTATCATTGAGGTAGATTTTTTAAAAATTTTATTGGAGTTTGCATAATTTCTTCCTATAATTTGACTTAAAATAGAAGACTTCCTTATTGTATCTTATCTATATGGTTTTAAATCTGTTAAATTTGAAAATCAAATTATATTGCTATTACAGATTGCATTTATTGCCAGTAACAATTACAACTTGCCATGTGTTGTGTACAATAGTTAGCTTTACATGGATTATCCCAAATTTAATACCCTAACAATCTTGTTAGATAATTTCTATAGTTTCCTTTCTACAGACAAGGCATTTAAGCTCAAGTGAGAAGTTAAGTAATTTACCATTATTAATGGTAGAGCAAGATTTAAACCTAGAACCGTCTGATCCTCAGACTTATAATCCTTCCACTTACAATCCTTGTGCTGTAAAAAGATACAGACTCGTAGCTTTTCATGCATATTGTCAAATTCTTCTCTGGAAAAATCAGAACAACCAGCAATACTGGCAGTAAGTTTATTTCTCTGTAGCTCATCAACACTGACCAGTTTAAACTGAGTAAATCTAATACATTCTGCTGTGAAATACCATGATAACTGATTGTCTAAGACTGGAGATAAAAATTTTAAAGGCAACTTAAAAAATATATGCAATTCTTACAAAGAGGCTGAGGTGGTGGAAGTGTTCTGTAACGGGATTGTGGTGATAGTTGCAATTTTCATCTCAGAAACTATAGTCTTCACTCCCACAGAGCTGATGTTAAGAAAACAATAATTGAAATAATGGTTGCTTTATTTTGGAAAGAGATATCAAATATATGGGTACTTAATAAGGAAATTGAGGTTTGTGTATCTTAGCTGCAGTAAGTAATCTGCTTAAATTTTTCCCATAACATTTTGTATTATATTAAAGTCTAGATGTGCACATCGTAAGGTATACATGCTTACCTTGATTTTATTTAGACACATTCACACTCCTGGGATTAACTTTGTCAAATTTGTCATCTCCTCTCAATAGGCACCTGTAAAGATAGCTGTCATTTTCAAACAGCTAAGAGTTCTCATTGATTCTGTTTTAAGAAAAAAGCTTGAAAATCCTAAGATGTCCCTTGAAAGTAAGTATTTGATTATAATGTAGGTAGAAAACAGTATACTTTTAAACATTGGCATACACTATAGCTCACTGAAGTCTTAAATTCTGTATGATTAAAAATTATTTTAATAAAATTTATTTTATACTGAATTCCATTAGATTGATAAATTTTCATTATTCACAACCTACTTATCCTCTTAAGATTCTTTTAGTTTATTCCTTCCTCTTCTAAGTTTCACTTCTAAACTTCTGGCCATTTCACAGAAAAAGAATGATAAAACTGAGCATTTGTAAATTTTGCTACTTACTGACATACTAGTAAACTAGTGATACAGTTATAAAAAATTAAAAAGAGGGATTTTCTGTGAGCTTCCCAGCATGTTTTCTCTCCCATTCTCAAAAATGCAGACCCATTAGTCTATATAAAATAAGTACATTGTCCTTCAACAGAAGTCTGCAGTAGACACCTGAGTTTCCACTTAGTCTTGTACAGTGTTTCCCAGACTTGCCAAATCATAAGAATTTTCCTGGCAGTTGTGAAAAATACAAAGTCCTAAGACCTACCCCAGGTGTACTGAATCTCCTCTATGGGAGAGGCATATGGCTGTATTATTTTTTAATCTCCTTTAATCTGTAACACTTCCCCTCTACTACCCTCCCCATTTTTAAATATAATTATTTTTAATAAACTGGGTTATTTTTCTGGTAGAATTTCCCCCCTTTAGGATTTGGTTGGTTGCGTCTTCATGCTTTGATTTAATGTATTTTTCCATTCTTTGTTTCCTGCAAACCTGGTAGTTATATCTAAAGACTTGATTAGAATCAGGTTTTTAGGAAAAAAATATTTTTTGGTTAGTACTATATTTTTCCCATTGTATCACACCAGTTTGCTTTTCCTGCTTTTAACAATGTTAAGAATTGATCAGTGTGATTATATTTAACGAGTACCCCAGTTAATTCTCATAGGCAAGTTGGAGAGCTACTGGTCTAGTGCTACTACCCTGAAGCCTCACACTCAGTGTTTATCTGTGTAACTGAAAGTGAATGAATAAACATTAAATTGTATTAATTTTCCTATACTGCTGGAAACTTAGATTAGGTCTTGGCATATTAAGAGATGTAGGCTTGGAGGAAGGGAGTAGCTCAGTGGTATAGTGCATGCTTAGCATGCATGAGGTCCTGGGTTCAATCCCTAGTACCACCATTAAAAAAGAGAGAGATGTGGGCTCTTTTCTTAGGGAACTTAGTGCACTACAACTCAGCCTTAGAAAGAATTACATTATATATAGAGGACAGGTTGAATCTCAACTTCCAAACTAAGAAAAGTGAATTTTAAAATGATGTCAGTTTCTCTTTGCCATAAAAGAGAAAGCAGAACTTGCCCTTAGGTGAACTATATACTTTTGATTCAGGATGGAGGATGGAGTACATTAGTGTCCTCCCTTTTTGGACTTTATAGTAAGAAAAGAAATGACTGGAGTTGCTCTTGTGCTTTCTTCTACTCTTCCTCAGACTAAAAATCATGGTTCTTTTTAGACCAGCCAGCAGGTGACCTCTCCATGCACCGCCCCCTTCCTTTTTTAAATGCCACTGTAGCCTCCAGGAACCTGAGTGTCAGGCCATGGGCCCATTTATCAGAATTCCCCATTGCAATCATTGAAATACAGAGCACAGAGCATTCTCTTATTGAAGTGTCTAGTATAAATACAGAATTTCAATCTTGGAGCCCTGATAATTATAGCACCCAGAGAGTGGTTATGAAGTTCTTAGAAAGTCACAGTATCAGAGCAACTGATACTGCTAGCAGAAGTAGAAGCAGCTGTTAACAAAACTTCTTTAGCAAATAATGTAGCCTCTGTTGCTGTTTGTCAAATTAACTGGTATTTGATTCCTTTGTTGTGTAGAGGTTTGTCACTTTGCCACTGACACCTCTCTAAGAGCATTTCCCTGTTAAAAATTTTTAGTTTCCTTTGGATTAAACATGGAGAAACTGATAACAGTTCCTTATTCCTTGCCCATATTGTTGGAATCCTGACAAATTCTGAAGTACATGGAAGAATCAAAAAGCCTTTAGTATATCTGAGCCAGGTGAAAAAGTTAGGAAACTTCCTGTCTTAAAAGAATTTTTATAAAGGACTAACAGTTATATCACATGATCTCTTCAGGCCTTTGCCTGCTTTTTGTCAAAGTAGGTGTGGTATAGCTATACTGATAATTAAAATAGTATTTGTAGGACAACAAATTATATTATGGAGGCATCTCTAGTTTTATAGTGAATATTGCTGATGTTAATTCTGTATTCTAATTTTAAAGAATCATTTAATGAAGTATACCTGTTATTTACATGTGTATACATTGGAAAATTAGTCAACAATGAATTTATGCATGGGTTTTTTTTCTTCTTCTTCTATCCAGATGATAAGATTCTACAGATCATTACAGAATTGATAAAGACAGAGAATAATAATTAAAACTGAAATTTCATGGTCAACTGCTTTAAAAATTAAGAGGAAGACAGGTGTCATGAAATTATGTGAAAATGGACTATCCCATTAAGTATTTCAGTACTTAAAATGTTGGCACTAGGCATAAATTAAAGGTGGTGGAAAAAAGCACACACTTTAAACGTGTAATTTTCTAATTTCTTTTTAATGATGGTCTTCTCAATGTATTTGCCACTACATTTACAATAAATTCTTTGGTATCATCCATGTAGTATACATCATTATGTGCCTTACGGGGCAAAGCCTGTGTCTGTAAGTGTTGTGATTCCCTGTGTACCCACCTCATCCTCTCTCAGTCCCTTATGTCTGGAGAGTTTAGACCTTCTTGACCCAGTGGAGAAAATGACCTCCAAAACCAGTTGTAATTAAATTTCTAGGAAAAGGAACAACTTCAGGAGTCAGTTATTTAATATTTGATACCCAAAGTCAAAATCTAAATAAGGTAGCACACTATTAATAGATGCCACCTATTTCAGGAACATGCACTCAGCACACAGAAATAGTCCTGGAGGATAGGCAGGAACAGCTAATGCTGCTGTCAACCCTGGAATGAAAAGCTTGCCCATTTTCCTCAGTCATAAACTTTGATGTCACTGCTTTTGAACCCTTTTTGTACCCATAATTGAATTGGTAAGGTTGGTAACCTTGAGACGGTAAAGCATGCTTAGATGTTTTTCAGTGGTTTCATTTGTTTCCCTTACTGAGGATCTTTGAAACTCCATTCTGATTATGTAGAGAAATTTTCCTTCATTTCCTATCAGGATTGTTGAGGAAATTCAAATACAGTTTTGTGTAGACCAAATGGCAGGAATTGTATCTGAAGGATAAAAAATGAGAATTGAGTAGGAATGTAGTCCAATTGCTTGACTCTCATAGTAGGTACTCAGTGAATGTAGTTGACCTTGAACAACACAGGGCTTAGGGGTGTCGATCTTCCATGCAGTTAAAAATATGTGTATAAATTTTGATACCCCCAGAACTGAACTGCTAATAGCCTACTGTTGGCCAGAAGCCTTACTGATAACATAAACAGCTGATTAACACATATTTTGTATGTTTTATATATTCCTAACATATATTTTATACATTCATGACACTTTTTTTTTTTTTTGCCATTGCCAGGCTACACGGTTCATCTGAGTTTTAAGTTGTTGCAAATCTTCAAAAAATTTTCCAACATATTTAAGGAAAAAACTTCTGTGTAAGTGGACCCATAAAGTTCAAGCTTGTGTTGCCCAAGGGTTAACTTTATTTGTCGATGAATCAATAAAAGAAGCTGTAACTTTCACTTTATGTGCAGGTGAAAAGTGAAAATAATATTTAGTAGCAATCTCTAATTTTAGGTTTCTACTTGCAGTGTGATCAGGGAATTGACAGCAAGGAATCAAATGTGACTGCATTTTGGAATCTCTACCTAGTGCCATTAATAGAAATGGAAATGTTAAGTGAAAGAGCTAGTTTGGGTGCTGGAGGCAGTTCAGCTTGTGACAAACAATGACTGAGAAGTTGCGGAGTTCTGCTGTGTGTGCAAGCCAGGGCCCAAATTTTTTTTGTGTACTGATTCATTTAATTTTCACAGTAACCCTATGGGTAGCTAATGCATTATCCCCATTTTACAGATGAGGAAATTTAGGCACAAGAAAGTGAAATAACTGGTCCAAGACACACTGATAGTAAGTGGCAGGAGCTTATGGCTCTGGAACCATTTAAATTTCTGAAATATAACCATTCCTCTAAAACTGAAACAGTGGCTCACATCAGGATTAGGGTCATAGGGTTAGAGTCTTTCACACAGAGGTGATACTTAAAGATGTGGGAGCAAAGACAATCACCAAAGGAGAGAGCAGATAGAAGGTAGGTGAGGTTAAATCTTGCAGAATTCCATATTTCAAAGTCCATTCACTCCTTTCCATCTCCTCAGCCATCACTTAGACCCACATCATCACCTTTCACCTACATCACTGTAGAATCAAACTAGGCTCTCCCCTTCTTACCCCTCTCTAACCCATTCTCTCTACGGTTGTAAAAATGAGCTTTTAAAGAGGTATCTGTCACTTGGCTAATTAAACCCTTTACTGGCTTCCCACTGCCCTTAAAGTATTAAGTTCAAAACATGACCTACAAAGTTCTTAAGTGATCTGGACCTTGCTACCCTTCAATCTCTTCACCACTCCCCCTTCTCGTAGTTCTCCAGCCATACCAGGCTCTTTGAATCCTAGAAGATGCCACAGAGCTTTGTAATCATTTGCACATGCTGTTCTCTGCTGTTCTGGTTCTTTATCAGACTATCCTGCTTCTTTGCTAATGCCACAGACAATCCTACTGACTTCCTCACTCACCACCCTTCTGAAGTGCGTCTCCCTTTTTAATCACTCTTACAGCACAGTACTTTTCTCCAAATGTACCATCTGCTGTTTGTCTTCTCCCACTAGACCATATGCTGCACCATGACTGTTTTCACTCTCTCATGTGTACTGAGCCCAATGCCTGGCACAAAGCAGCATTCGATAAATGTCTGCTGAAGATGATTAAGGTGTGAGGAGGGGTAGGGTAGGGTATTATGGAAGTCAAGGAAGGCAAGTTTCTGGAAGCAAGAGTTGTCAACAGATGATATGAACTAAGAAAAGATTTCTAGATTTAATAAGTAGCTCAAACTTTTGAGAGCAGTTTGAATTAAGGGTGGCAAGGAAGGACACTATGACAGGTCCCACAGCCACCTACACAGTTATTTGCTAGGACTTGGCAGGACTCAGGCTATAGTTTATTGTAGAGAAAGATACACAACAGGATCAGCAAGGGAATAAAGACACATCAGAAGGAGTCCTGGAAGAACCTACACACAGGCTTCCTATGTGTTGTGCAATGTCTGTGCCCAGGGGAGTCCACCTGAAACTCGGAGTCCAAGAATTTTATTGGAGGCTGGTCACAAAGACCAAAACCATAGCTATCAAAATTCCAGACTCCCAGACGGAAAGGGCATTCAGTGCCTCCAAGCAGGCAAAAGTGTTCCCTGAAAAGCAAGGATCTTTTCAAAAGTCAAGTTCCCAGGCTCCAGCCAAGAGCTGACCCTGCAACCAGGCCCTTCTAAAGACAGCACCCTCAGGCCTGCTGTATTAAAACTCTTCCCTGCACAATCACAAAGCATAATTTTGGGGGAATGAATACAAACTAAAAGGTGGGGCACCAAACAAAGAATACTCTTTAGAGTTGCAATGAAGAAACAATACATAAGAGGTTAAAGAATGAGATATTTTGAGATGGGAAATACCTTCACTGATTTGCAGACAGAATAGAAATAACTAGCAGAGACTGAAGATGGTATTAGCATTGGAGGGAACCTAACAAAGGACTAAAGAATATAGGGAACAATTTGGAAAGGCTTT
Organism: Camelus ferus; assembly: GCF_009834535.1. NCBI lineage: Eukaryota > Metazoa > Chordata > Mammalia > Artiodactyla > Camelidae > Camelus > Camelus ferus. Next base: position 35,729,869 of record NC_045698.1, on the reverse strand, counting down.
TTGGCTTTCCCCACCGAGCAATGCTTAGTGGCTTAAAGAGATAAGCAGCTCAAGTTGACACTGGGCTTTTCTGCATTCAAGTGACCATGGGACCTTAGAATGAAAGAGACTGTCTCATTGAAATGGTTGACCACAATGCTTACATACAGGCAAATGGGACCAGAACATAGGCCATGGACAGAAAACAGGGAGAGGCTGAGGGACTAGAGGTCAGGATTAATCCAAATTCACTGTAAGTGAAAGGGAAGGAAGCTAATTAAGGAAGAGAATTTCATAATTTAAAGTATGAAATGAAACTGTTCCAATAACAAATAAACACAAAGGGTCTCCCTGCTGGTGGGGAGAAAAATGGAGGAAAGAAGCCCTGAAGGTAGGTCCAGAAACAGGATAGCCAACATGTTGGTTTATCTGTGTGGATGCAGGAAAAGGATGAAGAAGACCAGGCCAGGTGCTACAGTTATTGGGGAAAGTGGGAAGATGCCCTGGAGCTTAATACAGAGTGGCAAAAAAAACCCCAAAATATAAATATAAAGAGAATGTGATATAAGAAAATGCATGCTCTTCAGGTAAGGGGCTGTTGAATCGTGGTGGGATGCAGGAATAGGCCCACCTCTTCTCACTAAATCAGTCTTACCCACAAGACATTTAAAAGTAGAAGGAACAGTGTTTATTGGAGAGGATTAGCCAAAAGGAAATATTATCAAGGGAAAATAGATTTCCATTAAAATTTTAAAAAATTTTATGAGCAAACTAGGAAGCATTATGTGATAAGTACTGAACTAAGAGCTTTATTATATTCTTGTGTTTAGTACTCACAGCAATCCTGAAGGGAGATGGGTAATGTATTTCCAGTTTACAAATGAACAAATTGACAATTAGCAGCTAAATTTCAGAGCTCACTCAGCTAATGAGGAAAAATGAAAAGACTATTCAAAAATAATCTGAGCAGTATACTGGTGTAAGGATCTATGTCTAGACATGTAAAGGTGTAAGGGTTCCATATCTATGGAATAGAATTGAGAGTTCAGAAATAAAACCATTTGTTAACAGATGATACAAACTACTATACATAAAATAGGCAAGTAACAAGGATTTGCTGTATAGCACAGGGAACTATATTCAGTATCTTGTAATAACCTATAATGGAAAATAACCTGAAATATATATATATATATATAAACACTGAGTCACTTTGCTGTGTACCTGAAACTAACACAATATTGTTTATCAACTATATTTCAATTAAGAAAGAAGAGGGGGAGAGAGAGGGGGAAGGGAAGAGAGAGGGAGGGAAGGGAAAGGAAGGGACCCAGCTATTTATGGAGAGCTGATTTTCAACAAGTGTGCCAAGACTGTTCAATGGGGAAAGAACAATCTTAACAAATGCTGCTGGGACAACTGGATATCCACATGCAAAAGAATGAATTTGGACCCTCACTTCACACCATATACAACAATTAACTAAAAGTGGATCATTAAATGTAAAAGCTAAAAACATTTGTCACTTAAAGGACACCATCAAGAAAGTATTTACCCACGAAATGGAAGAAAATATTTGCAAATCATGTCTCTGATAAGGGCCTTGTATTTAGAATATTTGAAGAATTCTTATACGTCAATAATAAAAAGACAACCCAATTAAAAAATGAGCAAACTAGAAATAGAAAGAAATCACCTCAACATAATAAAGGCCATATATTAAAATCCCACAACTAACATTATACTCAGTGGTGAAAAACTGAAAGCTTTCACTATAAGATTAGGAACAGGCAAAAATGCCCACCACTCTCACCACTTCTATTCAACACAGTACTAGAAGTACTAGGCAGAGCAATCTAACTAACTAACTAACTAAATAGTCATCCAAATCAGAAAGAAAGAAGTAAAACTATCTCTGCTTGAAGATGATATGATCTCATATGTAGAAAACACACAAACTGTTAGAACTAATAAGCAAATTCAGTAAGTCATAGGATATAAAACCAACATATAAAAATCAGATGCATTTCTATACCTTAACAATGGACAAACCAAAAAAGAAATTGAGAAAACAATCCCATTTACAACGGCATCAAAGAGAACAAAATATTGAGGAATAAATTTAACCAAGGAGGCAAAACACTGACAACTACAAAACATTGCTGAAAGAAATTAAAGATGATAGACACAAGCATATGGGGAGACGTTCATGTTCATGGATTGGAAGACTTAATTTTGTTAAAATATCTGTAGTACACAAAGCAATCTACAGATTCAATGTAATCACTATTAAAGTCCCAATGATATTTTTTTACAGAAAAAAAAACTCTAAAATTTATACAGAACAACAAATGATTCCAAATAGCCAAAACAATCTTGAGGGAAAAAAAAAGCCAAAGGCCTCTCACACTTCCTAATTTCAAAACATTACAAAGCTTGCTTGCTAGCTAGCTCTCTTATAATTTCAGAAACTGTGTATCAGCCTATTAGGTAAGTGGGTTTTTTTTTAAAGCAACAATGTTTGCAATACTGTATTGTGACTATGGCTGTAATACTGTGTGACATAAAAATTTCATAATAATTCATTCATTAATGTATAGGCTAGGCCACAGTGAAGCCATTGTATCAATTAGACTAGGCTGCCATAAAACAATACCTGTAAATAAGTAAAAATTTCCTTTCACATTATCTTTTCATTTCTGAAGTCTAGTGTTAGTAATATGTATAACACCCACAGTGTTTTGTATCATATAAGACAATACTGATGAAGGTATTGACAAATCATCTTGTAAACAGGTGGCATAAACTTATGGTATTGATGAACACAGTACTGTACTATAAATGTATTTTCTCTTCCTTATGATTTTCTTAATAACATCTTCTGTTCTCTAGCTTATTTTATTGTAAGAATACAGTATATAATACACACATAAAATATGTGTTAATTAACTGCTTATGTTATCAGTAAGGCTTCCAGTCAACAGTAGGCTATTAGTAAAGTTTGGGGGAGTCAAAACTTATATGTGGACTAAATTCTGGAACAAGACAAGGATGCCCATTCTCACCACTTCTATTCAACATAATATTGGAAGTCCTAGCCACAGCAACCAGACAAGGAAAAGAAATAAAAGGTATCCAAACTGGAAGGAAAGAAGTAAAACTGTCATTATATGCAGATGATACGATACTCTATGTAGAAAATTTTAAAGATTCTACACAAAAACTATTAGAATAAATGAATTCAGTAAGGTAACAGAATATAAGATTAATATACATAAATCTGTTGCATTTCTTCACACTAACAATGAAATATCAGAAAGTAACGAAAAAAGAAATCCTGTTTAAAATCACACACACAAAAATAATACCTAGAATAAACCTAACCTAAGAGGTGAAAGACCTATACGTTGAGAACTATAAAATATTGATAAAGGAAATTAAAGATAATTCAAAGAAATGGAAAGATATCCCATGCTCTTGGACTGCAAAAATTAATACTGTTAAAATGGCCATACTACACAAAGCAATCTACAGATTTAATGCAATCTCTATCAAATTACCCATGACACTTTTCACAGAACTAGAACAAATAATCCTAAAATTTATATGGAACCACAAAAGACCCAGAACTGCCAAAGCAATCCTGAGGAAAAAGAACAAAGCTGGAGGCATAACCCTCTCAGATGCCAGAAAATATTACAAAGCTGCAGTAATCAAAACAGCATGGTACTGGCACAAAGATAGACATGAATAGATCAATGGGACAGACTAGAGAGCCCAGAAATAAACCCACACCTACAATCAATCTTTGACAAAGGCGACAACAATATACAATGGAGAAAAGACAGTCTCCAGCAAGTGGCACCAGGAAAACTGGACAGCTTCATGTAAAAGAATGAAATTAGAACATTCTGTAACACCACACACACACACACACACAAACCTCAAAATGGTAAATAAACAAACAAACCTAATTACCCCCCCAAAACAAAAACTCAAAATGGATTAAAGACCTAAATGTAAGACCAGATACCATGAAACTCCTAGAGGAAAATAAAGGCAGAACACTCCTTAACATAAATCATAGCAATATTTTCTTAGATCAGTCTCCCAAGGCAAAAGAAATAAATGCAAAAATAAATAAATGTGACCTATTGACCGTAAAAGCATTTGCATAGCAAAGGAAACCATAAACAAAATAAAAAGACAGCCTATGGACTGGGAGAAAATATTTGCAAATAATGCAACCAACAAAGCTTTAATTTCCACTGCCAATTTTTTGCTGGAGGAGGGAAGGCCTCTCAATTAGGGGAAGAGCCAGGTGCAGTTCCCCTTCTCATAATTTGTAGCTGAGAAGGTTTCTTCTTGTAACAAGACTTAGAAGGAGGAGGCTTGGGGCTATCTGCCCTAACTTCTTCCATTATCTCAGTGTTATAGAACCCCTGCTTTTTCTTGGGAAGGGGGAGTTCCCCTTGTGAGCCAGAGGAAGGGGTGGGTCAGGACCCTCCTTTCTGTTTTTATCTAATAAAATGCCAATCTGCAAAAAAAGAAGAAAAGCTTTAATTTCCAAAACATACAAACAGCCTATACAACTCAATATCAAAAAACCAAACAACTCAACCAAAAAAATGGGCCAAAGACCTAAATATACATTTCTCCAAAGAAAACATACAGATGGCCAACAGGCACATGAAAAGATGTTCAACATCACCAATTATTAGAGCAGTACAATCAAAACTACAATGAGGTATTACTTCACACCAGTCAGAATGGCTATCATCAAAAAGACTACAAATCATAAATGCTGGAGAGAACGTGAAGAAAAGAGATCCCTCCTACACTTCTGATGGGAATGTAAATTGGTGAAGCCACTATGTAAAACAGTATGGAGGTTCCTTAAAAAACTAAAAATAGAGGTACTATATGATCCAGCAATCCCACTCCTGGGCATACATCCAGAAAAGATGAAAACTCTAATTCAAAAAAATACACACACCTCAATATTCATAGCTGCACTAGGAGAGCAAACTATATATATGAAGAGCCTAACTTTGTTAATAAAAAGTATATACAGAAACATATATAGTGTGTATGTGTTTATACATACACACAGGTAACTGAAAGAATATACATTAAAACATCAGTGTTTTCTGTTATAAAACCATAATATTAAAATTCTCCATTCATTATGAGATTTTTCTTATTTTATTGCAATAAACAGGCATTACTTTTCTAATCAGGAATGTACAATAAGTGTGTAATTCATGAAAAAGTACGAGGCCTGGCTCAGGGCAGACACTCAATGAACACTGGAAGATGAACTGAAAAGTACTCCTACAGTGAGTCTCTGACTGCCATACTAGAGGAGGGGGTGCATGCTACTGTCACGGCTCTTCCTGGAATGCCTAGATATTTTAGAGTGATTGTATATCTCCAAAATAAGTCAGGCATATTCTCTAAACATGTTACTTTGGTGAAAATATTTTTCACAGTTCTATGTTAAACTTGGATTGCACACATTACCAAAAATACAATCTCCAATTGGTGTCTGAGTTATAAATTGATGTTATCGTATAAAATACAGGCGAGCACAATGTCTGGAATAAAACAGATGCTCCACAAATGGTTCACATGTACATTCCTCCAAGCCAAGGCAGAAACAGCAGACATAACCAACAAACAGAAATGTGGGTTATCATGCTGAGGGAAACTGAAAATTTGTCAGTCTTTCCAAAAGTACTAGGAAACATTGCTCCTGAAGGATACAACTTTAACACAGACTTGCCACACAGGGAGAAAATCCAGCCACTCCATCCATTCATTTCAAATCCGCACAGTTGAACACACTCAGAGACTGGCTGGGCCTCCCAACAGCTCAGCCTAACCGGCCACATGCTGAGTGCCTTTGTTAACTGCAGGCCCTTGGTGTCTCTTTTCATAAATTCTAAGAAACTTATGACTAGGTGGCCCTCACCAGCTGCTCTGTTTTGATCTGCACCCAGTGATTTGACATCCAAGTAGGCACATTACATGTTGCGCCCTTCAGCCTTCCCCTCCGTTGGTTTTCAACAGGACTAGCTTTGCTTTATATTTGGGACAGGGAGCCGTTTCACCATTGCTGCCCTCTTCATTTTCTGTGTAGTAGAGAAAGAAGATATGATAGATCTCTCCTATCTAATAGAGAAGCCTGAGGTTATGTTAACATAGGCCATCCCACTGGGCAGAAGACCTTTCTGCAAGCTGGACCTTCATCATTTAAAATAACAATAACAATCAATCAACACAGAGATGTACTAGCTTTATCTTGCACTTGATTGGGAAGAATCCACTGTATACAATGAGCCTACTTCACACTCTCACTCTTTTGCAGTTCACCTCAACATAACTACTTGGGGATAATTTAAATATCATTACCTAAACATTTGCAGGACTCCTCCCACACCCCCCAACCCCTGCCAAGAAGATGTTGCTCCCCAACAATAACATAGCAATTTTAGCAACATTATGACACATCTCACTTAGGGAATGTGATTTGCATAACTCGAAAATATTCTGACCTTAGCAACACATGAGGTGAGAATTCTCTTCAAAGAGGCATTCTTGACCAACAAATTTAAAGTAGCCACCCATCACACTCGAGGCCAGCACACTTTTAAATCTCTGCACAGACCTTGCTATGGTCTGAAGTCGTTTATATACTGTTTTACTTTCAGCCTCCTCTCTCTTGGCTCTATATGACCCTGTGTGTCTCACCACTGTTGCAAATCTACAGCAGTGCCCAATTCTTGGTGGGTTCTCACTAAATAACGGGTTGTGGGCAAGCAGAGACAGGCAAGTACAGTGTCTAGGTAAAGTTATATTCTAGTAATATGACAACTTTTTGAAAGCTTTCTTTAGTGACGTGCCTTCCATCTGCTGCTTCATGCGATACATTGTTTGCACCAGGGAGGGAAGGTGGAAAGAAAGGTGCACTTTTAAACAGGCAATTAGCCTCCGCTATAGAACAAAGGCACCAGCTACCCTCACTCCTCAGGCCAGCTGCTTTCTGAGACCTCTTACTCCCAGTAAGGATGCAAGGGATCAGAACTTGCACTCTCCAGATGATTCAGTACCAGTGCATTTTTTTAAGAAGCTAAGTGAACTGTCACCTCCTTATGTGATCACCTCCTAAGAGATGGCTGATTAACAGAAATTAGACACAGTCTGTGCACATCACACTCCAAATGAAGCTGGTGTCATACTTCCTTTTGCTTCAAAGCCTTGCTTTCCTTCCCACACTCAGTTCTAGCTCAGCTTGTACCTCCTGTCACATATTTGGGCAAGACAATTCTGCCTGCTCTGCTGAATCACACCGCAGGGCCTCCAAGGTTTATCACAAGAAAGTGCAACTAGCTCTGACCACGTGGGCTCCTCCTTCTTCTGGGGGCTCTATCCCCTCAGCTAGGCCCTCCTTTAACACAGTGGCCCAAGGGTGCACTGAAAGCCTTCCCTTAGTTCTCCTTTAGCATTTAATCAATACAGAACAGCACTGGGATGAATGTTCAGACCAGAATCAGAGATTTTGAGTTTTAAGTCCTGGTATTCCATCTACTAGCTGCGAATCTTCAAACAAGTTCCTTAACCTCTCTAAAGATTCCCTTGTCTGCAAAATGGGGACAATAGCTGTACGTATCTTATATGGTTGAGCTGATGATTAAATGCCACAACAAATAAAAATGCAAACTAAGAAAGCATAAGAACTCAAGAATGCTAACAATAACAAGGTCGTACAGGATCTGGCCCCATTACCTTTTGACCTCATCTGCTACTCCTCTGGCTCCTACTCCAGCTACACAGGGCTCCTTACTGTTCCTTCTCATGCTAGGCCTGCTCATGTCTCAGGGCCTTTGCACCACTATTTCCTCTGGCTAGGATGCTTTTCCCCTAGATGCCCACATGGCCAACTCCTTCACTTCCTAAAGATCTCTGCTCAAAACTTCCCAGTGACCTTTATCTGACCAATTTACTTAATCCTGCAACCTGCCTGCTGGCACTCTCAATGCCCCAGTCCCTGTACCGTTTGTCTCTCCCTGCACTGTCACCCCATATAAGCTCCATGAAGGCAGGAATGTTTGTCAATTCTGTTCGCTGATATAATCCAAGTTCCAAAACAAAAGTCTCACATATGCAGCAACACGACTTTGCTCCCAGAGTACTCAGGCCCTGTTTTATTTTATCCACTCTTTTCCAATACCCACATATGAGAGCTATCACCTCTTTTCAGGCCTCACTGAGTGCCCTGCATTCTAACTTTCAGCCTATCTGAATATGGAAAATGCTATTTTAAAAACAGATAACATATATGCATAGTTCAAAATTCAAAAGGTAGATCAAGATATACAGTAAAGAGTCCCTCTCTCTCTTGTTTCTCTCTCCCAAACTCCCAGATTTTCTCCCCAGAGGCAATAAGTGTTACCTATTTCTTGTGTATCTTTCCAGGGAGATTCTATGCATATATATTTTTTCACAAGTGACAACTTTTGGCATTTGATACACTGTTTTGCATCTTGCCTTAACACTCTTTTAGAAAATCCTTCTATATCAGTCCATAAACATCTTTTTCATTCTTTTTAATGGCTGCATAATTTTCCATCTTTTAAATGTCCCTCATGGAGGACAATCAATATTTTGCTTTTAACAAGGATACTGCAATACATACCTTTTTATAAAGTCACTTTGCATTGATATAGAATAATTATCCCAGATTAGAACTGCTAATTAAAGTTAAAGACTATGTGCATTTTAAATGTTTACAGATCTTGCCAAATTGTCTTCCAAATTGGTTGTTCCAATTTACACGATCAGCAACAGCATATTGAGGCCCTATTTTCCTACATCCTCTTATCAAAAGTTTGGACTTTAATCAGAATAGGTGCAAAATAATATCTCATGATAGTTTTAATTTGCATTTTTATTATCATGAGTGAATTTGAGCATCTTTTCACTTGACACTTTTTTTCCCCTGTGGACTATCTATTTGAATACTTGCTCATTTTTCTATTATATTGTCACTTTATTTCTTACTGATTTATAGTAGCTTTTTCTATTTTAAGAAAATTAGGCTTGTATCTGTGATATAAGATACAAGTATTTTTCCAGTTTTGACTGGGAATACATTTTTCCCTATAAAAACTTACATATTTTACTTCTACATAATCAAATTTATCAGTCTTCTCTTTTATAGTCTCTTGGTTTTGTGTCCTAATTCCCCATTCTGAAGCATACTACTTTCACACCCACCATCATTAATCTCCTTGGATACCTCAATACTTGGGGAGACAAGCACAAGAGAGAGACATTTCCTTCTTGCAGATTAGCAAAGCTTTTCCCCACTATTTTGGTTTCTTTTTGGAAAAGCATACCTTTTCTCCTAGCAGATGACACCAGGAATGACTTCATTCTTTAGGTAAGACTCTGCTCTCTCTATACACTGGTAGTAGCTTAATGAAGCTACATAATAAATACCCAAAACAAGTCTGATAGTATAATAACATCTTGGCTGTATCATAAGTAAATGTCAACACCCTAAACATTATATACACAGTGCTGGGAGGGCCATTCTCTCCTGACACCTCTGGGCCTACACGGGCAACCTTACCATCTAAAAGGAAAATAGCAGAGTGAGTATCAAACTATGACCACAGTTTGAGGAAATGCTTTCTAGGTCTGCTGAAGCAAGTCACTTAGTCTCCCATATTTCCCGAGAGCTGGCGCCTAGGCTGACCTAAAGCGTAATTATGCTACCGTGCTTACTACTCTTTTAGTTCTTCTCAGTGTCCACTTCTGATCCAGGCCTGGAAGGACAGGCTGCTGCCTGTGGAGACCTCCCACACCAACATTACATCTTCCTTCTCATAACTGGAATTCAGCATCTGAATGTGGCAAACAGATACACATTTTACAGAAGTAAAACTTCTTAAATGTTACCTCAAGTAATGCTTAATTGGAGAGCTACATCTCTAGTTCAACACCTCAACGACCAGCCTCAGGTGTGAAATGAAGTCCGGCAGAACTGTAATACGAACAGCAGCTTCCTCACTCCTAACAGCTATAAAAATGTATCAACATGTAAGTCAGATATAGTTGAGTTATTATACATCTATAATATATACAGGTATTAACAAATTGAATGACAGGTATTATTTTCCCCAGCCACCCTGGGTGGCAAAAAGACACATAACTTACCTAGAAAAAAACATTATTATAGCAGCTGGTAACTCATCTTGAGCACTATATGAGCACATTATATTCCTAATCTAATCCTCACAACAATTTTGTAGAATATACTCATTACTTCATTTTTTTTTAACAGCTGGGAAAAACTGAGGAATAAAGAGGTGGAGTAACTTGCCCAAGTTTACAGAGCTTGTGTGCTGCATAGCTGGGCTTCAAACCCAAGGAGTTTGGCTCCAGAACCAAAGCTCTTAACCATGACATGGTACCACCTGTTCCTGGCAGACTGCCACAGGTGGATGTGAGTTGGGAGAAAAAGAACATGTATGCACGAGGTGAGAAGCAATGCACTTGAGCATGTGTACTGACCCTTTGATGAACTGGTAATTGGCAAAGCACCAGGAAAAGATGGTAACAAAGAGACGGCATTTTCCCCAGGTGTGGATACTGGTGGGCATTTAGATGTGTAAGTCAAATGTCTGGATTATTAAAATGTGCTGAAAATTCCTGCCCTTTGTTTACTAAATACCAGCAAAACTTGTCTAACTTCAAGTACCTGATATTCTTCTCAACTTTGGCACTTAAATACATTAATAGAAAACAGAGTCTAAAGCAAATATTGTTAGTGACATCAAAGCTGAGTTTAAGGATACTACTCAGCCATAAAAACCGACAACATAATGCCATTTGCAGCAACATGGATGCTCCTGGAGAATGTCATTCTAAGTGAAGTAAGCCAGAAAGAGAAAGAAAAATACCATATGAGATCGCTCATATGTGGAATCTAAAAAACAAAAACAAAAACAAACAAACAAAAACAAAGCGTAAATACAGGACAGAAATAGACTCACAGACAGAGAATACAGACTTGTGGTTACCGGGGGGTGGAGGGTGGGAAGGGATAGCCTGGGATTTCAAAATTGTAGAATAGATAAACAAGATTACACTGTATAGCACAGGGAAATATACACAAAATGTTATGATAACTCACAGAGAAAAAAATGTGACAATGAGTGTGTATATGTCCATGAATGACTGAAAAATTGTGCTGAACACTGGAATTTGACACATTGTAAAATGATTATAAATCAATAAAAATTGTTAAAAAAAATAAAAGTTGAAACAAACAAACAAAAAAGCTGAGTTTAAGGAACATGTGACGTGCTAACAAAGTTGTCCATATCTAGGTAGAAACCTACTTGCTTTGTTCGCTGAAGCAAGGTACTGTTAGGAAATGCATTCTTCTTACTTCAGTCCCAATCCTTGGGCTGGGGCAGCATGAGGGTGGAGGCTTTGACTGAAGCTGAAGCGCCAAACTGGAAAAAAAAAACCAAACCAAGATTGGTTCCATTATATTAATACCCCCTATTAATACCCCCTTGCAGACTTCATAAACAACACCTGAAAATAAGCAAAGTCAAATCGTGGCTAAGCAGCTTTCATCACAGCAGCCTGGGTTTAATTAGGTTTTACATTTTTAAAGTATTTTAGGTTTACCTACTGCCTTTAAAGTGCATTGGGCCCAGGTCCCAGAAGGATCAAAAAACAGAAATTAATTTTCAAGACATTTCATGGAGAAAATAAAAAGCCCTTAGCTTGGATCACAAATACTATATCAAAATAAGCTCCAGTCTCACCCCCTGCAGACTTTTGCCATGTATCAGCCAGAGCAATTTTTTTAAAAAAACAAAAAACTGACCATGTCTCTCCCTTGGTCAGGCATCTTTAATGGCTTCAGGTAAAGTCTGAACATGTCATGTAACCTACAAGGAACTGCATGATCTTGCTGCTGGAATATGATGGACGATTGTGGAGCAAGGAGGTAGGCTGTCTACGTCTGAATCCTAGTTCTGCCATTTACCATCTGCATAACCTTGGGCAAATTATTTTCCTCTGTATACTTCAGTTCTTCTTACCTAAAAAATGGGGACAATATAGAACCTATCTCATAGAGTTGTGCAGATTAAGTGAGTATTATCTACCCAACCAGCATAACACAGCACCTGGCACTTATATAAGTTTTATATAAGTATTAGCTAGTATTTCTTATCTGCCATACTCCTTCTCTTCCTTTCCCCCCAACTCTGTATTCCAGCCATTCTATATTAGTCAGGCCCTAGAATCCCAGGAATCATGTTTCTCTATTTGGAATACTGGCACCCAAATCTCCCTCTTATCTTCTTTCCACCCCCATCCTTCTATCTTTGCTTAACCACCACTTGCTTTGGGAAGACTTTCCAGTCCAGGCCAGTTGTTACCATGATGGGCTTCCCAGTCACCCAGGTAGGGCTGCCAGAGGTTGGGAAGCCCTGTTAAATTTGAATGACAACAACTACTCAATGCAAATACAATAAATACTTTAGCAATAAGTATGCCCCATTCAATATTTGGACTTCAGATAAACGACGAATTATTTTTTAGTATAAATATGCCCCCATGCAATACTTGAGATATATTAAACATTTATTTATCTGACATTTGAATTTAACTGGGTGTCCTGTGTTTTATCTGTCGGCCCTACACCCAGGAGATCCTCTATCATAACCCTTACAAAATTTCAATAAATTAAAAAGTATGACAAGTGGTTCTGTTTCCCGCACTAGTGTGTCAGGTCAGAGGAGCAGGGCCCACGCAGGCTTGCTCACTGTTTTAGATCTGGCACTGCCAACATTCCACAAATACTGAGGAATAGAGCCATCAGGCCAAAGCTCAGGAGCCCCCTATTGGAAATTATCTGTAACAACAGGCAGATTATCTGGGAGAGAGGCATTTTCAAGAAGATACCGCTAGTTTCATGTCCACAGTTGGATAAAATGATGATACGACTTTTCAGAATATCTCCAGTGTGATAATATTGGCTCCCCAATGACAGCTTTAAGGTGACCCTACTATTTTACATTAAAAAAAAGACTTTGAGTTTTCGTACCTATTTCACTTGACTCTCAAGGCAAGTATTAATGTCCACATTTAACAAATGAGGAAATGGAGGCTCAGAGAACTGTAAGCAACTTACCCAAGATGACTAATAAGTGGCTGTTTTATCCCTGGGAATCGACCTTGTGCTCTCCCCACTGTGCCACACCGTCATCTGGGCCAATTTAAAGAACCAGAATTCTTGGATTCTTCCTCCTCACCTAGACATCCTCTCAAAGAAGTCTGATACCTGACTTCTCTCTACAGACTTAATTGCTCCCCCTATAAAGGTTCCCCAACAATAGCCTGAGAGGAGACAGGGAGGCCTGTATTTTGAAATACAGGTAATTCTTAACTAATCTCTCATATTACAAATGACACTATTTAGGTCTGGAGACTAAAGACTTTGCATAGAGTTGGAGGGAAATAGTAGTAACACTGACCAGAACCCGAAATCAGTCTTTTTTTTTTTCAACCTGCTTCTCTAGAAGACGCCACCCCACATCCCCCGAAATTTCTGGGGACAAGGATTTACACTTTGACTATATAATTCTGTCAAATTTCTTCTGGAATGAGGTGGGAAAGGCTGACTCAGCTCTTAGTATAGCATCTGGTAATCTCATCTCTTGGAGCGCCGCTACAAATTCATCAGCCCGAGGGTATGCGGGCTTTCTGTCACTGGGAAATGCCTGTGAGGCTGACTAGATGCCACTTGTGCTCCCAGTTCTCCTTCTCATAAAGGATCTGAGCCTCTGAGGAAGATCCACTCAGACTGGAGGAGCCCAGATTCTACCAGGACAGGAAGCTGCGGACTAAACCAGCCGCCACATCCAGTCCAGGCTCTCTCGCCTGAAAGCTCCCCCGACCCTAACCCAGCTCTGCTTCCGTGAGCTTCTGAAGGAAGCTTCCTCAAAGGAAACTTCCATTTTGAAGGAGCGGAAATGGGAAGCAGGGAACAACTAAGAAAGTTTGGGCTGCCCAGGGCAGAGGGTCAGAAGCTAAAGACCTAAAACAGAACAGGCTGTGAGCAATTCCATAAAGCCAGAAATGCAACCCCCCAACAATGGTATGTTCTTAACCCCCTGCAGCTTACTTGGTTTGGGAGGAGGTGAGGCGAAAGTATGACAGGGCTGCAGACCTGCTGTTGGGAGCCTCCTTGGGCAGTCCTCTGCTGTGTCTGCAGCGCGAGCGCCTGCCGGCTGCCGGGACTAGCTCCTAGACACACAGCTGCGCGGAGGAAGCTGCGGAAGCTCTGCTCCCCAGCCCGGCGGAAGGAGGAATACTGACGACTGGGGCCTGCCTAAAACGAAAATACCAAACGCAACTGAGTTATAATTATGGATTGTAGGGGCCACTGAAGAAAACATCTGTGCTGACAGAATTCTAGCTGGAGCCTTCCTCTGAAGCTCGGAAACGGACCTTTACAAAACTACCGACCTGGATTAGAGCCAGCATGGAAGGTGCTCGCACGTGTCGAGACCATCTGGCCAAGGACGGTTCCCCCGGGGAATATTTTCTCTGGCACTGTTAAGCCCCTCAGTTGGAGCCGGCGCTCACCCCCACTGCCACCTCACGTCGTGCGCGCAGCTCCTGCCACTACCCTGGCTAGGGTGCCCGGGTAACCAGGGACGCGCGAGGAGCCGGCGGCACAACGCGAGTGCACCCCGCCCGCCGTAGCTCCTCCTACCCCTTGCAGAAGCTGAGGCTGAGTGTGCCAGCAGCGCGCTCGGGAGCGGGTCTTTAGCCGGGAAAGCGCGGCTCTCGTGCCGCTCTGGGCTCAGCCAGTGAGAGACCGGGGGTGTGGTTGAGGGAATACGCAGGCCGAGTACTTAGGGCCTCGCTGTGGGTCAGGCCTGGTTTTCTCCGCACTCTGGCGCACGCGTGTCCTCTTCGCCGCAGCCAGGGCGCCCGAGAACGGTCACCTGGATGCATCATGGTGACCCCTTGCACCACCAGCCCCGTGAGCCCCGCCGCCAGGGCTGGGAGGCGAGACGACCAGAACCTCCGTGCCCCGGTGAAGAAGAGCAGGCGTCCACGCCTCCGGAGGAAGCAGCCGCTGCAGACGCGGAACCCGTGCCCGCTCCCCGGAGACTCCGGCGTTTGCGACCTGTTTGAGTCCCCCAGCTCCGGCTCGGATGGCGCCGACAGCCCCGCGGCGTCCGCGGCGCGAGGCTGCAGCCCCCTACCCGCTCCTGCCCAGCAGCTGGTGCAGCTAGATCTACAGACCTTCCGCGACTACGGTCAGAGCTGCTACGCCTTCCTCAAGGCGCGGGAGAGCCACTTTCACCCGCGGGAGTCTCTGGCGCGGCAGCCACAAGTGAGGCGCCGGTAGAGCTAGCTCTCCACCGCCTCTCCTCTTCCTCTCCCGGGCTCTCCTTTTCTGCTCTGTCTGCCCTCCGAGGAGCCCAGCTCCTGCCCCCGGTCCGAGCGGGAAGGGGCTTTGGAGGGCCGGGCTACCGGCCTCATTTTACAGATGGAGAAAAGTGGGGCCTAGACGGCTTAAGTGACCTGTCCGAAGTCTCCAAACTGATTAGTAAGGATACAGTAGAATGCAGAGGAGTTAAGACGGTTTCTAGGTTCGAGTCGACTCCTACTGACCCCAGCCAGTTACTTAACAATTTTAAACTTGTTTCTTCATTTGCAAAATGCGGGCCTCCCCTGCCCCCACTGAATTGCTGAGAGGATTATAACAGGTAACGTTTACCCGTGCTCCGCACAGCGCCAGGCACAAATCCTGGCGTCCCGGCTCCTAGCCCCGCCTGTGCTCTTTCCGCAGCAGTGCTGCTCACGTGTTTCCTCCCAATTGCCAGGGCGTTTAGGTTTTCCTCGTTTTTCCTGCCTCTCTCCGGGAATGCTCCCTGGTTCTTCTCGGACTGTTCCTTCCGCAGCTCCTCTCAGCCCTAGGCTTAGCCGGCCCGCCTCCCTCCTCCCTCTGGCAGGTGACGGCGGAATCCCGCTGTAAGCTGCTCAGCTGGCTGATCCCCGTGCACCGCCAGTTCGGCCTCTCCTTCGAGTCACTGTGCCTGACGGTGAACACTCTGGACCGCTTCCTTACCACCACGCCTGTGGCTGCAGACTGCTTCCAGCTGCTTGGGGTCACGTCTCTGCTCATCGCTTGCAAACAGGTACCTCCACGCGGGGTCTAGGGGGCAGCCAAACTCTAAGCCAGTCTCTGGCTGCCCGGCTTTCCAGCGCACACGACTGAGTGCTGGGTTCCCTGAATTCACTTTAGCAGACGTTTGCAACCTCACACACTCCACAGTCTTAGCTTCACAGTTCCCCCACAAGCTAACAATCCTTTTACCCAGCCCCCAAAGAAGTAGGCCGGTCTCAACAGCTTTCTGTAGTCCTTCTATTCTAGTCTCCGAAAAAAAAAATCTTCAAAATTTCTCCAACCTGTTTTCAGCTGGACGGAAGTTAAAGAAAGTGTGCTGAAGTACGCCCCAGATGAAGTGGAAGTATGGAGAGGCGAAGCCCCAGATATCTCACTGGAAGGGATAGGGGGAGTCCTGGTTTTCTCCCAGGTTTGAAACTGGGTGGGCCTTGGACCTGAATGCTGCGCAGCGGGGGCTGAGCACCCCTGTTTTACAGGTGGAGGTGCACCCGCCGCGCGTGAAGCAGCTCCTGGCCCTGTGCTGCGGCGCCTTCTCCCGGCAGCAGCTCTGCAACCTTGAGTGCATCGTGCTGCACAAACTGCACTTCAGCCTGGGCGCGCCGACCATCAGTTTCTTCCTGGAGCATTTCACACACGCGCGCGTGGAGGCCGGGCAGGCCCAGGTCTCCGAAGCCCTGGAGGCGCAAGCCCTGGCGCGCGGTGTGGCGGAGCTGAGCCTGGCTGACTACGCTTTCAGCAGCTACACCCCCTCCCTGCTGGCCATCTGTTGCTTGGCGCTGGCAGACCGTATGCTGCAGCTCCCACGCCCGCTGGACTTGCGCCTGGGTGGGCACTGCGAGGAGGCGCTAGAGGACTGCCTGGGCAAGCTGCAGCTACTGGTGGCCATAAACGGAACCTCTCTGACTCACATGCTGCCCTTCCAGATCTGTGAGAAGTGCAGCCTGTCCCCGAGCTTGAAATAAAGTAGACCCTTGGTTTCCTTTGATCCCCTAGCCTGGCTGCTGGACCTCTCCCATCGTTTTGAAAGAGTGCAGTATTGGCCCACAGAAGGGGGTTCGAGGCTCCCACTTGGTCACCAGGTCATCTTACAGGTTGTAATTAGTGTACGATAGTAGAGTCTCATTGTTTATTTCGCCGAGAGCGCACGAGAGAAGAGCCATCTTTCCCCAATAAACAGGCGGTCTGTCGTGGTTTGTCTGAAAGCTCTATTGTGAGCATTTTTGTTCGATGGAAGGGAAGGTGAAGGCAGTCCCGGAACAGAGGCAGTAACAACCAAGGGGTCCTCCCTCCCTCCAGGTCCACTCTGTAGTTAGCACTCTGTGTAGGAACACCAGATCTGGCATGGTCCTGGTCACCGCAGTTCCAGTTCCAGGGTCACTTGTAGGCATGTAACCCATGACCCATCCTCCTGTCAGGAGGCTGAGGACTGCTTATCCCCAGAGGTCCAAAGGTGTTGGGGGTGTGAGGTTGAATAGAGCTCACAGCAATCCATGCTGTCTAGAGAGGCCAGGGTGCAGCCCCTGGTGCAGGCGATGCCTCGATGCCTCAGGAAAGCATTGGGGACCCCTCAGGCTCACTAACTAAAGCAAGCAAGAGCTACCCTGACAACTGCCAGATGCAGAAAATGAAGGCTTTGCAGGCAGTTATGGCCATTGCAAGTCAAGCCCATCTATCCTGCAATCACGTGATTGAAGAGTTCTCACTTGTCTTACACTTGCTCATGTGAGCCTCGGGAAGCAACAGCACACTAGTAATCCTGGCTATCATTTAATGCTTATACGTAAAGACACTGGGTTCAGGATTTGTTATTTCAGTGCTTCAACAATTCTATGAGTCAGAATCTATTATCCCAGTTTTCACAGAAGGACACTGGGCCACAGAGAAGTTAAACGACAATGGAGCAGCCAAGATTTGAAGGCAGGTGATTCGAGTCCAGAGTCCCACCCTTTGCCACCTGCTCAACTTACCCCACTTACAGATTTCTGGAAATGCTCATAAAACCCTCTTCCCGAGGTAGGTGTGGGACAAGTGACCTATTTAGTGCCCTCCATTCAATAGGGACTATAGAGGACATATTTGAAGAGCCAGTACACTCCCCGCCTCCAGTTATGTTACAGGAGTCATTTTACAGATGGGAAAAGTGAATCAAGAAATGGGACAGAGGCAGGCTGGAGTTTTGGAGTTCATAGCTGTCCCGTCATCTTCATTTTCACTGTTGTGAATCTGCAGTAGGCCCTGAATCTCAGCTCTGTCACCTCCAGCAAATTTTTTAACTTCTCTAAGCCCAATAGGCAACTGATACCCTGGCTGTTGGGAAGCTTAAATGAGATTGCTTTGAGGTGGTTTCAAGTAGTGATTAAACATGCAGGCTCTAGAATCAATTTGCTGGGTGAGCTTAAGCAAGTCACATGTCTATGCCTAAGTCTCTTCTGTAAAAATGGGAATAACAGTAGCATTTACCTGGTAGTGTAGATGTAAGAATTTAATGAGATCTTCTCTACAAATCCCTCAGCACAAGTCCTGGCACAAAGCAAATCTTCAAAAAGGCTGGTGTCAGCCTGTACAATGATGGGGACGGGTTACACAGAAAAAACATGGAGAAAGACAGAGATAAAGCAAATATAGCAAATTGTTAACAATGTTATTGTTGTTCACTGTACTGTTCTTTCAATTCTGTATGGTTGAAAAAACATAATAAAAAGATTTTGGGGGAAAAACTCAGTCATGTTTTAGTGCATTTAGAATAATCCTACGATGTATGACAAATGGCACAAATAAAAAGCAAACAAACTCAAAGGAAATGTAGAGAAACGTCCTTGCACTTCTCTTCACGTGCACCCTCCAAGTACTCTCCAGAGTCAAGAACGCCTTCCTCTAGGCACCTTGGACCCTTTTGTTCCAGATATGCTGATATGCTAAGTGCACCAGGAACTTTGTCCTCCTTGGTTCAGGGAAAGGGAAGTGGTGATCCCCACGCCGTGTGAGGAAAAACTGGTCTATGATGGTAAAAAGTAGGAGGTGGAAGATCATATAATCTATCCCAAGTTCCAAAATATCTGGAGCCCTCAGTCTGGCTGTTAGGGGGTGGATTACCTCTGCAAAAGAATGACTTTGGGAGGAGTTATCTCCACCAGCTTTTACTCCATCACTCAGTCAAGCTTGTTATGGTTGATTTGGTTCCAGAATCATCCAGACTAATAGTTGTATAATCAAGCTATTCCTGCTCTTGTTGCCATAGATAATCTACTGTACATTTAAATGTATAATGTCCATATTTTTCTACTCCAATTTGGAACTCAATGAAAATGGGCCTATTTTGGAAAATCTGTGATGTCTCCATGTGTAGAGATCTCCCCAAAACTCAGCTAAGAACTCCCCTACTCCTTTTACAGACTGGGAAGTTATTAAGGATAGGAGTGGGGGATGGAGTGGCTGGTGGCCAGGCTACTCAGGAACCATAGGAGGCAGGAGACAGAGCCAGGAACAGGCTGTGGGAGGCTATAGATGCAGCTGAATAGGCTCCTTAAAACAACAACAAAATTAATTTATCCACACCAAGCACCAGTCACATTTCATAAATAATCTCATCTTCACAGCAACTCCATTGAAGTCAGTGTTATGTTTTTCCAAAACTGGGCTCACGGACCTGGTGGAGCCAAGTTCTAACCCTAAAGCTAGAGCTCTTTCCTCACCATCAGCAGTACCACACCAACTTTAGCTGGCTGATCTCACTTCACCTGGGTCCCTGGCATCTATAGATGGGTCAGAGAGTTTCTGAGTCAAACTGTATCATTGGATTACTCTCCATTACTGTTATGGTTATCTTATTTATTAGTCCAAATAATAGGTGCAAATAAAAGAGGATCATGCTCTTTCACTACTCCTATTGGGTATAAGGCACCAAGAAGGTGCCCGGTAGGCAGTCAGAAGATTTCAATTTCAGATGATTGTCCAAACTGGATGGATATAAGCGTGGTCCTGAGAGAGACAGACTCCTCACTCAGGGATCTGGAGATGCCCCTTCCTGGGAGAGGCTTCAGGCTTGGGAAGGGCAGTCAAGTTTGCGGCAGAGCAATCGAGGCGCTTGTACAGAGGACGGCCAAATGCTTCGAGGGACAGCCGAGACTTCCGGAGGAGAGACGCGGGGTTTTAGGGGATTTGGGGCTGTCCACTGTATCGTTTTCAGAAACTGAAGGGGAGTTTGTAGATGTCACTTTTTCTTAATTGCCCCTCTTTAAAATGCTGAGCTCAGGCGCTGCTACCCGGGAAAGTGCGGGGCTAAGAGTATGGAGGAGGCTCTAGGCACCAGACCAAGAGAGACCAAGTGGAAGGCAAGTCCAAGAGTCCTCCCCAACCTTGGGAGAAGGTGCTTCTGTAATCTCGGGCTGTTTGGGGGAGTCTCCACCAAATCCTTCAGGGCGGAGCAAATGCTGGAGTCTGGCTTTGGCGATTGACACTAAGTTTATTTCGTGCCTGGTGGCTGGGGTGGGAAGAAAATGAGAATCGTTAACTTTTTCATTCCCGCTGTCCACACGCGGGAAGGCAATACTCAGCGTTAGGGACCAGTAGGGCTAGTCCGCTCCTCCTTCCCTCCCTTCCTCTGGCGCGGCGGAGAGGTGGCGGCGCCAACGCTAGCCAAAAGGGCGCCCGCGGGCCCGAGCCCCGCGCTCGCGGCTCCCGAGGGAAGCCGTGTTGCCAGGTTGTGTTTAACGCCTCCGCCCGCGCACAGATTGTCGAGGGCTGAAGGCGCCACCTCTGGCGCTCAAGCGCGAGCCGCCCCTCCCGCGCCACGATACTCTCTTCACTGGGCCCTCCCTCCCGTACCTCCACAATCTCCCCTGGCTCCACCCCGGCCACGCGCCTCCCCGACCTCCGGCCGGCTTCTGAGCCTGCAGGCGTCGGGCGGAGCGCAGGGTGTGGGGTCGCCATCCCACCCGAGCCGCGGCTTCCGAGCAGTCGGCGTGGGGCTCCCGGGCCGAAGCGGGTCGGGAGGCAGGATGCAGGCGTGCGGGGGCGCCGCTGCGCGTCGTCGGGCCTTCGACAGCATTTGCCCCAATAGGATGCTGGATCCGCGAGACCGGCCCTTCGGCAAGCCCGGGAAGCCGGAGAGGAAGGTGGGGCCGCGGGCCGGGGCAGGGCGGGGTCCGCACGCTTCGGGCCCTGAGAGCTGACTCGCGCTCACGGTTTCTGTGCTCGGCTAGTACGACCCTCCGCGGAAGTTATTTCCCAGTCGCAGCGGCGGCAGCCCGGTGTCGGTGTACGAGGATCCCCCAGACGCCGAGCCGGCTGCGCTGCCAGGTGAGCCCCTTGGCCCCTACGCGATCCCTCGGGTTCCTGGCGCTGGGTGGGTGCGGCGCGCGCGGTTCGTAAGAGCTTCTCTCTCAGGGACTTCGACGTCCTGGCAGCTGTGCCAACGGCAAGCCCTTGCAGAGAGGCTTAGGGTTCGCTCTGCGCGTATCTTTGGTTCTCCCTGCGCAGCCCTCACCACCATAGACCTGCAGGACCTCGCTGACTGCTCCTCGTTACTCGGGTCCGACGCGCCGCCTAGTGGTGACTCGGCCGCATTACAGGTACCTCCTCTTCCCGCTAGAGCCTTGCGGCTCTTAGCCCAAACTTCGATTCGGGAGTCATTTCTCGAGTTTCCGCTAAGAATAGTCTTAGGTGGGGAGCGCAGGTACTCTGGCTAGCTGGGGAGATGTCCTGCAGGAATCCGAGCCTCAAGGATAGGAACATCCTCCTCCCTCCTAGTATGTTAACGGTGGCCGTGTTCTCAGAGCTGTTTTGACCAACTTGCGCCAGGCAGGCTCACCTGGAGGACTCCCCTGCCAGACAAGTCTCTGGTTCCCCTCCCCATCTATTCCTTGGAGCTGCGACAAAGCAACGTGGAGATTGCACACTGCGGCACAAGGCGGGTAGGTGGGAGCAATGTTGCGTTCTGGGCACCTGACACTCGTGCAGTCTGTTTTCCCAACAAGCCCTTACAGGGCTGTTCATTAACCATTTTCATTCCCTGGATGTCTAAGGAGTGTAGCGATCGGAAGATAATTTCTCAGTCAAGATTGGAATAAACGAAAAGAGTTTACATTTGGAGGAAGCAGGAAGAAAAACAAAGGTCTCTGGAAGAAATCTTACTGAAAACTTTCCTCTCTGCAGAGATAGCCCTTCAGCAGTTGAGCAATTTAAGGGCCTTTTCACCCCTCCAAAGACTACTGTCACAACCCTCATGGGGCAAAGAGGCATCCTCCCTCCCACTTACTATTATCCCACTTCTACCGCTTGCCAGGGCTGACACTCCCAGGCAGATGATGGAGTGGCATCATCTGAGGCCTGGTGCCCAGAAGGACAGGAGATCCTAGTTAGACGCAACCTGCAGGAAGAGTGTAAGTTCCAGCTTCCTGGAAGCAGGTGCTGGGGATATGAAATTTCACAGTACAGAACTCTCCAGAGGATATGACCACCCCCCCCACACACACACACACACAATTAGGGTCGGTGGTGGAGCAAAGCTTCCCAGGGCCTTCTGTAAGTGCTTCTTAGAACTGGGATAGAGTCCTAGACTCAGGGCACGTGGTCAACGAGAGCAGAGATTGTTAAGGGAGGATGTGAGAGTAGGCATTGCCCTGCAGGGGCCATTCTATTATTCTATTATTCTTTTTAGATCTGGATCCTCAAATAAGATAAGACAACCTGAGCATCTTTCAACTGGCCCAGAGGGCTACATCACTCCCTTACTCCAACATGTTTATTTTGCATGTAACAAAAACCAAGTAGGTTTGTGCTGAATTTTTGCTTATTGTATAGAGAACATAAATTTGACATCATATTCTGGGTTAGTCTTATTTTTTTTTCTTTCTCCTGTCTGTGTTGGATAAATGCAAGTTTTTTAAAAATCTAATTGGAAGATAGGATTAAAAGTTTCAAGGACAGAGCTCATGCCAGATGGCCCAAGAGGTCCAGAACTTGTCCTGGGGAAGGCAGAGCTGGTGCAGGGGGAAATAGACCCCTAGGGAAAGATTCCAGGGGGAAATCCCTGGCCAGTGCACGCTCTGGTCACGTTTCCCAGCCTTTTTTCCTCTTGGGAAAGTGGACAGAGAGAGGGAATGCTCTAGCAGTGTTTGAGGTCCATAAAGGGGCAAGACTGGGATAAAACAGGAGGATGTATTTCCTGGGCCCCAATCCCTGAGTTGGCTTCCAGTATCTTAATGGTTAGGGTTCTTCTCAAACCTCTACTGAGAGGAAGACCTTTTAGCCCTTGGAAAATGACTCTCATTTCTGACTCCTTCAACCAGGGCAGAATTCATGCTTTAGGATTCATCTGGGGCCCTCAGTCCTTCCTTTCTAAGCCCCCTTCCCCTAACAGCCTCAGTTCCCAACTAGTGCTAGAAGGCTTCCTGGTTGAAGCTCTCCTCCCTGAGGGAAACAGATACTTGTACATTCTTTGAAGTTAGTGTCAGAATAAATTCCTATTCTCAGAAATATCTAAATTGTAAAGAAGGGCTTTTGGGAGAAGAGTATGATTAACCCAAAGGAATTTTAAAAATCCGATAATAATGCAATCAGTTGAATAGAGATATTTCTGATGCACATATTGGATGCATCCCTCACAGCATGCCACTTGAGACACCTCTGTCCCCTTCCCAGTGCTGTCTTCATTGCAAGCCAGGCTTTCCTAAAAGAGAGAGAAAGCTAGAGGCAATGCGGTATAGAGAAGAGAGGACTGAAATAGGCACCAGCATTCTGGGACAGAAACTCCAGTTTCACTATTTCAGAGCTGGGTGGCTCTGGGCAGTTCAATTTCTCTGAACTTCAGCTTCTCCACCAGAGGAGGAGTCACTTCCTGGGCCCTACCTGCTTCCCACATCGGTGTGAAAATTAACAGAGAGACTCGACGCAAAAGAGTTTTGTTAACTCAGTCCACGAATTTAGGGACTAAGAAGTTTCCTGGCCTCCAACCTTTTACTGTCTCCTCCCCCTCATGCACCCAGGCACACTGCAGGGACTCGGGGGACTGTCCAGTTCAAGACGTTGGAGGTGATCACGCCATACAGAAAAAGTCAATTCCAACTTTTTGAGAAACAGTAGAGCAGCAGGGGCCACGTCTGCTGCGTGCTACAGGAAAAACTTTCCATAGCATTCCTGGCCACTCATATCTTAGTCCACCCTTTCCCTTCCTTTACGGGCTGGGGTGGACGTGGTTTAGCTGTGCCTCCCTCAGACTTGGGGTATGTGGCCTCGAGTTACTGCTTTGATGACCCTGCACGCCGGCGGGTCTTGGGAGGAAGGACGGAGTGTTCGAACACCGAGCTCCCAGCTCTTAGAAAGGTGGCTCCTTGGTCCGTGGGAGGTAAGTCGGGGCTGAAGTTGCGCGGGCGCACTAGGAACGCGCGGGAGGCTGCTGGGTGGCTGGAGGCCCGCCAATGAGGCGGCGCGGGGCTGCGCTGGCTGCTGGAGGCTGGGCGCCGGGCAGGTGTGCTACAAGCTCAAGGACGGCCGCCCGACACAGAGCCACGCGCAGTTTCAGGGCCCGGCAGGGCCCTCGCGCCCGGGTCCGCGCTTCTTGAGTCCCTCTCCCCGTCATGGCGGTGCAAGCCTACTGGATACCGTGTCTCAGACAGGGTTTTGATTTTCAGGTATAAGTTTTGGCTGCGAACCTGAGTGCATGCAGACCCACCGCCGAGCCGGGGAGGATAACTGTCGGTCTAGGAAATGTTTCAGACTCCACATTAACTAGTTTACACCTCTGGTTTATTTCAGAACCATTCCTTGCCAACGGCAGCTGACTTCGATCTGCAGGATTTCAGAGACACGGTGGATGATCTCATCGCAGGCAAGTGCAGTCTCTTTGCAGTTTAACAGCAGGGGTATCCTCCACTCCTCAAATCAGACTAGTTCAGATTTCGTGGTCGTGAAGGTGGTAAACTCAGCGCCTGTCAACGACTCGCCAGCAACTCATCAAAGGATCAGGCTCTTCCATATTTAGGGCACCCCCCCCCCCTTCCTAATGAAGATGATGTATCGCTGGATCTATTGCACTTTCTCAGTTTACCCGTGTGAGTTCTGGGAGAGGGAGCCCTACGCTGTGATGTGGTCAGGAAGCTGCAGAGCAAAGGATTTGTACCACTTCAGGCAAGTTTGCCCTGGCCACCGTGGCGATTCAGTCCAGATCATCTCAACAGGCATTTATTGAGCACCTGCTCTGTACGTACAGGATATCAAGAAGAGTCTGGGGATCGTAGGAATTGCAGAGTGAGGGGTACTTTATTTAAAAAAAAAAAATCTCCACACAAACCCTACATTCCGGAGCGGCATTTTCTCCCTCTAGCTGGCCGGGCACGAGTCTGAGGCTGCAAACCCAGCCCCTCTCTTCCTCTGCTCTCTTCGTCAGACTCATCTTCTTTGATGTCGCCTTCCCTGGCCAGTGGAGACTTCCCTTTCTCTCCTTGCGACGTACTGCCGTTTGGGTCCTGTCTCTCTCCGCCGCTGGACCCACGGGCCCTACAGTCTCCGCCGCTGCGCCCTCCCGACCTGCCCCCGCCAGAGCAGTACTGGAAGCAGGTGGCCGACCAGAACCAGAGGGCGTTGGGGGACGCGCTCGTCGAGAATAACCAAGTAGGGACACTGGGCTGGCATCCTGGATTCCTGGGGTGGGGACAGGGTATGGATCTCCTGGCAGAAGTGGGGGTTGCAGGAGCGGGAATTTGCCCCTTTGGACGTTGAAATTAGTGGTCCAGGGAGTGGTTCACGTAGCTTCTATCCTCCACTGGCTCTATCTCAGTTTACAACGCCACTAAGTGGGAATAATCTTACCCACCAGATTTTTAATAGGGCTAACAAAATTTACTGAAGGCTTTCTATATGACTGGTATTGTGCTTACCAATTTACTTTCTCCTCATTTAATACCCACAGCCATTGAGCTAGGTACTATTACCAGCCCCATTGTACAGTTAAGGAAACTGAGTTATAGGAAGTTTGAATTTCAGAGGCAGAACCTAGATCTACCTGTTGCCCAAGTCAATGTTCTTCACACCGAGGATTAATTGAGAAACATTTTATCTAAATGCTTTGTTTAAAAAAGTTAAATAAATTGATTATTATTCTCATCAGTGTAAATGTTCTTGGGGCCTCAGTTTCTAAACAGATGTTAGGATCTGGGTTCAATTCCTGCAGAATATACAGACAAGACCGAGCGGTAGCCTACGTCTGAATGTTTGGGTCTCCTCCTGCAGCTGCACGTGACGCTGACCCAGAAACAGGAGGAGATCGCTTCGCTGAAGGAACGGAATGTGCAACTGAAGGAACTCGCCAGTCGGACCCGGCACCTGGCCTCGGTGCTGGATGTAAGTGGGGCGCGGGTGTGTAGAACACGGCGGGAAGTCGGAAATGTTCTTGCGCACCCCCTACCCTGCTCCCAGTGTTGGAACCCGGCGGGGGTCGGGAAAAGGAGAGGACCGCTGGGAGCTCGCTGAGTCAATCACTCTCAGGGGTCGTCTGAGTCAGCTGAGTCGCGCCGTTTGAAGTGCGCCCAGGTCTCCTTTGAGCGCCCAGCGGAAGGCGAGTCTGGCTGGCCCCAGGGCGGCGCTCCTCCCCATCTTTTGTAGAAGCTGATGATCACACAGTCCCGGGATTGCATGGCGGCAGCCGAGCCCTTCCTGCTCAAGGCGACTGCCAAAAGGAGCTTGGAGGAATTGTTCAGCGCTGCGGGGCAGGATTGCGCAGAAGTGGACGCCATCCTGAGGGAGATTTCCCAGCGCTGCGATGAAGCCTTGCAGAGCCGCGATCCCAAGCGGCTCCGGCTGCAGCCCGAGCAGCCGAGCACCGACTGCAGGCCCGGGAACCTGCACGGCGCCTTCCGGGGGCTGCGCACAGACTGCAGCCGGAGCGCGCTGAACCTGAGCCACAGTGAGCTAGAGGAGGGCGGCTCCTTCAGCACCCCTATCCGCAGCCACAGCACCATCCGCACCCTCGCTTTCCCCCAGGGCAATGCCTTCACCATCCGGACAGCCAACGGGGGTTACAAATTCCGCTGGGTCCCCAGTTGACCTAGGATGTGGTCCTCCAAAAACACTGCCCTCTAACCAGATGGAAGAGCCTGGAGGCTAAGCGGGAGCAGCTGAAACTGTTTCCTGAACGTGGCTTCTCATAAACACCTCCTCCTGAAACTTATTTTTTTCAGGAACAACAACAAAAAAATTGATACTGATGCACTGTAAAGTTCTGGTACAAAATACTGTATGTTCCCTCCCCTTTTCACACGAAACTGTGTGTGTGTGTGCGCGCGCGCGCGTGAGTGTGTGTATTTATGTGTATACACACATATGTCACAGTCAATTTTTAAAGTATTTATTTTTAGCAGCTTTGAATTATGTACTTTTCAGAGCTGGAAGGGACCTAGGAAGCACTTAGGTATTTTATAATTACATAATGCCCTACTTTCATAAGTTTGAAAAGGAGACTTTACGAAGTTAAGTAATTTTCTACAATAAGAAGTGTCATCGGAACCTTCTAAGTGATCTCAATAGTCATTTAAAAATTGTAGGCCTAGAAGCCAGGTCTCTGGGTGAATGTTTCAATACATCACTCACTTCCCCTGGTCCTGGAAGGACACTTAGTTTTGTTGCTGTTGAAAACTTTTATTCTAGCTGCCACGATAACAAATTAGGAGAGGTTAGGGTTAAGAATTCCTAAACACTTGTCTTACGGCAGGCTATAAAACAAAGGAAAATGCAGATTCTCGGAGGCAATGGGCTATCGACAAAATAGGTGCTAAACATATTTGTTTGTAATGATCACATATAATTTGTAAAATTTGTGATCTTTATATTAATTATATATAGTTCTATATGTTTAAACAGAATAACCACAGAAAAAGCAAACTTTGTATGAAACATATTGTTTTAAGAAAAAGGCATATCCCATATGAAAAAGAGTATTCATATTTTAGGGTGTTCCTCTTTTTGGGGGGCAGAAACCAAGATTGGAAATCTGGGTGAAAGTAAAACTGTCTATTTGAATTCCATGGATAAAACTTGGGTTCACATTCATGTTTTATATTTCTTGGATTTATCTTTTTAAAAAATATTTTTATTTTACTTGTGTTTGTTTTTAAAAATTCTTTGGTGAGAGGAGGTGATTAGGCTTATTTATCTATTTATCTTAATGGAGGTACTGAGGATTGAACCCAGGACCTCTTGCATGCTAAGCATATGCTCTACCACTGAGCTATACGCTTCCCATTTTGGCTTCATCTTCTAAGAAAAATTTAAGTGTTGTATGGTGCCTTCACTTTGACTTTTCTTTATTCTCTTTTGTCTGGGCTTCCTTTTTCTACTCTGTTGTGAAATTTTGTGAGAAGAGTAGGTCAAATAGTGATTTGTCCCAACCTTCATAGTTCTCAACATGAGGGCTGCTTCTGGTGTTTGGGGGCTCAGCGTGGGCAGGATTCCACTGCATAGCTGGTTCTGCCATCTGAATGCCATTTGAATGGAGAGATCAGGTAACAGGAGAGCTGGGCAGGGTGGCAGAACCTGCTTCGCCAGTTTGTCCTGCATACTGTTATCTGTATTTAAATGGCCATTTAGAAAACAAACACACAAAAGTGATAAAATAGAGCATATTTCCTCATACTTTGTCTAACAAATGGACTCTTAAAAAATATACTGGATGGTTCAGAATCCTTTTTATCAGCTCAAATATAAAGTTACTACAGTTCAGGATCAGGAAACAAAAAACAAAAAACAAAACCAAAAACCCCTTAGTTGTTTCAAGAAACAATCAGCTTGTTAAAAGTCCTTTGCCTCTCCACTTCTCAGTTAGCATTTTCATAATGTATGAGCTTCAATGACAGAAAAGTTAAAAAATTATCTATATGTATTTTTTCCATTTGTCTTATGCCTGGATTTAAATTACAATTCTTACTGCCTTCTAGATTATAGACCTATAATTGTTATGTCAGCCACTGGCAACTCCAACTGCTTATATATCGTCCATTTCTGGGGAATGGGGTTGGAGAGCTCGCCTGTGAACTAACGACACAAACTACTGACTTTGCATTACTTAAAAAATTAGGTTCATTCATTCAACAGATATTTATTGAATGTTACTAAGAATCTTAGTAATACAGATACTGAGAAATCAGGGAAAGACTAAAACACAAAAGTCCTGCCCTGAGGATCTTTCTCCTGAGAAGAGATAAATACTAAGCAAACACATATATAAGTGCTATGAAGAAAATGAAGAAGAGTAAAGATAGTGTCTTAGCTTGGGTTGCTATGATAAAACACCATAGGCAGGTGGTTTAAACAACAGATATTCATTTCTCACAAGTTCTGGATGCTGGAAAGTCCAAGTTCAGGATGTCAGCATGGCTGGATTGTGATGAGGAGCTTCTTCCTGATTTACAGATAGCCATCTTCTTGCTGTTATCCTCACTTGGCAAGGAGAGAAGGCTCTGGTCCTCTTTTTGTAAGGTCACTAATGCCACCACTGGGCTCCACTCACATGACCTCATGTAATCACCTCCCCAAAGCTCTACCTCCAAGCACCATCACACTGGGGGCTAGGGCTTCAACATATGAATTTTGTTGGTGAGGGAGGATGTAAACATTCAATCCTGAGCAGACAGAGACTAGGAGCTGGTGATGTTATTTAGGCAAAGTGATCTGGTCCGAGAAGCCTGCTCTGATAAAGTGACATTTGAGAAGAGACCTGAGGAAGTGAGGGAACAAGACTTACGGATACCAGAGGGAGGAGCAATCCAGGTAGAGGGAGCAAGAAGTCCAAAGTTTCTGTGTGTTGGGGTGGAGGGAGGGAGAATGTGCCTGACTGTTGGAGAACAGCAAGGAGGCTAGTGTTGCTAGAGCTGAGTGAATGAGGGGGAGGGGAATGGGGACACTGAGCAGAAGAGATAACACCTTTAGGCTTTTGAGGACTTTGGCTTTATTCTGGGTAAGATGGGAAGTCATTAGGTATTTTCACCTAAGGGGTCACATGATCATACTTAGATTTTGAAATGAGTGAAGTATTCTGGTTTCTTTGGGAGAATTACAGTAGGGTCGGCATGGGGAAAGAAGGGTGGAAGCAAAGAAGCTCATTTGAAGACTATTGGGATAATTATAATTCATCCTAAGGAGGCGGCAAAATAATGGCCTCCCAAAGATGTCCATGATCTAATCCCTGGATGTTTGAGTTGAGTTCAGGGGAAAAGTTGGGCTGAGAGAAATCAGTCTATGTATGGCATTTAAGGCTATACGTAATGATTAGGTTATCGAGGGAGTGACAGCAGATGGAGAAGTCTAGGGATGAGCTCAGGGCAGACAACAGTGATGAGGAAGAACTTTCTGTTCAAACAGTTGGTGGATATCCGAAATACCAGCCACTGTCATCTTCATCTAAAGCAGGTACAGTTTATAGAAATGGTCATTCAAGTCAATTAATCCAATGAAATATATAATTGCTGTTTGGAGGGGACCATGGAACAGAATTTAAACACTGACAGGGACATTAGAGATCATTTAGTTCACCTAATATGAAAGCTGAGGTACACAAGTAAGATGCTGGCTTCTGCTTTTAGTTTTGCTAGTTAAAAAAAAAAAAGGATGAGATGCTCTCTCCTCTTAAGATGCCTAAGAATTTACTGGGTGAACTAAGTGGCCTCATAGCCATTCTGTTTTTAGACCCTTGTCTTGATTTGCATTATTTTATGGAATTTTACACAAAAATCAACAAGTCAAGGAAAATTTTTCAAAAATGAGTCTTGGAATCAGATCCAAAACAACTTCATAAATGAACATAGAGTACAGGCTCTAACCCTGGAAAAATTCAAATACCTATATATTGATTTCTTGGTGAGAAAACAATTTACTTAAAGGAGACAAGTAAGGAAACTATTTGACGATCTCATCAAGAAGAGGGAATATGAGAGTCACTGAATGTTTAGCTTTTCCTTATACTGTTTTGAGTAAATGAATTAGAAATAATTTTGTCATGATCAACATGATCTGGCCACAAAAATATTTTCATTCCTGGTATTAAAGTTTCTTTCTAGGCAAGACCCAGTATAATAATTAGACTCCTGATTTTCTGAGAGTCTTAGAGTACAGATGCCAATGACATAAAGTCTCAGCTTCTGGGAGAAGATGGAGTAATGGGGGCAGGCCTGGCTTTGATTAAAGGGAGTTGGGTATCCAAAGATGGAACCGTGCTGACTAGAGCCTCTGACTTCCCCCCTGGGTCAGGCATCTCTGGTGGGGACTCAGCAGTTGAGCCTGGCCCAAGGGGAGCCA
Source organism: Camelus ferus (assembly GCF_009834535.1). Classification (NCBI taxonomy): domain Eukaryota; kingdom Metazoa; phylum Chordata; class Mammalia; order Artiodactyla; family Camelidae; genus Camelus; species Camelus ferus. The sequence continues at coordinate 35,698,368 of NC_045698.1, read as the reverse complement.
CTGATGTTCTATCCATCTTCAGTCACAGGGATCCTGAGGGACAATGCCTCGAATATGAAAGGATCTATGAAAGGATCCTCCCTGGAGACAGGGATGGGAGGATAGTCAGAACAGGGGGATATTGGAGTAGAGTTCTCTCACTTCCATCAATTTTCCCTCAGAAGAGAGGGCTCATTGATAACTTCTGGAACAACTTATGTCACAGAGTGCACTTGGCTTATTCTGAACTATTTGTGGAGTGGGGGAAGGCTGTGACCAGGCACAGGAGTACGATTCTGTAGAGAACAGAACACAGAAGTATGGAACAGAGGCCTATCAAGAATTCTGTGTGGTGGTAGGTAGTCTTGGGGTCTTCCCTGAGCTGAGTGAGCCCAAAAACCAGAACTTCTTTGACCTAGTGTTTTCCTCACTTCCTTCAGGAGGTTAACCACCCAATGACTGGGTGCTATATGAGCAATGAAGGGAGCTGTGCCCACTTATCTGTGTCCTTACGTGATGTGAATTCTTTGTACTGCTTGTTGTTGGTTTAGTAGGAAACCTCAGTGAGCAACTTTGAATCAAAGCTTAGCCATTTTCTCCTTGATTCTTTGAACTTATGTTTAGCTATGTGGTCTAGACTAGCTCACGAAGACGTGTTAGCCTGAAATTATCTCAATAATTCCTTCATTTCAAACAGGATCAGGCACTACTCAAGGTGCTGGGGAGACAACCACAAACAAAACCAAGTCCTTGCTGTCATGAAGCATGCATTCTAGTGGGGAAGACAGTTACTGAACAAATAGTGTACAATGTCTGAAAATTAACATGTTATATAGAAAATAAAGCAGTGTCTAGGGATGAGGCATGACAGGAATGACTGAAATAGTCATTGGTTGGCGTGTTTTTAGAACAGTTCCTATAGCAGCAAAATCAGTTTTCAAAAAGAGGCACACATAATTTAACTAGATTATTTTTAAGGGAATGACCTCATAATTGCAAGTTAGATAGTATAAAGTAGTATAAAGTAGTGGTTCTTAAACTGTAGCATGCCTCAGAATCACCTTATTAATACCCAGCTTGCTGGGCCCCATCCCCAGAACTTGATTCAGTGGTAAGTCTGTGTGAAGTCTGAGAATGTGAATTTCTAACAAGTTCTCAGGTGACCCTGATGTCTGGGTCTAGGGCCATCTTTGAGATACACTGTTGAAAGAAAAATTTTAAATATCACTTTTTGAAAGGTTAAAACACATAAAAACCAACCGACCTGATGTTCTGCAAATAATCCTCGTGATTTAGGATGAAATTTTTAATGATAAAACTCATATCTACATTCAAAAAAGGGCTATACTTCAAATAGACAGACATGACAATAATGTGCTTTGAAAAATGATGTTAGATGACTAAGAAGGTGGCTTCAATAATGGACTGAATACCTTCAGTGAAGGGACTGATGTTGAAGATAAGTGTGAAGAGTCTGAATGATTTATTGCTGAACTTTATTAAAGCAGAATTCCCTGCCTCAAAGTACCTTAGACTGAGTTATAGACGGAAAGTTGCCAGGGCCCTGGAGGCAGCTTGGTTCTGATGCTGTGCAAAAACTTCCCCTTCACAAAAAGTGCATTGATTTAAAGAGAGAACATTTCACACACATCTCAATGTTCTGCAACTCTGACCAAGCCTAAAAATGCATTCTTATAATGTGACCACTGGCCTATTAAAAATGTTATTTAAAAATTCTATGTTTTTTCTAACTCACTGGGTTAACAGAGTTTTTCTTACCGCCCCAAGTACCTAACAGATCCTTCTCTGAAAAATTCTACTCTCATTTTAAGGAATGTCCAGTACTTCTGTCTGGAGTGAAATTTGATTCACTCATTTATTGAGGTCCTATATTTTATTTTCATCTAGTTGTTTATATTTTATTTCCACTTACATCCAGAATTAATCTAAGACCATTTATAATGAAAACGTACATGAAGTAGGACAGTTAAAATTGAGTATCATTTAATGTAAGGAAATCAGCATAGTTAAGGTAGTAATTTGCTTTGATTCAATCATTCCTGCATTTAAAGACCTAAAGCCTTCCTTTAGGTAAACACCTGTTCAAACTTGCACAACTATTTTCAATATTTACTTTAAAAAAGCTGCTTAACAAAATACGAGGTAAATCAGACATGACAATTATTTACATTTATTCGTATTGTAGTGATACAAGGGAAACGAAACACCACAGATTTACTTAGGATTTACATGAGCAGCCAAGTAATAATTAGAAATTGCACTTAGGTATAAAGATGTGGAAAATTCAGTTATTTCTGAGCCATGTCATGGTTTAAAGAAAATACAAATACTGTGTTACGTGAGGGATAATTATAGCTCTGAGCACTTGCTTAAGACCATGCCTAACTCTTGAGGTTTCGTGATTTGTCTTTCATTTATTTCTTTAAAATGGAAATTCCTAATATAGAAGATATCTTTTGGGGTTGCTTCCAAACTCATCACAATTGGCCCCCTTCTGGGAAGAGACCTGAGTACACAGGGTTGGGTCTACTGAGTTTAGGTTGTCACCACCCTCTTTCTCTCAACAGCCACAACCACCACCAAGAACTGACTGAGCCAGGAGATTCTATTTTTTTTTAAAACAGAATTCAGGGGAGGATATAGCTCAGTGATAGAGCATGTGCTTAGCATGGAAGAAGTCCTAGGTTCAATCACCAGTACCTTCAATAAATAAATAAATAAAATTAAACCTAATTGCCTCCTCCCCTCAAAAGTTAACAAAGTAGAAAAAACCCAGAATTTTTGAGATGTAATTTACATGCTATATAATTCACCCACTTAAAATATACAATTTAATATTTTTTAGTATATTAAAGGGTTTTGCAACCATCCCCAACCTAATTTAAAAATATTTTTGTCCCCTCTTATAAGAAATCCTGTACCCATTAGCTGTTACTTCTCATTTTCCTCCTCAATCCTCCAGCCCTAGGTAATCACTTATTTTCTGTCTCTATAGTTTTCAAATTTTGGACATTTCATATAAATGAGACCATATAATACGTATTTTTTTTGTGACTAGCTTCTTTCACTTACTATTATATTTTTAAACTCATCCACGTTATAGCATACATCAGTGCTTAATTTCTTTTTATTGCCAAGTAATATTCAAATGTTGCTGTGAATATTTGTATACAAGTTTTTGTGTAGAAGTATATGTATTTTCATTTCTCTTGGAAATAAAATATTTAGGAGTGCATTTGCTGGGTCATATGATAACTCTGCATTTAACATTTTGAGGAACTGCCAAACTGTTTCCAAAGCTGTACCATTTTATACTCCCACCAGCAGTGTATGAGGGTTCCAGTTTCTCCACATCCTTATCAACACTTGTTATTGTTTATTTTTTTGATTATAGCCATACTAGTGGGTGTCAGTAATATCTCATTGTGGTTTTGCTTTCCATTTCCCAAATGACTAATATTATGTTGAACATTTTTTCATGTGCTTATTAGTCATTTGTATGTCTTCTTTGGAGAAAAGTCTTTTCAATCCTTTGCCCATTTTAAACTTAGGTCATCTTTTAGAGAAAGACAAATATCATATAATATCACTTAAATGTGGAATCTTAAAAAATGATACAAATTTTATTTATAAACCAAAAATAGACTCACTGACATAGAAAACAAATTGGGTACTAAAGGGAAAAGGGTGGGGAAGGGATAAATTAGGAGTTTTGGATTAACAGATACACACTATATAAAATAGATAAGCAATAAGGACCTACTGTATAGCACAGGGAACTATATTCAATATCTTGTAATAGCCTGATGGAAAAGAATCTGAAAAAAATATGTATGCATATGTATAACTGAGCCACTTTGCTGTCCACTTGAAACTAAACTAACATTGTAAGTCAACTACACTTCATAGAAGTAAAATTTTAAAAATTGGTTGTCTTTTTATTGTTGAGTTGTAAGAGTATTTTTAAAATTAATATTCTAGATACAAGCCCTTTATCAGATAAATGACTTTCACTTTCTCCCCTTCTGTGGTTTGTCTTTATTGATGCTATGATTTGCAGGAAATATTCTTATTTTGATGCAGTCCAATTAATTTTTTTGTTTTGTCACTTGTGCTTTTGTTGCCATAACTAAGAAACCAATGTCTAACTCAAAATTGCAGTTTTACTCCTATGTTTCCTTCTGAGTTTTATAGTTTTATCTGTTAATTTAGGTCTGTGATAAATTTTGAATTAATTTTTGTATATAGTAGGTGTTCAAACTTTATTTTTTTGCATTGGATATCACAGGTACATCAGCATTATTTGTTGAAAAGACTATTTTCTTTTTTTGCTTTTTAAATTGAAGTATAGTTTACAATGTTGTGTAAATTTCTGGTGTACAGCATAATGTTTCAGTCATACATATACATACATATATTCCTTTTCATAACAGGTTACTATAAGATATTGAATACAGTTCCCTGTGCTATACAGTGGAAACTTGTTTATCTATTTTATATATAGTAGTTAGTATCTGCAATTCTTGAGCTTCCAATTAATCCCTTCCCAGCCTCTTTCCCCTCTGGTAACCATAACTTTGTTTTCTATGTCTGTGAGTCTGTTTCTGTTTTGTAAATAAGTTCATTTGTTTCTTTCTTTTTTTTTTTTTTTTTTTTAGATTCTACATATAAATGATATCATATGGTTGTTTTATTTTTCTCTTTCTGGCTTACTTCACTGAGAAAGATGATCTCCAGGTCCATCCATGCTGCTGCAAATGGCATTATTTTATTATTTATTTTTATGGCTGAATAGTGTTCTATTGTATAAATATACCGCAACTTCTTTATCCAGTCATCTGCTGATGGACGTTTAGGTTGTTTCCATGTCTTGGCTATTGTAAATAGTGCTGCTGTAAACATTGGGGTGAATGTATCTTTTCAAATTAGAGTTTTCTCCAGATACATGCCCAGGATTGGGATTACTGGATTATATGGTAGACCTATATTCAGTTTTTAAAGGAGTCTCCATGCTGTTTTCCATAATGGCTACACCAAACTACATTCCTACCCACAGTGTAAGAGGGTTCTCTTTTCTCCACACCCTCTCCAGCATTTATCGTTTGTGGACTTTTGAATGATGGCCATTCTGACTGGTATAAGGTGATACCTCATTATAGTTTTGATTTGCATTTCTCTGATAATTAGTGATATTGAGCATTTTTTCATGTGCCTATTGGCCATTTGTATGTCTTTATGGGAGAATTGCTTGTTTAAGTAGTCTGCCTATTTTTGGATTGGGTTATTTGGGGTTTTTTTGTTGTTATTGTTGTTATTAGGTTGTATGAGCTGCTTGTATATTCTAGAAATTAAGCCCTCGGCAGTCGCATCATTTGCAAATATTTTATCCCATTCCGTAGGTTGCTTTTTGTTTTGTTTACGGTTTTCTTTGCTGCACAAATGCTTGTAAGTTTAATTAGGTCCCATTTGTTTATTTTTGTTTTTATTTCTATTGCCTGGATAGACTGCCCTAGGACAGAATTGGTAAGATTTATGTCAGAAAATGTTTTGCCAATGTTTTCTTCTAGGAGGTTTACAGTGTCTTATGTTTAAGTCCTTAAGCCATTTTGAGTTTATTTTTGTGTATGGTCTATGGGTGTTTTCTAACTTCATTGATTTACATGCGGCCATCCAACTTTCCCAGTGCCATTTGCTGAAGGGACTGTCAAAAAGACTATTCTTTCCTCCATTGAGCTGTCTTGACATCCTTGTTGAAAATGAATTGGACATAAATGTAAGGGTTATTTTTTAACTCTTGATTCTATTCCACTGACCTGTATATCTACCTTTAAAGCGGTATTATGCTGCCTTGATTACTATAGCTTTGTAGTAAGTTTTGAAGTCAGAAAGTGTGAGTTCTTTCAACTTTTTTCTCCTTCAAAGTGGATTTTGCAATTCTGTGTCTCTTGCATTTCCAAATGGATTTTAGCACTACTTTATTAATTTTCTGCAAAAACCCCAGTTGTGATTTTGATAGGGGTTGTGTTGAATGGGTAGATCAATTTGGACATATTGCCATCCTAACAATACTAAATTTCCTGATGCATGACTATTTCCCCTTTATTTAAATCTTCTCTAACTTCAGTAATGTTTTGTAGAGTTCTGTGTACATCTTTTACATCTTTTGCAAAATTTATATCTAAGCATTTTATTTTTCTAATAGTATTTTGTTGTTGTAAATGGAATTGTTTTCTTAGTTTTAATTTCAAATAATCTCATTGCTAATGAATAGAAATACAATTTTTGCATATTGATCTTGTATCCTGTAACATTGTTAAATTAATTTATTAATTCAAATAGTTTAAAAAATTGATTCTTTAAAGTTTTCTATACACAAGATCATGTCACCTGCACATATAGTTTTACTTCTTCCTTTCCAATCTGAATATCTTTTATTTCTCTCTCTTGCCTAATTGCCCTCACTAGTACTTCCAGTAAGATGTTGGATAGAAGTGGGGTGGACAGACATCTTTGCTTTTTTCCTAATTTTAGAGGGAAATAGTCAGTCTTTCCCCATTAACTATGATGCTTATTTTGGGTTTTTCATAGACATCCTTTATCAGTTAATGAGATTCCCTTTTTTCCCTAGTTTATTGAACATTTTTAATAAAAGGGGTTGGATTTTTGTCAAATGCTTTTTTTTGGTATTTATTGAATTATTATTTATGTGGTTTTTGTCCTTCATTTTATTAAAATGTTTTATTACCTTGATATTTGGACCCAAGATATTCTTGATGTATCAGAATATAAGAAGTCAATCAGAATTCCCTTTCCTAGGAAAACTCAAACTTTGAACTTAGGTTTAGAGACTTGTAGTCACTTTGATGGCAAAATGCCATTAAATGGGAGGAGATCCAAAGCTTGATATCATCAAAACTTTGGGAGTAGGCACCATTCAGAGAAGAGGTCTATAGTGAAGCACTGCAGATGGAGATCATCAGTAAAGTGAGCTCTGGCTCTTGGAGGAGCTGCACTAAGAGAAACTGGTGAAAATCTTCATGCAAAGGAGAAGCCACTTTGGGGGTGGAGAAGGGCATAGGGCAGAAAGACACTGTCAGCTAAGGAGCAGACAGCCCCTCTCCTTTTTTTCAGTGCAAAGAAGAGGGAGATCTTTGTGTCAGGGCTAAGTGTCAAGGGATTGTTGATGCCTGGATAAGACAATTCTTTCTTGGTGATCTCAAGGCATTGGGGAAAACTAACAGTTGTTCCTACTTACATTGAAATCAGGAACACCTGCAGTATAAAGTCCTCTAAAACATTACGAGAAACAGAAACCATTTGATATTATTAACTGTTTTGTTTCTGTAACTTAAATTATTTTTTGGCTTTTCTTTTTTTTGGAGTTTGTTTTTTGAGAAAATGGTAAAATTTTAAAACCACCATAGCTTTAATTGCTACAGATTTTTGTGAATAGCACCTTTATGCAATTGAATCTTCTCAGCCTATTATAAATCTTAGATTTCAGTTAATTCCAAAGGATATAATGTATTGCTCAACTCTTAAAACACAAACACAAAATGTGGCTTTTGTTGACGGATGAACATGGATTTGGTTTGATACACAGTGTGGATGGTAAACATGTTTGCTCATCATCACACTGGAGGGGACTTGCACACTTGCTGCAAAACAAAAACCAGTCCAATGAGTACTGTGATGCCTTCTACTAGTAACTTGGTGTAAACGAAAGGGCATTTTTAAAGCTGTGACCAAAATTAAGACATTTTCTTCTTGTAAATATTAATAATGTTTGAAGAAACACAGTAATCAAAAAACGTAATGTTAACTGGCTTTCACCATCTACTATATTTGTGGGAGGATGGGAAGAAGGGAGAAATGACTTCCAAAGGTTACTAGGTTGAAACAGCTGTCATTCCTCCATGAACCTAGGTCAATTTAGTGTCTAGAGATTAGATATATAGAGCAGAAAAGAGAAATGAATGGGAAAAATCTTTTAGTTACAAACCAAAAATTAATCTTTCCCTAAAAGTAGAAAAATAGCAAGCTATCTACTATTGAAAGCAACACATGTGTAGAATTACTTCCTAACATGAAGATTTAATCTAAGTGTCTTCGTCTTCCCCACAAATCTTTAGATTTTATAAAAATATTTATGAGTAAAAGACCATAAAATAAGAGCATAAGACCTTAGAAAACAATATAATTAATGTAAATTATAAATAATGTGAAAATTATTGTAAAATTAATGTAAAATGAGCCTTGAAAATGCATTGTATTACTTTTTTCATTAAAAAAATTCCTTTTTTCTTTATTGAGGTATAATTGACAAATAAAGTTGTAAGACATTTAAAGTGCACATGGTGGTGATTTGATATATATACATTATAAAAGAATTCTCCCGCATTGAGTTAATTAACACACGATCACTTCATAAATTTTTTTTCTTTTTTTGTTGGTCAGAATCTCTTTTTATCCTTAACTGCCTAATCTAAGAAAGGAATTTAACTATGAATGTAGATACCACATCCATTTGGATTTATAAAATTATTTATTTTAAAATATATCATTTTTCTTCTTGTCACAGTAATACATGTTTGTTGTAGAAAAGAAAAATAAATATGGCCATTTAATAATTCATTAATGTAACTAATATGTACACTGAACACCTACTGTGTGCTAGATATTGGGTATATATTGGTGAATAAAACAGGTATGGATCTCCCTGTGGAGCTTAGAAGCTAGAGAATGAGACATACAATAAACAGTAAATACAAAAATATGTAACTTAAAATTAGAATAGATACCTTGATAAAGACAGGGTCCAGAGACAGAGAGTGACAGTGGAGAATCCACTCACATAAGGGAGCTCGGGGAATGCATCTCTGAGGAAGAAATTTTCAGTATTAAACTTGAAATTTTATCAAAGCCATACACACATGTGATTAAAAAATCAAATAATAGAGAAGAACTTATATGAAAAATAATGATCTGCTCTCCTTATGTTCCCATCCCCACCCTGCTCACCAGATGCAGCTGTTTCTCTCTCTTCTGGCCATTTCCCTTGCTAGCTGTCGCTGTTATCTCTAAATCACTGGTTTGCAACACTGGCTCTCATTTGAATCACCTGGGGAGATTGAAAATGTACCAAATATGTGGGCCTCCCCTGTGAAGATTCTACTGTAGCTAGTTGTGATGGTGTCAACATTTAATTCTGCTTTGGTTAGAGAATATGGTTGCAAGATTTTGATCTTTTGAAATCTGCTGAGATTTGTTTAATGGCCTGGCTTACGGTTTAAATTGGTGAATGTACCATGTGCATGAAAAGGATATGTATTCCACAGTTATTGGATGCAGTCTTTAAATTCAATTAATTAAAGTGGCTGATATTGTTGTGACAATTACCTTATTATCTTGGCTGTGAAAGTTTCTAACTTTTTGTTTTTGATATCCTTGACAGTGTTGAGGAGTATCAGTCAGGTATACTTTACTATGCCCCTCTCTACTGGCATTTATGGTTTTCTCGTGATTAGAGGGGGTTATGTGTTTTTGGGGGGAAGATCATACCAAGTGCCATTTTCATCATATCAAGGGTACATCCTATCAACATGTTGTGACTACTGATGTTGACTTTTATCACCTGGCTGATAGAGTGTTTGTCAGGTTTCTCCACTATAAAATTACTCTTTCTTCCCCTTCTCTCTGTGAAAGTCAGTATGTGTATTCCATACTTAAGAAATGGAGATTATGCTTCCCTTCATTTGGGTAAAGTATCTCCATAAGTTATTTGGGGTTTTTCTTCATGGGAAATTTGTCTCTTCTCCCCATAATATTTATATCTTGATGCTATCTATCTACCTACCTACCTCCTACCTACCCATCCTTTCATCTATCAGCTCTTTCCTTTTCAAGTTAATAAAGAACAAAAAGTAATAAAAATGATCTTGATCTATAAGACTTGGTATTATTTCTAAATTTAAATTGACTTGTTTTTGAGCAGAGTAATGTTCAGTGTGTTTGTTTTCACTTTTATGTAATATTTGGCTTTTATCTTAAGCTTCACAATACGATTCTCTACATCTATTATTTATCCTTGCAATGATTTAGTCTACATACTAACACTATTAACCTTGCTTTACAGGTGAAGGGGAAAACTGGTTAAATGCCATTAATAAGTTCTCATAGCAAATCTATGAATGAGTTGCCTCTACAATTGTTTCTTAGCTTTACCCTCATCTCATTGGACTTTGTTATGTTTATGTGTCTCTTTGTAAATTTTAAGACTTTTAAGAAAAAAAATCTCATTCATTTGTTTCTTACTTTTGGTACTCTAGTTTAAATGTTCCCCTGTCTTTCAATAATGAACTTAAAACATATTTTAGACCAAAGGGGAGAAATTAAAGCTAGATTTTTCTGCAATGCTTAGGAAACCACTAATTAGCAAAAATGAAAAAGTAAAATATTATTTTACTTTTATTAAATATCAAAAAGAATATTGCTTTGAAAGTAAGATTAACACCAGTATTGCACAAAAAAATGTAAAACTGGAAATCCAACAATAAAGAACTTACAGGTGTTACTACTTAGAGAAATGTTAGCTTTATGCTCTTTTGTTTCTTGATTGAAAGCAAGACATGTTGGCACTAAATTTAGAAAGTTTGGCTGATACTTATTCTTAAAAGTAAACACTCCACAGTAAGTGGCTTAGCCATGATGTGTGTACGCCAGGAGTGGAGAGCCCTGCTACATGGAGGGAATGGAGAGAAGAGGGTAAGTGGGGGAGAGCTTGGCACGAAGAGTCAGGTTGAGGAAACGAAGCTGTGTGTTCAACTTACCCTTATGGAAATTTTAAAATGAGTTTAAAGTTGTTAAATGAATAACAAAAACAGTTATAGGGAAAAAATCTTTACACAGTTGTGATATAAAGAAATTTTAGCATCTAAAAGCCACGTCTATAACAGGAGAATGGCATTTGTATCTGAATTTAGTGTAGAAAATAATTTACTCAATAAGTATTTTATCTTTTGAACTAAGTACTTAAAGCACCCTAAAGCTAGGTACATCATGGGCCAAAAATGTTTAATAGATTTATACTGAAGGGGAAAACTTTATAGCTAGTTTGGAAAACCTATCAACTAAATGGAACTACTAGGTCAAATCAGAATGATAAATTAAAACTGAGTGTCAAAATGTAACAGATGTGCCCTTATTGTATTAAATGTATTATATTTATTGGTAACACATTTTTATCACACCAGTTTATGGAATCTCATATAGTATATAACATTGATAGATTTTCAGTTAATCAGGTAAATAGTCTCTTATTAAGAGGTCTTATAGTCTCTTAGCTTAGGCTTGTTTTTAAAAATTAATTTTGGGGAGTACAGTTAGAGTAGAAGACTTTGACTGAACATAAGATCTTGTCCAGCGTGGTATCTATGAATATTTGTTGGCTTTACTCATTTAGAGCATTTCTCCTTAAAAATACCTGAAGAGATTCTTTTACTTTGAGAAGTTATAAAGAAGACGGATCAAAAAGAAGAGAATCCACAGCCTATGAAATAAATCAAGCATTATTTACAAACAAGTCTATGCACACTGACAGCTGATGACAAAGGGCCTATAATGCAGAGTGTGTTTGCAGTTAAGAATTAATCATTTCTTGGCAGGGTGATGACAAAGCCCTGGGCCAGACTGCTTCATATAACTTGTCCCTGTTTCAGCCTCTTCTTTTTAAAATCTCCATCTTTTGTATCATTCTTTGGCCCATTTCTATATTCCCTGTCTACACCTGTCCACGTGAAATTGATTAGTTCTTTGTACCCAAATTGATAATGCTAACTGCAGAATCTGCAATCTATTTACAGTTGCCCTAAAGTTCAGTCTTTCATGTATGTACTTTCTACCTCAACCAGGGAGACTACATTAATTATACTCTGCAGTGTTGGCTGTTTCTGTTCTCATTTCTTATTATGCAAAATGATGTAATGTAGGAAATTTAAGTAATGTAATGCTCCTTTAATTTAAATATATTCTACCTGGAAAAGCTTATTAATTCTTGTGCATACCTTCTGTGAAATGATTCCTAGTATATTATCACTTGCTGCATGAGAAGGGGTTTTATAAATTATCTTGGTTTTAGCAGTGAAAGGAAAAATCTTCCAGGCTCATACATTTCCTGAAATCTTCTTTTTTAATATTTAGGAGATTATGTACTTGGATAAACTCCTTTGGGTTTGCTTCCTCATCTGAAAAGATAAAAAAATAGGCTGGCCCCTTATAGGCTTAAATATTCTATGGTCATAGATAAATTCATAGAAAATCCTTATAAATTTTAAAGAGGATAGGGTTATTGGGAAGCAGAAAACATTTCTGTTTTCCTTTGAATAAAATTAATGATCACAGCAAATAAGTGGAAAGACATTTGAAAACACTTGATTATCCTGTTATCTTAATAGTGTTTCTTATTGCCAATGTAAATGTTTAACATTTTCATATATATAGTATTTAGTATCTGCGAATCCCAAGCTCCTATTTTATCCCTCCCCGCCTCCTTTCCCCACTGGTAACCATAAGTTTGTTTTCTATGTCTGTGAGTCTGTCTCTGTTTTGTAAATAAATTCATTTGTGTCATTTTTAAAGATTCCACATATAAGTGATATCATATGAAGAGATTTTCTCTTTCTGGTTTACTTTCACTTAATATGATGATCTCCAGGTTGAATTTATTTATTCTAATTTTAGCTTTTAAATAAAAAGATAGGAAATCTTCATGTTATTACTATAGTCCAGGGAATCTTCTGCTAGTAAAATGCTTTTATGTGTAGAAACAGGTGGGCATTTTAGGGAATATTTTCAGATGAAGTTTATGCTATGTGTATATACTGTTAAAACAAACAAACAAAAAACTGTAGTGTCTTTGTAGAAAGTAGCAAGAAAACCTTAACACCAGCATTTAAACCAAAATACTGAGTTGTTAAGAGCTGTGCTGGAGCATGTAATAGTTTTAATCCTAGCTCAACCATTTCTAGCTGTGGGATCTGGCGTGCTATTTAACCTCTCCATGCCTCAGTTTCCCAGCTGCAAAATGGAAATGCTGGCAGGGCTTACTTCACAATCAGGCATAGTACACAGGTTTTATGCATAAGTGAATGTGTTAACTGGAAGAAGTTACAGAACTTACGTTAGAGCTCCGTAAATGTTAGCTATTATTTGTAGAGAGCTCTAACATTTTAAAAGTACTCTTACATACATTTTCTCACTTGATAACACAAGCACCCGGGGAATTTACACTCCTTCTGCTTCAGTAAAATTATGAACAGCTTGTTTTTGGCACTTGAAACTCTGATATCTGTTGCTCTGTCTCACCCATTTATCACTATTTGATTCTTGCTTTTACCTAATTTCTGCTAAGATGTCAATAAATAACACTGAATAATGTGACCCACCCAAGGAAATTTCCATGCTAAAAGAGAAATCTTAGAAACAAATAAACAAACAAACAAAATTTGTAGAATCCAAAGGAAAGGCAACTCTACAATCACATTATTAGGTACAATTACATAACATTACTGAGGTAGCCAGACCTACCCACTCTGCAGTGGGGTTCTGATTTTTATTACAATTTAGCATATATATTGTATCTATTCTAAAATCAGCTTAAAAGTCCTAAAAAATTAAGAGTTTTCAAAAACAATTGACACTTTTTTCCTTAGATTTGTTAGGCCTCTTATGCTAATAAAACAAGATTTAAATTTTTTTAATTTTGAGACTTTTTTTTGCAAAATGAAGCATCTTTTCTTGTTACAAAATCAGTGACTGCAAGCAAGAAGAGTAACATAAAACACCTGTATTTCTCTCCCTTCAATGGGAAATTTCAGACAGTTTTGTTATGTACATACATACAAATATATACTTAACAGGAATCGAGCCCTATCATACCCCCATTTTTTCTCCTACCTAATGGTATTGATGATTCTTTTACAATTTTTACTTCTGAAATATTTCAATGACTTCATTTCATTATAGAGATGTAGAATAATTTATTTTACCAACACTCTGTGGCTAGATATTTAACAAATCTACATGGAATCAGGCACATTTCTATAGTTATCTCAAATGTGAACAAAATGCTAGGAAATTGAGGAAAATAAGGCATTTTTTTCTCCAAAATTCAGCCTTTCAGGCTTTTATAATGATGGTACAGTTTTGAGTTCTATAATCTAAGATAAATATTGAAATTTGAGGAGTCAGAGGAGGACAGTAAGCAAAGCACTGAGAAATAGGAATTGAAATGATTTAACCTTAAGAAGAGGAAGCTTACAGACAACTATATATTTATTTATATAAAAGGAATATTCCACAACACCTTGTATTTTAATATGTCACTCTGCAGTCTGTCAATACTAGAATTATTATTGCATAGGTCTCCCCTTCACTTTTAGTCTGAGGGTTCTCAGAGGGCAGAAATGATGTCGTTGCTCTATTTATGCTGTAGTGCATGCTGTCTACTGAACAGGACATCTCAAAGGAACAGAGAGCAGCCAAAGGTTAGTCCTGCCTGCAGTCACTATCCTCATTTTCATAAGCTTCTAGAGGAATTGCCAGCCATGTGACTCTGTAAATATTGCTAAGTGTGCTACTGTGTTTTTCCTATTCCCGTGAAGAAGAATTCAAGAGTTTTTCCTTGCTGCCTTACTCTAGTAAATCAGGTCCCTGTGTATAAGATTACTGAAAGGTAAACATAATTGTGTTGAAATTAGGACCCACTTGCTAATTTGAAATGCACAAAATGTTAACTAACTGCTTCTGTATTTACACAGGTATGTTTGCCTACTGCTAAGTGTAGTTGGAAGTGTTTCATTTACATGTGATGATCTGACAGGCTTGTGGTGCAGCTGAGAGGCAAGTTTTCCATAGTAGTGACACAATTCAAATTTTCTGGGCATTTTTAAACTAAATTTCTAGGAGATAGAGCTGTGCAACCGCTGCAGAAAAAAGAAAAATGGTAGCACCCGTGGCATACAGCCAATCCATGTATTCAAATTACGCTGTCTCACATTTTGAGGGTGGTTTTAAATTTTAACTAGCCTCATGAGCAGTCAGGTTGTTTAAGGTTGTTTAAGTTTGTTTGAGTCACAACTTCCTATATTTGATGACAAAATAATTTAGGTGGCTTGTACCTTGGTGAAGTAGTTCTAATTCTGATTCGGGTTAGTTGGTATTTATTAACAGAAAATAGAAAATTTGATGAAATCTTCATTTGTATTTAGTAGCCCGTAACAAAATAAGGCTCTTATTTAGTCAGGTCTCTAGTTAATAAAGACAAACATCATACCTTATCTCCTTACATGTTGTCCCAGAAGAACTCTTAAATTCCCTAGTAAATTGGAGTTGTGGGAGTTAAATATTATTACTTTCTTATGGACGTACTGGGGGTTGAACCCAGGACCTCATGCATGCTAAGCATACACTCTACCACTGAACTATACACTCCCCACTAAATATTATTTAAAAATAGCCCCTTTCTTTATTCCACTGCTAAAGTTTGTATAACAGTGCTATAATGTATTAAGTACAGTGGCTGAACATAGTTGGCATTCAATACATTTTAGCTATTTACCTTTTTTCAAGAAAACAGTATCTGAATCTAAAAACTCACTCAAAAAGTTAATGGGTGCAGCTACAATAGACAATAAATTTGAAGAATCAGAGTGAAAAGAAAATAGCAATTAAGAAATCAAAGACACCAGGATGCATATTATGTTGCATTTTTTAAGCTAATAAGACAGCCCTATAGTCCTGAAGACTTTAGAGAACAGAGCTAATTTTCCTTGTTCACAGTGCCACCTTCAGGAAAGAGAGGTTTCATTTTAATTTACTGCAAATGCATTCTTATTAGATGAAGCTAGGTCAAATACTTGAAGCTTAGGCATAATAAAACTGTTTTAGTGTTAATTGATTATCATGAGAATGTCTACACTGATTCTTTCTGCCTGGCTGTGTTCAATGAAGGAGATCAATCTGAGAGCTTTTAAATTTTAATGTGGGGTATTTACAAATATTTGTTTAGAAATGAATGCATATGTTTTCTAATCTATTTTCTTTTGGAACACCATACTTAGGTCACAATATATAAATTATGTGATTTTTATGTTATCTCCAAGAGATTTAACAGTCTCCCTTGATAGTTCCCTTAACCAGTCTCATAAGGGAATTTTCCATTATATTGAATGAAAAATGAAATTAAGCAATATTTATTTCTAGTGCTTAAAATGGTACCCAATGGATGAATAATTGGTTGAGGAAGCTGGAGTAGTTCAGATTAAACAACCTGGGGGAGGAGGAGGAGAGCTACTGGAACTCCTTAGGGCTACATTGTCCAATATGATAGTCAACTAGGCACATGTGGATATTGAGCACTTGAAATGCAGATAGTGTGAACTGAGCTGTGCTATAAGTAAGTGTAGAATACACATAGGATTTTGAAGGCTTAATACAAAAAAAATTATGTAACATTTCATTAATATTTTTATATGGATTATATGTGGAAATGATGTTTTATATATATTAGGTTAAATAAAGTGTATTATTTAAATTAATTCCACCTATTTTTACTTTTTTTAATGTGGCTACCAGAAAATTTTAAATTGTATAAAATTATGTATGTGGTTTGCACTACACTGCTCTAGGACTTACACACTGTAGTGGCAGCAGCACCCATAACAATGATAGGTTTACTGACCACATATCATGTCCCTGGCACTGTACTAAGTGCTGATAAAAAAACTTCAAGGTAAAGTTCTATGATCATGTTTTCACCTGGAAAGTGAAACTGAGAGATTAAATAACTGCTCAAGGTACCACGGCTAGTAAATAGAAGAGGGAGTATTGAAACCAAAGCCCATTTTGGACACCAGAGCCCATTTTCTTTATATCTACATCATAGTACCTCCTGGAATAACCTTTACTAGGAATCATAGAAATTGGAGCAATGTAGAGAAGGTGGAGGCTTTAATTCAAACTTTCAGTTTTAAAATTGGGAAAAATGAGGCCAAGAGAAGTTACATGACTTGTCCAAGATCTCTTGTAGTCAGTCTCATATAGTTTACTGCTTCATTTGGGGTGGCGTGAATCATAAATTCTAAGCAGGAAGAGGGTGCTACGACTGCAAATAACTGGGAGTGGGGTGGGAAATGGCCTGAAAAGCCAAAAAAGGAAGTAATGTTTAAATGGAGCTCTGGAATAGGGGCAGAAATTAACTAGGTCAAGGAGGAGGGGCATTAGGATGAATAAAATACACAAAAACCCTCAAGGTGAAAGGAATATGGTTTCTTTAAGAAAAGAAAAGGTTGTCGTAAATAGAATGCAAGGAGGTGTGTGGTTTCCAGGTAAGGCTGGAGAGAAAGGCAGAGGCCAGATCATACAAGGACTCTAAGGCCTTGTGAAGGTTCTGGTCTTTAGGAAGCCACAGAAGGCCTTTAAGCAGAGAAGTGACACAACTGATTCTTAAAAGAGGTCATTCTAGCTTTGCTGTAAGAAAACGGATTAGAGAAGAATGGATATGGGAGAGTAGCCAGGCGGCCATGGCTGTTGTTAGAGCCACAGACATTGTCACTTAAACAGCGGCATCTCTAGTTTTGTCAGTAAGAGCTTCCATAAAGGAAGTTGCTCTCACACTTAGCTGAGGACATCTCAGAGTGGTGGGTTCCTCTTCCATTCTCATAGCCTTGAGCCATAGGGCTTCAAATCCCAGAAAGCCTGGCTCCAAAGCCTGTGGTCTTTTCACAACTCTGTGCTACAAAGAAGCAGAAGGACAAGAAGGCACATATTTTTTTTCTCACTCTGAGTTTTAAAAAGATAATAAAATTCAATAAAAATAAAATTGGGGGTGGGAGAAATGGGTAAAGGGGGTCAAAAGGTAAAAATTTTAAAAAGAATAATTCCTAAAATAAAACATGTGACAATAAAGCAATCAATCAATTAGGAGCAGAAACCCTAATATTTGTCTTGGAAGACACTCCTCCATGAGTCTCTCATGTTCCTGAATGTCTTGCTGAATATGCTAAGAATGGAATGCAAGGTCTGAACGACTCTACCTAAACCATTTCTCAGAATTGATTTGCATTCTTGAGGGATGGGGTAACCTCTCCACTTGGGACAGGGAGCAGACTTTTCCCTGCTTAATGAAAAAGCAGTGGATTCCCCAACCTAAGCATGCCTCTCCTCTAATGCTACCCACTATGGGGGAAGGCATCTATCTGGGCTCTGCATATAATCCCTGTGAGATGCGGGGGCTAGGTGAATTGATGTAAACATGAGAGTGCTGGGAATTACCTACATCGTGGGGGACTGGAGATAACAGTGGTATTGTGAGAGATGCAAGAAATGTAGAGAGATGTTAAAATCATTAAGGGCTTGTATGTGAGCTAGAAAATTTGGAACTTAATTCTATCTGAAAGGAAGATCCTTTCAGGGGTTTGGGGTAGGGGGGAAATATGATCAGCTCAAGATAATGCTTAATGCCTTTAAGAACTTTATCACTGGATCTGCACTGCTTTGGCTAGTGCATGGCACTTGCTGGGTGCAAATAAGCATGTTAAATGAATGGACTGGAGGGGAATAGACTGGAGACTGAATTACCAGGTTATTGTAATCATTCAAGAGGAGTGCAGATGGAATCAACACTGCAGAGATTAAAATGACTGTCTTTGATAGTTGGATTTGGGCATTTCGGAAAGGGAAAGAGTTAAAGAAGGCTGACTTTGCCTCTACTTCACGGAAGATAGTGATACTGAGAACAGGATGCATGTAGGAGGAACAGGTGTTTTGGGGAGAGTGGGAACAGGGAAAGGGTCTCAATTCTGTTTTGGATTATGTTGTGTTCGAAGCGCTGATAGGATATCTGGTAAGATTTTCAGATCCACAGTACTCAAAAACCCTCTTTTCTTTGAGTGGGTACCATGTTCATATGCCTGATTTCATCTCTTTTATACAGATTTGTACTCATTTTGGATTGATATTTCCCTTTCATTTCTTTTCTTTCTTTTTTGTAATTAGGTTTGTTTATTTATTTTTGTAATGGAGGGACTGGGGATTGAACCCAGGACCTTGCCTATGCTAAGCACATTCTCTACCACTGAGCTATACCCTCCCCTCCTTCCCTTACATTTCTGAAAATCATTGGAAAGTAAATTAGTACCCTATGCAAGAACTACCCTATGGAGAAAGAGAAGGGGAAAAATACATTAAGTGTTTGGAGGTAAAGTGATCTCGTTTCATGCTTTCAGCTGGACAAAATTTACCTTCCATCTTCATTAATTGGGATATGGATGGAGAAATATATTTTAAAAGACAAGACTCTTTACTTAGAAATCAGCCAATAACGGGACAATATGTATGCACACAAACTACTTCTAATTGAAAAATAATGTCATATAACCAGAGGTGACGTACTTTGACTACTCTTCCTATTGAGGTTTTTTACATTGCTAGGACTTCCACAAGTTACATTTTTAAAGTCCTGCTGATAGTCTGAATTATGAGAAACTCATTCACTCCTTCCCCTGCGCTATTTTGAGCTAGATATTCTGGGGAGCAGGCAAGATGGTCTCCTTCCCTTTCTTTTCCCTTGCTCTATCTCACTGTAGATAATCCGGAGGTCTCCCTTCATCCAGTCTTCTCCCTGTCCACGTAGGCTGAAGCTGGACGCATCCCCGCCGGCATTGCGCTATCCCTCACCCACCCCACCTGGCGGGGCACGTGCATCAGGGACTGTTGGGACAAACACCAACGGTTCCTTTTGTCCAGTAGGGCGCATGCAGGACGGGTCGGGCGGGCGCGCGGGAGCTGGGGGCGCGAGCGGGGCGCGCCGACGCGGGAGAGGTGGGGCGCGCCGACGCGGGAGAGGTGGGGCGCGAGGCCGGGCTGCGGACGCGGGACCAGCCTCCTCCATCTCAGTGGGAGGAGTCACCTCCTGCAGGAGGCAAGAACCGACTGTTGAGGTTGGGGTTGGGGAGCTTTCCGGTTTGCACTTCTGGAAAAGCCGTAGAAATCAGTGAAGTAGAAAAAGCAAGTTACAAAGCTGATAAGTATAGGAAGAAAGATTCACAGTGCCAAATTATCTATGTGTACGTAAACACATTGAGAAAGTCTGTCGGTGCTCTGGGGAAAGGAGTCGCTTGGGAGAGTGAATAAAGGGAGCTTACTTTCTACATTGTAGGTTTCTGAGATATTTAACATTATTATTTATAATGAAAATGTGATCATGTAGTTGAAAAAAGTATTTGCATTTGAAGAGCTTGGATATCCTTTAAACAGTTCAGACTCTCCGAGTACCGGCAAGAGATGAGTCACCAAAAGCTTCCCACTCGCCCTTCTTTCTTCCTTCCTCGCTGCTCCACATGTTTCCCCCTCATCTTCCTACGTGAAATCCTTTGAATTGCCCCTTGACCTTTGCCAAGGGGTCTTCCTCACAACCCTTTTCATTATTACAAATCTACCTGCGAAACCCACTCTGAAAGAGCAAGCATTTTGAAGATATTAAATTACTTACAGGCATCTGGACATCTAAGTTAGCTATTATATCTAAAACATATTTGAAAAAAATTAAGATAAAATGTTTGTGGAGTATATCTATTTTCTCCTAAACAGCTGTACTATAGTCTTTCTGTTAGTATGACCACATGATGTTAATTTTCCCCTCATTATTAAGTTGTCATTTTGAACTAACTTGACTTAGAAAAATTACAAAAATGGTATAAAAATCCCATTATATCCTTCAACCCAATTTGCCCAAATATTAACATTTAGCATAACCATAGCACAATGACTATAACAGGGAATTAACTTTACCATTACTCTATTAACTAATCTACAGATATTCACATTTCTACAATTAGCCAATAAATGTCCTTTTTTTTTTTCCTGGTCCAGGTTTCAACCCAGAATTTCATAATGCATTTAATTGCCATGTCTGCTTAGTTTCTTCTGATTTGTGACAGCATCTCAGCCTTTTTTTTTTTTCATAAATGACACTTTTGAAGAGTACTACTGGCCAATTATTTTGTGAATGTCTTTCAATTTGAGTTTTTCTCATTATTCAAGCAATACTTTTTTTTGTCAAAAATATCACAGAAGTGATTGTTGTGCCCTTCCTAGTGCGTTATATCAAGAGGCACATGATATCCATGTGTCATTAATGGAGATGTTAATTGATTACTTGGTTAAGGTGGTGTCTTCCAGGTTTATCCAATGAAAAGTTGTGATTTTTCTTTCGTGTTTAATCACAGGAGGCAAACATCCTCATCATATGCATACCAATTTTAGCATTCATGCTTCTTGACTGGGGCATTTAGTGTGTGGTGTTTGCCAAAAGGTGATTTTTCTGTTTCCATCATTTTGATGTCAGATTTCAATCTGAATATTTAAATGCACCATAACTTTTAAAAGGAAGTATTAAAAAAATTTGGGGGGGAGGAATTAGGTTTTATTTATTTATTTATCGGAGGTACTAGGGATTGAACCAGGACCTCGTGCATGCTAAGCATGCACTCTATCACTGAGCTACCCTACCCCACTCCCACAAAAGGAAGATTTTGACTCACAGTTTTCTATTTCACGTTAGGGGAAAAAAAGGCATTTGGAGGCGGTGTGATATGCAGAGGAATTAGTGGCTAAAATAGAATTTATGAAAACATTACAGAAAAAATTCCAAATGAATAATTCATTATACTTAGTTCTTGTAAGAACATGGAATCTAAAATCCCAATTTACATTAACTTACAAGCTCATTAATTAAACTGGATTTTATTACTACCATATTTGTACCCATTCTTATAAATAGGTAAATTTTAAATGGTATTTAAAAATAGAACAAAGATAAAAAGTCTTTAATATTATTTCAAATGTACTGCTATTTTTAGCTGGCATTTGCAAAACTAATCCTTTAAATCAACAATACATCTGACTCTCATCCAGTGATATTTCACTTTAGCCTCAGTGTTTGCTGAAAGGATTTACTGGAAGTCGGAATGAGTATCCTTTGAATGCACTGCAAAGAAAGTAGAATACTTGTGGGTAAAACTTAGAGATCTTTTTATCTGAGGGATATCTGATGCATTCTGATAAATCTCATTTGAAGATTAAGTTACCCTGTTCAGCATTTCCCCTAACCTTTATCATTGTAGATGGAAAACTGGTCTAAGAGTGGGTCTTAGCCTTGATAGCATTTTTCTTGCCTTCAGTATGAAGGAAAATAGGAAAGTGAGTTTAGATTAAAAAAAAAAATCACTACACTTTTGACTGTCTGATATCTATGAACCCTTTCCCCAGAAAAATGGACAAACCCACATGTTCCTTTAGAGCAAAAGCAATCCTGTGTCAACTGGGAGAGAGAAGGGAGGAAGTAATGAGATAAGCGGGTTGCCAGACTGTCAGAGGTTTCCCAGTTTCCCCTCCTGCCATATGGCACAGCTCTCCTCTCCTGGCAGCTCTGGTGTGCCATCTAAGTCTGCACAGCCCATCTGGCTCCTTGTCATTTCCCTCCAAACCCCTCCCTCAACCCCCAATATCATTCTCTCCTCCTTCACTGAGCCCCCAGTCTGCTCAGCTTTCTTGCTGGCTCTTCGCTCCTTATCAGGTCCACCCTGTCATTGGCTGTTTCACCAACTTTTTCACCTTTATCACTAGCCATTTTTTGGGAAGGTAGCTCAGAAGCTCAAGTGAGAGAACGTGACCACTTCCAAATGGCTAGAGCAAAAAAGAATGTATTGAATAAACATGTCAATGCTTCCCCTTCTCATCAGCACTGAAAACTTGCTACGTTTCTCTGTCTGTTTGAAAATGGAAGAAGAGCTGATGAACATGTTGGGGGAACACGCCTAAAATCTATAGCTTACATAATCGGTGAGCATCGTCAAAGGAGAGAAGGCCAGAGAGTTACTGCACTGATCCCAGAAAGGCAGGAAGTTGAGTTGGAGAAAGGGAAGTGGGGGCCGAGGAAAAGGGAGTTATTATGAAACATTTTTGTTTCTAAAATGGAAAGAACGTGAATTCCCAGAACCCGCTTCTTCGCCCGCCAACCCCGTCGCCTCCTGCCGCTGTCAAGCCTTCGGCGCCCAGCCCAGCTCAGGCCCGCCACAGCTCGCGGCAAAGCTTGGCGCTGCAGCGCGCGCCTCCGCCCGCAGAGCAGGAGGCTGCGGGGCAGGACCGCCAGTGGGGAGCGAGAGGGGACCGCCGGGCGCCCTGGGGGAATCCCTCCCGGGCTCTGACGTCAACGCAGCGCCGGCCAATGAGAAGCCGGAGAGGGGGATTCCCGCTCTGGCTGCCGCCCTGCTGGCTTTTTAAACAGTACCCTGGGGAACGCTCTCTAGGAGCCTTGGGACGAGTCGGGGGAAATGAAGGTTAGAGGTGAAATATGATCGTCCTGGGAGACGAGACTCCAGAGGTTTGAAGATTAAGCGTCAAGACTGGCTTAGACTTGGAGGAAAAACCAAAAGCCGTCGAGGAGAAGCTACACTCCAGGTAGGGCAAAAACCTCCCAGAGATGGAGTGGAAACTGGAGCGCACCGCCCGGAGGAGGGTCCGGACCGAAGAAGAGATGCTGTGGGTGAGTAACGCCCTTTTGTTTCCTCGACTCAACTCCCTAAAGGGGCTTCTTGTAGAAGGCACCTTTTGTAATACATGTTTAGGACCAAAAGGTAATCCAAAACTCTCAATCCTGATCTTAATTATCCTGTTGTGTAATTTAGTTATATTCTGGAGGTGCCTGGTTGCTTTTTAAAAAGTGAATGTAGTTTGACAAGCTGAGGATCTAGAAACATTCCGAACCTAACAATGATTTTCCTAAACAGCTTCTCTCTCAATATATTGTCCATATTTTCAAAGGAGAATGTCATGCGGGTGCTCGCCAAAGACGTGAAGCAGAAGAGAAGCCAAGGTTCTCCCAAGGTGAGTGTCCAGTGCTCTCTCTAGTTCTCTCTCTCAAATATGACATTGAACAAACTAATTCTTGCTACACAAGATATTTGCTGGAAGTATGAATTGGTCTGAAAATATGAAAAATTTAAAAATCTCATATTATCACTAACTATAGAGTCTAATTATATATTAAAACATGTTTGTAACAAACTGAAGATTCCAGACTGACAAATAATGGTAATGGTTTGTATATGAGTGGTACTTTCTAGTTTTTGCCTGAACAACAAAGGATGAATCAGATAGGATGTGTCAGATAGGCAGTGCATCGCTAGCTGGCTGTTACAATTTCATTTTAACAGTTGCTAGTTGCACTCCTCTCTGTTGCGTTCATTAACTTGCCCCCAAGGAAATGGAAATGGTGCCATCTTGTGGTCAAGAAGAGAAGTCACGTAATCCACAGCCCTTAGGTTAGTAATTTAAAAGTTGATCCAATGTAGTATTTTTTCTCCTTGAAACCTAAAGGCCTTTAGCTTCTCTTCTAATCAGTGTGAAAATAAAACAAATCCAAAGATTTTTATCTTACTTTTTACACATAAATATCTCTTATATGCTTTGGATTCCTCATTATCATGATTCACCTTGCTTCTCTCTAGGCTAAATAGTTCACATTCCTTTAGTTTTTACCCATAGATTCTAGTTTCAAACCCATCACCAGTTTTACAGGTTTTTCTAGATCTCCTTTAAATTTTTCTTTAAGTGGTGACACGACAAATTGAACACATAACTTTCAGAATGCACTTTCAGAATTCAAGGACTAATATCTTTTATAGCAGGAGAAAACAAATGTCATTTAAGTCCTTAATTGCCCTAAATGCTTTAGTATTTGTTTTCCCCAAACATAGCTGAAGATTTGTCTTATGCCCAGCTGATGTATTATCATGACTCCTAGATATTTTACTACCTAATACAAACAACTGGTCTTTTGGTCTGTAAACAGAAGTAATTGGAAAAGCTATAGTTAAGTATAGCTTTGTTAATTCATTTGTATTGCAATAACATATTTTCATATCCAAGTCTTTAATTTGGAAAACCTAAGCGTAAGTATTTTGAAATTTTTTCTTTCTCAGTTTTTGACTAGATTAAAGAAAATACTGGTTTTATTTCTTATAATATTTTTGGAGGAATAGGTTTTATCTATAAGTTTTCTTTAATGTGACTGTTAAGATGAAAGTTCTGCCACTGTATTTCATGCTATAAATTTAGCCTTAGTGACTTCATGGGCCATGAAAAGCAGCAGTGACCTGAATCAGGTAGGCAGTGTATTGTTAGCTGGCTGCTTTGGATCAATTCAGCAGCCACAACTACCCTGCCACTTGCTTCTGGATAAATTCTTCTTGTTAACGAAGTGCATTGGTTATCTGTGTGTGATGGGTTGGCAGTGTATTGTTAGCTGGTTGAATACGTGAATGGCATCAGCTAACATGCAACTGCTATCTTATTGCATATACAATGAACATCAGAGTGTAATTAAATCTGTAAGTAATATGTGTGTGTGGGTGTGCTTTTTGCCATGAACCAGGACATGCTTTATCGTAATCCTTATTATTGCTATTCAGTTATAATACAATGGACAGCTTTATAATGGTGAAGAAACTACTCCAACTAATTATTTAAAACATTTTTGGTAATATTCTAGAGTCTCTAATACTTGTGGAAAGTATTAAAGTATTTGTGAAATTAGACACTTATTTTAAATATAAAGCTTAGAATATAAGGACAGTTTGGAATGGAAAGCCTAATATATTTCCCCAGATTTTCAACTAAGTCTTTAGTATTCTTTTTGGGTGCTCAGTTTCTTAATATGACATGAGAGTAGGTCTCAAGTACCATATGTGTGTACAGTTGAAGGGAGAATTGAGGTAACTTTCCAGATGAGTCAGTCAATTAAAATATTTTCACTTGACTATCAAGAAAATTGGGGATTTTGGAGGGCTGTGGGACTGGGATTGAATTATTTGGAAAATTTGCCTCAATTCTTCACTTCATTTTCTGTAAAATCACAGACCCATACAGTATTTGGAAAACAGCATGAGATTTAGCTCATGAATTGGAAAGAACTGGCTATATAATATAATTTAAAATATTTTTCTTGTTCCCTTGAAGGCCATTTTGACCCATGGAGTAGTGTCAGGTTGTCCTGGGGCACAGACATACAGTGTAGTTGTATAGACATTTGTAGCAAGTTCATGGAACTGACTTTGGTGGGCTGGTCAATTATTTACACCCCAAGTGAGATGAGAAATATATCACATTCTATACTGCATTGGATTGTAAGTTGTTGGTAAAATAATTTTAATTCTTACCTTATTTAAACATTTCTAGAACCATAGGTTAAATAAGTACCTGTAATTTGATTCTTATGCATTTTGCTACTTTCAAATCTCATCCTCTTTTTATTGTTGTCTAATATTCCATTTCCAGCATCTTTGTGTTTAAGTATCCCTTCCATGTAAATATTCTTTTCATCTTGTTTTTTTTTTAAAGGTTAAATTTCAACCTGTTATTTTCTATAGAAAGTGACTGACCTGTTGATAAAAATAAAACCTACTAGATTTAGAAGGCTTGTCCCATGTGTTTTAATTTTTTAAACTAAAGAGTGAGACATAAAACACCAACATTTATATTCAATAGACAGAATACATGTTTCAGTTGCTATTATTGAGATGATGAGAAAGGAAAGGATGGAATGCAGTAAAGATGAATAAGGAGACCAGTGGGTAAGGAGGTGAATGCATGTATAAATTAAAAAAGAAAACATTTCCATAGGAGGAGAGGGAGAGAGAGGGGTCCACACTCGGAATGTCAAAGGAAGAGGAGAGGGAAGGGGGTCGAGAAAAGAGGACAGAGGCCATGCTGGTTGGACCTATTTTCTCTCAGGTGTTTTCTCTCGGGGCAGCCACTGTGTTTTCTCGCTCGTGCTGGGTATGTAGCTTCCCACCATACCTTCTGGAAGGCATCCTAATTCCTCACTGCTTTTTACTCGCATCCATCCCTCCGCCACACTCCCCCTGCCCCGCTATGAGAATGCTTCCCTCTGCCAGATGTTGCCTCAACTGTTCAGCGGGAAGAGGGAGAGAAGGGTGGGCAGAAGGGTGATGTGTCAGTTTCCAGGTGTGACAGTTGTTAGGATTTTATTCCCTGTGGAAGATGAAGTCAAGTTGAGGGATCAACACACACAGAACATCTCCATATTAGCTCCATCCAAACATGACATTTTTCTTTCAAAGGAGCACAGTATCTGGACTGAACATAATTTTGTACAGGGGTCACTCAAGACTTTTCGCTTGCAACAGGCAGTCTTGAAACACAGGCATTATGTTTAAAGAAAATAAATATAGAGAAATAGTATTTGTTTTTTCCTTCTTGGACTTTGTCTACATTTCTTTTTCTTCTTTTTTACTGGAGTGTTTTCCTACTTGAGATTACCTGCAGGCAATTCAGTTAGGTTGTTAGGGTCTAGTGTGATTATATAGTTATAATGTTAGCAGCTTTTCATAATTCAGTAACTGCATATACTTCCACATTTATGTATAACCTGTCAAAATAGTATATAATAAAAATAAAGAGTATATATGTTTTTGCTTTAGATTTTTCTCTTTGGAGAGTCTTATGATGCCCTGATCTAGTCTGATTTTAAAAACTTTGTTGTGCTGGAGCCAGCTCGTCCTGGTTTGTGGGAACCGATTGTTAAATTTTCAAATTTTGCAAGCCAGCTATTAAACTATTAGTACATTAAAATTGGCCATGTGGGAGCATTCACACCATGGAAATTGCAAAAGCTGCAAATTGGGACTTCTCCTCCAGAGAGCTGGTTGTTAAACATTTACCAGCCACCACTGTGTATATGTTATATATACTATAATTAGTAAGAATTTTATATGTACATATGTAAATATAATGTACATTATAAGAATTATATGTACCTATACATACTATAGGTACATTATAATTAGCATTTTCAAAAAATGAAGCACAATGTTTAGGGAATATTTCAGGCAAATTCATATTTATTCCAGTCTCCAACACTCTCTGTTGTTACATCTGCCATGAAGTGTTGATCAGGAGTTAGTATGAAGTCCTCGTCTCACTTCCCAAATAAAATAAACCGAAACAAACTTGAAGTCAATGAATTATTAACCATAATTAAAAGCATTTGATTTTGTCCCTTTTGTCAAGAGGACAAGCGCTGAGTACTCTTTTGTGTGGTGCCTGCATTTTTCTGTTACACTTCTCAGTCCAGGCAGCCCATAACAGTCTATGTCCCAGACTTTCTGATGCTTGAGATAGAGAAGATATTATGCTCAATTCAAGAAAGAGGCAGCTTTTCCTCTGTGTGTCTGCCTGGCGGTATTCGCATGAGACATCTGAGTCACAGGCAGCAGCATGTCGGCAGATTGCTCTACTCCCTTTGACCGCACGTGGCCTGGTGGTTACAGAACCCTGGATGGACATTTATACGGCACATTTTCCAATCCCCACCAGCCTTCCCTGAGTATTCAGGGGGGCAAGAGGAGAGAATCAAGCACTAACTAGATGAGAGATTATAGGTTGAATAAGGCAACCAAGGTTGGAGATATGTAAGTGAAAAAGCCACTTTATGTGGCTTTGGAGAGACCTAGTGATTTGTGGCAGGATGGACCTGGGAAGTGCGTTCACCAGGACAGTCCTGGTCGTTCCCCAGTGCGGCTCCATTACCATCTGCCTGGCAGTGGGGCGTCTATGTAGCCTCTGCAGTGCTGGCAGGTACACTTCTGTTCATGCTCTGGTGTGAGCACATAAACACCCGGCAGCCCCACAGTAGTGCTATGAACTCAGGGAAGTCGTAAGTGGGGGTATATGGTGAGAGTGTTCTGCAAGCAACACTTGGAGGGACTGCCCTAAACAAAATTTTGCTTAGAGGCCCAGAATTCAAATTGCTTACAGGCTTTTGGGGCAATTTTGCAAAGGACAGATAGAATGGTTAGGTCGCTTCCATTTCTTTTCTTTCTAGAATTCTTTTTTTAAAAAAATAAGCTTTGTTCAGAGTTCTTTTTTCAGGGAGAGGTTATTTTGGTTCATATATTTAATAGAGGTACTGGGGATTGAACCCAGGACTTCGTGCATGCTAAGCAGATGCTCTACTTCTGAGCTATACCCTCTCTCATTCCATTTCAACAACAATCCAGGTTAGTACCGATTTCTGATCAATTGAAAAACCTTGGCAAGTTGAAAGTGGCTTTTTGTTCAGTTTGACCCTCCTCCCCAGTTTACAGGTGAGGAAACTGAAAAGTAGTCAAGCGCCTGGCTCAAGGCCAGGCTGCTGGTGAGAGGCAGAAGCAGGCTCGCTCACACACTGACTGGCCATCCTTGAGGTGCCCCTGCGGAGCCTCTTGACCTGAGGGGAGGGACACCTCCACCACCACCAGATATCTTACTAACTACATTCAGAGCTGGGTGGTTGGACATATACTTTGAAGCAGAAGGTATTCCAAGAAGTATTTTTGGTGTCTCTAAGAACTTTAAACACTTCTGCAGAATTATATACTGACGCGGCATTACTGACTTCACCATAAAAAAGAATCTTCACGTTCATTTTATCAGGTCGGAACTGGAGAACCAGTTCACAGTAACTTAGACTGGGTCTTCCTTCTTAGCCAAATTGTACATGACTTTTTTCACCCCAATATTCCTGTTTAATTCTTTTATGAAATGAATATATATTTCATGAGGCAATAATTAACCTTTACAACTTGGCATGTTGCTTTGTTAGGCAGTAATTTGAAGGCTGACAAAACAAAAAGGTCAGGACTTTGGGGGAAAAGGCTATGTTGTGACTCTATCAGAAGGCTTAGTGATTGCTGATGTTTTTCTAGGAATCATGCAATTGCAGTCACTCCTTTTTTTACATTAAGAGTTTTGACTGTTTGGAGTTGATTCCTATTATTTCAGCCATGAGAATGATGCAGCATTGAATTCTTTCCACATGGCTAATCTAGTCTGACTGGATGGGCAACTGCAATTAACTCATAAGGAATCAAGCTGTATGATTATATACTCCTGGCCTTTTTCTTACACTTGGGGTTTTTACTCAGAAATACAGACTGACTCAACTGTTACTATTCTAATTATGGAATTTGAGTTGCTTCTGGAAAAAAATAAACGTTGAAGATGATGAAAACTTTTTCAAATGTTATGATAATGTCACTTATAAATGACTATTTGGCTGATTGTAGTAAAACATACCATGAACCTGTACTTAAAAACAAAATCCTACATATGGATCAGATAAAAATACATAAGGATTAGAATCTATGTACATACATTTCACATTTTGCAAACTTTATTTTGTCTTTTATTACATAAAAATAGTCATTTACAGTTAGTTACTCCAGAAATTTCACACAGTGTCCTAAATTCAGAGTTGTTAGTATGTTGCCATTTCTATCCAGTACAGTCCTAGAAAATGTCAAGTCAAATAATAGGCTATTGAAGCACACTGATGACTGTATTCTGAATTATTTCATGTGGTCAGGTGAAGTATTTAATATATTTCATTTAGATTCTTTGGCTGCTCTTTATTTTTGCTTTGGATAACATCGCTATTGTGGGGACATTCATTACCACTTAGTGGTAAGATAACTTAGAGGGAAAATCTTCCTTCAGTACCACATTTACTTGTCAGAGTATTTAAAATGGGACCAAGCCCTCATGGAGACATTTCTGTAGTCTGACTATTGCCTTAGAATGGTTCGATGGCGTTTTCATAGATCCTCTTTCTTTTTTATGATCATTTGTCTAATCAGAGCTGCTATCTCAGGCCTGATGACTTCAATGGGTTCCTCTGGCCTCCAGGACTTCACAACTTGACCCTCGGGGTTGACCAGATACTTCCAAAAATTCCACTTTGGTTCCTTCTTCGAAGAATCTAAAATATCAGAATATATTTTCATGAGTAAAATTTTATTCTTTGTAAAGACTTTCATTTCCATCACTATCTGCATAGATGACTTTAGAGTCAAGTTCTAGGATTGTCATCATGTTAAAAACAAAACAAAACAAAACAAAAATTAAAACACCCAAACAAGGCAACTCAAAGTTTGTGCAACCAGATTTCTATGTACTTGCTGACTTTACTGATGATTCTACTGACTTGGAATCATGAAATGAAATAAAATGGTTTATTTTAGATTTGTTGATCTCAATCCCAAAAAGCTACCCTGTCACTAGCTCAAAACTTTCAATTTCTGAACATTTTTTAGGATAAAATGATGTTCTAAAGATCTGTGGTGATGGGAATGTACGGATTACTTTTCATAGTAAATATATCTATGTTTCTGATATTGTTACATGTTACGTAGCTGAAAACAGGAATTCTAAATATTATTTTGAGAAATTAGACATCCTTTTGATACATCTTAATTTATAAAAGAAAGTTTTTTCTATTTATATCATATAGGATTTATGTGCATTATTATTGACTAACATGAGGAAAAATATAAATAATTATAACTAAAAATTACCAAGTGCCTATTATGTGACTACTAATATGTATGCTCGGTGCTTTAAATGAATCCTCTCATTTAATCTTCACAGCAACCCTGTGACGTGGGTATTATTGTTAATAGGTTTATTTATTTATTTATTTTTAATGGAGGTACTGGGGGTTGAACCCAGAACCTCGTGCATGCTAAGCACACGCTCTATCACTGAGCAATACCCTCCCCTTCCACCCCATCCCCCACCGTGAGGTGGGTATTATCCCCATTTTGCAGACGAGAAAAATGGAGGCCTAGACTCATGGTCACATGGCTAGTGCATGGTAGAACCCAGATTGAGATCTAGACCTTCTTACTGCAGAGCTCCTGCTCTTAAAACAGGGAACATGGCAAAGCAAGCAGATTTTAGGGGAAGATGACAAATTCCATTTTGTACACGAAGGGATTCAGGTGTATGTGGGATACCCAATCAGAGGAGGTTTTGGAGTTTAGGAGAGAGAGCTCACCCAGGGAAAGGGAAGAGTTAGAAGAGCCCAAGAGGATGTGGCAGAATCCTGAGGATCAGTAGAGGGTGGGTGGAAAAGAGGAAGCTGCAAAGGAGAAAGAGAAGGGTCCAGAGTGGGAGTGATAGGTACCGGGACCTGCCAGGCTCAGAGAGTCGTGGAGTTAGAGGCCAAATATGGTGATCTAAGAAAGAAACAGACAGGGAGGTGGAGGAAAGATGTGTTAACTATTCTTTTAAAAACAGTAGTGATGAAGTAGGTAGAAGGAACACATTGCCTAGAGTTTTTAAAGGTGGGAATACTTTGTTTTATGCTGGGAAAGAACCAATGTAGGAGTATAGGTTAAAAATACTAAATTAAAAGTAGCCTAATATTTACTTACATGTGCTTTACTTTGCAAACCGTGCCAAGTATTTAAATTTGTTATTGCAGTTTTAGAAAGTATTGCTGATCAGCTCAAACATCAATGACTCGGTATGAACATTGTATTATTAATTAAAGCCTTCTTAAAATCATTTTGAAAAATTACCATTTTCTATAATGGAAATTGTGTTTTTAAAGATAATGCCCATCAGGGCAAGCCTCTTTCTAGCCAGTGTAACATCTTTGGGTGAATTAGAAAAAGATACCCTTCTAGATGGGTACAGTGTCTCAGCATATAACCTTGCACTTGCCTGGGTTTCAGCCCCTACTTGCCTTTCCACTCAGGTGCCTTGTTTAGTAAACAACCTGCTCACTGGGTACAGAGCAGTCCTGTTTGTGACCACATGATCAGTTACTGCCCATTTTGGCCAATTTTAAAAGATCTAAGGTTCACTTGGCAGTCATCTCACAGTCTGTCTCTGGAGCTTTATCTAACTTCTGTGAAACCTTATATCACTGTTACCTTTTTGATTACAGAGTAGTGGACTTTCAGAAGGTTTTCTAGTGACAAAGGGGAAGAACCTAGAAGCTATTGCGCCCAAGTATTTGGCTGCTATAATTGAGAAATGAATGCAAGGGCACGTGCTCTGGCTTTTCTCTCCTCAGTGAACCCTGGAAGTAAAAGGAATGAAGACCTCACTCTAGCTGCTATTCATAATGTTAGGCGTTATATTGACTTTCCCTAGAAATTAAATATATTGTTTTTGGAAGATTCTGATTTAATACTTAAATGAAATATAGAACATCATTAGCTGGTTTGTTGGATTGAAAGCTTGATTGCCTGGCTGAGGTCATGGTTTTATCAAAACTCAAATTACCTCCAATGAGAACAGGACTGAAGATATCATTTGCCTAAGTTAGATGAGAGAACATTAGTTGAATGTCCTTTAGAATAGTGCCTGGCACAGTGTAAGCTGAATGCCTGTAACTACTTTACTTTTATTATTAACACAATTAACCCTCCAAACAATCTTAAGGGGAAGGTACTATTGATAATGTCATTTTACAAATGAGGAAACAGGCACAGAGAAGTTAAGTTATGTGCCCGAAGCCACACAGCAAAAGCAATAGAGCAGGGGTTTCAACCCGGTACACTGGCGCCAAAGCTTTGATCTTAGTCAGTATACTGCACTACTTTTATGCCAGAAAAGCTTTAAATATAGATTTCTGTAACTAGCTTAATTACTGAGATGACCTAACACTATCCTCCTCCAAAACAATCAAGATATATTGTTTTGAATTTTACCAAAAACCACCTGGCACACTGAGATGTTATTCACCCGTGAGGATAATATCTCAGATAAGTAGGGCAACATAAAATTAACCACAAAGATAAGTTTAACTAATAATCCTTATCAATATTCATGAGGGATGTACAGCTTTAATAAAGAAGAAAGACATTGGCCCACAAACTAGTTAAATGAGAGGAGGATTGAAATATTTTGAGAAATTGCCATGACTACACTGAAAGTACATTCTTCAGGAAAATGATCATAAGGAATAAAATACATTGGAGTAGATTTATTTTGCCATCCAAGAGGCTGAAACATTGATTTCAGGGAAGTATAACTTCTAGAAAGTTACAAAGGATGAGAATATAACTCTTTGATAGTTTTATAAAACTGTGCCACTAAAACATTTCAAATGAAATAGGAAAGTATGGTCCTGGTACATTGGTTTTAAAAGTAAAAAGCAATTAAAAACATTACATTAGCAAGGCAAGGTGGATATTTACCAACAAGAAATCTGAATGCAGGTTCTGCTTCCGATCCTAGAATCTTAATCTTGTGGAAGATGGGGAATGTTACTCCGTAGTTATTTCTTGCAAAAGTTACTACTTCCTTGCTTGGGCGGGGCTCCGAGTCTCCAAACTGATTGCAAGGAAAAGCCAAGACGCTGAAGTGGAATGGTCCAAACTCTTTGTGTAGTTCCTGCAGTGCTAAGTAATTTCTGTCTGTGAGTTGGCAGTCACTAGCCACGTTTACAACTAGTGCAACCTCCCGGAAAAAGAAAAAAATTCAACCGGAAAGTGAAGCAAATAAAAGATTAAAAAAAATTCTGCAAGAAGTTAAAATCCTAAACCATGTTGGGGGAATACAATCTTTGATAGAGGGTTATTTCATATTTTTAGACATAACCAATTCTATTGAAAATCATAACCCAGATGCATAAGTTAAAACTCTGAAAAATCACTACTATTGAAAAAGCCCCAGGTACTCACAAAAGTATATTTTTAAATAAAAAGATAAAATATGATTACTGATAGAGCGCTTTTTAATGTTATTAGATTATGGAATTAATATTTTCATTAATGTCTCCATACTCATATTACTATTACGATTTCCTAAACAACTTAATGTATTATTAATTCAGCACTTAAAACATTTTAAAGCAAACAGTTAAGATAATGAGAGTTTATCAATTAGAAGTATATACACTATGAGAACTCTGATGGCTAAAGTGATACACTAATAACATCACTTTGAGAATGAAATTATCACATGACCATTTAACAGCGAAAAATTGACTATTAAGAGAATAAACAGAGAATATGGACAAACAACAGAAATTAAAGTCAGAAGATGCAACTTACTTTGCCTCTAAACTTTTCCAGAGAAACCGTTCTTCCTTTTGCATCTTTCACTTCGAAGGTATAAAAGCTGTTGATTTTAGGTTTTAGGAATTTTAGTTGTAGAAGAAATAGCATTACTGTACATAGAACCATAGACAGCAAAACTGCAAATACCTTTGCTTTGGGCCCTGAACATCTCAAAGGGTAGGCTGTGAGAGGCTCCATTTTGGAGATTTCTAGAGGGACGTCTCAGCAGGCTGGAATTCAAGGAGGAGCTGAAACCTGAAACCGGCTCAGCTTAACGGAAAGACAGGAAGGACAGACTAGCTCCTTTCCCTGCTGAGGAATGGAAGGACCCTTCTCAGATCGAGAATGGAGTGAAACTCCTAAATTAAGTAAAAGGCTGTAAAGAATATCAATGTATTTATAGGATGTCGTTGCAGTTTTTGCTAGAAAAATCAGGACATTTTTGGTGGCTCTTTAGTATCGTCGTAACAAAGAAAATATTTCACCAGTAGATGGTGCCCTTGTAACTTGAAAGCTGTGAAGTGCTCCCAGCAATTGGCCAGAGATAGAGTTGGGTGTATAATTCAGGAATACTTCAGTATCGATTAAATTGACCTATTAATATGATATATGACCTATAGGAATTTAATGTTATATGTATGGATTAAGCATGCTCTATGAGTTCACGGAATTTATAGTGGAAAGGGCAGTGAAATACCTGAAAAATTTACTTGCTCTGACCTCATTTAGCGAAGGCAGTGCCAGGTGAATATAGTAAAAATAAATTGATTAAAAACTGATGGCTTTAAAAAACCCTCTATCATAAAGCAAACTATAGTCTAGTAGTTTTTCAAATTTTTGATTATGATGCACAGTAAGAAATGCACTTTACAGTATAACTGAGAAGTTTGATGAAACAAGGCTTCCCCTTTGAACTGTGATGCACCCTGGGCTATTGCATTTTTAAAACAGCTTGGTTCTGACCCATGAAAATGATTTCAAGTTTCACCAATGGTCTGCAAACTATAGAAGGAAAAATACTGAGCTCTATAATAAAAGAGGAATTTAACAATTAAGTAAGATAATTCCTTTCAAAAGACAAAAAGACACCCCCCCCCCACCAAGCCCACGTCTCCTTTGGTGTATCACCTAGTTGCTTCATTTTTTAATCTTTATTTTTCCTGTGGCTCTTGCCTTCTACAGGAGGTCCAATATTGTAGAAAATTTTAGGGGTCAGTATGGAGAAGAAATTGAGAGCTATGTATCCTGAAATCCACGTTTCCTTTAGCCACCTTGGAAAATGCCCTGTTTAAGGCACATAGCAAGTTTTGTATGAAGGTGCTTTGTTCCACTAGGGCCTGACTGTTGGTGTTGTGAGTTTCCAGAAAGTGATGGGAAATGCACAGAATGATCTGAGATGCCTGCGAGAGTCCCTCCCCATCACTTTTAGATCTTTGGAGCTTAAGGGGATGTGCTAAGGAGGCTGCCAGCTCTGCTCTGGCCCCAGCTTCTGGGCTGTGTGTGTTTAGAGGTAGCTGAGCAACGCCCACAGCTTTGGCACATAAAACTGTCAAAGACCATAAACCACTTCACTCCCATTCTGGGGCCTGACACAAGAAAGGATACAAAAGAAAACTATTTTCTTGTAAATGTAATTTCTAGTAACTAAAAATGTGCACAAAATGTATTATATTACTTCTCAACTGTGGTGACTTTGCTTTGGTGTTCTGTTGCTGAGTTATCGATAAAGTCAAAGTCCTTGTGTTTATAACACTGCTATGTAATTTAAATTCTCTGGCCTTGCTCCTCCAAGTCAGGACCTTGTCTGCAGCACTGCCGTCACCTGGGTGCTTGTTGGAAACAGCATCTCAGGCCCCACCCCAGCCTTTCTGAATTAGAATCTGCATTTTTACGAGATCCTCTTGACTCAAGTGAACATTTATGTTTGAGGAACTTTAGACTTCAATCTTTTTCTGGCTTGCAGAGCAATAAGCTTCTTTGGTTTCCCTTTGTCTTCCCTAGTAGATGTGCTTCGTATCTCTGTATCTATACTAGGTACTTTAACTCCTCAGGCTGTCCAAGTAAATGGCTTTAAAAGTTAATACATACAACCTGCTGTAATTTGAACCCTGTAAACCCATCCCATTATAACTGTGCTTTGAAGGAAGGGATGGAGGGGCACCTCTGGGAGGGACGTTGACTGACCATCCCCCAGGCAGGGCCCGACAGGGTGATATTATTTTGATAAAATCATTATAATAGTTTCTAGTCCATTGTTTTCTATGTAAAGAATCTCCCATTGAGTTATCCAGAGCTGAATGGACTTGAGAAGGCCAATATTAATTCTGTATGAACTTGCAAGAAATTGCTGTATGAGCCAGCATGCCAGCTTTTACAAGCAGAAATAAAACAATTGTGCAGACCTGATGATTCATGGTAGTTTGCCCAGAAAATTCACTCTACATGAAAATGACTTTGAAAGCTTAGGTAAGTCTCTTGTCAAAGATGAAATCAGAGCCAATTTGTTAATTTATGATTCTTAAGGCTTAGAAGCATGATATATATATATATATATGAATATCCATAGGCCCATTAACCAAACATGCAAGGCAACAGTTTGGGGAACTCCCACCCTAGACAGTGGTGAACACAGATAGATTTTGGACCTTAGAAATCTCTTCTCTTGGTAGAGTCTTTCTCTGTATATATTTTGATATCATCATCTCTCAGCTTTCTGGGGATCTGTCATCATTGCTTACACATTCTGTTTATACTAGAGACCATCCTCAGATTATAAGTAAATCCACATTGCAAATTTCTCTGCATAGGAGATCATATGCTAAAAAACCCACCAGCACTCTTTCAGAAGATACAGGAAGGCATCCTAAAGGAGGGGAAGAGACTGATGAGGTTGAAATTTAAGGTTGAGGGAAGCTACTGGGCCAAGAATGGGATCAAGCAGTTTGACTCAGATAATCAACCAACTCAGGCACTGTGGAAGATATAATAAAGTATAATTGATGGAGACAGCCTCACACTAGCTTGCAATCAATTTTGGAGACAAAGCACACATGGAACAATCAGAAACAATTATAAGTCAGCAAATAACCAAGTGCTAAAGAAATGACTTACGTTTGTAAGAGCTTTCTACTCTACATGGGCCCCATAAATAAATAAATAAATGAACAAATGACATGCTTGTAGGAAGCTATTTTTGCATATTTAATATACAAATAAATATTCATATACTTATATTAAAGGGGATCATGTGTTGTATAAACCTCTTTACAGACATTATGCAAAAATTCTTTGAAATAGGAAGAAGTTAATAATTCACCCAAGATCGCAGAACTAGTAAGTAAGTGGGACAGCCAAGACTAGAGTTTAGGACTTTCAGCTTCCTAACCAAAATTATTTTAATGATGTTAAACCATTTCTCTGTAATAGAAAAAATATGTTTACTTAGGAAACGTGATAGGTGAGATTGCTGCAGTACTCTGGTGAAGGGGTTCTATTCACTAGGAGGCATTTAGTTTTATAAGAAATCACTGTTAAGGGTCTGAAGAACAGAGGGAGTGGAGAACAAGCACCAAAAACTTGGCCACGTGTGCTGATGTTATCTGGAAGAGGTCAGAGTCCAGAGCAACACGTGAAGCTGAGAGATGATAGTGGCTTAATGAAGGCAGCCTTGGTCAGGGAGATAGAAGGGAAGGGATAAATACTAAGGACACTCTGGAGCCCCCGGTGGCAGGCACTGGCAGTGCAGAATAAAGGATATCTGATCATGACAATTTTTGCTTGGGTAGTATGGCTCACTACCACCAGGAGGCATTGGAGGTTCAAAGATGAGAAGATAAAAAACATTTTGGTCTTCATGAGTAATTTGAGATAATACTGAGACCCTGAATTCAAAATGTCTTGAGGACAGATTGCTGCTGCTTTGGGCTGGTGGTGCTGGGCCTGGTGGGAGGGGCAGACATTCAGAGGCTAGTAGGGAGATTGGGGGGATATGCCTGAGAGCTAACGTGCCATCTTTGTTACTTTTGTTACCTGTCATGAGGTTCTGGAAAGACCCTGCCATCACCAGCATGTCTTTCCTTGGAATGTCCAGGTTTTTCCAGCCCACTGAATATTTATGTGTCAGATTATTTATCACTAGATGTATATTTGTTTTTATTTTCCCAGTTGTTTCATTGTCACTTCCTGACTTTATTTTTAACCTCTCTAGGTTCCTTTCTATTTATTTTTCTGGCCCTGGTGCCCTGAATTCCTCCCGATTTAGTGTCAATATGATGTGAACTCTAAAGGTAAACAAGCCACACTGATATGGTTGAAGTATCAGGTCATTCATCCCTTTTCCCTTCTTTGTCTTATTTTCCTTATCTTCCTCTTCCTCTCTATTAATAAATACTTGAGTCATTTAAAACTATGCGACAGGCATTTCCTCAGCAGGAGATAGATCCTGAACAAAAGTTTAAAAACACTGAAGATGAAATAGCACAATCCTCCCCCACTCCCCCTGCCCCCGGCCCCCGCAGTGTTTCATTTGCATACCACCTCTGTGATTTTTGCCCTGTCTGCATACCGTTTGTTAGTTACTTAACTTTGTTCAAATTGAGTCATTCATTTTACTCAAATTAATTTTTATAAGGGAAAACTTTCCATCAACATTGAGAAATTTAAAACATTAATTAGAATACTTAACTATTAAAAAATGTTCGTCAGTACTGTTACAAACCCTATATCGTTAGTGGAGGGGCTGACTGAGAACTATATATTCAAAATGCACTTCTTTGAAGTTTTTTTGTGTTGAATACAGATTTGCCTCCTTCCACTCATTGGTCCTTGTTTTGTCATAGGGAGCAATACAAAGTAAGTTTTGCTTTTCTTTTTTTTTGCAAATTGCTTCCCTTTAAAGGAGACAATTCCTTTGGGATCTTCTTTCCTCTAGATTAGATTCCCCAGATGCCCTCCCTCCATTCATGTGTTGCTCTGTTGCTGTGTCTTCCCTAACCTCCTATCATTGCAGTCTCTTTCCTCCAAATAAACTCAATTTTTGAATCCTGGCTTGTTCATCTCCTTCTAAAAGAACGGTTCTGAGACTGGCCACAGTTCTCCAGATGAGTTCTCACCAGTGCAGAGTTAATGGGGCTTTGCTTGTTTTTGTTTGAACACAGTTTTTCCCTTAATGGGACCTAAAGTTGTTCTGCTTAGAAAAAAGTAATAGTGTTATACTGCTGACTCGTATTCTGGCAGTGAGTGTCTAATACGGCCCGTCATTTTCACTTCTTACCAGTTTTCGCCCATGTTAGGCCTGTGCAATGGAAAAACATCTAAATGGCAAGATTTTTTTCTTATTGAATTTAATTTTGCTGATTTTGGTCTTCGTCCCAGACTTTATTCTGAATTCTGCTCTATCCTTTAATATTTTAACTTTCTTCTCAATTTAGGGAAAACAATTTTGATAAATAAATCTCCATCAAGCCACTGATAAATCAAACAGCGTAAGCCAGGGACAAAAGCCCTTCAGTACGTCACCGGGGATTCATTCAGGCTAATGTGGATCCAGAAAGACTTGTGCCATCCCAGCCACTGGCGGCGAACTACTTATTTCCAAATACTTGTTCCTCCTGTTGGAAAACCATGAAAAAATGTGTCTATCTAAATTTGTGGGGAGCACTTTTCTCATTTGTCATGTGTTTTCATAGATCACTAATCAGTATCGTTCTGGAAGTGTCATCATTGTGCTGAGGTGTCATTGATCTGGCCCTACGGACTTGAACTTATTTAAAATGCCCAGATGAATACTTATTGCTTAATTTATCTTGCTTTCCAGTTTCTGCAGAAATGTTTATTATACCCTGTCCAATTTGAAAATCATTCTCCTTAATAAAAAGAAAGAAGGAAAATATCTTAGTTCTTTGCCTCTTAAATTCTTTCTTAAATCCCTTGTGCCTTTTTAGGGCTAATTGCCTCCAGGGGAAGAGATTCATTCATTTACTCATTATGGAGCTCCCAGATGCCAATAATGTCCTAGACTCTGAGGACAGTAAGAGAAAAGACAAAGTCCCTGATCTTAAGGAATTGATAATAGAGTAGGAGGACATAAAAATAATCAGAAAAGTGGAATATGAGCCGTCTTAGTCTGTGTGGGCTGCTATAAAAGATACCACAGACTGGGTAGCTTATAAACAGCAGAAATTTATTTCTCACATGTCTGGAGGCTGGAAGTCTGAGGTCAGGGTCCCAGCATGGACGGGGGAGGGCTGTCTTCTGTGTGGCAGACTGCTCGTTGTGCCCTCACATGGTGGATGTGGCTAGAGAGCTCTGTGGAGCCTCTTTAATAAGGACACTAATCCCATTTGTTAAGGCTCTGCCCTCATGATCTCATCACTTCCCAAGGGCCCCATCTACTAACATCATCATCTTTAGGGGTTAGGATTCCAATATTATGTTTTCGGAGTCGGGGACACAAACGTTGAGACTACAGCATGAGCAGAGGTGCTAACAAAACAGGGCCTGAATCACTTTGTGAGTTCAAACCTTGGGTTGCCCTGGTTGGCTGTGAGGTTGTGCCCTGCATCTTCCAGAGGCTGCCCTTCATAATGACAGTGATGTGTACTGCTGTATGCAGTGGCCTGGATCCCGGATCCACTGCTTATCAGTGCTGTATCTTTGCTCAAGTTATCCTTGTTCAAGCCTATTAACCTTTACTTTCCAACTCTAGAGAATAGGGTAAAGAATTATATCTATCTCATAGGGCTGTGATGAAGTTTAAATAAAAAACCCCTCTAAAACATTTATAATACATTTATCTCAGTGCTTGGCACATACTGAGTGCTTGGTAAATGTTGTTATTATTAATAAAATGTGACCGGGCTCTACTGGAAGCACACACAGCGAGCCATGGAAGCACAAGGAGTCCTCAGGAGTTTCCAAAGACTGATGTAACACATCACCACAAATGTGGTGACTTAAACCAACACACATTTATTCTCTTAGTTATGGAGCCTAGAAGTCCAAAATTAGTTTCCCTGGTAGAAGCCAGGGAGTTAGCAGGGCCTTCTTTCCTCCAGAGGCTTTACAGGAGAAGCCGTTCCTTGCCTCTGCCAATTTCTGATGAAGCCAGCATTTCTTGGTTGTGCTTCACTCCAGTCTCTGCCTCTGTGGTCACACTGCCTTCTCCTCCTCCGTGTGTAGTCAGATGTCCCTCTGCCTCCCTCTTGAAGGACATATGATTTCATTTAGGGGCCATCCAGATAATCCGAGATGATCTCCGCATCTCAAGATCCTTAACTTAGTCACACCTGCAGAACCCCTTTGCCATATAAGATAACATTCATAGGTCCCAGGGATTCAGATCTGGATATCTTAGGGGACCACTATTGAATTAGTCAGGATTCTCTGGGGAAACAGATCCAACAGGATATATATGAGATTATGGAGGTTAAATCCCACAACCTGCCATCCTCAAGCTGGAGAACCAGGAAAGCTGGTACAACTCAGTCTGCTGGTCTGAGTCAAGGAGTCCAAATGTCTGAGAACCAGGAGCTCTGACGTCTGAAGGCAGGAAAAGATAGATGTCCCAGTTCAAGAAGAGAGAATTTGCCCTTCCTTTGCCTTCTTGTTCCATTTGTGTCCCCAGTGGATTGGATGGTGCTCACCTTTGTTGGTGAGGGTGGATCTCTTTACTCAGTCTACTGAGTCAAAAGCTAATCTCTTCCAGGAACACCCTCACAGAGACATCCAGAAACAATGTTT
The DNA here is from genome assembly GCF_009834535.1 of Camelus ferus. Classification (NCBI taxonomy): domain Eukaryota; kingdom Metazoa; phylum Chordata; class Mammalia; order Artiodactyla; family Camelidae; genus Camelus; species Camelus ferus. Next base: position 35,655,655 of record NC_045698.1, on the reverse strand, counting down.
TACCAGCTTTCTGGGCATCCCTTAGCCCAGTCAAGCTGACACATAAAATTAGCCATCACAGTCATGTACCCTGCCCAACCTGGTTTAGAATGGGAAGAAATGTCAGAGCCACCTTCCTGAAGGAGCTGATTGGTGGCTGATCCCAGCCACGAGGGGGGGGTGGAAGCTACCCCAGCAGAGATTTGTGCAAAAGCATCCCAGATGGGGAAAGAGCGTGGAGAGAGGGACAGTGGACGAGCCAGAGAGACATGGCTCGTTGTCAGTGTCACTGTGAAATTTCTTGATCATTTTTCTTAGCTGACATATCAAATTCTTTATTTATCCTCATTGAAACTCAGGATTATTTTGTTTTAAAATGTGTATTTAAATTTGGGACTGCAAGAAGACCTTTGATCAAGAGTATCATGTTTGTTGCAAATTAAATATATCTTCAGATACGGTGTCTCCCTGACATCTTGCTGCCTGGAAGGGTGAGGTCTGCTTGGCTCGTGTTTGCAGAGGTTGTAGACGTAGCCCCACAGCCTGAATGGGGCCCACAGACAGGGTTTGCTTCATCCCACAGTGTTTTAAAATGTTTGAATCCCTTGAAAACTTTAAAAGGTAGGGAAATTGATATGAAAAGTCCAAATCTCTAACTTCTATTAAAACATAGTGCCCCTCTGACCCTCTTTCTTGCCGAGGCTGAAACACAGGCCTTCCAGGTGGAGAGAGAGTCACGCCACTCAGTCTCCCTCTAACTGGGGCCGGCTAGCTCCAGCCATTGAGCTGGCCCTGGGATTTCCCCGGAGGAGAGAAACACAAAAGTGGGAAGATGAAAGTCCAAGTGGGCAGTGTTTCTCCCTCCAGACCGGCTTCTGCCAGCTCCTCCCTTGCTGCTCCCCCAGATCTGGGCTTGTGAGTGTGAGGTGCCTGGTGCACATCTCCAGCCCTCAGCCTCTCCCGCTCTCAGCTTTCCTGCTCCTACCCCAAACCCAAGAACAGGGGTAGAGCAATTGAAAGGCAAAAAACCTGACCTGAAACAACACTGAGGCCTCAGGCTCCTGGCTTCTCTTTTTCTGGGGAAGGTGTCCTTTTTGGTGCAGTTTCTGGAGGAAAACAGAGAAAAGCAGTGAGGAGAAAGAGAGAGCGCCTCTCACCAGCCAGAGTGACTGCAGGTGGCCGGGCGATCACCTTCACACCCACTTACTATAAAAACCAAACAAAACCAGTACTCACTGCCTTAATGTTCTAGCCTATCTCCTTCCTGTCTTTTATTTATAGATTGGAGATGGGACCATATTGACATACTCTTATAGGTTCCTTTTTTCACTTGGTAATATAGTAGAAGCATTTGCATGTTTTATTGACTATTGCCCTATTTTTTAAAAAAGTTTTTTTACTGAAGTGAGATCATAAAAATTAAAAACATAAAATTAAACATTTTAAAGTAAAAAATTCAGCAGTATTTAGTACATTCACAGTGTTGTGCAACTACCACCTCTATCTAGTTCCAAAATATTTTCACCATCCCAAAAGAAAACTCGGTACCCATTAAGCAGTTTCTCCACATTTTCTCCTTCCCCCAACCCCTGGAAACTACCAGTTTGTGTTCTGTCTCCGTGGATTTACCTATTCTGATTATTTTATATACGTGGAATCATACAATATGTGACTTTTTGTGTCTAGCTTCTTTCACTTGTCATAATATTTTCAAGTTGTATCCATGTTGTAGCATTTAATCTTCATTCCTTTTTATAGTTAATATTCATATATACATTGCTGTATATGAATATATATATTCCATTCCATACATACATCCCCCTCAATTTATTTATCTATTTCTACCTTCTGGCTATTATCAATAATGCCAGTATGAGCATCTGTGTACCTATATTTGTTTGAGTTTGAGTATCCATTTTCATTTCTCTTGGGTATATACCTAGGAGTTGAAATGCTATTCATATGTAATTCTAGGTTTAACCTTTTGAGGAACTGCCAAACTTTTTCCCACAGCAGCTGCACCATTTTGGATTCCCCTAAGCAATGTATAAAAGTTCTGATTTCTCCGTATCCTCACCAACACTTGTTATCGATTGACAATTGATTATAGCCATCCTAGTGGGTGTGGGGTGGTGCTTCGCTGTGGTTTTGATTTGCATTTCCTTACTGTCTGTCATTATTTCTAATGGCTGCAGAGTATTCTCTTTGCTGGATGTCACATAGTTTACCCAGTTACTTCTCCATCGGTAAACACTGAGTCCCCCTCATCTTTTTGGCCTTAAAAGCACATAGACTGTAGTACACACCAGCGTGTTCTCAGCTGAAGGTGTGGACTGTGGAGTCAGACTGATGAGGTTAGGGTATGGCATCTCCACTTACTGTGTGGTCTTGGGCAATTCACATAACTTCTAAACCTCAGTTTCTTCATTAGCGAAATGGGAATAAATAAAAGACCTGTTTTACCAAGTGTTGGGTCAGCTGAGGTTAGGCACATATTTGAAGGCTTTGGACACACATCACCAAATTGTCCTTTCCAGTTACTAATTGCTCCACCAGCACTGTATGCTTATTTCTAGAACCTTCAACACTGGGAATTGTCATTTAAAAAAATCATTGCTAATGCCTCATTATTGTTTTAAAATTTGCATTTTTTTGATTACTAGTGAGCTTGAATATTTTGAGGACATTTATATATCTCTTTTGTGAATTGCTTTTTTATGTCCCTTGCTCATTTTTTTCTTAGGATGGTGAACTTGTCTAAGTTTCTGTAAAAGCCATTTATATAAGGATATTAACCTAACATGCTTGTCATTTTGTTAAAAAATAATTCACTTCTAGTTTGTCATTTGCATTTTAATTTCACATAGATACATGGCATGGCTCATCACTAAAGGATCTGTAAATACCAAACTCCTGATGTTTCTGAGAGGGGATGGACAGATGTTGAGCAAGTTAGGCCTCAGTTTTCCTATCTGTGAAATGAGATTGGACTAGAAAATTGCTGTTTATTTCCAGATTTGAAATTTTATGATTTTATATAAACATCTTGTATGTTCAGTATTATAGTATTATTCAACTTCATATTTTAATATTATTTTTTATAAAATTAAAAACAATGTTTTTAATTAAGTTTATTTATTTTTTTAAAGGAGATACTGGGAATTGAACCCAGGACCTCATGCATGCTAAGTACTCACTCTACCACTGAGCTATACCTTGCCCCCTTTCAACTTCATATTTTATATTTGTATGTAATAGTAATAAGCATAAAGATAATTACTCCCTAAACTGCTTCGGTATGTCTTGAGACCCTTGAGTAGAAGCTCTACGTATATATGTAATTGTGTTAAATTTATTTTATACATATATTATAAAATAACATTCTCCCAGGTCACAAAAATTAAAAATTTCATATATATATTGCTTGTGTTTTACTAAATGAGTTGTTTATAATTCTCTTTTAAGGAATTTTTGTATCATTGAGGCTGCTATAAATCACTGATCTTTTTGTTGTTAAACAGGTATTTGATGCAGTCAATCCTACATATTCTAACTTTAAGAGCGACTTTGCGAAGAGGCTGTCGGCTGAAGTTCCTGTTGCCAGTAGCCCAATTACCACAAGATGGCGGCAAAGCCAAACCAGGGATCTGGCAGCCCATTCTTTTGGGGAAGAGCATTCAACCACTGACCTCCCACAAACTACGCTGAAGGCAACGCCTGAGAAAGAGACCTTGATTCCAGGTAAGGTAATAGAAATACCACAGGTTAACTCTGAAATCCTTAAAAAAAGATATATTTTTGAGAGAATGTTTGTCTTAAAGAAATACCTAGTGTCACATTTCATCAACTGCTTTTCTTTTTTTCTTCTTTTAAATAAAAAATTTCCAAGGAGGTGATAAGGAAGGGGAGGGCTGAAAAAAAAGCCAAAAGAAAGTATGTTGCATTTTAAAAATGTTTCTGAGATTTATATTTGTAGACGATTACTTTTGTAAAGATTGTAAATATGTATAAACATGTGTATACATTTGTATACACGCAAATATATCTCTTTCTTGTTTTGCAAAGTATCGAATTTTTAATGACTCTGGTAATATTCCTTGTCTAAAACAGTCAGGAAAAAGATATATTAGTAATGAAATAATCAAGTAGGAAATAGGAGAAGAAAAAGATTAAAACAGGAGGGGATGTGTGGAAGAGAAAGAAAAGGAAGGAAAAGGAGAGATACGGAGGGAAGGAGAGAGGAGAAAGGGAGAGAGAAGAAGAAGGAAAAGAAGGAGGAGGAGGAGGGGGGGGGAGATGGAGTTGGGGAAAGGGAAGGGGGAGAGGAGGAGAATGAGAAGAAGTGAGATAAGGCGAGGGGAGGGAAACAAGAAGAGAGGGAAGAGGAAAGCAAAGGGAAGGAAAGATGAGAGTGGGACCGTCTGATGCCTGCCTGGGGCAGGGACGGGGAATAGGCACCAAAGCCCTGATCTGGTGGGCAGGGATCCAGGATCAACCAGTCAAGCTCTGAAACACAAGCTATCTTTCTAAAATATGTCTCATGTGAGCACAAGCTTTTTTATTCCCATCCTTCAGAAGCAAAATTTGCCACTTCGAGATTTAATTTCTGTGCTTCCTTCTTAAAATCCTAGGCGACATAATTCATTGTCTTATCAGCATGTTTAAGGCAAATGTGAACTGTAATGTCACTCTTTTCTCAATATTAGACACAATGAGGCACTGCAGTCCTGCAGATTGAAAGGGAGCCCAAATACTTTTTTTTTTTTAAAAAACACCTTTATTGTGGTATGTTTCCTGTACCATAAACCACACGTATTTCAGATGTACACTTTAATGAGTTTTGACAGATGTATACACCAATGAAACCACCACCACTATCAAGATATCTGACATTTCCATCATTCCCCAAGAGGTGCAACCTCTGAGTTCCCAATTTATCCCTTCCCGCTCCCTTTAACCACTGGTAACCATAAGTTTGTTCTCCATGTCTGTGAGTCTGTTTCTGTTTTGTAGATAAGTTTATCTGTGTCCTTTTTTTTTTTTTTAGATTCCACGTATGAGTGATATCATATGGCATTTTTCTTTCTCTTGCTGTCTTACTTCACTTAGAATGGATATTGTCATTCCAAATCATTTTTAAGCAATTTAAATTCCCATGGAACAGTATCAATACTGAAAGTAGCTGGTTGAAGCAGTAGGAGATTCAGGGTTGTAAGAAAGGTCTTAGATTTTGGATAGCCCAGGACTCGAGGAGAGGGGCTCTAGGAACACTAGTGACAGTTTATCCAGCCTATGTTTGTCCAAATGCAGAAGGGACTGTCACATGGCAAAAGGCCAAGATACTGAATCCAATGGCCCCTTGAATCCTCTGATGAATAAGTGATATAGCAGATATTTAGTTTTAGAAGATGACTTGTCAAAGTTTTCAGTGCAGTTAAAAGTCTGGTAAAGGGCTTTCTCAATCTTGAGAAGAGAATAGAAATGGATACTAATAATGCAAATGACATTGACTCTTCCATGACTGTAACTTAGGAAGCGTTTCAGCAATGTCATCTCAAACTCGCTTTCTATCTTTGTGCAGTAGGAAGAGGGAGGGGCAAAGTGATTTGCTCATGATCATGTAGTGAACGTCAAAGACCAGATGGCAAGCATCCCATGGTGATTTCCTGGCAGGATGATCACAGCCTGGGCAAACCAGATACTCTTTGTTCCATCATTTTAAACTATTGGACTGTTTGTATCCATTCTTTAAAGGTACAATTGTGTTCTTTCCTTGCAGAGATAAAGTGCTTCTGCTGCTGCTGCTGCTGCAGTTGAGGTCAGGTCCTTAATCTTGGCATTTCCTCCTGGCTCTGGAGGCCACTGAGGCAATTTCTCATCTGGTGTTCACTTATGAACCCAGTACTCTGAATAAGGCCCTGTGCCATCCCTTCCACCCTACTCCACCCCAGAATTTTGGAAAGACGAGGACCTGTGTCTTCACATTCTGTTCTACTGTACATGCCAAGGGCTGAACTCTAAACAAAGGTTTAAAAGATTAAATTGTTTTAAAAATTCAAAATTCAAATTCAAAGCTAAATGTTTTTCTGGCAGGATCCTACAAAGAACCACTGAAGACCCCCAACAGGGGCAATTTTGGAACCATTAACTCTGCTCTCTGTTTTTGCAAGGAACCTCATGCACTGGATGGAAGCTGGAAGGAAAATGTTGCCTCGAAAGGCCAGGTAGGTGGAGAGAGAAAACTGAAGATCTCACACCTTGAGAAGCTCAGAAAACTAGGTCCCAAATGTGACATAAGAGCTGGCTTATCTGCTCTTACAAATCAAGAAGAAAATGATGAGTTCCTGACAGAAAAAAAGAATGCATGAAGGACATGAATAGAGGGAATTCCAAAATGAAATAGAACATCCAACAAATACATAAAAAGTATCCATCAAAAATTAGTATCCATCAAAAAAGAGATGAGACTAACCATCAAAAAGCTAAGATTAAAAATAGAATAAAATTATATGTATTATGCTATGTTTCCTTTCAGCCAAAAGATCTCTTGTGCAATAATTTCCCAACTATTTGGAAAATATGTGGTGAATTGGTCCACCCTTCGTGGTCTCTCTTCCTCTGTAAGATGGCCTTTTAGATATTTCTCTAAAGTCTTTGTTATTGTTGTTTAGTTTCTCAACTAAGTTAATTTAGTTCTTTTAAGTATCTTACTTATTATGGTTTTAAGTTCATAGGAGTCCACCTTAAATCCTTTAAGCACATTAAATACCAGTAGCATGCTTTCAGGTTTATCAAATTCAGTGAAAAGCTCTGAAGGAATCAATGTTTTATTTAGAAAACTTTGAACTGGAAATGTCATAAATTCTCAGTTTAGGCAAAGTTACTCATTAGTGTGTGCCCCCTCTGGCATATATATCTTAACTAGAGGAGCGATAAAATATTGTGACTGTAAAATTTAATTACTTGAACTCATAATCCAGTTGGAAACAAATGTATTAGAGCAGATCTTTTGCTGGTGCCTTATTGTTGGGTAAGGGTTTGGGAGTGGGGGTGGGGAAATGCTCAGGGGGTTCTACTGAGGTAACTATGGGTGCTGTTGAGCTCGTGGCCAGATTACTAGCACCAGATTACTGTCCTTTCCACACTGCTGCTGATTGGAGTTTTTACTGCCCTGAACTTCAGGACTTCCCTTTTCCTTCCCCTTGTGCTGTCTGGTAACTGGTGGCAGCAAAGTTGGTGACTCTGTTCACATGGGATCACAATGGTGTCGGCAAGTTACCATCATCACAGCAATTGTTACCTAGCCAGAAGATCATCGTCCCAGCATCACTGAAGAACCTGGGCAGGGGACAATGGAAATTGTTTTACTGCTTCACGTAGAGCATCTGTTGTCATGACTGGTTAGAAGTCTAACAGTAGCAAGAGTGGTCCAGATACAAAGTGAGGTCTTCCACTTCGACAGTAAATACATGTCTTCATGTGGTCCTCAGAGGTCGTCTGTAGGGGGTTTCCACAGTAAGAACCACACAGCTGTGGAGACATTCAGAATTCTCATATCCACCAGCTCTATGCCAAGTTGCTCATTAAAGCGATAAGTAGCTCTCACCTAGGGAAGAGTATCCCTGGGTACGCTGAGCAGAAGCACACTGGGTGATGCCTCGCTCAGCTGTGTGGTAACTATGGGATTCCAAAGAAGTGAATCTGTGAAGAGTTACACTGAGCTACTGGCCAGCAAGCCATTTCAGGAATGTTTTTATACCAGTACTTTACAAATGGGGGCGATTCTGTTCCCCAAGGGACATAATGTCTGAAGATGTCACTGATGATCACGACCCAGGAGGAGGATGTCTAGTATACAGAGGTTAGGGATGCTGCTAGATGTCCTGTAATGCACAGTACAGTCCCCACAATAACAAATTATCTGTTGCCAAATGCCAATAGTTCTGAGGTTAGGAAACCCTGCCTTCTAATTAGTTATTTTGCTTTGAATACCTGAAAATCAATGTTTCATTGACTGGCAATGCCTATTATGTGACATAATATCTGGGAAGAAAATCAAAATATCAAAATGATGCTTGGCAGAGAGACTTTGTCTGAATTATGATGATCCAGTGGTTAAATGTATTGTAAAGGAGGAAAAAAAAAAAGAGAATCATCTCTGCTTTAACAATTCATTATTGTATTTCTGGAATAAGTACTTTTCTTTCCCCTCACAACTAATTTTCCTGTCTGTTTTTGATTGAAATTGGATGTAAGAATGTCAGAAGTGCTTTTTATATACCAGCCCAGAGAGATAGTAATCAGATTTTTGTGGAAATTTAGGCAATTTACTTAAGCTCTCTGTGGCTCGATGTCCCCATTTCTCATGGGCAAAGGTGTCAGTGGAAAAGGACCTTTAAGATAATTAGTTTAATCCCAGCACATTACAGGTGAGGAAAATTGAGGTCCCAAGAAAACTTCAATAACAGACGGAGGGAACATCTCTGGCTTGAATGCTTGAGAGGCACTCCTTGAAAGAAATCTTTCTGGAAAAAAGCAGCCTTACTAATGCTCAACCTTATGATTTTGAGGAGGTCTTTTAATTTCAGAAAGTACTAGAAATATGACATTTCAGTTCTTGCAGGCTTTGATGATCACTGGCCTATGGTTGGTTTGAGGGCTAAGAGGATTTTTAGGCTAGAAGAATAAAAGAGGATTTTACTCTAGTAATACCTGCCTCTGGAGTTCTTGGGGGAGATTAGAAATAACATACGTAGAACTCTCAGGACTGGGTTCATCACACAGTGGTTAGCTAAGAAACAATGACGATTATTGTACTGCTGGTTTTGGTAATGTGTAGTTTCTGATCTTCCTAGTGAATTACTAGTTTCAACTCTACACCATGCATCGCATCTGAGATATACATATATATTTCTAAATAAGTGTTCTCTTTGTTTGTTTTTAGAAGTGCTTAAACCAGTTATTTTCGACCCAGAAGGTGGCTCAGCATGTGAATGGGAAAATGCAGCTCTGTGAGCAATCCCAGTGCGTTTGGAAAGGTACGGGTCAAAGATTTTCTGTTCGTCCTCTTTCCTACCCTCCTTTCTCCCTGCATCCTTCATTTCTCCCTTATCTTGGAATGTATCATTTTTATATTTATTAGACTAAGTCAACATAATTGTAAAATTTAGATAATTCTCATGATCCTCTGTCTTAACCATCCCCACCTCCACTTCCCATGTTCTAGGGACAACCACTCTTAGCTCTTTCCGGCTATTCCCCCTGGTATTTACATCTGTTTTCTAAATAATATTTGTAAACTGCTGTTTTGAAAAGTATAGGCTTCATCACAACTTTCTAGCATAGTAAGAACTTAGTTCTCCTCCTTTCTCTTTCATCTCCCTCAATCTATTTATATCACATTCTTAAATAGTAAAATTAGTATTTAATGTTTGAATCATATTACTTTTCAACTATTATTTGCTGCCAAGCCAAGCAGTGTACTTTAACTGTGCCTCTTTTCTAATATAACTCTTTGTTTTTCCTGGAATTGAAAAGTTGCTTTATTTTTTCATTTATTCAGTATCTATGAAACTATGACTTTTTTCCTTAAATGCTCTCATATTTTGTTCCATGGTTATCAATAACCTTCTCCATGTACCTTCCCACAACGTTTCCTGTTTTCTTTGGTGGCCTCCTACCCAGAGCCTGCTGAACGGGCTGCTCTCTTGGCCAGTCCCATGGTCGTAGTTCTGGGACTTCTCTTCTCTGATATCAGAACCACTATTTCCTGGCAGCTATGTTGTGCTCTTTCTGGGTTTGCTCATCTGCTTCCCACATCCCTCCACCTCAGATCTTCTCAGTCCTGCCACCAAAGTGATCTGTCTAAAGTAGAGCAACAGACTTGCAAGCCAAGTCAGAAGAATGGCCACATATAAATTTCAGGCTTATTCTACGTTTACACTTGATTTATAGTTTGGCTGGCTACAAAGTCTAGTTTCATTCAGAATTTTGAAGGTATTGCTTTATTGTTTTCTAGCATCTAATGTTGCTGTTGAGAAGTCATATGCTATTGTGACTTCCTATGCTTTGTATATCATTTGCTTTTTCTCTCTGAATTGCATGTAGAAAAATCTCTTATTATTAGTGTTTAAAAATTTTGTGATGATAAAACTTTGTGTAGGTTTTAGAAAAATCTCATTGTAATTTAAAAGCACATTGGTGGGTCTTTTCAATCTTGGAGACCTATGTCTTTTAGTTCTTGGGAAGTTTCTTGAATTATTCTTTAGTACTTTCTTCACCTTTGTTTTTTTTTATTTTTTAATAATTTTTAAATTTTATTTATTTATTTTTTAAACTTTTAAAAATTGAGTTATAGTCATTTTACAATGCTGTGTCAAATTCCAGTGTAGAGCACAATTTTTCAGTCATACATGAACATACATACATTCATTGTCACATTGTCTTTCGCTGTGAGCTACCTCAAGATCCTGTATATATTTCCCTGTGCTACACAGTACAATCTTGTTTATCTATTCTACATTTTGAAATCCCAGTCTGTCCCTTCCCACCCCCCTATCCCCCTGGCAACCACAAGTTTGTATTCTATGTCTATGAGTCTGTTTCTGTTTTGTATTTGTTTTTTGTTTTGTTTTGTCTTTTTAGATTCCGCATATGAGCGATCTCACATGGTATTTGTCTCTCTCTTTCTGGCTTACTTCACTTGGAATGACATTCTCCAGAAACATCCATGTTGCTGCAAATGGCGTTATGTTGTTGGTTTTTATGGCTGAATAGTATTCCATTGTATAAATATACCACATCTTCTTTATCCAGTCATCTGTTGATGGACATTTAGGCTGTTTCCATATCTTGGCTCTTGTAAATAGTGCTGCTATGAACTTTGGGTGCAGGTGTCATTTTGAAGTAGGGTTCCTTCTGGATATATGCCCAGGAGTGGGATTCCTGGGTCATATGATAAGTCTATTCCTAGTCTTTTGAGAAAAGGGAACCCTCCTACACTGCTGGTGGGAATTCAGTTTGGTGCAGCCACCTTCGTTTCTTTTTACCTTCTTTTTACCTTTTTTTCCTGAAATATTGAGCATAATTGTTGGCCCTTCTGGATGAATTCTTTAATTTTCTTATTTTTTTCTATTCTATTTTTTATCTCATTTTTTTCTACTTTCAAAATAGTTACCTCAATTTGTCCACTAGCCTTGCTATTAAACTTTTTATTTTGGCTGTCCTAATTTTAATTTTAAAATTTCTTGGACACTGTCATTCCTCTCTCTCCCCCTTTCACTCTCTCTGTTTCTCCTCTTCTCCTCCTTCCCTCTTTTTTCTGTCCTTCATCCCTCCCTCTTTCTTCCTTCCCTCCCTCCTTGCCTCCTTCCCTCCTTCCTTCCATTTTCCCTTCCTTCCTTCCATTTTCCCTTCCTTCCTTCCTTTCTTTCTTTCCTGCAGTGGGGAGATATTGCTGTTGTGGAGTTTCCAGAAGGTCCTCCTTCCATGCTGCATTTAGTGCTCTGACAGTCAAATTTACCCTGAGCCCCACGTGTTCTCCTTCCTACTTCCTCTTTTCATCTTGGAAGTTTTTGTGTCATTCATGAGATTGTTATTATGGTTGGAAAATAATTAATTAGGAGACTAGCTCTGGGAGAGAAACTTAAGAGAACTAGTGGTTCAGTTCATAAAGGCCAAGGAAACTCGCCTGTTATGTTTCCCTTTGGGATAAGATAACTTCGTGCATATGTGTTTTTCATGCCTCTGTTTCCAAGCGGTATAAAGGGGTAAAAATGGAATTAGATGCATAAAAACAGGCACAAAAAGTTTCAGACCCACTGAATATACTTTTGGGAAGTTTGGGAGTGTACAGTTGGGATGAATGAGTGAATCTTATCCTTTCCTTCTTTACTCTTTTCCTTAGAATTATATTTTCTTAAAAGCAAAATAAAATATCTGGGAACATGTCTTCCCTTACTCTCCCATCTTGTGATCTGATCGGCAACAAGTTTGTGTTTCTATAACATGCTGAATATTTGACATGGAATAGAAATTATGTATTCTATGAAGGCAGAGAGCCTGTACCTGTATTATTTTGATATCCTAGGAGATCTTTCTATCTCTATGTATGTATGTATTTATCCATTCATCCATCCATCTTTTTTTTAGACAAGTTTTGGGTTCACAGCAAAATTGAACAGAAAGTACAGAGAATTCTTATATATCCCCTGCCACAACACATACACAACTTCCCCCACTATCAACATCCCACACTAGAATAGTACATTTGTTATAATCGATGAACTTACATTGACACACCATTGTCATCCAAAATCCGTAGTTTACATTAGGATTTTCTCTTGGTGTTGTATATTTGATGGATTTTGACAAATGTGTAGTGGCATGTATCTACCATAATAATTGCACATAGAGCAGCTTCACTGTTCTAAAAATCCTTTGTACTTCACCTATTCACCCCTTCCTCCCTCTCTAATCCCTGGTGAACTTTCACTATATCCATAGTTTTGTCTTTCTTGGACTGTCATATAGTTGGAATAATACAGCATGTAGCCCTTTCAGATTGGCTTCTTTCTCTTAGTAATATGCATTTAAGCTTCCTCCGGGTCTTTTCCTGGCTTGATAGCTCATTTCTTTTTAGCACAGAATGATATTCTATTGTCTGAATGTACCACAGTTCATTTATCCATTCACTTATTCAAAGACATCTTGGTTGCTTCCAAGTTTTGACAATTGTGAACAAAGCTACTATAAGTGTCTGTGTGAAGGTTTCTGTGTGGACATAAGCTTTCTACTAATTTGGGTAAATACTAAGGTGTGTGACTGCGGGGTTGTATGATAAGAGATGTTCAGTTTTGTATGAAATTGCCAAACTGTCTTCCAGAGTGGCTGTACCATTTTGCATCCCCACTGGCATGAATGAAACCTCCTATTATTTCATATCCTTGCTATGATTCGGTGTTTGTCAGTGGTTTGGTTTTGGCCATTCTAACAGATGTGTAGTGGTGTCTCATTATTGTTTTAATTTACAATTCCTTAATGACATATGATGTTGAACATCTTTTCGTATGTTTATTTGCCATCTGTATATCTTCTTTGGTGACGCATCGAGTTCTTTTGTCCATTTTTTAATCTGGTTTTTTGTTTCCTTATTGTTGAGTTTTAAGAATTTCTTTGTATATTTTGGGTAACTATCCTTTATCACATGTCTTTTGCAAATATTTTTTCTCAGTCTATGGCTTAGCTTCTCATTCTTTTGACATGTCTTTTGCAGAGCAGAAGGGTCTCATTTTAATGAAGTCGAGTATATCAATGATTTCTTTCATAGATCATGCCTTTGTTGTATTTAAAAAGTCACTGCAATATCAAGGACATCTAGATTTTCTCCTATGTTATTTTCTAGGATCCTTATAGTTTTGTGTTTTACTTTTAAGTCTATGATCCATTTTGAGTTAATTTATGTGAAGGATATAAGGTCTGTGTCTAAATTCAGTTTTTTTAAATTGAAGTATAGTTGATTTACAACATTGTATTATTGTCAGGTGTACAGCAAAGTGATTCAGTTATTTTTTTTCCACATTGCATGTGGACGTCTAATTGTTTCAGCATCATTTGTTGAAAGAACTAACTTTTTTCCATTGTACTTACTGCCTTTGCTCCTTTGTCAAAGATCCATTGACCATATTTGTGTGGGTCTATTTCTAGGTTCTCTGTTGAGCTCCATTGATCTTTTTGTCTGTTCTTTTGCCAATATTACACTGTCTTGATTACTATAGCTTTTTAGTGAGTCTTAAAGTCAGATAGTGCAGATCCTCAGCCTGGTTCTTCTCCTTCAATATTAAATTGATATTCTCCATATAAACTTTCAAATCAGCTTGTCAAGCGGGCTTCGTGGAGCTGGAGGGCGGGCAGGTTGGCCCTCAGTGCCTGGTCATGGAAGTTACAGAACCATTCAGAGAACTGCAATTTCTTCTTGAGCCAGATTTGTTTCAGCTCTCGAACATCTTCAAATAAAGAAGTGGTTATAAAGAGTGATCAGCAGAATAATGGAAATATGAAGCCAATGCAGAATTTCACAAAAATACCAGTCACACAGGCTCTCAACTAAAGTCTGAGCAGACAAAGACATTTAGAAAAAGAACCTTGGAATGCATTCAGTCATCATAACCTGGTTAATGTCTCCATGGATGGAATTCCCTGCATTCTCTCCTGGGCCAAAAGAATAACAATTAAATTTAAGAATCAGACCTGGCTGGACCTTACAGAAGAAGCTTTTGGCCAGAAGGCAACAGTGGATGCTGGCAATTCAAATTGCAGTGAAGAAAGTGCCATGTAAGTTGACCCCTTCACTGGAGCAAGCCTTTAGGGTTGTCTCTCAAGTTTGGTGATACTGAAAATCCCAAAGGTCTTGATATAAGACTCACCCTTACCAATTGCAACAAGTTGTCCAGCCAGAGTTGGTTTAGTTTACACCGAGTTGAGATCATTTTCAATAATTCAGTTCAAGCAACTTTTAATGCAACTGGCATATATGCTCCATCAAGTTACTCCTACCACTGCCAAAGTGTCAGCAGCCTGCAGTGGTACGATGTCCTTTTGTTGCCCAGTGACACCAATGATATGTCAAGCCTGTGGGAGGTCACTTTTGTTGATTTCCAAATCCAAGGCTTTACCATCAAGGGGGGACAATTTGCCAGGGCTCGAGACTGCCTCTTCCTTCTCGCCAGCCATTCTGATCGGCCTGGCAATGTGTCTGGTCCTGCTGCTGGTGTTTGCTTACGCTCTGCATGTGCTTGTCTACCTGCAGTATCTGGACTGGCACCATGATTTCATCACCTCTACAGCCCACTTCCCCCAGATGAAAGCTCGAGATGCAGCAGAGGAGAAGGAGCTGCTCAGGAGCCAGGGAGCCAAATGCTATGAACTGAGAAGCCAACAGATCTGCAAGGTTTATGTTTAACAGCACAGGTCCCTCTCCCTCACAAAGTCCACAATAGGCTCTGAAAGCAGCTGCTTCTGTTCTGTGCTTTTGACTTGTGATACAAGGTTTTCACCAAAAAGCTTGATTTTTTTTTTTTTAAAGAAAATGCATGCAAAGACTACATCTTGGAGCATCCACTGGCCTTCTTAGATAGGCTTGGAGCAATGAAAAATGTATCTCAGGAATCCCACAGAGGTCAATGTGATTGCTGACCCAAAGTTACCTTGAAAGCAAAAGAATATGTCAAGTTAAGGAGACCACCCAAAAAAGAATGATTCATTATAGAGAAGGAAAAACACATTTGGTCCTCCTTGCCTGTGCCAGTTTGCATGTGATAAGTAGAGAAATAATGTAAGTTTATCTGAAAGTTCTGAATTTAAAATATAAGATACTTTGCATTTTTCAGAAAAAAAATTAGCTTGTCAATATCCACAAAATAACTTGGGATTTTAACTGATATTGCAATGAATCTGTAACTCAAGTTGGGAAGAGCTGACTTCTTAATAATACTGAGACTTACCCATGTACATGGAGTATCTCTTCATTTATTTAGATTTTCTTTGATTAGAGTTTTTAGTTTACCTCATATAGATCTTCTACATGCTTTGTTAGATTTATACCTGTGTATTTCATTTTTGAGGGTACTTACGTAAATGGTGTTGTGCTTTTAACTCTAAATTCCAATTGCTTATTGTGTATATAAGAAAGCAATTGACTTTGTATATTAATCTTATGTCTTGCTATAATCGCTCATTAGTTCCAGAAGTTTTTTGTTGATTCTTTGGGTATTGCTTTTTTTTTTTTTTAAACACAAAACATTATATTAGCTTCAGGTATGCAACAAAATGATATGATACTTGTATATATTGCAAAATGATCACCACAATGAATCTAATTTATAACTACCACCAGACATATTACAGACCTTTTCCCTTGGGATGAGAACTTTTAAGGCCTACTTTTTAAGCACCTTTTAAACATGCAATACATGCTGCACATTACCTCCTCCTGATTTATCTTATAACTGGGGGTTTGTACTTGATTTTTTTGAACCGTTATTGGCAGTGCTTGAGTATGTATTTCTAGTAACCTTGCAGCCTGCACACAACTGCAGGTTTTCATAGTTAACACTGAGACTATGAGTAACAATTTGGCTTCTTGGTATAGCGTTGTGAAGCCCTCATGCTTTTATCAGAATCCATGCGGTCTTAGGGACCACAATCACCTGGGTGGGCTCATTTCCTGTTGATCATTCTCAGTTTGATTAAAAACCAGATGGTTGGAAAGATGAAAAGAGAGTGGCTTGTGGTTTAGACTTAGTGGGGTCTTTTGATGAGAAGTAAAACTGAGCACAAGATATAACCTTGATTTCAGATAACACTAACCAAATGTAACTCTGTGTGCTCTGGTACAGAAATAGTGACAGGAAGAGCCGAAAATTAATGAATCAACAAATATTTTTTGACAAAGACTCAGAGTAGGGCTTAGGTCTACTAGATAATTTTTGATGTGATAGACACATGAACATGCAAACATTACTTTGGTTTTAAAATCTCAAGTGACAGAACAATATTCAAAGCATGATATAGTGTCTCTATGTGTTCCCCACAAGATCTGTCATTACATTTAGGTCTGGTACTCATGTGCTTTTTATTAGAAAATGCCATTGAATATTTTTAAAAAATTGTTTAAATTAATTCTGAGGTCTTTTTTCCCTTTCCTCCCCCTGTAGCTTGCAATTCAATTTTATCATTATGACCGCTTTCTTTTTTGCTCCATTCTCTCTTAATACCTACAAGGATAAATATTATGTTTCCAGGATCATAGAGATATGTAGAACTGTTCATTTCTTATAGGCTGCAGTGATGGAGTCAGAGATGAACGCTTCCATATTCAGAGGTTCAGTGATGTAAACTATTCCATACTCCAACCGGAGGTGAAGATTCATCTTATGGGTCTTCGAAATGACTATTGTAAGTTACTGTTTAGATCATGAATTGAAAAATTGAAATGACAAAATGTATCCTGTGCTCTGCATAATCTCTGAAATTTGATTCTGGAAGAACCAGATGACCTTCTGCCTTATGTTTAAATGGTGTACCATCCAAATGTGGTTAATATAGTTGACTTCATTGTGGAATTTTCATATTCAGGAGTGGATATTGTTGGTCTTGGTAGGGCACAAGAAATACACATTTTGTTTTACTGTATTAGAATGAACTGTATAAATAGTGGCCTATTCTTATGCTTATACTTTAAAAAAGGATAAATCTCACCAGTCAAACAACCACATTGGTTTTTTGTCTCTAGCTTCTTCTTATGTCCCTAACTTGTAATCTAGTTGGGAAGACAGGACTAAATCACACTGAACTGCTACCAACATGCCAGTATAGAGTATAAATAATAAATTGTGGGATGTAATGAGTTATAAGGACTGGAAGTATTTCAGTGACCTTTGGGATTGTCTGGAAAGACTTTGTGGAGTTATTCAGACTTGAGCTGGGTCTTGAAAGATGGGTGAGACTTGAAGGAGTGGAGGAGAGAAGATAGGGCATTTTCAGAGATGTTAGTAGCATGAACAAAGGCAGGATGTTGGTAATTACTGATAATTAATGGCAATGAAAAGGATACATTGGGGACTGGTGACTAGGAGACAGATGCAGATTATGGAGGAATTTCAAAAGTTTGGTGTAGATTTTTAGATTTGTTGTGGGAATTCTCAACTAGGAGAAACATCAAAGGAAAACTCAAGGCATGAAATGCGTTTAGTTGGAGGGCTACCAAAAAGTAAGGGGCTATTTTCTCTCCATGAGGAAAATATATGGGAAGAGGGATAAATCTAAGATTATTCCAAGTTTTGAAGCAGGGGAAAGATTGTGTCACTGGGAAGACAAGTTAGCAGGAGAAGTAGTGTGGGGAGGGAAGACTATTCTTGCAATATCACATTGAGGAGACAGTGAGACATCTAAGAGTTTCTGGCAGATCATTACAAATGAGGTTGTTAGTTGAAAGAGATGAAAGACTAGAGTGTATGGTTGAAACCGAGAGCCAGTGTGAGCTCTTCTAGTGAGGGAGAAAGGAGCAGAGGGAAGAGGTCTGGGTGCTGCACAACATTCACAGCGAGGAATAAGCAGGAAAAAACAAAATTATTAAAGGGAATGATTCTTCTCCTATAGTTCCTTCTCTAAGAGAATTTGTTGCCATGACCAATGAAAATTGAAGAATTCATCTCAAGAGGTGTTTAAAAAACACAACACTCATGTTAAACAAACAAGCAAAAACCTTTTGTTCCCACTTCCCCTTCAGGCCATAACCCCTTTCCTCTCTTCCCCTGGATAGCAAAACTTGTCAAAAGATGTTTATCTTCCTATTTCTCTCCTCACATTGTCTTTGAACCAACTAGGCAGTTCTCAAATCTCACCATTCCATTGAAACTGCTCTTCCAAACATCACCCAAAACTCTTCATTGCTAAATCCAGTAATCACTTCTTTAAGCTCATTTACTTAACTTTTTCAACCACATTTGAGAAAGTTGATCACTCCCCACCTCCATAATATTCCACTGTCTTGGTTTGCCTCCTAGTTGTCTGTTCATTCTTTCTTGGTCCTTTTTTTTTTTTTTTTTTTTTTTTTTTTTTGCTGGTTTCACTTCCTCTTCTTTATCTGTGCCTCCTAAATTTTGGAGTGCACCAAGTCTCATTCCTTGGACATCTTTTCTTTTTCTATTCTATTTTAGTTGATCTGTTGGCTTTCTGGCTTTATCTCCTTTTTTTATGTTTTTAGTTGTTGCTCTAGGGATTGCAATGCAATCTAAACTTTCTCAGTCTACTTAGAATTACTGTTGCATATGTCACACAATATATAAAAATTTTAGTCACATAGGTATCCCCAACACCCAACTTTTTTGGGGGGTGATTACTGTAGCTGTCTATGTTTTACATCTACACACTGAAAACGCCACCATTGTTAAATTTTTACCTTAAAAAGCCATATATGTTTGTGTTTTAAATATTTTAAGAGGGAAAAAATTATCCTTTTTATTTACACAAATATTTACCAATTACAACACTCTCCTTCATTCCTGAAGATCCAGATTTCCCTCTTACATAATTTCCTTTCAGTCAAAAATCCACCGTTAGTATTTCTTGCAGATCAAGTCTGTCAGTGAAGACTTCTCTTACGCATATTATTTTCCATTTCATGATATTTTTGAATTCTGGGTTGTCTGATATTATCTTTCAGCATTTTAAAGGTGTTCTACTTACATCTGGCCTCCATGGTTTCTGGTGAGACCTCGTTTGAAATCTTGCTCTCTTGTTTCCAAGACCTGACTTCAATTACACATATGTTAGATCTGTGGATATTTTCCCACAAATCCCTGAGGGTCTGTTCATTTCTCTAAATTTTTTCTGCCATGTTCTTTCGATTGGATAATTTGAGTTTTCCCTGCACTTACATGATTTGGGGTTAGACAGAGGTGGGTGTGGGCTCATACACTTATAATTAGAGGATGCCTTTCTGTGGCTCTATCTCCTCCCAGACTTTCTCCTCACACTTTGGCTACCTCAGACTCCTTCCTCTGGTTTCTTTGACCAGAAACAAGGTGGGATTTCTCTCAGAGTTTGAGCTGCTGGTGCTACTCCATGATTGAGGCCCACCCTCAGGGTAAAGCTGTGTGAGGGAAAAAGTGTAAAACTCACCCCTGGGCAGGTTGCTGGTCCAAGTTTTGACTCCCTTACTTATTAGTTTATCTGATTTGCCTATTTTATAGAGTTCTCAGGTGTTGGTTTTTTGTATTTTGTTCAGAGTTTATAGTTCTCATCAGTGGGTGGCATGAGTTATAGGGGGCTTAGAGTGCTCTAGGGGAACTGGTGTCCTTCATAGTTTTGTACTGACGTGTCAGTCAGGACAGGAGTTTCTGTCTTACAAGAAATGTGATACAGTTCATCTTAGTACGTGGTCATACAAATATGGTCAGCAGTCAAAGAATTCTTACAGTAGAAGATAGAGAATACTACTGAGAACTTCCAAGTATCATAAATAAGCCAGAGACCACTTCTTCCAGATACACTGTAGTTGGATTATCTTCTTGGTTAGAAACAATGGTGGCATCTCCCATATGGATGTTCTAGGCCCAAGAATGTCTTCATAAGAAAGTGCTTTTAATTTTTAGTGATCTATTAGATGAAATCCA
Organism: Camelus ferus; assembly: GCF_009834535.1. Taxonomy (NCBI): domain Eukaryota; kingdom Metazoa; phylum Chordata; class Mammalia; order Artiodactyla; family Camelidae; genus Camelus; species Camelus ferus. Next base: position 35,635,502 of record NC_045698.1, on the reverse strand, counting down.
TGTATACTAATAATGGTATATGAAACTGCCAGGTTTTCTAAATGCCTCTAAGTAAGTATATCTGAGTGTAAATGGTAAGTGTTACTGCTTATTAGATTGTGTATCTTGATACAAGATTCTATTTCAGTGTTCATTTTTGAATGTCTAATGATCTTGGATCCATGGTTCTGTTGTCCAGCTGACCATGGGGAAGGTATTAATCTTTCTCCTCTACTTATAAATAAACTTGTTTATTTGAAAATATTTTTATTTGGCTGTATAATCACCCTAATTTGAAATTCTTCTCTTATAGATCTGAATGTCCTAGACTGGAATTTTCAAAATCTTGTTGCTATAGCCCTTGGATCTTCTATATACATTTGGAGTGGGGAAGACCACAATGGGATTGAGAATATAGAGTTAAGTCTCACCTGTAACTATGTGTCTTCTGTGTCCTGGATAAAAGAAGGAAACTGCCTGGCAGTTGGCACCAGCGAGGGGGAAGTACAGGTACTGGACAGTTTTTCCTTTCTCATAATGTGTTCTGTATAACTGCTAGATAACTAAGACTCACTTCCAATAACAGGTTAATATAAAATAAAGAAACTATAGTAGGTGTGGTATTTGAAGCAATGGGAAATAAGAGGTCATATCTTTTCTGAATGGCATTTAATGAGGATGTAGGCATACTCTGCTTTGTTTTTCCAGAAAATCTTTCTTTCTGTCACATTTCCTTTTGCTTTGTTTTGTTTTTTTAAGTCCTTTCTCTCAAACTAAAGTTAAACTTATAAAATCCCCAGTTTTAGGACTTTGGAGAGAAGAGGATTCTCATTTCTTACCTTAAGCTGTGATCAGGAGTAGAGTTACTTAAAATGAGTGAGTTTTTTTTCTGATAAGTTCTCCAAGTTTCCACAAAATCTATCTAATTCCTCATGTATCATTACTACTATTATTTTTTATTAGCAACAATGTAAATAATATTGTTCAGGAGTTGGATGAGTTTGGAGGTTCCACAGATGGTTCTTACAGCTTTCTCATCTCTGTAATGATACTGGATACTTACAAGGGTCATGTCATGATTTCTTCCTCCGCCAAAGTTTTCATCCCTTATATGGTCAGAATGTCATTCATAGCTAGGAGGAAAGGAGTCTTTCAGCAACAAATGGAATTCCTGACTCTAGAAAGTGTCTAGGCATCCAAATTTTCTTCGTTGGCAACTGTAGGTGGATTTCCAGGTTTGGAATTCCCACAATTTGAAGAAACTAGAAGTGTGATAATTATTCCCACCTTTGGCTGCTCATTGAATTCACCTGGGGAACTTTAAAATAAACGCCATATCCCTAGGCTCTACCGCCAGGCTCTACCATTAAATCAGAATGGCCAGCATCCAGAGCTTGCTCCCTAGGAGATCCTAATGTGCAGACAGCGTTGAGAACGGCTGACCAGGGTTAGCGGTGCTGAGCTTTCACTTAGCTCAAGGACTGGCTATGTCAGCATCAGTTGGCTATCAGGGCCTTGAGAAGACAGTGGGTTGTAAAAATGTCAATGCTACATAACTGTGCTTGTTCATTTTTTTTCAGTTGTGGGATGTGGTAACTAAAAAGCGGCTGAGAAATATGCTTGGTCATTTGTCAGTGGTTGGGGCTCTGAGCTGGAATCACTATATCCTCAGCAGGTGAGCAGCATCTTACTGGAACCAAATATATTTGTATCACCAATTGATTACGAGTGCTGAGTGAACAGAATTATATTTAAAACCAAAACCCCAAACTCCCCACAAAACAGACATTATTAGTATCAGTTATGATCCTACCTTTCAGATATTCAGATCTTCTGGTGATATAAGTGGTCCAGTGGTCATGTGTACCACGGTGGCTGTGTGCCTACAGCATGCGCTAGTACTGGAATGTAAAGTTCAGGATTCACTAAATTGTTCAGATGAAATGTAAAACTGTTTGAGCAAAAACTTTCTCTGTGCCAAGTAATGCCTACTAGAAGGATATTTAGTTGAAATTAGTATTTATTGCTATCAGTGTCACTGATTTGGAACATGGTAAGCTTTCTGAGGGTGTTTTTCCAGTTCACAGACCTGCGGAGGTTAGAGCTGAAAGGAAGCTCATAGATTAACCATTCAGTGATTCTCAGACTTGAGCATTTGCCAGAAATACCTTAAGGAGGGCTCCTTAGCACCCAGGTTGCTGCCCTCACTCGAGGGATGTCTGACCCAGCAGGTCTGCAGGTGCGCTGACAATGTGCATTTCTAATTTCCCAAGTATGCTGAGGCTTCATCACTTTTGAGAACTACTGATTTAGTAATCTAACTGCTTCTTTTTGACTAGAAAAGTTAAGTGACTTATCCCTGTGAGCCTACGTAATTGATCTAAATGTATGTTCAATAATAGCTATTCATCTTCACAATGTTTTTCTTAAGGTAGATTTAAGTTAAATAAATTTTGAAGCCTGTTACAATTTCTTTAAGTGGCTCAGCTGTAAATTTGAAATTTTAATACCTTGTGATTATAGGCCAGATGTAAAACTGCTTAAGCAAAATGCCTTGTAAGGGACTAAATATTTACCCTGAGAAGTTTTTGCAGTCAGGTCAGTTCTATACTTTTACAATCTGCATTGTTTAAGCTTAGTGTCATGAATATGAACAAATACTTTCTTATAATAACAGCAGCTAACAGTTTTGGAACACTATCTGCCAGTCACTGAAGTAACTCTTTATGTGTATAATTGTGTTTTAATCCCTGCAGTAACACTGTGAAGTGGTATCTCTCCACCGCCCACCCCCATCCTCTTTTTCTGAGGAGTAAACGGAAACACTAACCTGAGGTCACAGAGTTAGTATAAGGGGAAGAGTCAGGCTTTGGAGCCAGGTGCTCTGGCTGCAGAGTCCATATTCATCAGAATGCTGTTCGGTGCTGTGCCTGAGTAGTGTTTAGAAATATGATACTGGTCTTTGAGAAATTTCAGAAATAATTGTAGGCAGTTATTTACTTTCTCCTTGGAGAAAATTTAATTCATGCAGAAAAAGTTCATTATTTTGGGGTGATAGGATCTTTATCATCATTTGGATCCAAATCACTGGAAGTAGAGACACCGTCCAGTGATTCTGAATCATGGCAGTTTGTTGTGACATTCAGATAGTTTTATAGTCTTTAGATATTAGTAGCACTAGCAAACTAATGGTAGATCTGTAGATTAATAGAAAAAGGAAATAATACATTTCTATATCTAATATTTATATATATGAGATTTCATTGAGATAATATGAAATATTCTGAATTTCAGAAAGTATTATTTCCTAGGTCCAGTACATAAACTACTACCTGGGAAAATATGATAAGCTTCTAAATGTATCTTCTTCATGCCTACCTGCATCATATTAAAGCCATTAGAGATATCCATCTTTTCAATATCCGGATTTTAAACTGCCAGACAAATCTATTTCACTTGTGAGAAGAATCACTCAGGCAGAATACTCAACCTTATGAATTCAAGGGATGTCTGCATTTTGAATCTGTCTTAAGGGGTCTTTCAGTATTTTAAACAGTACTTCCCTTCATGTTTTCAAGCGCTCATGTAGCAATAGGGCTTATAAACCTGCCCCATTACCTCTGCAGTGGGTCGAGACTGGGCCGTGTGTATCACCACGATGTTCGGGCAGCCCAGCACCACGTTGGAACACTTCACCATAAGCAAGCTGTGTGTGCCCTGAAGTGGGCACCAGATGGCAGGCTGCTTTCCAGTGGCTGCAGCGACGGGCAGCTGACCATATGGCCCCACGATCCAGGCACGAATGCGCAGGGTCACCCACTGAAAGTCATACCCCAACCTACGGCAGTCAAGGTAAGAAATCCAACAAGGTTTCTCTTTATTCAGAGACCACTGGGTGTCCTTCACACATGAAAACAAAGCCATTAAGCCAGTACTGTGAGGTTTTTCTTCCCTCAGGATTTGTTTTGGATTTTGCTACCACTCTCCTGAGACACAGCTCTGTTTATCCTCACCATGTGTCAGAGTTTTTTCATTGTAAGTGACTGAAACTAAAATCAAGCTTGAACTTAAGCAAAAAAGTAAATATATTTTCTCTTGTATTGGAGGCGTCCTGGGTGCATACAGCTGTTTCAAACATTGGCTGGATGTAGGACCTTAAATTGTATCACGAGGGTCCTGTCTTTTTGGCTCTTGGCTCTGCTCGTCTGTTTAGTTTGATTCTTCATTCGGACTCTATTTTGTGGGCACGATGGCTCTTGGCAGCTTCAGATTCAGATTCTCCCAGATGGAAGCTAAATAAGAAACCATTATTCCCTTTAACACTGGTAGAAAAGTCCCAGGCAGGACTCTGGTCTGGCTTTGGCCATGTTCTCATCTCTCAGTTGATAACTGTGGCCAGAGAGATGGGCACACTGACTGAACACACCTGGCTCTTGAGCTCATATCCAAGAAAGGAGACCCATTGCCAGAAGAAGGAGGAAGTGTACTGTAGAGTTAAACCAATACTCCAGCATGTTCTGCCTCATCATTTTTTATTTCTCTGTACTTGAAATTATTATTTCTAGTGGACAAAGTCCATACTTTCCTTCCTTTGGTACCACAGATTTATGCCTTGTCCTGTGTAGTCCCAGAATACTTACTATTCATAGAGCAAAGAAATGGTTCTATTTTATTGACTATAAGGAGACTTATTAGGATGAGAGCTTAAAAGTTATCACAGAGTTTCCTACTATAGGGTGGAATATACAGAGCCTGCTGCTACTGCATTGTACTGGCCTAGTAGCACTGGTTTGTGGTTTTTAATATCCATGGGACATGGAGAATAATTTTAAGTCCAAATTCCCATAATTGATGATATAAAAAAAATCTAGGGAAGATGTATGTAAAATACTTTGCCTACAAACAAAATACAAAACCAAAATAAAGCAAAACAAAAAATCAACAGGTGAAAAACCCAAGCCAAGCAAAACCTTCCTGTTACTGAACTCAGTTTCAGCTGCTCACCACTTGAGAGCCAGAACTTGAGAGGCAAGTGCTGACTGGAAAAGGAACAGTGGCTTTATTCTAAGAAAAGAATCAACACGTTAGGGGAGGCATTGTGTGATCAAAAGGTGAGAGGTGTGCTTGGGCTTGGAGGTCAGTTAAGCATGGAGGCCTCTGGGGTAAAGGTTAGTTGAAATAGAGCTTTCTAAAGGGACAAGACAAAAGGCCTCCTGCAGAGACCTGCTTCCATTCTTAGATGCCCTGTTGTCAGAAATACAGTCAATTGAACTAAGAGTTTCTGGAAACCTGAGCAAGCAGAGCCTTGTGGCAGCGACGGCCTGTGGAATCACAGAACGGTCACTAGTGTAAATGTTTTCACACTCACTGTCACCAATTAGTATAGCAGGAGCGAACTTCAGAGGCTGACGTCTGTGTGATTCCTCTCATGGTGGAGCTTCTAGTTTTGCCCAAATAGCTTGTTTATAGTAAAAGCTAATTGGAAGTAGGGTATTGAAGGAAATGATTACTTAATAAAAATAAAAAATACTAATATGCATCCTATGATAAAACGGGTCCAAGGAGTCAGAATTTCTGAGCCTCTTCAAATTGTATGCAAAATTCTGTGTTCCCTGAAATAGCTCTCTTATCCAGCCTAGTCAGGGTGTGGCTGAATGGTTATTTAAAAAAGACAGTTAAGGCAGGTAGCCATGACATGATACAGATATATTGTCAACTTTTATTTCAACTGAAAGTTAAATTGAACATTTATTCACAATATAAGGCCATGGCCCTTAGGTCTGAGTGTAGGTTGGCTGATTAGTATTCTTCATTGTCTTTCTTGTATGAACTACAACCACATTTCATTGTCTAAGTTTTCTATTTATGATATTTATTCTGGTTATCTATTGTTATGTAACAAATTATCCCCAAACATAGTAGCTTAAAACAGCAATCATTTTATTGTCTTTTATGTTTCCTGTGGGTCAGACTTTGGGAAGGAGTCTTTTGAGCAGTTCTGGCTTTTGGCAAAGTTCTAGAAGGGCATGTGGGATGGGAGAATTAATTTTTAACTCCAAGTAAGCCTAAACTCAGGATGTAATTAGTGTATTCACTTGACGCTGGTGTTGTTAAAAGTTACAACTATTTGGAAAACTCTGTATCAGCACTTATAAAGCTTGGAATTTACTTTAAAAATAAAATATCAGAAATAAAAGGCATATGCCAGAATATATTTATTATAGTAATCTTTTTCAAAAGCAAACAACAAAAACACAAAAACACACCAAAAATTTCACTTCTCTCCAAAAAACTCAACCCAACCCAATACAAACCAAACCAAAATAAGACAAAAAAAAAAAAAAAAAAAAAAAAAAAATCAACCTGAGTCCAGCATAGAACAAACATTAGAGTACAATAACATGATAGAATTTCCTGTGGGATTATTAAAAATGATCATTATGAAAAATATGTTAAATATGGAAAACTGTTTATATAAGTGAAAACAATGGACAGATAAGATAAAATATTATATACATTGTGTTTAATACTTTATAAAATACTTTTACATATAGAAGATAATATGCAAAAATAAGAACAGTTGTCAGGATGATTGATAAGGATATACAGATAAATGTAACTGAAATAGTTGTTAAAATGTTCTTTAAAGTTATTGTTACTAGTCACTTTGATTATCAATATAAATGTGTAATATTAAATTCTGTTTTCCAGAATTAGCATAATAACTTATAACTAAACAAAGAAAAGGCAATTTTATTTTTTAAAGTGTATTAGGATTTGAAATACATGAGATTTTTTTTGAGTTGCGAGCAAGCATGTATAGCTCTCTATTCTTGCTTATTCCCTTCTCTGACCTAGAACCTGAGGACGTGGGAGACAAACCACAGAAAGACTGCATTTCATAATCAGATTCTAGGGGCACGTGTCAACTACTCTAGCAGCAGATTTTTGCCCCATGGGATGTGTTGGATGTAGTTTTTCATATTGTTGTATTATTTTTCTGTGTTTGAAATATTTGCAATTGTTATCTGAATTTGAAGAAGGCACAAATAGGTGATTTCTAGTCTCTGAGAAAAGTAGTCTCTGGAGAGTGCAGTAGCTCCTGCCCTGGGATCAGAGGCCCAGGAGGGCTGCAATGGGTGCAGACCTCTGGCACTTCGCCTTAGCAGCATGCATCACATTCTTGAGCTCACTTTCTCCAAGGCTGACCTGACTGTGTGATTATTTTGAACTTTAAAGGCCATGGACTGGTGTCCCTGGCAGCCTGAAGTCCTTGCTGTTGGAGGAGGAATGAAGGATGGACACTTACACATCCTGGACATAAATACTGGGCAGAGCATCCAGACCCCAAGTACAAATTCACAGGTAAAGGTCTCCTCTGGAGTTTACATTGATTCTGATTGTCTAGAATCTTGTGAAAATTACTTATGATAGAGCACACCTCTCTTTACCTGCTGAGTCCATAGGAATTTCAGTTCTTAAGAATTTCTTTCTATAAAACCTCCTCATCTGTGAGTTGAAAGTTAATTTAACTTGTTTAACTTGTATATCCTTTTAGCCTTTTTTTTTTTTTTTTTTTTTTGCATTTCCCTTCCTTCTTGACTTTGACTATGAAACAGAGCAATCTGTCTGTTCCTGATAATGATCATAGTCCACTTAAATTTGTAGGTTCATTGCTCCTAAGCCTATTTGTGTATTTAGTCTTTTGTTGCCTTGGGATACATTTTCCTAGAACTAATGTAATTTCTCTAATACCCTTACCCCATGTGTGGACTGGAGGATGGATATGGACAGAGCAGACTGCTTAGAATCAGTTTAACATGTACTCATAATGAATCAGAAATTGTCATACTTCTGTATTTTTGGGGTCATTATTACAGATTTGTTCCCTCATCTGGCTTCCTAAGACAAAGGAGATTGCAACTGGCCAAGGTTCTCCTAAAAATGATATAACTGTGTGGGCCTGTCCTGCTCTGGACAGGTCTGGTGGATTTTTTGGTAAGTAAATAGGTAAGTAAAATGCCACGTGCCTGTTACAAAGTGAGTTGCTATTTGCGGAAACAGCCACGAGTGGAAGGTTGTCTCCATCCGGTTCCTTGGAGTGTACGTTTCATCGGAGGAAAAAGGCTTTCACCTGTCACACCTCAGGGAGTGTATACATGAGTGTTCCTGAATTTGACCAAGATTGTTCGCCAGTGATAACTGTCATGTCTTCTTTCATATGCATATGGATGATGCAGTGATTATTAGGGACAGGTTTTAAACTGTGTTTCTGAACTGTGAAGTTAGCATTATAACTCATTTTACCCTATTCTGAAGAAGAACCAGCAGTGCTGAAATGCACGGGAGGTGAGGAAATATGGAAAGGGTGAGGCATTGTTCTCTGTGGGGAGACCACTCCAAAGTGTGAGATTCTGGGGAGCCCCTGCCTTTTCAGGGCTGTTCTTTCTTGTTGTAGTTCTATCATCTTTTACTGGCAACTTCTTGAGAGCAAGACTCCGTGATGGAGATTAAGAACCAGGCCTTGTCCTCAAGAGTCTTAACTGCTCTTGGGTGCAATCTGAAATGTTACAGGGCATGAGGGTGAGCAGTCTCTCCTTCTACCTAGCCCTGGGAAACAGACAGGCAAAAGTGCTGGTTGATGAAGAAACAGAGCACTGGTATCCACTCTCATGTAGACTTCCAATTACACATCCTATCTTCTTCTTCTTGCCACTCAACTTGTCTTCTGGTCATCCTCAGAATTTATTTATTCAACATTTATTTATTAAGCATCTATACTTAAATTGGGGTGCTGGGGATATACATGTGAACCAGAGAAACAATAATATGCTTGCCCTCATGGAGCCTACACTTCTGTGGAAGGAGACAGATAAAAACCAAATACATAAAATGTTAGGTAGCAATGATACCATGACTCTCTTTGGAGATTCTGAGAACATTATTTGGCAACAACAAAACACCCTTAACAGAAAGACTTCCTGCTTCTGCTGGTCAGCCTGGCTGGAGCTCTGGTTAGCCTCAAAATGATTTTATGTCCTTCAGCTGTTATACTGTGTGACTTGGTAAATAAAAATACAGACAGCTCTTGTCAGAGCCACTTCAATGGCCGGCATGAGTGCAGGAGGAGCACAAGTTGATCCTTTGCATATTTTTGATCATAAGACATGCAATTCACTGGACCTTTTCAGTTTAGAGAATTATTTAAATCAAGCATTAAAACCCACTTTATAAAATTACAATTCTAGGAGCTAGACAGGGTTCTTCAGCTAGGTGGGTGCACTGATAAATACGTGAATCAATTTGCTGATGCTTGGAATAAAGAATGTACTTATCAGTGTATTTCCGTGTTTCTCTGGCTTTAACAAATTATATGTTTCTTAGTTTAATTCCTTGTGAATTTTTTCATTGATATTAGACAACAAATCCAAAGAGTACATTTAACCTTTTCTCCTTCTCTTTAGATGTTAATGGTTGAAGAAGATGCAGTTACTTTTGAACTCTTAGACACTACTTTCCATCTCTAACCCACTAGTTTCTTCTATATACAATATTTCCCAAAAGTGTTTAGCAGGAAGGTTGTTATACAAACACACACCATGTGGTCAGATAAATTTGGAAATTCTGGGTTGAACAAGAACAACTTTTTTTCCCTAAGGACATCTCAAAGTCTTAGATACATTATATGTACTGTGAATCTCCAAGAGGAGGTTATAGCACTCATTGTTTCACAAACCCATTTGGGAAATCTTTGTATGGGAGCATCTTGAGGTGCTTGCTTCATGAACACACTTCAGGGGGCACTGCTGCATGTTATGAGACTGCTGAGATCTTAGTCAACGTTTCCATTGTGGGTCAAGATCAGTATTTTTAAGAAAGAAATATAATAGTACAGAATGGAAAAATGGAAACATAGGTATTATTTTGTGAAAATTGTTACAGTCGTCAGTACATATACGTGACTATGTACGAGGTCACCAAATTAAATGTAGTTTTTACTCTGGGTTGTGGTAAAAAGTTTGGGAAAAAGCTCTTCTAGATTATGGTCATGCCCATAGTCATAATTCTCTGGGGGAAATTTTTATTTAAAGAAGCCTCACCCACCTGCTGCAGAAGAAAGATACCTTTTAATTCCCTCTCCTATGCCCCCAAGAGTTGTAATTTCTAAGCTTTGAAGCAGCAGAGGTAACTTTCTAGTCTATGAGCGATCTGTCCTTTGACTTGGTTTTGTCAGTTCAGAGCATGTGAATTAATATGCGGTCTCATTTATGGTTATAGCTGCATAAAAAAAACAAAGCTTTCAGTGCTTTCTGGAACAGTACTCTTGGAACATAGGGATGTAGATCCTAAAAGAGGACCTTTGTCTGAGATAAGGGGCGTTTCCCACTCACTAGTAAACTAAGATTGTCACGAATGTGAGAGGAGTATTTCAGGTGTGATTTTGTTTCCAATCCAGACACCATTTTCCTAACAAGGTCTGGAAGTAGCTGTTCACTTTTTAAGTCAAGATATTTTTCAAAGTCTACTCTGTAAAAGATTTGGGATTTTCTCCCCTCTATTATTTCTTTTTCCATTTTCTCTTCTTCCTTCCTTGTCATCTCAACAAACCACAATAAAGAATGAAAGTGTATTTATCACCAATTATATTTATTGAATAGATTTTTCTTTCTTAGGTTTAATTTAGAAGTGAAGAGGGGAGGGTATAGCTCAGTGGTAGAGTGCATGGTTAGCATGCATGAGGTCCTGGGTTCGATCCCCAGTACCTCCATTAATAAATACATAAATAAATATACCTAATTACCTCCCATGCCTCCCCTCTCAAAAAGTCTTAGTACATTAGTCTATATTTATCCTAACTAAATTAGGTTGATGTCCCTTTATATGGCTTTAATTTTTAAATTTTTCATTTAAAAAATAATGGACAGCAACCTTCAATAGAAAAAGAGATTCTTCTATTCTCTGGCTTTGGAGTGTGATCTAAATGGTTAAAGCATTGAATTGGATTCTGGTTCCGGCTCTGCCATTAACTAGCTGTGTGACCTTGAACAGGGTGTTTAATATTCTTAATTTTTTTCTTCATCTGCAAAATAAGAGGGCTGCATTGTATCTATAAATTAAAAAATTTATATGCACCAATCTGCCTAGGGCCAATCCCATGTCCCCTTGGGGGCGTGTGTGTGTGTGTATGTGTGTGTAAGCACACATGAAAGAGAGCACTGGGAGTGATGTGTAGATGGAAAAAGCTTGGAGTGTCTAAGAAATGTCTCCTTTGGGAATGTAATAGTGCATCATAGAACAAGATTATTTCTGAAATTCCAGCTCTCAGTTGAGTTGTGAGCAGTACAGTTCCAATAAGGAGGTGATCACCCACCTATTCTGATTTTAGTTGTGCCCCTAGACACCAACCCACTCAAAAACATATCCAATTTCCTTCTTTCCCCCATCCTCCCAGCCTTCCTCTGTGGGTCAGCCTTGTCTATTTTGGCCTGAAGATTTCGAAGCTTTCGAAGTTTTGAAAGTCATTGTTGGGTTAGGATAGGTTTTGCAAAGTATTTTTCCAAGGAACACTAGTTGCTTGAGATGCTCAAGTCAAAAGGACTCTGGTCAAATACATTTCAGAAATGCTGCCTATTTTAGCCTCTTCTCCCAAATATTTATAATGCATATAGCAGTCTTGAAATAAGGAATCCTGTTTAACTTTCTTAACTTGGATCTCCCAAATTAACATGAACATTAAAGGTTCTTTTCATTTTTAATACCTATCAACCTCATAGAGAACTATTGTTTCATGGAATGATCTTTGAGAATTCATCAGTTAGACAACAGAAAGAGGGGTACTGTCCCCCAAATTCCATATGAAACACTCATGTTTGCCTTGTGGGACAGATTTTTGGGTTCTTTCCCATTAGGTTGCATCACTTTATTTGATTGGCTTCTTGAAACTTAGGTCCCAAAGGGATGACTTTCAGGGGAAGATGAGAAGAGGGATGGGGTGCGTGGTAGGAGCACAGCCATGGTGATATGTGGGTGTTGGTGGATTAGAGGAGATAGAACTAATAATGGTGCAGGGAATGAGGGGAGTGTGAGCTAGAAAATGGCCCCCCAGAGGTATCCACATCAAATTCCCGGACCCTGTGAATGTGACCTTATTTGGAAAAAGGGTCTTTGCAGATATAATTAAATTAAAGATCTTGGGATGAGATCATTCTAAATTATCCAGATAGAACATAAATCCAATACCAAGTGTCCTCATAAGAGACATACAGAGTGAGAACAGACACACAGAAGCAGAGGCAATGTGACCACAGAAACCAAGGCTAGATTGATGTAGCCACAAATCAAGGATGGCCAGAAGCCAGAAGAGGTGAGGAATAGAATCTCCCCCAGAGCCTCCAGAGGGGCCAGCCCTGCCAACTCCGTGATTTTGGACTTCTGGTCCGTAAACTGTGAGAGAATACATTTCTGTTATCTTAAGCCATGCAGTCTGTGGTAGTTCATTACAGCAGCCTTAGGAAACCAACACAAGGGGGTTGTGCCCTGAGGGAGAAACAGTGAAACCCATCCTCGCCACTTTAGGGTGTGGCCCAGAGTCCACCAGTGGGAGTGCCAGCCCTGAGTGTGGCAGGTCTTTGGAGAAGCCCTTTATCCTGGGATGGGATTCATGGCCCCTGCTTAGGTTGATTCCCAGTCCTCAGCAGCCCTTGTCACATGGAACGTGAACTGTCTTTCTGTCTTCCCACAGGCCACAGAGGCAGAGTGCTGCACTTGGCTTTGAGTCCAGACCAGACCCATGTGTTTTCTGCTGCGGCTGATGGCACAGCCTGTGTGTGGAATTGCAGTCAGTCCCTCAGCCCCTCTCAGCCTCAGCTTCCTCATCTCTAAGCAAGGATAGTGATACCAGCCTTGCCTTCTCCATGGCGTTGTTATGAGGCTCAAATGAGATGGTGTGGTTTCGTGAAGTGAATGCCTGCTCCCCGACCTCTCCTCCTCAGGTTGCTTCATTTGCTCTGCTTCCACCCATTGCACTTCCCAGACATGGTCTTTGGCTCTGTTCTTCTCTCTCTGCCACCCTCCTCCTTTCCTCTTCCTCCTCCTCCCCTTTTCTTCTTCCTCTCTGTCTCTTCCTTGTCAGAGATGCAGTCATCACTGCTCCAGCCTCGTATTTCTGTCTGCTTCTAGATACTTCGTTTTTGATTGCGATTCCTTTCTGTCTTTAGCTCAAACTCAATACACTAAAAACACAACTTATTCACTTGAAAGATACTGATTAAAGTTCTACTCTATGTTTAGCATGCATATTATTTCCTCTCAAAATGAGGTCTTCCGTGGGACTCCCTTTCCCCTCTTCATGGTCTCATCCTTATCCTGGTCATCCCATCACTCAGGCAGCTCCTGATTATTCGGCTCCCTGTGTACTCAGTTTACCCCTTGTTCTCTCTTCTTTTGTTTCACCCTAGTCTTGTCTTGAATACCTGACCACCAGTCTATTGTAATAGCCTTCTAATTGGTTTTCCTGTCTTTATTCTTCTTGAGTCTCCACACCACTGTGAGTTAAGTTTCTAAAAGCACTGTGCTGATGCTCCCAGTCCCCTGCTCATACACTCTCTATGACTCCCCATTACCTAACTCCCTCGGCCTCAGCCTTGGAGTTCTGAGCACAGAACCTGAAGTTAGGGGACCTGGACTTAAGTCGGCTCTGCCATATACTGATGAAGCGACCTTGGGTATGTCACACCATTTGCAAGAATAGGAATTTGGATTTGATAACTGCTAAGGTTTCTGAATTCAAGGTTGACCAGGCCACTGTTCTATCTCCTTAATATTAATCCTCACTCACCTCCTATGTTACTCCCAGGCTAAGTCTTGTGATGTCCTGCCTTGTGCATTTGCTGGAGTTCCTCCTCCTTTCTTCCTTTTCTATGCACCTCCATATAAGTCTTAACCTCTTCAGGAAGTGTTTTCAAAAGTTGTTACCTGGGTTTGAATTCATGGCATCAGTCTGTATCACCTACTTGGTATTAATATACTATTCTCGTTGTTTTAAAAAACCTTTAATACTAAGTGAATCTTTGTTTATCCAAGTTTTAACATGCTTATTTCTTCCCCAGACAATTAAATGGAGGAGCTGAGGGAGCATATGTCATATTTTTTAGTACCCTTTAGAATGCTTTGCATGTGTCAGATAACAAATGTTGATTGATTTATTTGCTTTGTCATAAATGGTTTTTACTAATACATACACACACTCATAACATCATGCCTCAAAAAAAAAAAAAAAAAAGAACCCATAAAACAAACAAAAGCCTTGGTAATTGAAAAGCAGGATAGTAAATACAAGGGGCATTAGGATTCTCCTGCCAAACTAGTTTTAGTTTGCTAATATATTCTGTTCTTTTCCATTTGTTAACTCAGAACATCTGCTTGGTAGTGCTAGTAATTCTTGCCTTACAACATTTTAGTTCACCAAAAGCTGCAAATATGATACTTTCTTGCAATACATACTTTTCTTCTGTAAGATAATGGTTTTCATTTGATCTTCTTATTTAGCGAGGTATAAATTATAAGAAAAAATTTAGCAGGGAAAGGAGCAAAATGGTGAGACTGTTTCATTTCCAGCATCCCCCACCATTCTGATCTGGTTACTTCTGTCTTAATAATCTCATGACACTATGACATGACCAAAGATCACTCCTCTCACTTGGTATTGGTGTGTGAACAAGGAATCTCATTTAAGAAAAATAGCAGTAGATCTTTTACTGCTGTTAGGTTTGGTGGAAATCTGGAATATGGTTTCAGTAAAGAAAAAATGTGCTTATAGACAATACACAAAACAGAAGCCTTTGCTACAACTGATTTTTAAATTTTGTAATGTAAAATTTTTATTGAATAATAATTCACATATGGTAAAGCACATGAATCTTAAGTGTGTAGCTCAATGAATGTTTAATTTATGAATAGATTAAGATCAAGATCATAGGGATAGATCATCCAGATGAAGATATGAAAATTTCTTTCACCCCAAAAGACTGTTTTTTGTGCCTACTCAGTCAAAACCTCTCCATTATTCTAACCTCTGTCACCGTGGATTAGTTATGCCATCTGCCAACCTTCTGATAAATAGAATCATACAGTAAATCATACACAGTAAATTTTTGTCTGGTTTCTTTTACTCAACATTGTCTGTAAGATTAATTCATGTTGTTACGTGTAACTATAGTTTGTTCTTTTTCATTACCGTGTAAAATTCCTTTGTATAAATGTACAACAATTGTTTACCCATTTTATTCTGGGTGGATATTTGAGTTATTTTCAATTTTGACTTTTAAGAATAAAGCTGCTATAGACATTCTTGACACACTTTTGGTGGGAAAAAGCCCTCATTTCTGTTTGGTATATACCCAGGAGTGGAATTGTTAGGCCACAGCCTAAATGTTCACTCAGTTTTAATACACACACCGCTGTCACTTTTCCTAAGAAGCTGTACCCATTTACACTTCCACCAGCAGTGAACGATAGAGTTCCATACAACTATTTTAAAGTAGATTTGCAAAATCGATAATAAATGTTGCCAATAGGAAATATTCCATCCATCCTCTTATTGCTGTTAAAATCCTAATTAGGGGTTACAGCGGCTACCTAAGATGTCACAGTGACTCTCTTAGAGCATCTCTTTTAGATATTAGCACGAGAGTTTACTTTCTAACATAGGGGTTTCTCATCCCAGCTGCATATTAGAATCATTGGGGGGCTTATATAAAGAATACTTTGTCCTGGGTCCCATTGAATTAAATAAAAATTTCTAGTGGTGAGGCCTGGGCATTGGACATTTTAAAGAGCCTGGTAAGTCTAATGGGCAACCATGGTTGAAAACCAATGTACCAATATTTTGGGGTCAGCCTTTAAGCTATGTTCCTTCATTTGTTTTAAGAAGCCAAGTAAGAGTAGTGTTGCTGTATGTTCTTAGTTTGGATATAGCTTGTGTGTGCCTATATATATATATTTATGTATATGTATATAAATGCACACACACATATAAAATTTATATTCCCAAAGGAACTGATAGAAATCAAAGGAATCTATTTACACAATCACATCTTGAAGTGGCTACTGGGCTGATGACTATCTACTACCTTCAACATGCTGGATAAACATCCTGGGTTTTTTTCCCAAAGAAAACTTTCAGGCCATGATTCAACACTCACACCCTGGCATGGGATGGCAGCCACTGTACCCACCATGTTGATTGGACCTACCCAGGCTCAGGAACAAAGAGAACCAAGAAATCACCTAGATAATCTAAGGCCTAAATTCCAACTCCTGAGAAAGGAGGCTGGCTTTCTGTTGCATACTTTTCTTGGCTAACTAAGCACCTCATTAATATCCCCTGGAATTTTAATTCCTATTTCTCACCTGCTTTTGGAAAATACTATGAGGATCTTGTATTTCTACTTCTCCCATCAACTCAGGTTCTTGCACATAAATCTGAATGGCAGGTGTTGATGTGGAACAATGGCCTTTGAAGGACAAATTTAATTCCTTTTAACCCTAATCCTCCAGATTGGCTGTTTCTGTTCCTGGCAGAATTGCTGAGTGCTCTGCTGTACTTGTTCCCAGCCTGACCTTAGTGTCATTCCTCCTTAGTCCCATTGAATCAGTGAAGTGAATACTTCAAGCAAAGTTTGTGTGTCACTTGTCACTGTGTCATGGATGACACAGGTGACATTGGTCCCTTGATCTCTCCTTTACATTATCCACATTATTATCTCTATATTATCTTGCTTCACTTTGCTGGTCAAGATCTACTCGCTAAAAATTAAAGGAAAGAAACAGGTCCAGTGATACCAGTTGGTTTTATTTATGATAAAATTAAGAAGTGACAGCAAGTGAAATGAAATACAATTATCTAAACTGCATGCTTCACAGTCTTAACTATCCAGTTGAGGAATTTCTTTGAGAGAAGAGTATAGATGCCAGGTCCTCGAGGGTCCCCGCATTTCCCTGGAATGCCAAAGGAGGTGATGCCTCTGAGGGAACCGTCACATATCAAAGGGCTTCCAGAATCTCCCTAGGGGAAAGCAAGAGGAATAGTGGATACCGGTATTAACCACGACCACTAGCAGAATGGAAGCAATTCCATTTAATGTGGAGCATTTAAGCTGAAGATAAGACCAACCTTGACTTACTTGATAATTAGTGCTTAAAAAATCAAAATGATCGGGTATATTTTAATATTTTCAAGTTGGTTTTCTAGATTTGTCTAAAGAACCAGTGAAGATTGAAATGAGACATGTATTATT
Source organism: Camelus ferus (assembly GCF_009834535.1). Lineage (NCBI taxonomy): Eukaryota > Metazoa > Chordata > Mammalia > Artiodactyla > Camelidae > Camelus > Camelus ferus. The sequence continues at coordinate 35,618,226 of NC_045698.1, read as the reverse complement.
GTTTGAATTATCTACTAATTTTGAGACATTCTCTGCTTTAGAAGGAAACTCTCTTGGCATTTTCTCAAAATGCTTAATAATTCAAGGGATAAAATAGTCAAATGCAGATGGGACACTGAGGGAAAGAGTAAAAACCATGTTTTCTTGTTCCTCCGGCAGATAATTGTCTTCCCAAAGGAACAAAACCAAAGCAATCTTTTCCTTCATTTTCTCAAATAGACAGCGATTGCTCTCTGAGGCTCCTTTGAGAATCCAGTTGGAAGCCGCTGGAAGTCAGTGATTACACTTTGGAGCTGCCTGGCTCCACCAGCAGGGAGGCTTCAGTTAGCTGTAGGTCCCTGCTTTATATTCTTGTGACCGAGCCACCCAGTGTGTGACCTTGCATTCTCTCATGGAACTCTAGAATCAGTATATTTCAATGTGTTTAACGTTGAAGTCCTGATCGGTGGTTTCCCTGCTTTGGCTTTAGGGAGGACTGGTGGGGCCAGATGGTGGGCCATTGAGGCTTGTAAATAGAGTTCTGCAAATGCAAGGCTCTGCGGAACCAGCTCCATCCCAGTGAGGTGAGGAATGACAAGCCAGGACTCAGAGCTTACACCTTGTCACATGTTCTTCTACCCTTGTCTTTAAGCAGATCCCTGTCCCAGCCCTTCTAAGGGGATACTGGCAAGGAGGCTTCCATGATCTCTGGTATGGGTCATGCTTGGAAGTTGTTTCCTGGGGGCTGAGCTTGGTTCTAGGAGGTCTATCCTGAGATCTTCAGTCAGTCTTGGGAATGCAGGCATTTCAGACTTGCCTGGTTAAAGGGCAGAGGAATTTTGGGGGGGTGGTTACTGAGGTAGAGAAAAGGCACTGAAGGCCCTAGAGGTACCCTGACTTCAACTCTCCTGTTATATATTTTTTAGTTTTGATATATTAATATGAAAAGTGGAAAAAATTATGTATTTTTCAGTTTCATATATTAATATGAAAAGTGGAAAAAATTGTTTCTCAGTGGTTTTTGATATGAAATCAAGAAGATGTAGTAGTTCAACCCATGCACTAGCAATGAACTTGCTATTTTTGATGAACAACTCACCTGAGCTGAGAACATGAATTTATATGACTGGAGTTTTATCAAACTCCTTTGAAAAAGTGCTAGGACCCTGTAGAAGTTAATGCCATGACAAGACAAAGCATGAATTTATGTTCTCTATATCTGCATGAATTAGTCCAACAGCTAAAATTTGGGGTCCTATTTCACTTACATCGCAGGAGTCTTTTCCACCTTTGAGTGTTCCAGCACAAATCATATTCAGTCCAATCACAGGTTGATAATTATAATGCCCTTGATCATTGCAGATTTTTCTGTCTATGACAGTGACATTGACTTCTCTCAAAACATCAGACGCAGGTGAATTATTGTGAAACTTTCCCCACCCTGCAACTCGACACATAGTTCCGGGCTTCACATCATCCCCTACTTTAGGGAGATGAAGGATAGCCACATTTTTATTAATTGTTGCTTTTTTGTTTAGCTGTTGGAAGACAAGCAAAAAGAGTTACAGAAGGAGATAATTAAAAGTGTCACATTTTAATTTAAATTCTAGCCCAACCCTCAGGGACCCCCTTATGCAGCTCTAGTCTGTATCTATAGGGACACCCAGAAAGGTTTCCACATAGGTGGCCAGATTGTAGGTGCTTCTGTGACTTTTAAATCAATCAAAAGTAATAATCAAAGGTTTGTACCTTTAGAAGTTTAAGATCACCCTCATGTGTGTCCTGGTCATAGCATGGATAGGGAACCTCTTTCTTAACAAACATTATCTGTTTTTCAGGCTCTTTCTTGGTTATTGAGTGAGCCCCAAGAATGACCCGGGATTTTTTGTTCCTGAAAACAAAGACAACACTGTTAATTTGGTTTAATCTTTAAATCAGGATATGAGCATATTATGTGCTGATCAGTTTCATTGTCCCATTTGTAAATATGCTTGCTGTGGAAATACTGGTTTGTGGCTCAGAAAAAAATGTGTACCTTAAAGAATAAAAAGTAATTTGTTTACAAATGTATCATCAGAATCACCTGCAGCTTATTTATAACACGCTGAACTAGGTTCATTGAAAAACAAATAATAAGAGAATTCCATGGCAGCGAAGCCAAGTCTTGGGATTTTTGTTGGGGTTTTAGTACTGTACCCTCCCAACCCTGCTTTAGTTGTAATAGAGAATTGGGTTCTAGATGACTAGAAAACAAGAGGTCTCAGTAGTCTAGAGACAAAAGCAAGACACTTAATAGATGTAGACTAATGCAATGAAGAAATCTTTGTGAAAGAACAACAAACTTAAATGGGAAAACTTTCAGAAACAGATTGCTTAGTGGAAGAACTGATTTGCATGGTATTGAGTATGTGTATATTGAGTGGATGGTGGTCTGAAGAAGGGGCCCAGGATTCTTTTACTCCTCCATGCTAAAGGTCATTTTGGTTAATAAAATCAAAATACTCTCTGATGTATTAATGATTAAGGCCATTATCATTCACAACGTAGTATGAACTACACCAACCATATATTCACACTGCCGTTTTTCCATTACACAGCTGATGTTAGTCTCACTTAAGACACTAGCACAGTGCTTTCAGTAGAGTACATTGTGATGATGAAATGGTCTAAAGGTCTGCACTGTTCAGTATGGAGCCTCATGTAGGCTGCTGAGGACCCGAAATGTGGCCAGTGAGACGGAGGAACTCAATTTGTAATTTGATTTAGTTTTAATTAATGTAAGTAAATATATATTGCCACATGTAAACTTACATAGCCAATATGATAGTGGCTATCTTAATAGACAGCCCCGTGTTTAGAGGCTTGATTTAAGGAGTAACGCCCAGCCCTGACAGAGGTTAGAAGTGGTTGACAGCAATTAAGAGGTGGCTGAAAGTGAAAGAAGTTCATAAGAAAAACAGGAAGGCATTCAAAAGAAGCTTTCTCTACTTGACAGCTGTGCTCGGGTCCCTGAGTGGACCGAAGTGTTCACCCTTCCACACCATCGTGAAGTCAAGACCGGAAGCAGCAAAAACTTGCAGCACCTGAACCCCGTGGCTCTAGAGGAGATCTACAGAAAGAGTCTGGATGCTGCTTCCTCATTGGTCTGATTCTTTGGGGCCGAGCCTGGACTCAACTCCCTGTTGGAGCAGACAAATTGCCAAAGATATAAGTGATGTGAAGATCTTGTGGTTTTAGTGGTATTTACTCTATTCACTAATATTCCCCCAAATTAGACTATCTCTACAAACATTTTTTAAAACCCAAGCACTTACAGGACACAGTGAGCTGCAGTCAATACCCAGTCTTTTGCAATCAAAGCCCCGGCACAGATGTCTTTCCCTTGAAGCAGCACCATGTAGGGTCTTGAATGAGGAGTCACTTGATTTCCTCCAATAATTTTTATAGAGAAATCTGTTAAAAATTAAAAAGAAAAAGGCAAATCATATCAGTGCCCACCCCAAAGAGCTCTACCGAAAGCCATGTTTCTAAGAAAACTAGACATGATTTTCCCACTTAGAGAGGAAGGGAGATGAGAGCATCCTCCCCACCTTCCATGTGGATTTCAAATATCTGAATGTAAATCCCATTTGTGTTGGACTCACTGAGAAGGCCCTGCCTTTTCACCCACAGAAACCATGCTGTTGGCAGTTTCAGGGATTAACAGGCTGAGAATCTGTCACAACCACTGAGCTCAGGCCTCAGGGCTTGCAGAGGGCAGACAGCTGTGCATTGGTCTCTACCAGTAACCATTGCTTTAGGAGCTGCTGGTGATGATGGCAACCTTGTGTATCCTCCCACCCCTCTCCCTTTCTAGCCAAGTATTAACCTGGGTAAGCAGAGTGGCTTTTAGAAGCCTGAAAGCTGCCCTTTTCACCCCAAGCCCTTGCAAAACCCAACAGCTTAGAAACTAATAATAGCATCTTTTAGCTGTGACCCTACCCATGAGTTCTTTGGTTATTCTGAGACTTCTGCTTATTGAAGTTTGCATTCCCTCATTCATAAATTGAGAAAATAATATCTATTGTACCTGAAGCTCCCCTTCCATCCAGATTGAACCATAAGGTTTAATCTAAGCCCTTTTCTAAGGAAGGGAGGAGAGAAGATTCTCTAAGGAGAGGATTCTGCCTTAGTCAAATGTCCTTGGTGGTAGACCAGAAGTATAGATTCATTATTAGAGAATAGTAAGACCAAAGCACATGGCAAACCATCCACGTTGCCTGAGAGGCTCTTATGCTCTTGTGACACACTCTCAGCACTCCACCTTCCTATACCAGATGTTCTTGGAGTCTCCCCAAACATTTCTCCTCGCCACTGGCTGAGAACCATGCTTCCTTAAATAGGGCACAGTGCTTGTTACCCCATTATTAAAACCAACTCATTGCTGGATTTACACTAAGTCTTAAATGATGAGAGTGGGGGACGGGGAAGAGAGTGTCCAGAAAAGCTGTAATTCCCAGAAGGTAGTTGGGAAGGGGAAGTCCTAGGCTCTAGAACTAAAATCATAAGGAACTTAGAGAAACCAAGAGAACTTCATCCACATCTCAATTTTTTTCCTGGGATGGATCATGAATAGATGCACCTTTGGACCTTTTGGGCTGCAGAAACCATAACTCAATAGAATACTCCCTTTTGCAGAGCCCTGTGTTTAGTGAGTACACATGCCACCTCAAAAAAGTCCACATGTCCTGCAACCTAGCAGGGTTGGCAATAGAGTTCAGAGCAGGCAAGAAGCTTTTAAAATTAGCAATTCTTGATCTACCCAGAATCAAAATAAATTAAAGTCACTGGGGTTGGGGCTAGGACGTCAGTATTGTTTCAAAACCCTCCAGAGGATCCTAATTTGTAGGAGGATTGAGACTAGCTGTCCAGAGCATCAAGTCTGGCTTTGCTGGGTCTGTTCCCTTTATGAGCCCACACAGCTCTCTCTGACCACAAGAAACAAAATGGAGCAGAACTATTTATTATTTATAACTTAGATGACTGATTTCTTGAATATGGGTAAGCACTTTTGACTGTCATTTACGGTTGGATTACCTCATTGTGTTGATTCTTATTTTGTGGTTGGCTTTATTCCTTTGATAACTATGTAAGTTTAAAAGCTAAAGCTTTTAGTGAGCTTTTTTGAGATGGCATGTGTGCTCACTAAACACAGTTGTTCTTAGAAACAATGATCAGTACACATATGTAAACTAAAAAAATGTGCAGTATATTTATATATGTATTTGCGTGCAATATATTGTATATGTGCAGTCAAATTGTAACAATTCTACCTAATAAAACTGAAAAATGAGAAAAAAAGTTGGTAATAAGGAGCAAAAAAAAAAAAAAAGATATAATTGGATTTTTAAGATCTGCTCTGTTTTCTCTCTGTGATAGTGAACTTAATGTGCCCGAATATAGTCATGCTATATACCATGCTTACGGTGCTCTGCCCATCCTTTGTTCCAAATGTCCTGCAACCTTGTTATTGCTAAAATTTCTTCTCATTTTTAGGTTAAAGATAAACCAGAGAACTTCTTTGAGAATTCTGGTAAGATAGATTGTTGCATCAGCCCCTGCCCACCACTCCCACCTCCAAAGCTGCTGAGCCCTGGGGGAAACTCATGGCTGCTCCACCCTTGTCAGCACAGTTCAGCCTAGCCCCAGAGCAGAAAAACTGCCTAGAAGGTTTTTAAGACCACCAAGAGCTACCCAGGGGCCATTACCCTTCTAGTGATAATCCCACGGCTTTTACAACATTTCAAACTGATGCTCATGCAGCTCACACAAAACCAGGCATGTTGTTTACTACTTCGTACCCCAAAGAATTAGCTTAACACGAAATACTATAGCACCAAAGAATCTATGTGGGGATGTCCCCAGTGTCCTAATGTATTCCTAAGGAAACACTAGCCTAGAGAAACCGATAAGAATTCAAATCATTCCTGATGTTTTGAGGGGTGTCTAGCTCAGGTTTGTTTTAATTGTCTTTAAGACTCTCTGCATTTTCTGCAGCAAGAAAGACTGAGGCACCACTATTCCTTTCCTGAAAGGTACTATTTGTTTTCCTAATGTAAGAGTTCTCTGTTTGTTTATCTACCTGTTTTTACATTGGCAGTTTTCAAGCCACAAATTGAGGGCCATAAGCACTGGCTGTTCTGTTATCTTTCATAAAGAAATTTTAAAGAAGAAAGAAGGATGTTTTTCCTTCTAAAATAAAGACATATTTAGAATCCCAGAAAGAATGTAAAGGCTTGGCAGGGTGGGGTGGGGGGAAATCTCCTCTTAGGACACTTAGCTGATATTGCCAAAAGTTCATTGTGATCTGCTCCATTTTACTTAATGGTTATAATGGAAATGACAAGAGTCAGTCTTACCTTCAGGAATGAGAAGGAGAAAAATGACCACTGAGAGAGTGGCTGCCGGAAAGGTAGAGTTCCTCATTATGGCTGGTGCCCCCACGTCAATCAATGAGAAAAGCTGTCTTCAGTTCTTGACTGACTCTTATTTATATACCGAGAGTACGAAGAATGTGGTTTCCTTTCTTTTCTTTCTTTCTGATTTCAAAGTTGAGTGTTAGGAAAAAAATACAAGTGAGAAGAGTGAATAATCACTCGATACCAGCAGATGTGTTTCCTTGGCTGGGGCTGAGGGAGAGGGTTGTAATTCTACAGGGAGGGTGGGGACAAGGGGACCTTGTTGCCATCAGAACACAGTACACAAGAAGAAACCTTAAATGTCTCAGCTGGCATTTCGAGGATTCTAGTTTTCATCATCAGCAGTATCATCTTCTGTGTTCATGAGTAAAAACTCTTCAAAGACTTAAATTAGAGCTTTAAAAAAGTCCTAAAAATTGGTCGCCAACCAAGTATATTTCTAGTTATCTTTTTTGGACTATGTAAGGAGTAATTGGCCAAGGGCACGTGGAAATGCAGGAAGGAGCCTTATTTATTCAAAAGCTCCTGCCTGGATTTTCCTTGCCCACTTGGTGGATGATAATTGATTGTGCTTCTGTCTGGACTCTGGCAGGTGAGGGCAGAGGCCGCTAGGGGTAGGGAGTGTTGGCTATTTCCAGCCCTCTGATTGTGTTTCCCCTGATTGTTTGATTTTACAACTTATGACATATGAAAGTGTCTCTGAGTTTCCCCTACCTCCCTTCCTCTCTTCCTTCTTTCCCTCCCTTCCTCTCTCTCCTGCCTGATCTTCCTTCTTTCTTTCAGGAGTTAGCTAAGAAAGGAAAAGGGAAGTCAGAAGCAGCTATTTTGTTCCAATATTGGGGAACATCTCACTCTAAGAAAGATTAACCTCAGTCCCTGAAAGAACAATGTTCAGTATGCTTTCTACTAGGAATGTCTTTAGCTCTTTCTCTGAGCTGAGGATGTGGTCTTCATGAAATTACATACGTATATATGGTCATATGTTCGATCACGCTGTTTGGTGTGAAACCAACCATCCCCAGACTTAACACCCTGATGACTTCAGAACCAGAGGATGCTTTTTCAGAAATCACATGACGTTGGAAGGAAGCCCTACTGAGACCCCTATGTTTCCTTTTCCCAGGTATTACTAGTGCATCAAAGATTAATTATTTTCAGTAAAGTGGTGGGATACCCTACTTCTGGTTCTGGTTAATAATTTTAGTGCAGACTTAAAAAAAATCAAACTTTGATCTACTACAACTGCTAAAAATTTCATAAAGGAAACATAGACAATTCTGTTTCTTTTTATGTAAATGTGGTTACTATTCCTCTATTCATGGTGACTTTTGATGCTTTATGAGATTTAATTTTACACACTATGAAGTTCGTTCATTTGAAATATATAATTCAATGGCTTTTGTATATTCACAGGGTTGTGCAACCATCACCATAATCTGATTCTAGAACATTTTTATCATTCCCTGAAGAAGCCTCATACCCATTAGCAGTCACTCTCCATTACCCTCCTCCCCCACTCCCCTACCCTAGGCAACCACTAATCTACTTTCCATCTCCTTAGACTTGCCTATTTTGGACATTTCCTATAGATAGAATCATACAATATGTAATCTTTTGTGACTGACTGTTTTCACTTATCATAATGCTTTTGAGGTTCATCCATATTGTAGCATGTATTAGTGCTTTATTCCTTTTTATTGCCAAATAATATTCCGTCATATGGATATACCACATTTTATTTACTCATTTAGCAATTGATACATATCTACTTTTTACCTATTATGAATAATATGGTTATGAACATTTATGTACAAATTTTTGTGTGGACATATGTTTTCATTTTTCTTGGGCAGATACCTAGGAGTGGATTCTTGGGTCATACGGTAGATATGTTTAACATCTTGAGGAACTTCTAAACTGTTTTCCAAAGTGGCTGCACCATTTTACACTCTCATAACAATGTGTGAAGGAACCAATGTTTCTACATTATTGCCAATAGCTGTTACTATTATTATTTTTGTAGTTGCTCTCTAGTGCATGTGAGGCAGTTTCTCATGATAGATTTGATTTGTATTTCTTTAATGTCTAATGACAAATGTTGAGCTTCTTTTCATGTGTTTACTAGATATTTATAGATTTTTTTTTTTAATGGAGGTACTGGGGATTGAACTCAGGATCTCGTGTTTGCTAAGCATGTGCTCTACAACTGAGCTATACCCTCCCTCTACTAGACATTTGTAGATCTTATTTGGAGAAATGAACATTTAATCATTTTTGCCTATTTTTGGATGGGTTTATATATTTTTTAAATTATTGAATTGTAAATGTTCTTTACATGTTCTGGATATGAGTCCCTTATAAAATATGTGATTTCTAAATACTTTCTCCCAGTCTGTGAGAAGCACAAAAGTTTTAAATTTTGATGAAGTCCAATTTATCAACCTCTTTTATCACTTGTGTCTTTGGTGTTACATCTAAAAAAATCATTGGCTAACCCAAGATCACAAAGATTTACTCTTAGATCTTCTTTTAAGAGTGTTATAGTTTTATTTCTTACACTTAGGTCTGTTTTTTAATTAATTTTTTTGTATGATTTGAGTTCATTTTTGTGCATGGTTTGAGGTTGGGGCCCAACCTCATTCTCTTGCATGTAGATATTTAGCTGTCCCAGCACTGTTTCTTAAAAAGACAATTCTTTCCCCATGGAATTGTCTCGATCCCTTTGTCAAAAGTCATTTTGCCACCAATGTTAGAGTTTATCTCTGGACTCTCAATTCTTCAACACTATCTTTTCTTATGCCAGCATCACCCTATCTTGATTACTGCATCTTTGTACAAAGTTTTGAAATTGAAAAATGTGTCCACTAACTTTCCCACTAACTTTGTTCTGTTCTAACAATCTTTTCCAGATGTTTTGACTATGAAATGTAAATTTAAAAAATTGTATGTGAAGACTATTTCATTCCAACTGTGAATGAGCCATTGCAACATCGTAAGCCAGTAGTTCTCAAAATGTGGTTTGTGGACCCCTGGGGGGTCCTGAAACATTTTCAGGACTCTGTGAGATTAAAATTATTTCTGTAATAATACTAAGACGTTGCTTAATTTTTCATCTGTCTGTTGACATTTTCACTGATGTCACAAAGGCAATGATGGGTAAAACTGCTGGTGCCTTAGCACAAATCAGTGTGGTGGCACCAAACTATACTAGTAGTCACTGTATTCTTCATTGTCAGCCACTTTCAGAAAAGAAAACCAATACCACTTAAGAATGTCTTTGATGAGACAGTAGAAACAACAAAATTAAAAAAAAAAATTAACACATCTTTACTCTACCTTTTAAATATTCTATTGATGTGGGAAGTGTGCAAAATATGTACGAGGCACTTAGGCTGCATATTAGAGTGCGGTGGTTGCTTTGAAGAAAAGCACTAGCGTAATTGAGTTGCGAACTGATCTCTTTCATGGAATACTATTTCTATTTGAAAAAATGCTGACAGACAAAATATGATTATTCAGACTTGGGTATTTGATAGGCATTTTCTCAAATATGAATGAAGTGAGCTTGTCACTTTAGAGAAAACAGCTGACAATGTTTGTTGCTGATGATAAAATTAGAGCTTTCAGGTGAAAAGTAGAGTTTTGGGGACATTTGTGTCTGCTATCACGAGCTTAACATTTTCTCAACACTTAAGGACTTTCCCAGTGAGACAGTAGTGATATTAAAAAATGCGTTTTCAAAAATATTGTGTAATGAATGTGTCAAAATTTGGAACTGGAAAATCTACATAACTCAGGGAATCAATATTTTTGAAAAGAGCAATGCATGCTGATACGTGCATTTGCATTTGAATTTGCTGTACTCTCTCCACGGTAGTAGAGGAGTGAATCAGCTATTGGGGGAAAAGGCCTGGAATCATATTGATTAATTAGTTACACAAATATTTATCGAATGCTTATTAGTTGCCAGACACAGTGCTAAATGCTTGGGGTAAGAAGCAAAGGTGATTAAGACAGAGTTAATCCTTGCTATGATGGAGTGTAGAGTCTGCTAAGGAAGACATTTATAAATATAATGATTTTAAGTTGTTGTTAAGTATCGTAAAGGAAAAAAATTGGGTGCTGAAATGAAAAATACTGGCGCAAAGTCTGTTCTAGAGATGGTGATCAGAAAAGGCTTTTCTGAGCAGCTGACGTTAAAGCTGAAACCTGCCAGATGAAGGGGTGCCAACCTGAGAAAACCTAGTTAGTGGGTGAGTGAGTGTGTATGCAGGTGTGAGAGTGCCTGTAGAGGTGGGGTGTATGTGAGCGTGTGTGTGTGTGTGTGTGTATGCGCGCGTGTGTGTGTGGACCCAGGGGAGACTATCAGCACAGCCTGAGTGGAGTGAGTGAGGCAGAGAGGTTACCTTGTGCAGGGCCTCGTACACCGTGGTAAGTTCAGATTTGTTCTAAATGTTTGTGAAAAGGCCTCTGTTATAAGACTTTTTTAAAAAAATGTAGGTACTGGGAATTGAACCCAGGACCTCATGCATACTAAGCATGCACTGTACCACTGAGCTATACCCTCCCACCGTTATAGGGTGTTTTGTTTACACCGTTTTGGAGCTGGATGATGCTCTCATCCACTCCGCTTGTGACAGATTGAGGAGATGGAGGCCCAGGGAGCGTGAATGGTGGCTTTAGAGTCCTGTGATGAATCAGGAGCAGAGTGAAGGTCAGGACATCTCGCCCAGGTTCATTGCTCTTCTTACTGTACCAGTCAGGGATGCAGATGAATAACTTCTGTAGCTGGGCTTCTGCTTAGAGAAAGTACGGTCCACTTCATACAAATTATCTTAGTGTTCTTAGTGGGGGATTGCTTAAGGCTGAATGCCTTGTATATAACAGGCATTCAATATTTGGAATTGTCTCATTAGATACACAGAAATGGCTATTTCTACATATTTTAAAGAAGAGGATATTTAGAGTTGGGGAGGGAAAGAGAAGGAAAACTGACATTTAAGAGACTATTTTTTTGTAAGTAAGGCTTCTGAACTGCTCCAGGCTTCAGCATCCTTCTCTACATAGTGAGGGAGAGAGTTGGGCTGGAGGCTCTCTGGGGCCCTTCTAAGCTTAGCAGTCTATAGTATACAAGGTCCGTGTGTGGGTTTCTGAAGCCACCCTTTTGATCACTTGGGGTTGTTTTGGCATGGGCCTTCTGCATGCTGGGTTTCAGTGAGTGGAGGTTGCTAGGTGTGCCTTCCAGGCACTGTACTTTGAACAACATGGGTTTGAATTTCAAGGGTTCACTTATATGTGGATTTTTTCCACTGGATATGTACTATAGTACTACATGATACAAGATTGGTTGAATCTGCAGATTCAGAACTAGGTATGGAGGACCAAATATAAAGTTGTCCTCGATTTTCCACTGTCCAGAATGTGGGTGCCCCTAGCCCTTGCCAATGTTCAAGGGCCAACTGTACAAACAAAGGTCAGGGTAAATGGACAGGGAGCACGAATTGGAGGTGTGTGCACTGCGACTTTAAACAGGGAAATTTAGGAAGGTATGTTGAGAAAGTGACACTTTAATCAAGATTTGAAGGATAGTACGGTGTTAGTTATGAAGGTATCTGGGGGAAATTTTCAGGAATAGGGAAAAGCCTTAAGTGGGTTCCTGGTGAGTATCAGGAAGAGCAGGAAGGCCATTGTGGTTGGAGAGAGTGAGTGAGGGGAGCACAGAAGGAAATGAAATATGTTGGGAGGAGTGTTGGGAGACAAAACTGTTTGCCTTGTGGGACACTGTATGGACTTTGCCCTTTCCCCCGAGAAAAACGGGAGCCATGACAGAGCTGTGAGCAGGGGAGAGACATGAGCTGAAGTGCTTGGACAGGATCACTTTGGCAGCTATGTGGGGAGCAGACTGAAAGGGAGAAAGTTGGAAGGGTAGGAGGTGATTGCAGTGATTCAGGATGGAAAGGATGGTGGGCTGGACCCAGCAGGCAGCAGCAGTGGTTGTGAGAGGTGGCCAGATTCTGGATGTATTTTGAAGGTGGGGCAGGTAAATTCCCTTGCAGAATGGATGTGCAGCGTAAGAGAGACAGACATCAAAAAGACTCTAGAATTTTTGGTCTGAGCTATTGGGAAAATGAAGTTGCCATGAAATAAAATGGGGAAGTCTAGAGTTGAGGCAGCTTTGAAGGGGAGGATAAGAGGTCTGCTCAGGACAGGTTGTGTATGAGATGACTACTAGGCATCTGAGTGGAGTTGTAGGGTAAGGCGGCTGGCTATGGCAGCCTGGATTTAGGGAGATCTTTGAGCTAAAGACAGATTAGGGAGTTATTAGCATATAGATGGCACGTTGTCTCTAGAGTCATAGAACCTGGATGCCATTGGAGAGGGAGTGACGGTCCCAGGATTTAGCTGTGGGTCACTCCAGCATGAAGAGGTAGAAGAGGATGTTCCAGCAATGGGGACTGAGGAGGAGGGACCTGTGAAGTAAGAAGAGGGCCAGGAGAGTGTGGTGTGCTGGAAACTGAGTGAAGCCAGTGTTTCACAGAAGAGGAAGAGCTCAATGGTCAAATACTTCTGGGAAGGCAAGTAAGAGGGGACTGAAAACTGACCATTGGATTTAACAAGGTGAAGCCCTTGATGAGCCATTTCTGTAGAGTGTGGGGCAAAAGCCACGTGGGAGTTTCAGAGAGAATGGAAGGAGAGAAACTGGAGTAGGGACACCTCATTTGAAGAGTTTAGACACAGAGCAAAGCAGAGAAACCGGGAATTGACTGGAGAAGAAGTCTTGTTTTCTTTTTTCTTTTTAATATGGGAAGGATAAAAGCATGTTTATATGCTTATGGGAATGAGAAAAATTGAGGCCATGGTGGGGGTGGGGAGGGATGCAGAGTCGCTGGAGCTGATGTCTTTGAGTAGGTGGAAGTCCATGTTGCAGCGTGCTCTTAGCTCAAGCGCTGGAGGCCTAACCCATGTACCCAAACCTGGAGGAGATGGACGTCTAAAATGGAGAGCAGATTTATCACACTATTGTGTGACAGAAAATGGTATTTTTTGTTTGCTTTGGGCACATCCTCTTTCAAAGCACATCAGCTTAAAGGTAGAAGGTCGCTTTGTTACATAGGATTTTATAACTCCCCTAACTCCCATCCCAAACCTGGGTATTTTCTTCCAGTAAGTCTTTCCCTTGCTAATCTACTGATGTCTCTCTCAAAGGAACTGACACAAGGCCTTCAGAATCAGTATAATTTTGCAATAATAAACACTGGTTCTCTTTTTCAGAAAGTGGTCTATCCCTCCTGTCTCTTTTCATTAGACATATTGGTGGTAATAGAGAGAGTTAGGTTACAGAACAGCTTCTTTTAGTTATGACCCAGTCTCTGGGATGCCCTTTGGAGGTGCTATATGATCTGCTTCTTCTCAAGTCTCTTTAGTGGCACCTTGATAACTCCTCCCTTTGGGTAGGGTGCTTTGGTAGGGGCTGTGCACCCACTGAAAGTTGCTTCTTCTAGTTTTAGTCTTAGAAGACAGCTTGTTTTTTAAAAATTGAGATATAATTCACATACCATAAACTCCACTATTTTAAAGTGTACAATTGAATGGTTTTTGGTAGATTCACAAGGTTGTGCATCCACAACTACTACCTAATCTCTGAAGATTTCCATCCCTCCAAAAAAGAAATCCCATACTCATTAGCAGCCACTCCCCATCCCCCCTTCCCTCTACCCCTTGGCAACTACTCATCTGATTTCCATCAATCAATTTGCCTATTCTGGACATTTCCTACACATGGATCATACATTATGTGGCCATTTCTGTCCGGCTTCTTTCACTTAGCATAGTGTGTTCCAGGTTCATTTGTGTTCAGCTGTGTTCATACATGATAGCACGTGTCAGTATTTCATTTCCTTTGTGGTTGAATAATACTCCATTGTATGGGCGTACCACATTTTGTTTGTTCATCGGTTGATAGACTACAGATCGTTTCTACTTTTTGGTTACTAAGAACAATGGCACTATAAATATTCATGTACAAGCCTCTGTGAGGACATGGATTTTCATTTCTCTTGGGTATGTACCTAGGAATTGAATTGTTGGGTCATATGTTAACACTATGACCTTTTGAGGAACTGCCAAACTGTTTTCCACAGTGTCTGTGCCATTTCACATTCCCAGTCAGCCTTGTATGAGGGTTTCTCCACATCTTCACCAACACTTGTCTGCTTTTTGGTGATAGCCATTCTGGGAGATGTGAACTAAGATGACGGACCACTCTTGACTTCACATTTTGGGGGTGCCACCTGTTAGATCCCTTTTTGTTACTATTTCCAGTTTACAGGTGTGAAAATAGAGGCACAGACTGATTTCCTGCTTCAGATCTTACACTTTTTAGTGATGCAGCTGGTGTCTGACTTATAGACCAGTGATCTTTCTACCAGGCTGTTGTGATGTCTGTGGCATTCCAGCCAGGAATCCGAAATTTGTATTGGTCTGTCTAAATACAGAAGAGATCTCAGCAGGAAGACTCCAAGGGCTAATTATGATGGCCTCCGGGAGTGCAAAATATTATTTCTTTCTCCCCATCACCTTCTTAACACAAGAGACAGCCTTACTCTGTATATGTTCTTTAGAACCCAAAGCAGATATCCTCCTATTTATGGATTTCTCCTTGTTTTCTACTGGACTTCAAGCACTTTGAGGACAGTAATCAAGTCTTAGTATTTATAGAGCTGGACATAATGCCTGGCACAGGGTGGGCCCTCAGGAAATGTGTAAGAAATTAAATTGGATAAATTAGCCAGGATTATAAAAGAATGAGTTTATTATAAATCAGCTTTTTGGAGAAAGAGCACAACAAAAAGATGAGATATAAATGGTAGGTGATAAAACAGTCATTTTTACGTTGTAATTGACTATACTTCAATTAAAAAAGCCATTTTTTCTTTATTATGTATCACTGTTTATTAAGAATAACATAGAACTAAGCTTAGCACTTGTATATATATAATTTGACTAGCTAAGGCAAAATACATATCAAGATACGGGCTGGACTGAGGCTATTGATCTATGCAATTTTAGTCTTCTTGTAATTTATAAGTGATGCAATTGCCCTGAACTATCTCTAACCTCAAATTCCAAATTTTCCAACTATCTAAAACACACACTGACTCTTTTCCACTGTATTTATAGTTAGAATTTTTGTAAAAAGTTTAATTCTATGAAAGCATGTAGTAAGAAGTGAAAAAAAAAATTCCCTTTATCGCTCTCCTTACTCCCACACTGAGTATCATACCAGGCTCTAAATTCCTAAGGCCACAAATATTTTGGAGCTTCATTTGGAAGAATGAGAATATTTTAACTTTTCCTGAGTTTGACTTCCTTTAAAGGATGAACACAAAGGTGACAGTCATCAAATTCTGCATAAAACAGAGAGTCACTGAACTGGGGAACTTTTTCTCAAGGGACATCTCTTGCCATGGATAGAGGCATGTGATGAATCATTCTCCGCTAATTGTGGATGGATGAAAGCAGGAGGTCATTTCTTTCATTGCTGATTTTGTCCCAGACAGGCTGTCATTTGTATACAAGGTTAAGAGGGTTCTGAGGTGCAGACAGGTCAAGTTAAAACACTCTTTGCCTTTCAAAATTTGTAGATACTGTCAGGCATATGTAGAATAGATAAACAAGATTATACTGTATAGCACAGGGAAATATATACAAGATCTTGTGGTAGCTCACAGCAAAAAAAAAATGTGACAATGAATATGTGTATGTTCATGTATAACTGAAAAACTGTGCTCTACACTGGAATTTGATACAACATTGTAAAATGACTATAACTCAATAAAAAATGTCTTAAAACAAAACAAAACAAAACAAAACAAAACAAAACAAAAACCAAAAAGCACTCTTTGCTTGACATCTCCAAGTGGTTAGCTCAGTTTTCTACTTTGAAGAAAAAATGTTATATGGCTCCTGCAATGGTTTTCTTTATCCAGTTGAGGTATTTTTTGGTAAGGAGTGTGTAGACGCCAGGCTTCTGGGAGTTTCCACACTCCCCAAAGGAAGTGACACCTCTGAAAATGTTATCACATATCAGAGGACTTCCAGAATCTCCCTGAAACAGAAAGTCATATGTTTTAAATAGGAGTGCTTTCCAAAGATATTTATTCATCTTTTATTCACTCATTCACTCACACCTTCTTTCTTTCTTTCCTTATTTAAAGCCTAGTTTAATATCTCTTTTATTATCTGCCCTCAGCATCAGCTAACATAGATTTGTTTATGTTTTCCAATTATTTTCCTTCTGAAAAAGGCAATTCTGGAGAATATGTGTAAGCTCATTTCTATCAGTCAAACAAAGAAGGAATAACAAAGGAAGCCTTTCACAGTGAAAAATAATTGGCTTCTTCAGTCTACTTGCGTCTGTTTTCCTTGGTTATAGATGTTAGGGGGAGAAACTGAATACTGGGGCTACTGGAAAGCTTGAGATGGGATATGAACTACCCTTTGCTCTGAAGGAGGACACTAGCTAAGCCATCTCAGATCAAGGAATACTTGTGATAGTTCAATTTTTATGGATCTTTTCCAGGGCTCATCAGACTTCATGTCATATTCTCTCTGAACTGGATCTTCCGGATAATGAGTTCCAAGAAGGACCAAACCCTGATCAAGCCCATTCCTGGCACATGGAAAGGCAGAACAATGCAGGAGTTGGGTCAGATGGCCCTGCTCCAAATCCAGGTCCACCCCACCGACAGCTGAGTTATCTAACTTGAGGAAGTTAAGTAACATTATATGTCTTAATTCCCTCATTTGTAAAATAGAGTTGATAATAATAGTGTCTAGTTCATGGGACTATTTGAGGATTAAATGGCATAAAGGATAGAACTTGATATAGCTCTTGGCACGTGGCAAATGACAGCTGTCATGATCAGCTTCTTTTTTTTAATTAAAAATTTTTTTCCTCTAATTGAGGTACTGGGGATTGAACCCAGGACCTCATGCATGATAAGCATATGCTCTACCACTGAGCTATAGAGGCTGTGGCCCTCTCCCTAAATACCCATCATGATCATTTTTGGGAGGGCTGGAGGGCATCTGTAAGTGGTGGTTAAATGGGATCCTGAAAATGATCATTAGTAATGAGAGAAGGCTCCCTGGGCAGAAGGTTTCACCCGAGACAAAGGAGCACACAGCTGCCCAGTGTCAAGCAGACGTTCATGCTGGCCTTGCCCGTAAAGTGTAATAACAATCGTCTATCCTGCTCTTCCTAGGTACCCTATTTAACTGGATTTCCTCTAGCCAACCCCCCCCACAAAAAAAAACGTTAAATTTTTAAATTTGCTTACTTCACATGAGTCATCTTCACCTTTTCTGCCACCAGCACAGATCATACTGAGGTTAACAACTTGAATAAAATTATAGTGCCGGGCATCGTTGCATATTTTTCTGTCTATCACAGTAATGTTGACTTCTCTCAAGACATCTGAGTTTTTGTGTGAGTTTTTTTTGGTGCTTCCCCATCCTGCCACATGGCACTTGGTGTGGGGTTTGACATCGTCTCCTGTTTTTGGTAATTGAAGTAGTCCTACAGCTTTGGTCATAGTTGCTTTTTTTTCCAGCTAGAAAAGAGACAGGAGATGCAGTTTTAGGCAAGGAGAACAGCAACTAAACCCAGAAAATACCTCTGACTGAAATAGACATCTTGCTTATTTGGCATGTTCTTACAAAGGACATGACTGAAGACGTGTTCTAACCGAATTGACCATCAGTAATTGATTTTTTAAAAATCACAGCACACCTTTCCAGGTGTGTTTTGCTAGGCTAGTCTAGGTAAACTTCAGTCCAGTTGACCTGCCAATGATGAAGGACATTGGTGGTGGCAGATAGGGTGATGGTTGAAAAGCTAGCTGTATTGGAGAACTCGGTCATTATTTCATTCAGGTGGTCTTAGGTTCATGAACTGACTGATGTTAAGACCAACGGAAGGAAACCAGGGCTATGGGTGCAGTGGGCGGTGTGGGCAAGGGGCCAGTGTCCTCATTTTCCACTTTAGTGGAAATGTGGCTTCCCCACTTCAGAGCATGTACAAACCAGCCTCACTGCGTTTGGGGGCTCACCCACACTCTGCCCTTTTCTTTCATTCGCCAAGCCCTCTTCCTGGCTTACTGCCTTGCTCTCTCTCTTTCAGAAAAGTCTGGGCTAGGAGGGTAGGGGGTGGGGTCAAAGTTGAGTACAGGGTAGAGGAAGATAATTGTAGTGCTTTCTTTTTTCTTGCCTCAAGCTCAGTTAGAAACTGTAGAGGGTCCTGGTACTGGGGATCTTCTAAAAAAACAGGAGCACAGCAGCAAAGGCCACTGTCCCATTCCTATTACTGCATTGCTTTCAGGCCCCCACTTCCTGACATTGGACAGTCCTCATTTCCTCAGTGGTCCCCCAGAGTTGCTGGTGTGCCCAGCCCCCACTGTGCTACATTTAGAAGGTGAAATGGCCATAGTTTAAAGTGTTTCCATAGAATATGACTTCAAATGCCCACATGCAGCATCTCTCCTTCTTTCCCACCCATGCTTTCTCACAGCCCTTAATACATGTTATCTGGCTGGGTGAACAAGGAAGGAGAACCCCCAAAAGGACTTCAGGTCTGAATGAATGTATCAGAATTGGAGTCTGGGATGCATGTGCTTATAGGGAGCAGTCCTGTTAAGCTCTCCTGGGGTCAAGCAAACAGAGCAGAGATGAGCACATCAGTAGGTTTTAACCCTGGAAGGTCAGCCACGGTGAGGTCCTGACACCCTCTTTATGATTTCTCTAGCAGCATCACCCTGCTGGCCACAGTGTCGGGGGGAGAGGGAGTTTCCTGACTCTACTTCAAGTCCAAGAACCCCCGCATCCCCTACTCACCCCATCCTCTTGTAAAGGTGAGATTTTTAGATCCTGAAGGAGACTTGACCACAGCTATCATTTGCCTGAAGCCTGAATCCAGAATCTCTTTCTTTGATGACCTCTCCTACTGTCTCACTTAATTCCATCCCTTATCCAAAATTGTTCAAGAAATATTTATTGAGGGCCTGCTTTGTACTAGGTACTACACCACACCTGGATCATGTATTGGAGGTCACAGAAGTAATTAGAAATGCCTATTCTTTGGAGCTTATATTCCAGTGAGGGAAGTAAACAAATAAACACAATCTAAAGTATATCAGAGGTAAGTGCTATGGAGAAAAATGCAGGAGGGAAGTAGGCCAGGGATTTCCCTCTACTGGGCGTGGAGGGAGTTGCCTTTCCCTGCCCAGGGAGGGATGGGAGGGAATGAGAGTCAGGGGAGGAGAGGTGACCTGAGAGAGAGGCCCAGTTTGACAATCTCAAGGCAGATAGTGTGGGAGTCATTGACAAGCATTGGGGGGCAGGGAATGTGGGGAGCTTGCCAGAAGCCTATGGAGCTCTCGGGCCTCTCTTTACTTCTAATGATGGAGGTGTGCGGATCCCCCTAGCTTCCTCTTAACTCCTGCTGGGGAAGTTCCTCTTCAGCCCCCTTTAGACAAGTGTAAATCTTCTGTTCACACTCTGCCTTCCAGTCCTGCCTTCTCTATTCTACTTTCTGCCCAGCAGCCAGATAAGCATTCTTAAAACAAGTCCAATCATATGACTGCCCTGCTTAAAACACTTTCCCATTTCCTTCCCCGTAAAGTTCCAACCTCTTCCAAAAGTTAACAGTCCCATGATAACCTCCTTTTCTTCCCTTCTTCCTCCAATGCATTTTCAAGAAAGACCCCTCTTATATGTGCTGTTCTTTCTGCCTGGCAGGGCCTCTCCTCTTTTTTTCCTGCTGACCCCTGTATCTTCTTTAAGAAAGCTTCTCTGACTGCCTGGACACATCATGTGCTTCTGTGAGCCCCCTTCTTAGTTATCTCCATCATTAATGGGTCTAATACTGCCAGATTAGAGCTGTTGACTTATTTGTCTGTCTCTTTGACTAGACTGTGAATGCTCTGAGGCCAGGATCTGATTACTATTTATCTTACAAGGAAGAGAAAAGCTTATGGGCACTCAAAGCTGGGCCATGATTCTTCCTGATTGATCATGAACACTCTCACAGACCACCAATATCAGACAGGGTGACCCTAAAGAAGGGAGCAAAACTCAGGCTGCTCTTATGTCACATTCAAGTACAGGCAAAAGCAAGGTCATCGTGCACACCACAAAAATGACCAGACAACCCCATTGGCTGCAATGAGTGACTGCTGCTTCTTATCAATCACCGATTTAGCCTCCTAGATAAGATTCTCTGAGATGCTCAGTCATAGAGTTATCCCAGTTCTCGACAACACTCAGCTTAGAGCAAACTCCTAAATCCTTGAACCCTCCCTCAAATCATCTGACACAAGCCCAAATCCTAGGATCAGCCTCATCTAACTCCCTTCCTGAGCCACCCCATTGTTCCTCACCATGTACAGAATCCCTTGTTGAGCAAGGATCAATAAATCCAACTTGGTTTGACTTGAGCTGAGTTGCTGGTGGTATCACTACTTTGGATTGACAGGTCCTACCATAGTAGGACTTTTGTCAATATCTGTTCAATTGAACTGAATTCCAAGGGGGGAACATCTGTGGCAATTGTGCTGGGTCCCAGCTGTGCTTCTTAACCCTACATCCTGGCATTAGCCAATCTTGGCTGTGAGGCCAGTGTGTAAAAACTAGTTTCAGGTTAAACTGACCAAATTGCAAAATTTTGCTATTTCAAAATCGCTATTGAAAAAAACATTTTTACCTGAAGGAGTTGAAGATCGCCTTCAAATGTCTGTGGATCAAAGCATGGATAAGGAATTGCCTTTTTAATGGAAAATATTTGGTTATGTTTCTTTTTATGGATTATGGAGTGGGCCCCAAGAATAACTTGAGGATTACCTTTCCTGGAAAAAACAAGGACAACATATCATTTATATGAAAGAATAGATGAAATTAAGCGCGAACTTAATTTATTAAATACGATCAGTTCTTTCAAGTGGTTTCCTATTTATAAACAAGCACAGCAAAGCCAGGGGAAAACATGAGGCTTTTTTCTGTTGGTGTTTTAGTGACTTTTTTACATAAAACTCCCAAGACATGTGTTATCTCAGATTGTTTCAGCTCCACATCTTTTTGAGGAAGAAGCAACAGGAAGAGAATCCCAGGCCATTTGGCAGAGGCAAGAGCATTGGGTTGTCAAGGCCTGGAGAGGTCTGCTTGCGTGCTGACCAAAGAGGGCTGCTTCTGGAAGAGGAGCTGCCAGTTTCTCCATTTGCCTTGGATTTGTGGAATCAACACTCAGAGGAAGAGACTAAACCCAAGAAGTAGAGACTCAAACTAAGAACAAAAGCAGAAGTAGCTGGTTTGCTTTTCTGTGTTTCGGGGAGATGGTGTATTTTGCTTGAATCTTCAAAGATGACAAAGGTTGAAAAGAGTCAAGGTTTTAATAGGAAGGATTAAAGAAATGCATTGATTTTATAATGAACTTTTAAAACTGAATCTAAACCAACAAATGCGCACACACACCAATAGAAGCAAACAAAGGAAATGAGCTAGCGCCAAGTCTAGTTTGTGAATCTAATGATAACTAATTTGGAAGAGGTGGGCATGAGCATTTCTTGATTTGCTGGATGGACTTTGCACCAAGCAGGCCTATTAGTTAAGCGTGCCAGTGGTGTGGTTTATTTATAGTGTACATTGTGCCCAAGTTCCTACTTGATAAATTCTTATTTGACACAGCAATATAATGTGAATCTGTTTGGCTCTTCTTTGTGGAAAGCTAGTTTTTAAGTCTCTCCTTTTATTCATGCAATTTATGCTAATGTGAGCAGGGAAATAGTAGGCACTGGTTACTAACAACAGGTACCGATGAAGAAAACAGCAGCATATCCATGTGATAAACATTATTCTGACTTTCAAATCACGTGAGGGAAAACATTAGTTTGAAATGGCTACTTTTTAAAGTCAGACAGTTAAATAACAGTAATTTCCCATCATTCAATTCAATATGTAGCAACATAAGATAAAACTAGTAATATAACAGAAAATCATTTGTAATCATTGAGGACACAATTTGCTTGACTGTGTAGAATATACTTATGGAAAAAGTGCAGTAAAATATAGCAGAATATTAACAGTGATTGTGTGAAGTTGATAAGATTACAAGGACTGTTTTCCACCTCTCTTTTATTTCAGAATGTTAAAAATTATTGCTATTTATAGTAAAAAATATCTTAAAATCGTATGAGAAAATGATCATGCATTTCAATTTTATTCTGTAGGATCTGACCTTTACTCACAGAGATAATTATAATCATAGTACATGGCATTGAATGTGCTTGTACACTTTCTTCTCTACCCCTACCTAATTTTGGTTTTGACTTCAGAGTCCTTTTCACAATCCTCCTCCCCGCCACCCCCAAACTGCCTGAGAATGAGAGGAGCTTGGAATTACTTACAGGTCACAGTGAGCAGCTGTCAACACCCAGTTTTCTTTGATCAAAGCTCCTGCACAGGTTTGCTGCCCTTTGATTAGAGCCATGTAGATTCTTGAGTGAGGTGTCACTGTGTTTCCTCCTATTATTCCCTCAGAGGATACTGGAAAAACTAAAAGAGGGATCCAGAGTGAAATCCTATCTTACCCAGTGCTGTTTCCCTCTGAGAAAGTTCTGATACAATGAATAGATCCAGAACGAGTCCATCGAGGTGCACTCTGTCAGGGAGAGAAGCTCAGAGCAGTCCAGATGGCGCAGGTCTTCTACAACTTTCCATGACAGCTCTGGATAAGAGTATCTTGAATTGTAACAATACTTCCCTTCCTCAAGAATTCAAAGCACCTTTAACATAATGTCTCTCCTTCCTATTCCCAAGAGGTAGAAAATGTCAGGCAATAGAGTTTCTTTTCTTAAAGCTCAAAAAACAAAAAGATTAAAGACTTACCCAAGACCACACAGTTAGAGTGGAGTGGGGAGAGTAGCATTCTCCAGTTTCTGCCATCCCTAGTCTATTCACTTCCTACTATAGGCTGCACTGTCTCAGCTGTGGGTTGGACACGGCATTATTAACCTTAAAAATCTCATGTATTCCATGGTGAGATTATTATTTGCAAAGATAGTTTAGTGAACTATATTCAAATCAAAGAAAAAGCCCAAAACTATAGTAACAACAATAATAAAAACATCTATGATTTACCAGGCACCAGTTAGTTCCAGACACTAGCTCTGATGCTGACTACAATGCAAGTTGGATGTTACGATTCCCACATAGAGGTAAAGAACATGAGTTCACACAGGGCAATTATTTTGTCCAAGTTCACACAATTAATAAATGGCAAAGCAGTGTTCTAATCCAGTTCCACATCAATCCAATCAAAGAAAAAACATATTCTTTCCATTGTAAAGCACTGTTTTCCTGAGGTAGTGGTTCTTTACCTTTGTTATTTTTGAAATATAGAGTCTTTTGAGAAATCTAGAGCCATCTGATAAAATACAGACACACATATGCATATAAATATTTGCATACAATTTTGGGAGAGTCACACACTTCTTGATTCCCACCCATGGCCTTGAAGGAGCTCATGGATTCCACAGCTTTAACTTATGGTTACCAGAGGGAAAAGGGGTGGGAAGGGATAAATTGGGAGTTGAAGATTTGCAGATACTAACTACTAAATATAAAGTAGATAAACAACAAGTTTCTACTGTATAGCACAGAGAACTATATTCAATACCTTGTAGTAACCTATAGTGAAAAAATATGAAAAGGAATATAGGTATATATATGTATGACTGAAACATTATGCTGTACACCAGAAACTGACACAACATTGTAAACTGACTATACCTCAATTTAAAAAAAAAGAAAAAAAAAAAAAGAATCCCAGTATCATTGAAAGTATCATTGAGCTATAAGATATCATACTGTGTGGTTAAGAACATGAACTCTGGGTTCAAATTCCAGCCCTACTGCTTACTAGCTGATGACTTTAGCAAATTGATTTGACTTCTCTGTGCCTTAGTTTCCTCATACGTAAAATGGGCTGATAACAATGATACTTAAGAAAAGTAAATGTTAATATTCATAAAAAACTTAGGATACTACTATGCTTAATTGTAAATTTTATCAAATGTTGGCACATATGTATAGTTCATTGGCTTATTTTACATTGATTTAATTACTTTCTTCACTACCCCCACCACTGGAAATAGACACAAATACATTCTGAAAACCAAAGTTTCAAGATTTATCTGAGAGCTATGACTATTCAGTTGTGTCTGTATGACTGAGACATCCAGTTAATAAGTAATCTATCCATTCCCAATTTAATGGCTTTGCTGGATTTCCACTTGAAGGTTTTGCTCTGTAGATCTGGCCTGAATTTATGAGAACCTCCAGATATAATTAATGCTTATATATTTTTGCTGTAGACAAAAGAGAGTATATTTTTATCATAAAAAGCCAATATGCCATTTAGATAGCAAAGACAAAAGGTAACATGAAAAATTTTTGGAGATTAAGTGATGATTTCTTTTTCCCTTTTACACAATATTAAACATAATTTAAACTAATATAAAATTCTCTTTTCTTATGAACAAAACTGAAAAGTATATAAAAATATGTCTTACCTCCAGGAATTAGAAAGAGACACATGGCAGCAGGAAAAGAGAAAGGAAAAGGAATTTCCATGGCTTCTGTTTCTCACTTATGGAGACTATTTCGTTTTAGGTATTGACTTAGTATTATATAGTGAAACACAAAGGATGTGGGTTTTTTCTTTTTTTTCTTTCTCTGCAGTGCAGCTAAAGATTTTGGTGTCTTTTATTACTGGAAAATGTAACTTTATTTTAGAGATGGTGTGGTTACTTATTTGTTTCACATTTCCCTCAGGGTTAGACCTCTCCTACCTTAAAAGGCAAATATGAGACCGTGGAGACTGTGATCAATTAAGAACATTAAATAGAAAATTTCTCTTTGACAACTTTTTCACTTTCAAATACGAGTTTACTTTAAAAAGCTGAGAATTCAATTCGATATCAGAAATCGTTTTGAAATAGTATCTTTAAACCTATTCAAGTGGGGAAAGGACACATATTGATGCATTTATTGTTGAGAATGCTGGGTAATCATTGAAGGAAAACTGAGGTTAGAATCTTAATGCACACCATTCAACTAAAGCACTAAATGCACTAAAAGCACTAAAAGCACTAAATAAAGATACAGATCAATATTTATACACAGGCAGAAATGACAAAGGGACTTTGAGATACAGCGTCAAAAGCAGAAATTGTAAAAGACTGATGGACTCAATTTTGGAAAAGTTGAAGCTTCTATACCTTAACACATCAAGCATAAAGGCAAATTGCAAACATTTCAATATATGTGACACAAAGGGATAATTTTTATAAAGCAATAAGAAAAGATTAACACCTGAAAAGAAAAATGGTCAAAGAATTTGAACAAGTAATTTACAAAAGAAGAGGTAAAAATGGCTGCTATATTCCTAGCTTATGGGGGAATGCATAAGCACATAGCACAAGTTATCAATACTAAAAATGCAATTTAAAATATTTAGGTACTAGTTTTGCCTGTCAAATGACTGAAAATTAAAAAACAAACAAAAAAATACTCTGTTGTTGGAAATTCTCATGTGTTGTTGGTATTTCAAACTGCTACCATCTTTCTGGAAGGCCAAACATATAAAGGGGTTATTAAATTCTGCATGATCTTTGGCCCAGCAAGCCATGGCCATGATTCATAATTGAAAAAAATCATGGAGATGCATAAACATTTAGTCATAAGGAGTTCCATTGGATTATTGTTCTTAATGTGAAAAGGTTGAAAATGATCTCAATGCCCCCAAATAAGGAATTAAGTAAGCATATCAGTTTCCCATTGCTGCTGTAACAAATTGCCACAAACTTAGTGGCTTGAAAGAATACAAATTTTTTATTTTCTAGTTCTGTAGGTCAGAAGTCCGATGTGGGTCTCCCTGGGCTAAAATCAAGGTGTCAGCAGGGCTGCATTCCTTTCTGGAGGCACTAAGGAAAAATCCATTTCCTTGCTTTTCCCAGCATCTAGAAGCTGCCTGCATTCCCTGACTTGTGGCCCCTTCCAGCTTCAAAGCCATCAATGGCCGGTGGAGTCTTTCTCACACTACATTCCTCTGACCCTGACTCTTCTGCCTACTGCTTCCAGTTTTAAGGACCCCTGTGATTACATTGGGCCACTCAGATAATCTCCTTATTTGAAGGGGCAGATTAGCAATATCAATTTCACCTACAACCTCACTTCTTTGCCATGTAAACTAACATTCACAGGCTCTAGGGATTAGGATGTTGGCATGTTTGGGGAGGTGGGAAGTGTTACGCAGCATGTCATACTATGTAAATTATAGTTCCTCTGGATAACCATTCTGTGCAACCATTAAATAAAGTAGAAGGTGATCACAGAAATGTTGCTGTATCAGACAGCTCTTGTGAGTCACCACAGATCCTTTTGGCCTCATGTAATCCATGGACCTTGGCCACTTGTTCTTCTCCAGCTACTCTGTGGAGACCAGTTCTGCATGGCTTCGTTTCATCTTGGGCACCACTTGACAGCACCTTGCCTCATGCCTGCATGATACAGCTTTTGCCTCCCATCCCTGGACTCCACTGCTGCTCCTGAGATCTAGGGCATGATATAGAAATGCAGGGGAGCTCAGGCTTTTTGGGGAAGTCTATTGATTGTAGGAGATGGAATCTAGTGGATAAATCAGCCATTCTTTGGAGCAGTAAATCTTATGTCTCTCAGAAGATAGTCTGAGCAATCAGTTGTGCTTGGTGCCAAGAGGTTTCCTGTCCGGCATGCACACTTGTATTGGTACTTCTCCTCAACACGCCTCTTTTCTCCCTCCACACCACCTCTTCTCAAGTACTATGATCGCTAAGAAAGTGGGAGCACATAACCCCTCCCCTCCAGGAGCTAAGGTTGATAATTGCGAATGGCACTAGGAGTTAGGAGTGACCTTGTAAAGATAGGATTTGGAGTTGAATGATTCACGGATCTGAAGCACTGGAGATCCTATTAGTGGTGATAAGTGGGGAGAGGAGAGGTGGCAGTGGGCTCCTTTGCTTCTCCTGTGGGGTGGTGTGGGATCTGGGCAACTCTGTCCCCTGCCTCCCAGTGAAGAAGGACATGTGTGGGAACAGGATTTCCCCAAAATGGGGCAGGTGGGAGAGGGATAATTGTAATTTTTAAAATTTTCTGAACTTTGAACTTAGGGGGATCTTTGAACTCTTAGAGTGAGAAGAGACTCTTATGAGGTTCCCACCAAAGCTTTCTGGTTCTAATGTGGTTATTTAGTTAGGTTTCTAAACACAGGTTTCTATGTGGTGGGTTTTCTAGGTAACGAAGCTACCAGACCATTTTCTCCCCCTGTTCCCAACCCCCAGCCTAGCATCTCGTGTCATCCCACCAGATCACCACCACCTCCTGGTGTTGCATCTACTCTGACCACTAGGACAGTCCCTTGCGTTTCATCTTTTTTTAAAATCACTTTATTGAGATATAATTTACATATCATGCAATTCACCCATTTAAAATGTACACTTCAATGATTTTTGATATGTAACTATTAACTTTTAAACTTGTGAGAGAGAGAGATATATATACACACCATAAAATTTGCCATTTTAGCCATTTCAAATTTACAATTCAGTGGGATTAATTATATTCACAACATTGTGCAACTATTATCACTATTTCCAAAACTTTTTAGTCACCTTAAACAGAAACTCTTTGATCATTAAGCAATAACTCTCCTTCCAGCCTCCAGTAACCTCTGATCTACTTTCTGTCTCTATGAAATCACCTATTCTAGATAATTCATGTAAGTGAATCATACAGTATTTGTCCTTGTCTTTGGCTTATTTCACTTAGCGTAACGTCTTCAAAGTTAGTTCAGTTGTGGCAAGTATCATAATTTCATTCCTTGTTATGGCTGAATAATATTGTATGTATATGCCACATTTGGTTTATCTTTTCATCTGTTGATGGTCTTTTGGGTTGTCTCCATCTTTTGACTATTGTGAATGATGCTGCAATGAACATCGGAGTACAAGTATCTGTTGGAATCCCTGCTTTTTGGTTATATACCTGGGAGAGAAATTGCTCAACGGTAATTCTATGTTTAGCGTTTTGAGGAACCCTCTCATTTGACAATTTCAGATCCCAGCTTACTGTTACTTTCTCTGCCTCCACTTCTGTCTTAATTTGGGGAGGATTTCAATATACAAGTAGCTGATCCTTATAGAACCCTAGCAGCTCACTTCTATTTTCTGTTTAGGATGTAGAAATTTGGAAAGAGTGCTAATTCCACCTTTACAACAAAGAAAATCTGAATAAGCTACAAAATCATAATTTTTCTTGTGCTTCTCAGAATTGAGGCTGTAGGTCAAGCAAGGAAGCTGAAATCTAAGGGAAGACAGGTACCTCCAGGGAGAGATGGGACTTGCTTCCCTGGAGCAAAGCGTGATAGGAAGAGATGCTAGACACCACAGAAGCTGATCGGAAGAATTCAGGTAAATGAATCGCTAAAGGCTGATCTTGGGTTTTCGTGAGAATATAGTGCCGCTGGGAGCTACAGACACAAGGAGAATTCGCACTAGCTGACAGGCTTTTTTTCCATGGCCTTCACCCTGAGAAAGCTAGGGGGCAAGCCAGGAGACTGAAGACAGCCTCCCCTTTGATG
This sequence comes from Camelus ferus, assembly GCF_009834535.1. NCBI lineage: Eukaryota > Metazoa > Chordata > Mammalia > Artiodactyla > Camelidae > Camelus > Camelus ferus. The sequence goes on along the minus strand of NC_045698.1, from coordinate 35,589,060 downwards.
CAGGGGACAAAAGCAGCCACCACTGCAGGAAGGGCATGCAGCTTGGCCAGGGCGCTTTCCCCCTATTTTCTTCAGAGAGCAAAAGCCCTAAGCTTATGAGGAAAGGGCAGCAAATACTCTCACACTCAGGGTATAAGTGAAGACACATTGCAGCTGGGAGAATGGAAGAGAAAAAACCCAACTATTTCTAAGGGAGAGGCAGGAAAGGTCCTCGGCTACTAGGAGAGGGAGAGGGTCACAGAGACGGCTGCACACCTGAGACCAAGGCACACAGTGCCCACCTAAGACTGGGGGTGATTGTGGACACTAGAAAATGCCTCCCCACTTCCCACCCCAAGGATAGCAAGAACTGAGTAACAAATAATAGCAATCTCCTACTGGGTGGAGGAAAAGTGAAGGGAGAGAATCTCTTTGAGCTTCAGACACACAGGCAAAGCCCAAGGCTGAAGTGGAATAGAACGTTGAGAAACACTCTCTGGTAACCCAACCCCACCCCTAAGTACAGGGTAAAGCCAGAGGAATTTACAGCCTGAGGTGTACTCAGGGTACCTGTAGCAACAATAAAAGGGAACCCAGATCAACTCCTGACTAAACTGACTCAATTCCTCACAATAAATGCCTAGAAAATGAAGTTATTCACATACCCAGACATGAAACTGTTAACCTCAGTGTCTACTGTCCTGCAAATTATGAGACCCACAAAGAAGCAAAGAAAACAGCACCCAGTCAAGAGACAAAGCAATCAACAGAATCAGACTCAGATATGGCTCGAATTATCAGAAAGGGAATTTAAATAATTGTAATTACTATGTTAGAGTCTCTCATGGAAAAGATGAACAACTGCATGACCATGGGCAGGACATCAGCAGAGAGATGGAAATGATAAGAAGGGACAAATAGAAATGCTGGAAATGAAAAACATGGTGAAATTCTAATAACTTTGATGGGCTTGTTGGGAGACTACTCAGCTGAGAAAATAGGAACTTAAAGACAGGTCAATAGAAATTATCCAAACCGAAGCACAAAGAGAAAAATAAAAGAAAGAAAGAAACAAACAAACCCAGAGCAGACTATTCAAGAGCTGTGGGACAATATCAAACTAACAGTCATGCCATTGGAATCCTGATAAGAAGAGAGAGGCAAGGAGGCAGAAGTGATAATTAATAGGGTGAGACTTTTATCCCTACTGTAGTGAAGGAATGAAAATCTTTGCACTTTTCTTTGTTAGCTTGAGCCTACATTTGTCATCTGATTCTTTGTTTCCCTAATCTAGATGACTTGGACACACTTACCTGTCTAATTCAATTTCTAGAACATGATATATCCATTAACTTATTCATTCCATTTAAGATACTTATAAAGCACCTACCATGAGCTAGATCTGGGAGTTATGGTCTGAATGGATATTATGGACTAAATAGAGACTGGAGATACTAGTATCCAATGCTGTGGTCGGTAAGAAGAGAAGGGCTTTGGAAATGAGAGAGCCTTGCCTCTAAATTCTGGTCCTGCCGTTTAACATCCACATCCTTTCTGAGCACAATGGCACCTAGCTTATTGGGCTGTTGGAAAGATTGCTGCAAAGTAATGGTTCTGACTCTGAAATACTTGGTCTGGGGGGATCCCAGGCATTTCTCCCAGTTTCCCAGGTGATATTGCTGCACTAGTCAGGGTAGAGAAGTGCAGAGGGACAGTATTACCTGGCACATAGAGGGCACTCAGCAAATGTCAGTTCACCTCCTGGACTAACCTCCACATCACACTCCTGGCCAGATGCAGTACACAGTGTGAGGCTGATTTCTCCTTTACTGTAACTGGGGTAGGGAATGGGTGGAGTCAGAAGGGAGAAGGTCCGCTGTGAGTGAGTCACAGACTGGCTGGCTTATAGCTGCTTGACGTTTGTTTCCCAGGAACATAGGGGCTTAAAACTTTATTGTCCATCTTCTTCAGCTTCTCTCAGTACCTGGAGACCAGGGACTTTAATTTAGCTCAAGGCAGCACACTTCTGCAGTCTACTCTCAGCTGGAGCATGGGTAGTGCCCTCCTCTAACATTTCCCCAAGATTTAATTCAGTCTTTTTCTGCCTCAAAATAAATAGGTGCCTGTTTTACTTTCTGTGAAAACATATACTTTAGATGATGGTATAAGATGGTAAAAATCTACCTTTCAAAAGCCTTTGAATTGGCAAAATTGGATAATTAACTGGTGATAGGGGCCGGGTGACAGATTTGTAGGGATTCATACATTATTCTCTATACTTTGGGACATTAAAAAATAGAGTCTTGGGTGATTTTCCTGTGCTTTCTATATTATTTGTACCTTTGACAGAAGAGTGACTTTGTATTATATTCTTGACATTCAGAGGGAGAGGTATTGTTGAATGTGGTCCACTTACCAGATATCACATATCAACACAGCAAAAGGATTTGGCTAATGACAATGACTTGTAAAAAATCTATAAACTCCATTTTAGTGTATTTTAAATGCTTATTCTATTTTTATTTAGACTTTTCTGAGTCATTTTCATGAAGGTCTGTGAGATAGCTGGATTTAAAATTTTTAATCCGGGTGAATTTGAACAAATGTACAAACTTTTTATAGCTCCATGGAGAGCAATATAGACACAATTTTATGGCCAAGCACTGAACCAGTTGAAAGCACAGCTGTTGGGCAAGGAGTGGTAGCTCCCTAACTGTTTGAGTTAGACACACCCCATCTTACTAGAGTAAACGTTCAGAGAATGAAAATAATGTCTATGTTGAGGGAGATTGTCACTAATTATTGGGAGGCTCCTGTGGGCACCAGGCAATTTGGGTTATTCTTTTCGCTTGCCCACCAGGCCATTTTATTAGATCAGATTTAATTGCCTCTCAAGAAGGTATCTGAAGGTGAATTGAGAATGAGACTTCTTTATTTACTTAATTGACATCTGGAAAGTGATGGAGTGAGGTCCCAGGGTGCCCTGGAATGGCGGGATGTGGGGTAAGGTGTAGGGGGATGATGTGGAGTAAAAGTGTGTGTATGTGTATGTATGTGTGCTGTAAGCTGACCAATTTTGAAAACAAAGGCTTTACTAACATGTATTTAGTTAAAATGGAAACTTTCAACTAAGCTGAGAAAATAGTGAGTGAAATAGTTCTACTAAGATGTTAAATAGGAATGTCTCCAGAGTGGCACCATTTGTTGAGACTGTCAAACAGGAATTGTGTATTCTCACTTTACAGATGAGAAAACTGAAGCTCAAGAGGGGAAATAACTTACCCAAAGTTGCACCACTAATAGTTCATAAGTCAGAATTTGAACTCAGGACCGCCTGACTCAAAAACTGATCACTGCTTCTGAAGTTTGGTGAGTCGTTGGATCAGAGACTTGATAGGACACTTCCCCATCTAAGGCTCTGTTCCTAAACAGATGTGGCCCATCTATGACCCCCTTTGTAAAGGATCTTACTGTTGTTGAAACCGCTAAATGAGAGGGACTTTTGGCCCCTTTATCAGCTTGTGTCCTCCTGGAGACCACTCAGTTATGAGCTAAATTTCCTGCCTCTGTTGTCTTAGGACTTGTCTGCTGACCTGGAGCAAGGTGACTCCCCCAGTCTGCCACTGTTTTCAAACTGTACAAAGAACATGAGTGGAAAGAGAGGCTCCAGGCTCTGCTGATCCAGCTTGGGCTTGGCACTGACTCCTACAGGGTTTAGTCACAGACTCTCTCTGAGCCAGATGCTCTCCCCAGAAGGAGAGCCAATTTCATCTCCACTTTGATGACACCATTTTTGAAGAGTAAGATGAACATCAGTTATTATATAGCTGAGCTGCAGGAAAGAACTACTCTTTAATAATATCAAATATACAAGTAGAAGCCTGCCACTGTGATTATCTCTTGCAGCTTTCTCAACTATCTACTTTATATATGGGGAAACTGATGGTTAGAGAGATTAAGTGACACAACTCATTGACTGTTCACCTGGAATGCCAATCCATGCTGAATCCAGAGCCCATTCTCTTAACCACTATGCAATAGTAAGGTCTGTGCAATATGTGATATATATGTGACATCGCTGTCTGTGTAATGGTGATGTTTGTGCAATAGTAATTCCTGTGAAACAGGGATGTCTGAAACTATCTCCCTAAAATGAGGGAGCTGGTTAACCCAAGTCAGCCTGGGTTTACAAAGGTGGGAAAACTGCAGAGAATCTAGATTCTAGCCCTGACTCTCTCAGTGCCCTGTGGATTGTGCCCACTCTAATCCATTTATTTACGTCACAGCTACAGTTTCTGTCTCTTAGGTAGGAGGACAGTTAGACATGAAGTCTTTGCACTGCCTCAGAGACTAGGCGAGTGACTTGCAAAATTAGTTTGCAGAATGTAGTCTTGGACAAGTATATACCAATCTACAATTTCTTTGTGACTTTGTTTTCCACAAAGTGTTGGATGCTGTCAGGATGTGTGGTGGGGATGCTGGGGTTCAGAAGAGGAGAGAACCTCTAGTGGTGACTGTCTGCGCCGCTACCTGGGGGCCTGTGAATAGTCTGACTTTCTGCTTTTTGTGGAAACTGCCCGAAAGTCTGACATATAGGGGGATTTCCCGTTGATTTGTGACAGACAGCACACTGACAAGGACAATGGCTGCTTTACTCACCAAAGCTTCTGAGGCAATTGTAGCAGTGGGTGTTTCAGGGTAAGGGAGACACCTACTGTTTGTTTTGAGGAAGACAGCTAAGTTAGCTCTTCTAATTCAAGCATCTCGTGTGTGTGTGTGTGTGTGTGTGTGTGTGTGTGTGTGTGTGTGTGTGTGTGTGTTGGGGGTAGTGGGAGGGATATGTAGTCATAATGCCTGGTAGGGGGAGTAATGAGGTGGAGACAGGGTTTTTGGGGAGTTCTTGAATGTCAGAGCTGAAAGAGTTCTTGGAGATCTGTTTTAGAGCGGTGCTGTCCAATATGGTAGTCATTAACCACATATAGCTGTTTAAATTTAAATTAAACTGATTAAAATGTAAAATCCAGTTTCTTGGTCTTAATAGTCACATTTTAGATGTTCACTATTCACATATAGTTGGTGGTTACCACATGGGGCAGCACTGATATAGAACATTTTCATCCTCTTAGAAAGTTCTTTTGGACGTTGCTGTTCTAGAGTCTTCTGGACTAATCCTCCAGCCACCCCCCCTCACTTTTTGAGCAAGAAATAAACTTTAATTGTTAAATCCACACGGTTTGAGATCATTTGTTACTGTAGCATAATTTAGCCTAAGCTGGTGAAAACAGTTGAAAATTTTAATAATGAAATAAAAACAATGGTAGAAGTATATAAAAGTACATGTAAATTCTTCTTAAAGACTTCAAAGTACAACTCAATGTCTTAATATAAAAAATAAAGATATTTTCTAACGCGGAGCCTTTGAGTCCTGACGCGCCTGCGCGTGGCGCTGCGATGTCAGGCGGCTGCGCTTGCGCAGAACGGGCCGCTGGAACCCGCCTTGTTGGCTCTTTTAGCCACAAGCAGAGGCCGACCCTGGCTGCCAGCGAGTGACGGACTGCGGTGACTCAGGCCTCAGCCCTACAGCCAAGGTTGAAGTTCCTTCAGGAGACGCCGGGAATCCTGCAGTGTCTGTTACTCAGTGCCCAGCGTATCCTGTGCCTCCTCGTAAGTCCGAGCGTCATCTCTTTGTGCCAGTCCCCTTGTCTTGAAAATGAGGCAACTGAAGCTCAGGGAAGGGACTTGCCCGACTGGTTCATACTGGAGCAGGGACCAGGACCAGGTTATTGGCACTTCTTGGCACTTCTTGCCTGGGGCCACCAAGACACGTCCTAATTAAGTTTATGGCACTGTGCCAGGTATTAGGGGTAATGACTGGTACAACTCTGACCTCTTGCCCTCCTGGAGAGCACAGTCTAGTTACATGGGCTACCCCGGTGTTTTTCAAATATCTTTTTTTTTTTTTTTTTTTTTTTTTTTAAGCAGGGAAGCTTTTTCCCGTGAAATCATCTGTGGAATAGTAAAATATAAACCAGAGCTGCTTTTGCTGAAGCACAATGTGAGTGTGTGTGTGGGTGTGTATGTGTGTGCGTCCTAAGGCCTTGCCATCCCAGTCTCCTCATGGCCCTTTCACCCTCTTGGAACTAGAGGCTCCAGGGAAATGTTGGAAAATTGTGGTCTATACTTAGACTTCTTTACTAAAGGAATTGGGGCTCTGAGGTTTGAAGTGACTGTAAGGCTGGTGGTAGAGGTGTGCAGAAAGGGGCCACGAGGATTATTGCTTGTCTGGTGTTTCAGAGGCTTTAGGGGTAAAGATAGAGGTTTGAAGATGATGGCAGGCCTTCCAACTACAACCCCTGTTTCCTGCAGAGGTGAGGAGGAGCAGGGCATGGCCAGAAACACAGGCATTTGAAAAATGAACGGTTGGTGGCACAGATTTTTCCAGGCTTGGTGGGCTTTTCTTGTAGGATTTCATGCATGCATTCGTTCATCGGTTTATTCATTTATTCATTCAGTTGTGAGATATTTACTGACTTCCTATTATGGGAGAGATGCTGAACTAACATTCTGTGTGGGGTGTGTACTAAGGTAAATCAGACAGGGACCTTGTCTTAAAGGAAGTTAGAGCCTAGTAAGGGAGATAAGATAGAAGAAGCAATACCTAATATACAAGGTAGAAAATGCTAAATGCAAAAACCTGAGTATTGCTAAAGTATTATGGGATTCTGGAAGAAGAAGAAATTACCTCTAACTGTGGGGATTAGGTAGGGGTTCGTGGAGGAGAGGGTTGGATTTGCATGAGCAGAGACTGGGGAGAGAGGGCAGAAGCATCTCTCTCCTCCGAAGGGAGGCTCGTGCACGCCACAGGGTGGTGGGAACTGAACAGCAAACAGTTCAGTTTGGTGGGGGCATGAGGTTACTGAAAGCCATTAGGAGGCTTTCTTCTCACTCACCCCCTGCACCTTCAAGAACAAGACATCCTATGGAAGACAGACCCAATCAGGCCCCAGTCTTGCCTCAGTTAGTGCTAATGAGATAGGAGTTGGGGACGAAAGCTACCTCCTTCGTGGAGTCTTGAGGATCCTGCTGAGGAGAGAAGCCTGCCAATAGGTCTTTGAAAAGGCACTTGAAAATTGCCTTCTTTGATGGCTTTCTAAACAGATTCTGACAACCATTCCAAAGGGGGCAGGTGAACCAGCTCTCATCACTGACACCCTTGGCAGATCTCTGCTGCCAATTCTTTCTGGGTATTGAAAACTTCTGGTTTCTTAAGCTGTCTTCCTTTGCACAAACACTAGAAACATACAACTGTAAGTGAACCATGTCTTGGAGAGAAAGCTGAAGCGAAAGCATTCCATTTTTGGACCTAGCACTGCCTTTATTCTGGCATGAGGAAGACCTTGGATGTGTATGCAGTATCTTAAAAAATTCATCTGTATTGCTGCATAGAATAGCAGGTCATTCATTCATTTTTAAAAGTTTAAAATTTTGCAGGATTTAAAAAATTGCAGTAAAATATACATAAAATAAGATTTACCATTATAACCATTTTTAAGTGTACAATTCAGTGGTACTAAGTGCATTCACATTGTTGTACAGCTTTCACTAATATCCACCTTCAGAACTGTTTCCATTTTCCCAAACTGAAACTCTGTGCCCACTAAACAGTAACTCCCATTCCTCCCTCCCTCAGTCCCTGGAGATCACAGGTCTGCTTTCTGTCCCTATAAATTTAACTGTTCTTGGTACCTTGTATAAGGGGAACCACACAGTATTTGTTCTTTTGTGACTGGCTTATTTCACTTAGCATAACGTTTTCAAGGTTTATCCATATTGTAACTTGTGTCAAAATTTTCTTTCTCTTTTAAGGCTAGATAATATTCCTTTATATGTATATACCACATTTTGTTTCCCTGTTCATCCACTGATGGACACTTGGATTGCTTCTGCCTTTTGTCTGTTGTGAACATGGTGTATAAAATACCTGTTTGAGTCCCTGCTTTCAATTCCTTGGGGTATATACCCAGAATTAGAATTGTTGGATCATACGGATAATTCTGTTTTTAAGTTTTTGAGGAACTGCTGTACTGTTTTCCATAGCAACTGCATTTTACATCCCCACCAGAAATGCACAAGGGTTCCAATTTCTCCAGATCCTTGTCAACACTCGCTATTTTCTGTTTTTTTTTTAAATAACTATCATAATGGGTGTAAAGTGAATGAATGCCTTTTGAATAATAATAATGTGCTTAGCTTTCCACAGCATTGATTACTAAACAAAACAATTTAACACATCTCTGTCCCTAGGTACCTATTCGAAGTTTCACATGGATGTTACACTGACTTCTTTATGAAACTTGAACAATTAAATCTGTATTTCTCAAAGCAAATAGAAAAGCAATGGCATAGTAATGTGAGATTACCTCTCAGCCTATGAGCAGAGCAGCCTTGAAGTGTTGGGGAATTAACACCTCTTGGGAACAGCCCTCAACTAATGACTGGTGGCAGTTAGTGCAGAAATACCCCAGCTGCTTCACTCCTTGGTTGGGCTAACTCTGCAGCGTGTTCCACACTGTCTCCCAAAGGTCTCCAATGGGGATTGAGCCCTGCTCACTGACGTCCTTCTCTGTCTCACTTCCTCAGTTTCCTGCTTCTTGGAATCACCTCCTAAAGAAGCTATTTGCATTCATATCTGTCTCAGCTTCTGGAGGAACCCAACCTACTACAGTCGTTACAGTGATGACTATGTGGACTTTGTTGTTGTTACATGGTAAAGAGTTTATAAAATAATGATAACTGGATTAAAATTATGTTTGTGTGAAAATAAGTTTCAGAACTAGTTATACATTTATGTAAACAGTTTTTTTTTCCTGGTGAAAGTATTCTGTGTGTTTTCCTTGTGAAATTATTTACATATGTGATAAAAATGAATTTTCTTGAGAACTTTAATGTTTTGACCATCCTGCTGTATATATTTGAAAATGTCTTGTCTCTATTATCCTTAGAAGACAGCCTGTATCTTTCACAGATGTCTTAGGTTATGTTTGATGTTTCAGATACATGCAACATCCCACCTTGGAAAGATGGTTTCATGCTTCCTCCTGGGTATATTATTGTTTCCAGTTGTGCTTAATCTTAAAAGGTAAATGGGACTTGAAGTTCTATTCTTCTCACTTTACCTAGGTAGGGGAATGTTTATTGCCTTTTCCTTTTTTGCTCAGAGTCTTACTGGTGAAATTTAACCCCATCAAATATATACTCTTTAGAATGGGAAATATTTTAAATTTGTCCTGATAGACCATTCTTTGAATTTACTAGTTCCAAATGCTACTTTCATGAATGTCAAGAAAGAAGATGATTTAAAGAGTCTTGGACAAGTTACTTCTAGTTCTGTGAGAACGTGATTTGCCATAAGTTGTATACTCTGTATGTCTTAAGTGAGGATTTATGTGGAACATGGAAAGTATGTGGTCAAGGAGTTATTTTTAATTTTTTGAGTGCTATTGGCAGTCTAAATGTTTCATAGCAGATTCACTAAGAAAATTTTAAATCAGTTGAAATTTATAGCCAGGAGCTCAAGGAAGGGGATCCTGTCCAGGGGAAAAATGCAGTCTCTGAGGAGGTAACTTCTGGTGGGAAAATGCAATTTCCATTAAAGCTTTGGGGCCAGATGGTGGCTAGATCTAGTTGATAGCCAACAGTCTTACAAACCAACCTGAAGATTTTCTCTGAGAAAGTGAACCCATCATGAGTGAGGACATTATTAATTTAAGGAGAAACTGTTTGACCTTGGTGTGGTTGTTAATTAATTGTTACAAAATAGGTGATAGTAAACTCATTTTCCTTAATAATTCACAGAGGTTTGGAGGTGAGATGCACAATTTATAACCTCCCCGTAGGCCTTCCAGCAATAGAAACATTTCTAAGAAGCTCTTCCTTAGAACTCTGGACAAGTGCAGCAGGGCACTGAATTCCAAAGGGTAAATTCATTTTGCTTATCAGTTCCTTCTTTATATAAATCTCTCTGCATCAAGGGCACGGAGCTTGCTCCTGAAGAATGGGAGCATCAGATACCATTGCACATCTGCTGGGTACTGTGTTGGGCACTGGGGACACACCCCTGAACAAAAATCCTCAAGAGTGCGGATTATCCATATCTTTGCTTGAGCACATCCTGATTTCTACATGTGCCCATCTGCCTTTTTGATCTTTAGGAACAGCATTAAATTTGATACAGAGTTTGTTGTCAGCGAAGTGGTTCTAAACTACCAGTTTATCTTCTTCAACTACAATCTTCCCCTATCTGCCCTTTGTCCCCCATTCATGTTGTTTTTGAGATGGATAAAACTGTAAAGATGGCACCTATAGTGTATTTTATTTTAATGGAAACATGCAGAAGACTGGGTTAGGCCTTTAATATGTTCAATAGAGGGATGAGTAGATGAAAGAAATCACAATTTGACAAGTCATTAACATTAAGTAAAACAATACAGCAAACCTATTCTAAATACAAGTTTACCTTTCAGTCAATATTTACTCATAAAAGAAAACACTGGCTCAGTAGCATACTGGTTCTGGCTTGTACCAACTCACAAGAGCCAATTGTTGAATTTTTAGGAAATTTATAGGCCCGTAGAACATAGACACTTAAACACAGTCAATATTAAAAACGAAATTGAATAAACTTGTAATTAAGTAAATCACATAAAAAGGAAGATATTTAATACTCGAAACTCATCACGTCAATAATTTTACTATGTTCTATGAATATCTGTGCTCTTGAGGTTATTTATTTCAGTCATGTCTGTTCTATACAGTGGTGGGCTGATGTGCATTCTCTTCCCAGCTCCATGTTCAGTTGCTTGAAATTGGCTATAATGGAGTATTTCCTCCAAAGAAATTGGCAAACACTATAAATTAGGGCTTTTCCTGCCAAGGGCCAACCCATTGCTAAACATTTACCAGTACACCACTGATTCTGTTCTTTCAAGGGCACTGCACTTACATTGTATTTTCAGTGAGATCTGGGAGTCATCTCAAAGACTGAGGCATCACCCCAGCTTTTGGTGGGGGCACTGGCACAGTCTGACTGGCACTAACTAGCAAAAAGTAGTTTTCTCTCTACTTTGAAGCTGTGGCTAGGGATGAAAAACATGCTGTGGCCCATGGCCAGTTTTAGGTTAGGCTGAGGGATGCAGACATCAGGACTCTGTGGGTTCACTTGCTAAGCAGCAATCTGTCTGGACAGTGTGCCTTTTCACTTTCTCAGTTTGTTGTCTAGAATTGTAAACTTTGAGTGCATTCAGTGGATGCTGCCTGATGGACTGTGATCATTTTTGAAGCAACATGTGGGCCACACTGGGTGATCAATGACTTAGCTCTGTCTTGGTCAGCTGGCCAGTCACTTCCTGGCAAAACCCCCCCCCCCCAAAAAACCAAAAAGACTCTTCTGCCTTTCTCAACCCTGTAGGTCTCCACTTGCAGGCTTTCAGTGTCTTCTTCACAGGTGGCCATTTAGAGTGTCCACATCTAAATTTCCTCCCATGCTATTCATGGTGTCTGGCTAAATGTGCCCAATCTTCTCCAGAATTTTTTTCCAGAATCCCCCACTTTCCCTTTAGTAAACATAGTATAGATTTTGTGATCAGTCCAGTTTGGTGCAAATGCCAGCTCTGTTATTTACTGGCTATTACTATTGGCTGTTTTTGCTGTTATCACCCCTGACCCAAGTTTACCTATCTATATAATGGGTGTGGACCAAATAACCCTTAGTCTCAATCATTTGAGTATATAAAGGAGACTACATGAAGTCTGCTATTATGTGAATGTCCCCACTAGGTTAGAACAGGACCTCTGCTGGCTCTTTTCAAGGTTCTGGGGGATTGGGTGGCAGGTGTCACCTCATCAGACTCCACTGCATCTGTGTCTTTGCAGTCACCTGGGTGACTTAGCTTCTGGCCACTGTGCCTGTAGTTCTGGATGCTCCCCCTCCAACTCCCCCTATTGCTGCCCTTTTATTTCTCCGGCCCACATGTGAACGTATCCTTTCCCTTAATTCCCCATAACACCACAGTGAGGCAACAATGCTGTCCAGGCTGAGCATCCTCCAGACTGGCTCAGTTCCAGTTCCAGCTATGATGAGAATTTACATCTTAACTTCTGGTTTCCTGTGAGCCTCTCACATGAGAATATATGTCTCTCTCCAAAACAAAAATTCTTGCTTAGAAAAAAAAAATATTCTAATAAATTAGCAAAGGTTGTCAACTGGTCTCACACAGACTATGCTCTAATTACTGTTAGTGATGTCATTTGGTCTTCATGGTATCGACCAACATATTGTTTAAATAATTTAAATAACTAGTTTTTATTATTTTAAAATAGGAGAAGTATGTACAAAAATCTGGATGTCTGACTTCTTAAAAAAAATCGGAATATCTGGTAACATCACGCCTGCAACCCCATTCACATCAACAATAAGAGCTGAATAGCAGCTGCTGCCTTTGATCAGGGTGATGACTTTCCAGGTTGCCATGGTCCCCACCACTCTACAGTGTTCTCCAACGATGAGATCAAGTGCTAATTACTGTTTATTATTGTGCTTTCGTTGTTATTTTTCTTTTGGTAGAATTAAAAGGATCATGTAATGTGTCCTGTACTCATGCCTCTAGAGTAAGCTGGAACCAAATGAGATCAGAGAAGTCTGCCTGTATCCAAAATTTACAGGTTTCAATTTAAAATCACTCAGTATACCAAAACCTAGGAAGATCTCGGAGTGAATGAAAAAAGACAAAAGTGCCAACACTGAGGTGACAGAGATGTTAGAATCACCTGACAAAAAATTTAAAGCCGCCATCTTAAAATGTTTCAATGAACAATTATAAAAATGCTTGAAATCAATAAATAGAATATCTCAGGAAAGAAATAGAAGCTATGAAGAAGAATCAAATGGAAATTTTAAAACTGAAAAGTACTATAAGCAAAATAAAAATCTCAAGAATGGGATCAATATCAGAATGGAGAGAACAGAGAAAGGATTAGTGAACTGAGATACAGAGCAATAGAAATTACCCAGTATGAACAGTAGAGAGAAAACAGACTGGAAGAGAAAGAAAAAGAACAGAGCCTGTGGAACTAAAATGAAAGATCTATCATTCATGTCCTTAGAGTTCTGGAGAAAGGAGAAAGAAAGTGGACCTAAAAAAGCACTCAAAGAAATAATGGCTGAATGCTTCCCAAATTTGCCAAAAGATATAAATCTAAAGCTGAGTAAAACCTAAACAGAATAAATCCAAAAAAGTTCACACCAAGACACATCATAGTTGGACTTCTAAAACCAAAGACAAAACAAAAATCTTGAAAATAGTGAGAGAGTTGACACCTTACCTTTAAGGGAAAAGCAACTCAAATGACATTCTATTTCTCATCAGAAACCATGGAGGCCAGAAGGAGGTGACAGAATATTTTTCAACTGCTGAAAAAAAGAAAAATTGTCAACCCAGAATCCTATATCCAGTGAAAATATCTTTCAAGAATGGAGAGGAAACCAAGACATCTTCAGATGAAGGAAAACTAAGACAGACTGGTCTCAGCTGACCCACCGTTAAAGAATGTCTAGAGGAAGTTCTCTCAACAGAAAGAAAATGATAAAAGAAGGAATCTTGGAACATTAAGATGAAAGAAAGAACATAACAAGGAAAAATATGAATAAATATAATGTATTTTCCTTCTCCTGAATCTTCTAAATTATGAGCTTGGACACTCAACTACAAATATCATATATCTATTGTTGTAAGATAGAAGAATAGCTTAAAGCTCTGGAAAAACATCCTGTAAGTTCTCTTTTGTTTGTTTTTGTCCCCCACCCCCCCGGCAAAGAATGGGCAATAAACTTGATCTGATAGGAGTGAAATCTGTGGTCCTGTTGTAAGGTCAAGGGGTCATGAAACAGACCACAGTAGGGGACAGCCAGTCCAGGAGAGCGCCCAACAGCAATGTTGATTGTCACTGCTGGACCAGATCCTCCCCTCGATTACAGCTGCTGCTTCCGTAGGCTGTCAGATGAACATGCTGTTCCAGCCAAAGCCCATCAATTTCAGGCCCACTTCCTTTATATGTAGGCCTCCCACTAGGAATAAGATTAAGTTTGGAGACTTAGTTTAAGTTCTTCCTTCCAGCCTTAATATCTTTATTTTCTTACTTTCTTGATCTTTTGTTCTATCATTTTCATTTTTAGGGCAGCAGCGACATAAATAAACTTCATGGGAAAGTTTCTGAGGCTTTCAGTTGCTGGCAGACACAGATGGGCCACAAATTGGTTAAGAGACATGCAGCAGTCCTCTCTCTTTGGGGTATGATTGTGGCAATGCCTGGGGAACGTGGAACTGACAGACTGTTGACGGAAACGTGCTTTGGCTGGATGAAAAGAGTAATTCACAACAACCAAGTGTGGAAGGAGACTCAATTCTGCCACAGCTGAAGGGGAAGTGTGTTTTGCCATCCATGTAGTATAGCCTGCATAAGTTTTGCTTGAGAAAACCTGTGGCTCTGGCCTTTTGTGACATGATCTGTTTTCTGTCTCACATCTATTTTCCACTCTCATCTCTTACCACTTTTTTTCTCTTATCCCATGCTCCTCCCATATGGAGCTGCTTGCTTTTCCCTCCTGTTTCATGCCTCTGTGCCTTTGTTCATGCTGTTTATTTTGCCTGTAATGACTTTTCCCTCTTTTCCACCTGGGATACTCCTACTAATTCTTTAATCTAATTCAATAACTTCTTCCTTTGTGAAGCCTTCCCTAAATCTACTCCACCCTCACCTCTACCCCATTCCAAAGAATTTCTTCCTCCTCCATCTCTTAAAGCACTTTGTACAGACCCACTATTATAGTCTGTATCACTTTGTATTGTCTCCTCCACTAGACTGTGAAAGTGAGATCTTGTTCATCCTTGTAACTTCAGGGACTGATTCAGTGTTGGATGTGTGGTGAGAGCTCAGGAAATTCTCATTGCATTAACAATAAATGGATGAGGATACACACAATGTCACAGTGATGAAAACATTGCCTAACACATCAATGTTAGAAAAGAGGGAATAAAAAAAAAGCAATGCCAGAATTCCACTTCTGGGAAGACATAATAGATATACTTTCTTCTATTCCTTCCTGGATATTATGTAAAAAATAAACATAGGAAAACTCTGAAAGTTGGACAGAAGAAGGCAGCCTGATTAGGATCTGAGAATCTAAGGACATCAGCAGTGAGTTCTTCAGGTTTTCTTTCTGCCTTTCATGTCCCAGACTTATAGCTGAGGGAGCTGGCAACCTGGAAATACCATTATGTTCAGACAAAAAAAACAAAAAAACAAAAAAACCCCAACAAAAGCCTGCTGTCTCTAGTCAAAGGGCCAGGAAAGGAGCAGCCTAGAAAGACAGAAAACTTTTAGGCAATAACTACTCTACTCCAGCCAAACACCAGGAAAAAACCGTCAAAAAACAAAAACTGCAAACTCTGTGGGGCCCCTGCCATGCTGGCAGAAACCAGGTGGAAATCTTAGATGTCTACCCTGTTTGTAATGAGTTTACCCAAGCTCCCTACTGGGATGGTGACAGAGAGAGCTGACTAGGTAGCTGGGACTTCATCCCCACTGACAGGTAGTGCACATCCTGTGCTCATGTGGGGCCAGTAGAGGGCATGTGAGGAGCAGTCCTGAGGAACTCCTAACCCTCCCAATCAGACACTGCAATGGAGGCCTAGTGGGAAGCTGGAACAGCCCCTTCTGCCCATTAGTAATGAAGGGCCCCACCCCTCAGGAATCAATAAAGGATGAGTGGGAAACCTTGACTTCTGCCTCCACTTTCCATTAATGGGGTAGCAGCCCGTCTTCTCTCATTGGAACAGTGTCAGAGGAAGACAGCGTAAACCAAAGGTTAAAATCAGATCTGCTACCCAGGAACTTCTTGTTTTGCACCAAAAAGAGGTGTTTCCTGTTAAAACCCTGGATTCATTTATTTGTTCAGCAATGGTTCACTGAATATCTACCATGTGCCAGGGTCAGTGCAGGACACTGAGGATAGAACTAAGAAACAAGACAGATACAGTTATAATCTCTGCCCATGAAGAACTTACATTCTAGCAGGGAACACAGACTTCACAGAAACAAATAAATTATAGCATGATAAAATAATTATAGAGCTATTAAATCGTAAGAGTATAGTGAGAGAACCACATCATCATTAACCTTTCAGCAGTGCCTACCACATATGTGTACAACTACCTAGGAGCCGGACTCTATTCTCTTCCACAGTGGTTCCCAACACCTCTAACCCCTTGCTCAAAAATTGGCCCAGAAAGTAAACCCAAGACTCTATGATTCACTAAGAGAGTCTTTTAAAAAACACATCCTCATGTTGAATTAGCTAGGCGTTTTCAGATTCACAGTACATTAATAGACAAAGGAGTCTTTGAGTATATAAAATATTCACTAACCTATAAGATTTGCAGTAGCCTCAACAACATTTCCCACTTTTCATTCATGTAATTAGCTGGTGTATTTGTAGATTTTACACATGAATGATTGTACTCTTTACTTAGCAAACATTTTCTGACCGTCTACTATGTGTTGGACCCTGTGCCAGGCCTTAGGGACACAAAGAGGAGGAAGATACAAAGGGTTGAGCATTGAGGCAAGGAGAATGTCTCCTTCAGTTCTCTATGTGTCAATCTTACAAGAAAAAACAAAGAAGAGACATCCTATTTATTGCAGCATTGTTTAAAATTGAAAAAGACTGGAAATAATCCAAATGTCCATCAGTAGAGGACTGATCGAGTAAATTGTATGTCTATACAGTGGTGTACCATGTAGCTGTAAAAGAGATGAGGAGTACCTCTGTATAATGCCATGACATGATCCTTAGAATACAGTGTTAACTTTAAAAGAAAAGCAAGGTGGATTAAGTATATAAAGTATTCTATCAAATAAAGTAATAGAAGGATAAATTAAAAACAAATTTTGATAAAAACATAGTTATCTATTAGAAAAGAAAGAAATAAGACTGATCAAAGCTACACTTCTCTGAATATTTCTTGTTCTGTAGATTTAACTTTGAAACCACGTGAGTGTTTCACATAGTTGAAAATAAAGTTCAATTGAAAAATATTTTCTAAAAATTGAAAGCAATAATAAACAAGTAAACCTGTGTATCAAGTTGGTTGCATAACCACACAAACAAAAACTCTTTTAAGAGACTGTATAATACAGGATTTTGTCTGTACATCCTTAGTGGAAAAGGAAAAAATATCCCTGTAAAACAAACAAGTAAATCTCCCCCAAACAAAACAAAAAACCCCTTAATATGCTTTTAGTAATTATATTTTTGGTGGCAGTGTTGATATGGTCATTATGAGAGCATTATGTGTGTATTCTGTGAAAGAACAAACAAGTAACCGTGTTTTTCTATCATTGAAAACTGGGGTTTCGATGAGAAAAAGGAGCTCTGAATACAAGAATAAGATTAAGTACATACCCTGTGAACCTGAGTTCAAATAGTAAGTATCAGTGTGAACTGATTACATTACCTTCAAACAAACAAACAAATTCCTTCCCTATCTATGTCCACCAAAAAGGCCTAGAAATAATGGCTAATCCACTAGCCAGGAGCATTCTAATGAATTAGTGGATCTAGGCAATGATCAATAGCTGCTAACATCACAACAAGACAGAGAGATATTTTATATTTCTAACAGATACAAACTGGACCTCAATCTGATCCAGCCTCTGGATCTTACTACCAATTCACCGAAAATAGTGTGGAGAGAAGAACATGTTAAATGACACGGTGGAAATGTAATAATCAAAAGCTGCTCTGGGAAACTATGCAGGAAAAATGGCCCAGTTTCTTCAACAACTAAATTGCAAGGGGGAAGAAAAATGATGGCAGGAAAAGCTATATATTTAAAGAAATTAAAAAGATATGTTAATCAATTTCAATATATGGAGCATATTTGGATACTGATTTAAATGTTACTTGTTTAAGAAACTAAACTATTGGAGAAGCTTGAACATTGGCTGGATATTTGTTTGATATTAATGAATTAATGTTAAGTTTTAAAATATGCTAATTAAAAGTTTTGAAAACCACAATAATGGTTAAAGAGTCCTTGTCTTTTAGAGATAGATATTGAAATATTTATAGGTGGCATGATATAGATGGGCATTTGCTTCAAAAATTTCCAGAGTTGGTAGTACTGATGGACATGAAACAAGATTAGCCATGGATTGCAAATTGTTGAGTCTAGGTGATGGGTTCACGGGGACTCATTATAGTATTCTCTATACTTTTGCATATGTTTGAAATGTTTCATAATAAAAGATTAATAACAAAAAGAGACAACCTACTTAATTAAAGGTTTACTTTCTGAGTTCAGTTAGGCTTGGTCTGACCATGTTTAGGACCTGTCATCTGGTTCCCGTTTCCTTAGATACCAACAAATATTATTATAAAGAGAAAAATGACTTTACTGAGATACTTTTTCCGTATGCTCCCCTAATGTAAGAAAAATTGGGGGCTGCCAAACCTGTGAAACTGACACTCGGGTGAGAACTCATGTGGTTGCTGACTTGCTCTTTAGGGTTCTGCTTCTTCCATTTAGTCTCTGATACTGATACCCAGCAGCCATCTGTGGTTGTGGCTTGGAAATGATGTGGCATCTGAAAAAGAGGGAACTCCAACAGCAGGGCCTTGTCAATTGCTCAACAATGAGGAACATAAAATATTGCCTCTGTGTAGCAGCATAATAATTGAGAAACATTTTTGAATCTAGGGTCATGGGTTTTTAGGAACCTAATAACTTGTCTAGTCCAAATCACTTTTGGCAGATGAAAACATGAAAGCCCAAAGAAATGAAGTGACTTGGTCAAGATGGCACACCTAATGGAAGAGATGGGATTGGAGCCCATATTTCACCAATTTCCAGAGTTCAGTGCCCTTTCCTCTACACTGCATCTGGGGTGGGTGGGACCTTGATTTGTTTCTTTGCTCTTGGTCTGAACTCCTTATAATTGATAAAACTAATTCTCTGGAGCAATGTTCTATTGCAATGTGGAATTTTTAGTTCTTCTAGTACAAGGGGAAAAGGACTAGTAAAGTGTGTGTTGGTGGGACAGGAGTCTGTGATTTTAAAGTAATTAGCATAATTGGCTGAAAGAAATTTGTTAGGGAGTTGTGACTCATGCTTGGTAGTGAAGAAAGCTGCATATCAGAGCATGAGTTTGTGCTTGCCAGATCCTAGGAAAGCGTTTATAGGACAAGTGTGCTCTGGAGTCAGATAATCTGAGTTTGAATCCATGCTCTACCACTTTCTAGCTGTGTGGCCTTAAATGAGTTATCAATCTCTATATCTCATTTACAAAATGAGGATAATTATATCACCTCCATGATGGTGTTGTTATGAAAACTGAATGAATTAGTACAAGCAAAACTTCTAGGCCAAGGCCTGGCACCATTCAGTCAATGTTGGTCGTGGTCTAAGCCTGGATGCTGGTAGCAGTCACTGGGCATGACCAATAGGAGAGCATTGGAATCTTGGTAATTTCAAATGGGGCTGCTTGCTGAAACTGCCTGTGGAGTGTGTTAACTACTTGTTAGGCAATTAAAGTCTCCTTCAATATAGAGCTGATACAGTGCCTGAGTCTCAGCCCCAGTTAATGAAGTTAAAGACTATGTTACAATCAATTGTGTTACCTAGAAGTACAAGTGTAGTCATATAAGTCATTAACACTTCATCACTAATTCACTTGTCATCAGAGAGAGCTAGTCGGTTAGCCAAGCCTTTACGGTAGGAAGCACAACCAAGAACAATATTGAGGGGGTCTGATGAGTACCTCCAAAGCAGTTATAGCAGACACTGCTGGTGCCTGTAACCCCCTGGTATTCACCTCTATACACTGAAGGCTGCTTTCTCAGAAACCTAGAACTCTGTCACAGGGTACTTTTTTAGTTGTCGGAGTACATTTAGACCATGAGCAGGACAAGCTGAAAGTATGGGAACGTTACTGGAGTGACTCACCAACAATGATGGTAGGATAGTTGGTGACTAATATCCCATCTTCCTAGCCCCTTAGTCAGAATAACTCTGGGATGTGTTCTACACTGTTTCACAGGTTCACCATGGGATTGAGTTCTGTTGCTTATAGTAGTAACCAGCATGAAAATGCACCCTTTATTGACTTTTTATTCTTTCTCTTCTCACTCTTCTCTTCTGTTGGTTTCCTGGTGTGCCTCATACCTAAGCTAAAATTATGCATATTCAAATTCTGGTATCAGTTTCAATGTGTGTCTATGTGTGTTGGGGGGGGGTGTCTCCTCCATACCACCAAGCAATGCTCTGACACCAGCTGGAGTGTCCTACAGTTTGACTCAATTCTGACAGTATCTACCTGTCAGAGATAGCATCAAGTTCCATGTGTTAAGGGCTCAGTCCCATAAGATTGCCTCCACTTCAGATGCCAGTTGAAAGTTCCAGTTGTTACTTGTGTTTCTGACCAACTGGCTATAAATCAGAGGTTCCCATGAACCTCTTGACTAATTTTCAGGAGAAGCTCACAGAACTCAGGAAACCCATTTACTCACTAGATTACGGATTTATTACAAAGGATACTAAAGGATACGAATCAACAGTCAGATGAAGAGATATATAGGGCAAGGTCCCAAACAAAGAAGCTTCTGTTCCTATGGAGTTTGGGCCCTGCACAGTGGCACATGGAAGGGCTCTGTTTCACCAACCTGAAAGCTCTCTGAACCCCTTCTTTTTGGGTTTTTATGGAGGCTTCATTACATGGGCATGACTGCTTAAGTCATTGGCCGCTGATGATTGATTCAACCTCCCCAGAAATCAGGGGGCGGCAGGACTGAAAGTTCTAACCCTCCATTCATGGTTGGTTCCCCTGACAACCAGCCTGCAATCCTAAGGTACTTTCCGAAAGTCATCTTATTAACATAAACTCAGTTGTGGTGGAAAGGGGCTTGTTATGAATAACAAGACACCCATTCCACCTTTATGACTCAGAAGCAATTTCAGGAGCTGAAGACAAGAGACCCAGTATTTTAACAAAAGATGCTCCCATTGTTCTTATCACCCAGGAAATTTCAAGGATTGGGGAGCTGTGAGCCAGGAACCATGGACAAAGACCAAATATATAGGAGAAATACATTTTGGTCATCTGAAGGACCAAATATATATACCTAATAAATCACAATATCTCACATTCACATCTACATCATAGGATCTGCTTTTGGGGAAGCCCAAACCAAGATAGCAGCCTTAAAGTATTTGGTTGGGGTCCCACATGCCTCTTATTCTTTCTGCCTCTCTCTATTCTCCACATCTCCAACTGCAATTCCAACCCCACAGTGTAGGAGCTATTTTTCTGACGTAGCTATGGCTGCAATATGGGTCGACAGCCTCTTTGCCTCAGATATTTCTATGGCAATTTCCCTGGGGTAAGTAAGTGATAGGTATTTAGAATTAATAGCATCAAAAAACCCTCCTGAGATAAGCAAACCACACAGAATGACACTTGGGAAGGGGAAAAATGTCAAAAAGCCATTTCTTTGTAGAGCTTGGGACTTCAACTTCCTTTGACAATGAATTCCTAAGTGAAATCAGAAAATTTGCATTTGGGCTAAAGGCAAATTATCTGACATCTCTTGCATCAATACTACCAACAACAAGATTTGCAGGTTATATCCATTCTCAGACTTACTGACCCAGATGTTTTTATAATGACTACACCAAGTTCATCAGACTCTTTTGAGATATAGTTTTATACAGAACTGGAAAATATTAACATTCCTAAATCCTTTAATTGTATGATGAACTGAAGAGAACAATCATGAAAATTAATGAAGTAATTTACCATTTAAAGTTCAATATTGCTAAAAGCTGACTAAGTATTTGGATAATGATGACAAAGCCAAAACAAGTAACTCTGAAAGTAATCTCTTTCACACCAGGCATACTAATTATTTTTATAACCTTTTTTCCCCTTCTTACAAAGTAATGACAATGCTTACTAAGTCTTATGTAAAGAATGGCTCATTGAAATTTCAAATAAATAATAATACTCAATGTTTATATAGTGTTTTTTTTAACCATGGTGCTCCAAGAATTATCAAATTATAGAACTTTCTAGTTCACCTGCTTTATCCCCAATACCATCTTACTCCTTGTGTTTATGAATCATTTTTAAAAATGGCTTCAAGCATGTGATAATTACATTCTTAAGTGGTTTCAGGAGTAGAGATTTATTAATTCATCATTCTTTTTTTTCAATCATTCATCAATATAATAGATTCTTCCATTCATCTGTCTGTTTATTCACCCACTCATCCATCTATTTACAAAATTTTTAAGCAACCACCACATATGAGGTCCTATGGCAAGTTCTGGCTGTACAGTGGTGATCAAAAAAGATAGGGGTATGAAAACGAATATATGTATGTATATGCATGACTGGGATATTGTCCTGTACATCAGAGAAAGACACATTGTAACTGACTATACTTCAATCAAAAAAAAAAAAAAAAAAAAAAACCAGATAAGGGTGGGTCCAAGCGCTCATCGGGCTAATGGTATAGTGAATTTTACAGCATAAATTCTAGTAAGATTTCTGTGATTATACTGTTTCTAACTGAAATAATTTTTGAAATATGTTTTTCCTAATTGAGATTCAGGTAATTTGAGATATAATTCTTTTAACTACACAAATGTAAAGGTCAGAACACTTGAAAGGAGTAGAAGCTCCTGTCTAAATACAGCTGAGTTCAACAAATCCAAACCTGTAGTCTTTGCAGGTTAATGTGGTTAGATCATACTATGAGGTGTGCCATTCCCTTGCTTGGCAAAGCAAGGTGGTGGGCCCATGCAACCAATATATCAGCCCACTTCTGTTTTAATATTGTTTTGTTGAGGTGGATTTGTTTGTTTGTTTGTTTAATGATTGAGAGAACAGAGGCTGCAGGCAAGGCAAAATTTGGGATGGGTCTATCCTAGAATTCCCATGTCAAGTTGGGGTTCACAAATTTTTCTTCTGTTCCCTGGTCATTAGATCTTCTAAAAGAGCAGATAAATGATCATTCCTGACTCACACAACAAGCTGAATCATCTCTTGGTGAGAGAAATGGAACATTTCCTCTGGAGATTTATCTATTCACATTGCTTGGTCTTGGATGTCTCCATGGTGGGTTTAGGTCCTGACAGAGCCAAGTTCTCAAAAAGAGCAAATGAGTTCACCTTTATTTTTATTGACATGATTTTACTACAGCAATTGCTATAACTCTTGTTCTTTTTCATCTGGTCAGAGGTGGGTAGTACAAATCTGGTGATCTAGATATTTCCTTCCCTCTGCCTTGGGAAGTTGTTGACGAGCTACTAGTGAACCAGGCCTCATCTGTATAGGCCCAGAGTGGTAGAGCAAATTGTCTTGCAGGGATCTGAATGACTCCCACTTGACTAAGCTTTTTGTTCCCATGTTCACATCTCCATTAGAACAATTTTTGTCTTGTAACGTAGTTGTTTTGTGTGTGTCTCCATTATGACTATTCTACACATGTCACCTTTATAATAATTTTTGGAGCATAGTATATTTGTTTTTTTGCATGTTCATGTTTACTTGATAGTCTATGAATTCCTACAGGGCAGGGATTGTCTTTTCTTCTTGCTATTTCCAGGGATCAGCACGGTGCTCAGTAAACAGAGGTGTTTGGTAAGTGTTTGTTGAATGAATGAATGAATGAGAGAATCTCTGAATGCTCAGTAGTGAGGACTCAGGAGTCTATGGGTTTGTTAACATGATCACTCTTTGCACTGTTTGCTGGTCTGACCACATGTGGGCCTGCTTTGATTTTCTACAAGATTGCTAATATTCAGGGTATTACTATATTCAGCTGTCTTTCAGTGGAGTTGCTTTTGTAGTTTGGATGGAAAAGCTGCTATATTATTTCAAATAGTTGTGAAATAATAAAACAAATAATAACCTCAAATGCCAAAGAACATTATTTTCATGGATCTTTACAAAAACCAGTTCTACAAGATCCACTTACAGAATATACACAAAAGGAGAAAATAGTGTTACAGGCTATTGAGTGCCATGTATTTTTATTATAGGAACAAGAATGTTTGCCATGCAGCAGTATGTGGTTAAGATAAAAGTATCTTTTCGAGTAAGTCAGGGCATTTTCTCCATGTTAAGCCACAGGATGAAACAGTAAGAAGGAAGTGATTTATTGATTATAACATTTAAAAGTTACTTTTCTGAATCAATTTTTGTTTAAATAGGGCATAGTAGAAAACTAAAACCATTTGGGATTTTGGATCTGGGCATAAGGGCATAAAGACATGTTTGTCATTGTTTGGAGCATACGTCAGGAGAGAAATTTTCTGTTTCTGATTTTTATCTTTTAGGATTTGGCAGGGGTGTATATAACAGAAAGTTTCAAATAATAGTGGATTAAACATATAAGTGTTTGTATTCTTTCACATAGAAGAATTTCTCAAGTAAAGAGTACAGGATCGATATAGAGGTTCCTTTCTGCTTCATTGTCATTAACACTTGGTTTCTATTCAAGTTTGCCTCATGGTTCCAGCATTGCTGCTGGAGTTCTAGCCATCACATCTACAATCGAGGCAGTAGGAAGGAGGAAGGGGAAAGGGGCACTCCTTCCTGTTGAGTAAGCTCTCTTTAAAGGAACTTCCTAAAAGCTCCCAGCCAGTGATTTTCACTTATATCTCCTTGACCATTACTAGCAGTGAGAGAGGCTGGAAAAGACCATCTTTTAGCTGTGTACCTTTGTGACTCCAAATAAAATTTGAGTTTTGCTACCTGGGAAAATGTAGATGGCTGGTCTGTAGCAAACCAGCAGTCCCTCCTACTGAATGAACCAGATAAAATACAGCTAAAAAACCATAATACTTCTTGGAGTTATTGGATAATCAGAGCACCAATGGGAATATATATGTAAAGATACTCCAAATATGAGCACATTTCATTTCCCTGGCCAGAGCAGAGATGCTAGGAGTACTCTCTAGGAGAAACACAGGTTGTTGATCTGTTGAAAAATCTCATGACGTAGTTAAAATTCATTACGTTGTCAAATTTACCAAGGTTCAGAGTTGATCTTCATTACTAGAGGGATTGAAACTTGATTTATTTTTTTAGCGTATCAAAAGTGGATTTCAGTTTTAAAAGAAAAATTCAAATTATCCCAACTTTAAGGTAAAAAAAGATCATAGATGTAGAAAAGCAAAATGTTTATTTATTTGCAATAAGAACTGTCCCAGGGAGCAAAGTGCTCACAGAAGTTTGTTTGGTGAGCATCGAATTAGAAAAATAACAGACAGATCAGCTGAATGCCTAGTGGAATCAGGCTAAAGGAAGGATGGGCTTGCCAGGAGACCAGAAGGCAGGGGTAAGGGCTTCCCTCCCTCCTTTCCCCATCAGTTCTTGTTGGTCCTCTTCCTGTGTTGTCTCCTCTTCCCTGCATCCACAGATGTCTTCCTTCTCTTCTGACTGGGGCACTATTGAGAGTTGTTAATCTTCAAGCAGATCACAGCCTGTAATAGGCTGTTACACAGACATTTATGGTTAAAACCAGAAAATGAATGTGATCCTTTCACGGTAGAGGAAAAAAGTGATGAGGAGGATTTGTCAGTCTAGAGTTGACTGATATGACTCAGCAAAAAGACTGAAGAATTTAACGTTTGTAAACAGGAAGTCAATATGAGAAACCTTAAAAGCAGGGCTGAAACATTCAAGACTCAAGGAACCCAACTGTTTAGCCAGCATGCACTTGGCATTCAAAGAACTCATAAGACAACATCTAAGTGGTTTTCAGGTGTGTCTCAGTCATTTGTGGAATTGTAAGCTTTTTGAGAGATCTGAGTACATTGCCCTTGGACAGTCTGCTTTCTCCCTCATCACGTGTGTCCCCTGTCCTAGACTGAGAGCCTAGGCAAAGAGGAAGAGGGGTGCTGATTGACTGAGAGCAGTTCTCCTTTAACGAGATACCTTTCTGAAACCATCCAGCTCTGCAGCATTCTTCCGATCGTTCAGGATGAGCTCCTCTTCCTAGCATTTATTTTGTGCAGTAACTATGAGAGACACTGACTCTGCTACCTAGTTCTAGGCTGGTTTAGTCGCTCACCTGAATTAATATTGATTTATTTAATGTATTATATTTGGACCTAATTGTTTTTAGTGTTATTATTTTCTGTTGAAGATGACTAGACATAAAATAAAGCATGAAGCCTTTTTCTGTGTCTGTGGGGAAAACAAATGTGCTCTGTCCACAGTCATGAAGAAGGGAGAAGATGGGCTAATTCAGAATGACAACAGCCGACCATGTATCCCTGAAACCTTTTGATACAGGAAAAATGTAGGATGAGAAAATGGCCATGTCCCAGGTCTCAATTGAGTCCCTGGGATGCACCCCGCCAAGTGTGGGTCCTTGGCTATGTGCAGGAAAGAATTCAAGAGTGAGCCACAGTTGAGTAAAGGTAGATTTATTCAGAGAGATACATACTCCATAGACAGAGTTCAGGCTGTTTCAGAAGGCAAGAGAAAGACCGAGAGGTATGTGGGTTGGATGCTTAGTTTAAAGTAAAAGTAGATACACACTCCATAGACAGAGTGCGGGCCGTCTCACTCAGAAGGGAAAGGGGCCATGAGATGTGGGGGTTGTTCGTTTTTATTGGCTCAGTAACTTCATTATGCTAACATGTGGGAGGATTATATGAACTACTTTGGGGAAGGGGCTGGGATTCCCAGGAACTGGGCAATCACCCACCCTTGACTTTTTATGGTCAGCCTTGAAACTCTTCTGGCACCTGTGGGAGTACCATTTAGCAGCTATTGTATTTTAATGAGTGTGTATTAAAGCTCAAGGTCTACTGGGAGTTCAATCTTCCACCATCTTGGTGCTGCCTGCTGTGTCATTCTTTTAATGGTTGGGCTCTGCCCCCTTCCCTCCTGTCTCACTTTGAACAGTTTTAAATCTGAATATTTGCCTCACTTTGACTGTCAACTTGTCTTTGAGGCCATAGATGGAATCAAATAATGTCTCAAAGACAGAACTCTCCAAACTAAAGTGCTATATTCTTTTAGGCTATGTTGGGAAGATTTTGGTATGTTTAATAAAATACTACTTCCCTGAAAGGATGAGGGATACTTTTCAGTTGCGGGCTCCATCATCAGTTGCTTGTCAAAATAAACTTTTTATCTTCCAATTTCAGAGCCACCGGAACTTCCATAGCTGTTGACAGAAGCTTCCTCTCTGGCAGTCTGATCTAGTTGGACTATTGGATGTGAACAGCATGGAGTCTAAAATCAAAACACAACTCTCAGGTTTTAGTGACAAATTTTCAGGATACTCCCAAACTGCAATCCGAGGAAATCTTTTGTTACATTAAGGAGATTTACAACAATATATTCCATGGATTTGAAATTTGGATGAGATTATTTTTTTAATGGTGAGTCCAGAGTTTCTATAATTCCCCTACCCTTTTTTTTCTTATGAAATGTAGTCTTGGATTTCTGGGTCATAATTGGTATATTTTTAATGAATCAAGATGACACAAAATGGAATATTTAAAGAACCTTTTTACTACCTTTTTCTTAAAGCAGTTCTATAATTTTAATTGGGTTGCTTTTAAACCCAATGCTTCCATTAGGCTAAGTATTCATAGTGGAATAGTACTTGTTAATTGTTTCTAAGAACCGTGACAACAAACATAAAAGAATCCACTTCTATATGAATGTAAGAAACTTCAATGATGCCATCTGGAAATGAGCACTGTTTATCTTCTGAAGTCCAAATTAAACATAAAAGCTGAGATGAACACTTGGTTTCTGCCTGTTTAAGGAGAAGCCTGAATGACACTCCCATCCTCTGCCACCACCCACTCAAAATTGTTTCTATCACTGAACCACCACAGTCAAGGACAGCTGAGACCCTCAAGTGCACCTACTGAATTGCACTTCGGTCTTCAGTCATCAGTTCACATTGACGGATTTATAAAAAACAATCCATGAGACTGATCGTTCTTTTTTTGTAAGATGTTAATTATCAGTGGCTTTTGGACTTGACCATTTATCAGAAATGGTCAACTGAAATGCTTTTATACAATGCATATTCCCAGGCCCACCTCAAGCCTATTTAATCTGAATTTCTGAGCAAGGAGTAAGAACAATCTGTATTCCAAACAATCTTCTCAGGTGATCCTGATGCAATTGGTAGAGACCTAGGAACCACAGCACAGTGTCTTTCTTAAGACGATAGTGGAAGAAAGTTCTGTGTAGTTTCAGTTCCAGCACAAGCGTCCCTACCTCTGGACAAATGTTTTATTTTTATTTCCTGGATACTGTAATTTGTATAACTGATTGTGTTGATCTTTTTGCATTGACTCATGTGAAGCATGGGGCCAGATATGGCTCCTTCCAGCAAGAGCTTAGGGAGAAAATTATGGCACTTTTAACAACACTCCTATCTTCTCTTTCTTACTCTCATTTCCACCTTACCTCACTTTCTTCACTGAATTATTATTTATTTAAATTAATTAGTTACTTAATTAAATTTATTTGTTTATTTATTTATTCACCTTTTGATCCTGTTACCCATTTCTCCCACTCCTCATCCCCCACCTCTGGCAACCACCAATCTGTTCTCTGTATCTATGAGCTTTTTTTTCCTTTTTCTTAAGATTCCACCTATAAGAGAGATCATATAGTATTTCTCTAACTTATTTCGCTTAGCATAATGCCCTTGAAGTCCATCCATGTTTTTGCAAATGGCAACATTTTGTTCTTTTTATGGCTGAATAATATTCCATATTGTGTGTGTATGTGTGTATCACAATTTATTTATCCATCATCCATCGATAGACACTTAAGTTGTTTCCATATCTTGGCTATTGTAAATAGTTCTGCAGTGAACATGGGAGTGCATACATCTTTTTGAGTTAGTGTTTTCATTTTCTTCAGATAAATACCCAGAAGTGGAATAGCTGGATCACATGGTAGTTCTATTTGTAATTTTTTTGAGGAAAAATTATTTTTAATTTTTATATTTTGTTTTATTGTGGGTGTTTTTTTTCCTGGTTGAATTGCTTAATCTCTCTTTTCCTTGGTTCTTTTTTTTATTGAAGTATAGTTGATTTACAATGCTGTGTTAGTTTCAGGTATAGAGAAAAGTGATTCAGTTATACATATACATATATATATTCTTTTTCAGATTCTTTTCCATTATAGATTATTACAAGATGTTGAATATAGTTCCTTGTGCTATACAGTAGATCCTTGTTATTTATCTGTTTATGTATAGTAGCGTGTATATGTTAATCCCAAACTCTCCTAATTTATCACTCCCCCAACTTTGGTAACCATAGTTTGTTTTCTATGTCTGTGAGTCTATTTCTGGTTTGTAACTAAGTTCATTTGTATAATGTTTTTTAGATTCCACATATAAGTGATACCGTATAATATTTGTCTTTTTCTGTCACTTGCAGGTATTTTTATATGTTGCTTTAAATCCTGTTTTGAACAGGATTATTAATAATACTGTCCTAAATATTTGTATAAACCTTGATGATTCTTTCTTAACTTGAGTTGGGGTGTTTCTTATTTTAAAAATACAGCTTAGGATGATTTGGAGAAATCACAACATAGACCTGGTTGAAGGTGGTGCCATAACTGTCTTGTTTAATCACCTTTTGCCCTCTTGGAGGGGTCTGGGCTGAGTGGGGGATATACCATCAACTGTTCTTTATTTCCATAAAAGACAAACAGATAGTCTTCTAAATTTTATTCAGAATAAAATCAGCATAGTATAAATATATCAGTGGAACATGTGAAAAAGAACTTGGTTTCTTAACAAAATCAGCCCTAAGGGGTCAGGAGGGGACCCTAACTGTGTTCACTTTAACTACATTCAACTACCTTTGAAGTTGGCCTGTAGAACGTATTATGAAACAAAAACAAAAACAAAAAACAAGCAGCTGGTAGAGCAAAGAAAATCATCTGTAGTCTTAGTTTGCGTGAGATGGGGCCAGCGTGCTTTTGATCCAAGCCTGGTATTTCTGGTTTAATAGCATGTAGATTCCAGGTTTCTTGGCATCACCACATTTGTGACCTCCAGAGACTAAGGCATAGAAGGCACCTTTGCAGACCAAGGGGCCACCTGAGTCACCCTGGGAAGAAGAAAATGAGCAGATACTTGGTAAGAAGCTGTTGAACTTTTTCCACCATCAACTGTTAATTACTCAAAGGATCATTATCTGAGTCCTTGGTTTGTGTCCTGCAGAGTGCCTGATAACAGCCTCTGACTCAGTATAGGTTCTCTGTGTCTCTGTCTCCGTCCAAGACCATGGTTCTGTCCATCTTTCTGTCTGTCTCTCTTTGTCCATGTCCCGGTCTCTGTCCAAGACTATGTATATATACATCCTTTCGTAATCAGTGACTGTCAAACTTTATTCATCAAGAAGCAATTTAGACACAAAGTTTGAAATAATCCATGAAATAAAATAAATTTTTAAACTGTGAATTTCATTTTGGTGCTCATGGATCTCAAATCAGGTTGCTACTGGAACTGGCAGAAAAGAGCAACGTATTAGAGTAAATGTCTTGGTGGCAGGGACTGTATCTCCTCTGTTATTTTTTTTTCCTGTTTTGCATCCTCATGTGATTGAACATAGGGCTCTGCATGTACCCAACACTCAGTACATACTTGGTCAATGAACTGATTCTTGAGGACTCACTCTGCTCACTCTGACAACAAAACATGTGACAACAATTCTGTCAAGGGAAGTGACAAGGTGTTAGAGGGGAAAGCCTGGTCTTTCAGATAAGGAGCTGGCTTTTAAATCTAAAGAGCAGCCTTTGCCTCTGCTGCCACTCACATCGAAAACTGCAGTACTTTGTGCTTTGGTTGGCTGCAAAAATAGAGACTTAGGGGGATGACAGTCTTGGTGCACTGCAGCTACATGTGATCTTTGAAATCATCACACCCTCCCCTCGATAATGCTTAATATAGTATGGTGTGAATAGTGTATTCTACCTTTTAAAAAAATTACTAATCCATCTGTGCTAGGTAGCCTTTGTCACCTGTAAACATGATCATCTTTTTTTTTTTTTTACTACCTCAGGAAACAAAAGATTTTGAAAAGTATTTTGAAAAGTTATCTTCTAATCACCACTAGTGAACTTAGCGTTAGTAGGCTTTCTAAGGATGGTAACACCCCTCAGAAGAAGTCTGTAAAAGTTATCAGATATAGTTAATTATCCTGATTAATGAACATTTAATGAGTGTTCACTATATGTTGGGGAAGTTCTTATGACTCATTCACATTGGTAGATGGGAAAGAATAGAGAACACTGTATGCAGGAATGGAGTGCAACTTTTCCGAGTCGTGGTTTTGTGTTCTCCATTTCTCTCCTCCTCTGTGCTAGTGTGCAGAGGGAGTCCGACTGTAGCTCAGCACCCTGAAATACCTGTTTGAATGACAGGTTCTTACCTGGCAGGAATCCTTCTGGCCTCTGGCATCTCCTGCACATACCATGTTTTTAGTTATGATAGGATTATGGTTGTAATAACTAGGGCTGTTGCAAACTTTTCGACTTATGACAGTAACTGTGACTTCTCGCAGAGTATCAGAGGGACTAAAAAGTTCTGGGTCAGTGGCTCCCCAGCCAGTAACCTGGCATTTTGTTCCAGCTCTAATATCATTTTTGGATTTTGGGTAGAGCAGTTGGACATGCTTGTTGAGTTTTGCGGCCGTGTGAAGCTGTCAGATTGAAAAAAGAATAAATTATCATTTGTCCCCAGTAATATTCTGTTATTAGTCTGAGCGATGTATGTGTGGTCCCTCTGTTCTAGGAGGGCGTCCCCCTTCTTGAATCTACTTTGGTGGTAGCCCACAGCTGCATTTGTGGTTGTTGCTTTTCTGAACATACTCTTCATTCCCCTTAGAGTTCAGTGATGCTTGGGGAGGGAGCTTACACAGAGCAGGAATTTTGCCCAGTCTCAAGCAAACTGGCCTTTATTCTTCTTTGGGTGGTTTTCTGTGGAATAACATCCATAGGTCATGACTTTGAGGGCTGTGCTGTTTCCTGCTGGATAGGACCCTTGGGTATGGTCTAGACTAAGTTTGGACTAGACTAAGTATGGTCTAGACTAAGTTGTAACTCACTTCTGTGTCTCTGAAGTCACTTGGTTGGCTCTGTTGTCTAAGTGCCTTGTATTTTTTACTTGCTAATGATAAAAGCATTTGGGAAAAAAACTTTCAATGTGGATCTTTGGGCCTGTTGGGATGGTCTCCTCCCACATATGTGAACATCAGAGCTTTTTTCCCTTGTGTAAACACAGCCTAGATGCATTTGTGATAAATTCTTATTTCTTTCAAGGCCATAAATAGAGTAAAGTGGGCCCCATATAGAATATGTCACAGTCACCTCAAACATGGGGAGAGTGCTAACAAAATGCTTCTGTGTAGATGATTTGACAACTGAACTATGCTGTATAAGAATGTTGGAGGAATTGAAGGAGGTCAGTGTCACATACCTCAACCAGCATAATATCATTCGATTTAGGATCTGATGTAAATCTTGGGAATCGTATGAATTTTTTAATCTCAAACGTTTGTTTGGAGGCCTCATTCTTTGAGAGAGAGTGTGCTCCTAAAACCACTTTGGAAGAACGGCCTTTGGCAAACCTAAAAAAAGCAAAGAGAATAGAGGCAACAGAATGATTCCCAAATCCCCTAGTGGGATTTGGAGAAATGGTGGAGAAAGCCATATGAATATAGAAATAAGGACCATCTCTAAGATAACTTGCCTAGGATTTGGTGTAGTGACAGAGGTCTCAGTGGACCCAGTCATAAATGGATGGTATCAAGGGCCAAACCCACCCCACTCCAATTCCCCAGCGTTACAAACAATTATCAGAACTTGTACCCTACTAGGGGGACAAAGGAGTGAAATCCTAAATTAACTGAGATCAAGTTTACAACAAAATTGTGTTAATTTATGTAAAAATAAAGGAAATTATATTTCTCAGGTTTGTGGGTTGTGATTTACATCCACCATTGTTAAGAATTTTTTTATTAAAGTAAAGTATACATAATATAAAATTTATGGCTTTAACTGTTCTTAAATGCACAGTTCTGTGGCACTAAATACATTTACATTGTTGTTAATCCATCATCACCATCAATCTCCAGAGCTTTTTCATCTTTCCAGTTTTAAGTATTTTAATAACTAAAAGGTAGAGACTCAACTCTACACTTGCTAATCTGTTATGTCTAGACATCATCTCAGGGCAATATGGAGAAATAAGGTCCATTACCTGGCTGTCAACTATGCTTATATGTTCTGTCCCCTCAATTAGAAAGATGATTCGGACAAGAGAGGAAAACTTTCCTCAAGGTGAAAGGAAGACACTTCAGAGTTAGTACCTATTGATAATTCCATTGTGGGGATTTAGAGGATATAAACTGTTGAGTCAGATGAAGAAACATTTTTTTGTTTGTTTGTTTTTTTAAAATCCCTGGTCATATATAATTTTAGTACCAGTGTTTCAGTAATGCCATAGTTGATCTGATTTACTGTATGTTGAATAAAATTACATTTACATCTAGTTATAAAAATAGAAGTGGTATTTTTTGAGATCTTGACCACACCTTAGAGCCATTTGCATGCTACAGAAATATCCCATTTTAATGTGTGTTCTCAGGAAGCAACTTCAAATCCTTTTTTGGAACAAGGAAGGTTATGAAAATAATTATATTTATTTATTTACATATAACTGTTGCATGGAAAAGGGTCAAGGCAGATTACAATAAAAACACACACACCCATATATACAGATGAATAAAGATTAATAAAAATTAAAAAGATCACAGAAACTTACAGAAAAGGAAGAAAAGTTTGTTTCAGATTTGGGGAACCAGTGAATGGTTATGGTGGGGTGGGTTTTAATATGGTAGGGCTGTGACTGCCAGGAATTACCAATTTTTGGTTTCTACCAAAAGAGTTTATTTGGGGTTATTTTGGAAATTCTAGCTCTATTTGTTGAAAAGTTTCTGTTGCAAAATCAGGATGGGGATGAAATTTCTCAAGGGATGTGGATCAGATTTCCTAGGATTGATTCAAACTCAAATTCAGCATACTCACTAAATCCCAAACTTTGGAGGGGAAGGATAATATAAAATCCCTGGGACTACTGGTCTAATAGAAAAGATGTATACATGCATAAATAACGAGCCCGGATAAGCCTGGGAGGTACAAATGTGGGATATGGAAGATGAATCTAACTACGGGAAGGGAGCTGAGAATATTTCTGATTTTCCTTCATCTTTTACCAATTTCCTTGATTAGTTATGGCTTTGCAATGCTTTGGTTATTTTTGTCTCCATATATTAATACCCAAAACAACCCAAGACCATGAATGCTTTCTGAACTTTCCATTTCTAGATATGCTTCAACTGTAATCTGTACTACAAAGGTCAATTTTTTCTGCCCACGGGATACCTGGAATTACCTGAGTTCCAAGATCCCACCTCCTCAGCTAAATTCAGGTCTGAATTCACGCTGAGGATAAGTTACAATATCGATGTCTCATTTGCACAGCACAGTGTTTCTCCCTGGGGGAGTCTTTGGACCACCTGCTTCAGAATCATCTGAAGATGTTTGTTTAAAAGCAGCTTTCTGAGTCCCATCCTGGACTCACCTGGAACAGAACTACATGCAGAGCAGAACCAAAGTATTGCTTACAGTAAATCTTGTCATCATCTGCTGAAGGCATCCATAAACGTCTCTATTGAGCCTATCGATAACCCCTTTCTGTGTTAAAGCTGAGGGACTGTATAGTCCTTACGAGTGAAAGGGTTCTTTTACTGGCCAGAGGTGACATACCTCATAAGTAGGGGAATCAGGACCCAAACCCAGCTTCTGTGACTCTAAGTCCAGTGCCAAGGGAGACGGCAGAGGAAATAAGAGTCTTGAAGGGGGCTTGGCTGCATGGTGCCTCTGTAAGCCCTGTGCTGAGCCCTTTCAAGCCTCTTACTTCCTCTGCCGTCCTACCTTGGCACTGAGCAATGTTTCTACTTAGATCCGTTCCTCCAGATGTGATAATGAAGGCAGGATCCCTATTTCTTGGAAGTCTCTTACCTAAGAGAGGAGGGAATGATGCTGCTGTCAGAGAAGGGCTGTTACGGTCCTATCCCATCAACATGATTGGATCATGAAATGTGTTCCTCAGTGATTACCATGGAAGGTATAGGTATAACATTAGATAACATTTATTAAGTTATTGCAGTGAGCCAGGTTTTGTGCTAAGCATTTTACATATTTTCCCTCATTTAAACTTCACAACAGCCCTGTGAAAGAGGTATTATGATTATCCCCATTTTGCAGATGAGGAAATTGATGCTCAGGTAAATTAACAAACTTGAGAAAGTCCCAATGATACTAAGTGGAGACTCCAGGATGCAACGCAGATGGGATTAAAGCTCAGTTGGTTTGAACCCAGGGTCTGAATTTTTAACCATACTACTCTGGAAGCCTTGAATAATTTGAGATGGAGTGAGGCCGTGTGGAAGGGATTGTGGGGTTTCATCTAATCACTGGCGAGGCAGGTGAGAGGACGGGGGAGTGTTCAGTGAGAGAAGGCATTGGAAGAGACTCAGGAAGACAGTGCTACAGTGGGCAAGAGTTGGTGAGAGTTTTGCTTCTGATAAATTAAAATGCTGAAAATAAAACAAGATTATTTTTTTAAAGCCAGTTTCCTTTTATAATTGGCATGGCAACTAACAAATGGGTCAAGAGACTAAGTGAGGAACTTAGGATGGGTAGTGAGGCGGGAACACCCCAGGTTTGGCCTCCTGCATCATTTTGCTGAGAGAGGGGCCTGGGGTTAGTAAGCTATTCCCACTGGATACTTGGGAGTACATTTGTGGGAAGCCACCATTGAACTATTTCATAAATATTTTGGATTTCATAAAGCTTAATATTTTTCTAAGCACAATCTGCCTACATTTTTACACCCAAGTGTCCTGTAGAGGAAATCTGATCCACATACTCTGGAGTTCTTTAAACTCCAGCCATTTAAAATAATATTTAGCAATAGGTTTTTTTTTTTTTTTTTTAACTGGAAGACCTCTTTTTCCCCAATTTGTCAATTTGGAAATCTACTTCTACTGAGTCAGTTCACTTGACAAAATTTAAAATTCAACTTAATAATACTATTTACCTTTGGATAGTACTTTATAGCTTGTGAAGGACTTCACATACTGTGTTTTAAGTTTAGCAAAACCC
Organism: Camelus ferus; assembly: GCF_009834535.1. NCBI lineage: Eukaryota > Metazoa > Chordata > Mammalia > Artiodactyla > Camelidae > Camelus > Camelus ferus. The sequence goes on along the minus strand of NC_045698.1, from coordinate 35,552,727 downwards.
AAAAACCAAAACCCTAAAGAAACCCCTCCAATTTATTTCCTTTTTTCTATCTAGCATTTGTTCTGCATTTATAATAAGTCAAACTCCACGACTGGGGAGATTATAATCCACTTGAAGTGTAACCATAAGCGTATTTGAAGATGTACATGGTTTGAATTGAATGAATATCTATTGATAGTCACCCTCTACCCAGCTGGTCCCCAGGGGACAAATGCCCTGGAAAGAACAGAAGTGATAGGGACACAAGGGTGATTTCTATGACAGCAAGAACCCCCGCTTAAATGAAGTAGCCATATTAAATTGGAAATAAGTGGCTTGCTATTTAGAAATAAAATAGAAGTTATCAATTTGCAGGGTTCAAAATTTTAAATTTGTGTTCAGTCTCATTAAAATGGGGCAACCAAACAAAACCCCCAAAACATAGAGAAGCAAGTCAATTCAGTTGTTCCATTTAGATACAGCTGATTCCTGGAGAATAAACCATTACCGCTAAGAGGTTCTTAGGTGAAATGTCATGTTTGTAAGGAAAGGGGAAAACCCCATCTCTTCTCTTAGCTTATTCAGTCAAGGAATATAAGGAAGAAACTTACAAGCAAAAAACAATCCCCCAAACACAAACAAACAAAACAACCACAAACACCAAATTAGTTTTCTATCGCTTTTCCTTTTGTGATGGTGGCAGCATGCCAAGAAAGATTTCGGACATGTTTATGAAGTAAGAGAATCACAGGCTGAGAAAACCTTTCTGTCTTTAGAAAACCTTTCATTTTAAGTATCCCAGAAAAATGTATTCTAAAGTTGTATTCTACAATCTCTCTCTCTTTTTCTGTGTAAATCAGTAATACTTTCTCTTTTTCACCTGGGAAGACTATTATCCCTTACAGCTGTGATTCCCAAACTGTGGGTCTCAGACCTCTTGTGGGGGGAGTGGGCAGAGGAGTTAAGGTAAGGGGTCTAAAAATCTACTAGCAAAGCAACTCCTCATACAGATAACAGTAATAATAGCTGCAACTTATTTGTATTTACTGTGTGCTAAGCATGCCAAAATGTTTAAATAGATAGTATTTAATCATCAAAACCCCAAGAAACAGGTATGCACTACTATTATTATTACCCATTTATAAAATGGGGAGCAAACTCAGATTGTCTGATTTCTCCTAACAAGCCCAGGAATACTGTGGCATCAGTAATTACTGTTGCTGAGTTCCCTGGCATTACACTGAGGACTTGAATTTGTCTAACGGGTTGCCTAGATCTCCCTAAAAAGAAAAACTCGGGCAGAATTGCAGATATGTGACAGAGTAAATAAACTCCGGTTGGTCAGTTATCTCAGAAGCTAAGGGAAGATCAAAACCTCTCCTGGGAGAAATGAGTGCTTCTTCTGGCCAACTTGGGGAAAAACATGTAAACATAGTACTCACCGAGAGTGGCAATGGGCGGCTGTCAGCACCCACTGAGGATGGATCAGAACTCCCCCACAAATGTGATTACCGCCATACTGGATGGAAGCCATAAATGGCCTGGAATGAGGTGACACCTCTCTCCCTCCGATAATCTCCACGTTGAAGCCTCCAAAAGAAAACCAGAAGATTTAACGTAAAAGATCTAAGCAGATTACTTCATGTAATTCTTATTTTGACTGCCACTGTATCATTTTCCAAGTTAAAAAAAAACTCTATAGTCACCTAATAGTTATTATAATTACTGACGAACAATTGTAGAATACATTACAATATAGAGGGATCGAAGTGGATGTAAAAATCATTTTCACTTATAACGTGACAATAGAATCCCTAGAAATTCATTTAATGCTCACATGTGGTAGGTATAGGAGATACTTACACTCTGGAGTCATAGAAGTCCCAGCTATTAGGAAACACAGAGATAGAGAAGAAAATTTAGGCATTTTAATGGCTTAGATTTAAGAGGCCCAGATGAAATATTCTGACTGTATTGGTGAAGGAAGAAGATTCTGAAGACTGAGTTTTGATTCTGCAAATTTAACTTTCTCACCACAAGTGTAGTAGAGTAAAGTTTTTTTTCACACCTAAGATTAGAGGTATAGAACAGTTCGGGAAGTTTCAGAATTATGGTTTTGGCACTTTTTGGGGAGAGGTATGTGTGCCATCAAGAACTCATTTCTGGAGTTAACCATCTTCAATATCTGTATGTACTCATGTTATAAATGGGGAGAGAATAAAAATATGCAAGCCATAAGAACTTAATGAAGTTGCAGACAGAGTTCAAAGATGTTCATTGCTCTAAAGCAATACTTACTATTTTTCCTGGCAGCAAATGGTGCCTATCGTATTTAATGTCTTTCTATTTTTCTTTTGGACGTAGATTTATTATGTAGAGAGACACAGAACCTTTCACAGATCACGCTTGCCTTACAATAAGGCTTAGCTAAAGCCTGAACATCATCCAGAGAAACCCATATGTTTTGTAGCAAACTTATTCCTAGTCATGCCATTTTCTCTAAATTTGACCAAATTTCGTTAAATTTTAGTTACATTTTGGGAGATTTCATAATGTTATTAAAGGGGAACATTGGCAACATATTTTTAATTCCGATTCTCTCTTTTACTCATTTTTAATTGAAAATGACCATGTTTTTATCCAGGGCCTTAATAATAATATCTTTTAAAAATCAAGGACTGCATTTTGTCATTCTCCCCAGGAACAGATGAAACGCATTGCCAGGCTTTCTACACTACTTTCTTCTTTACTATGAAAGGTATTAGACTCTATGAGATTCTGTTCGTACCAGGTGCAAATGTTATAAAATGAGTACAGATAGACAAATCAGGCACCATGACCCTAAGAACTTTCCAGAAACACTGACTAAAGTTTACCTTGAATTAGCAGATCTTATTTTCTTTTTTCTAAGATACATATATCCTATCTTTAATTTTTTTATAAAGGGGAATTGAAATCCAGAGCTATTATTCTTGGCAGATTGCAAGAGACTCCTACTAAATTGTTTTCTAGCATAAGACAGTAGTAATAATAATAATAATATAATTATACATTATAATTTAATAATATAAGTAAAGTACCTTAAATTATTTCCCAAATTCTGTTTACATGGTTATTTATATGTTTTCATGTCTTATATCCATGAGGGAGGCAGGACAAACTATTATATTCATGTTACATCTGAAGAAATAGGCTCAGGGAGGCTAGGTAATTTGCCTGCGTTTACACAGCATACTACCTGGACCAAGTTATTTGCCTAATCTGAAATAACTTATATGTTAATAAATATACCACCAGAGCACAGAATTTGAGAAATGTCCTGTTTTCACTTTACAGGGATGCAGTAACCATAAAATTTTCCTATATATTAAGTAAGAAGAATGAACAAAACCATTGTAGAGCAGTGACTTCCTGTTTTGTAAGCCTGTGGGTGAAGCAAAGAGGAGCTGGATTAAGAAAAGCCACAAACTTAATAAACCAAACTTGTTAGTTCCAGCCAAATGTACCCATTAATTTTCAAGCCATCTTTGTCACTGTTGGTGTGCCTTCGATGGATTCCTCATGTGCCACTTTTGCAAGCTGTGAAGTGGACCTCATGATGCCAGCTCCCCACTGTATCACAGTGATGTTGGAAACATAAGGAAGATAATGTGTGACATTTGGAAATGATTTGAACTATGAGGAAGAAATGAACTGTGTAAAGACGAAGCTTCATTTCTGTCGGGGCCTGGAGGGAGGAGGCATAGTCAAAACCATCTTTCAGCTGCTTATTTCTGTGTAGGAAGGACTAACATCCATTTGGATTTTTACCAATTGCTAGGCATTTTCAACTCTGTTTCCAGGAAGGTGGCTGTCATTAGTCTTGTTCTGTGGATAAAGACTGGCTGGAGATTACTGAACTGGCAGGTGGCAGAGTCAGTTCTTAAACCCTTAGATGCTGGCTCCAGGCTCCATGTTGCCTTCAACCTGACCACATGCCTGCACTGCTTTGAGAAGTTCTGGGGCTTAGATGCTTTAAGAGGCAAGCTGGCTGTGCGGAAGGAAAAAGGATTTAGCCATATACACTGCAATTAGACATGGTGAGATTTAGTTCAATTGGGAGGACAGTCTCATAACTCTTTCTTGTAGCTGACCCGGAAAATTCTGAGAATCATGTCGATTTATAGTAACGAGTTATTTAGTTTTGGCTTTAGACTGATGCACGGGTTAATAGTATCATTTGTTATAACCTTCAGGATCCTGGATTTGAGAACAGTGGGCTGTGTAACATGACGAGCTCCGCGATCTAATTTATTTCTGGGTGTTGGTTTTTGTTCTGTTGAGTCTGCTGCGGGAAGAGCTGTGTTTGCTTTGGATGGATTTTGCAGCAGCTGTGCTGGGCTGAGCAAGTGTGAGGTGGTGCTCAGCGCGGGACTGGTTCCTGGGTCAGAATCCTTGTGGCTCTCCTTCGCTGTGTTGTGTTCAGCTGTCCTCATTAGTTGCTCATAGGTATGCTGATTTTGAGCATGGGGATTTTGTTTTCCTCCATCCCATCTCTTTCTCTCTTGACCCTTCTGTGTTTTGAGAGACCCATGTAGAGCAGCTATCTGGAAGCTCCAAAGGTCACATGTGGTTCTCTCCGTTGAGCTTTCTTTACCAGCCCACACATTGGTTTCATCACATTCATTAGCCACCCGCTCACTCTAAAGCCTTGTCACTCAAAGCATGCCACCCAGACCTGTTTATTACCCATCCCAGGCAAGGTGGGGACAGAAGTTGAGAGTCAGAGTTAAGAAGCTGTTACAACCATTTATCATGACCTGATACTAATTTATTTTATTTACTGAAGTTTAATGTCTGTCCAATCTAATCATAAAATAGAGCAGGCATTTTGTATGCTTTTGTTTTTAAATTTAATTTAATTTTTCTACTCATTTGTGTTGTACTGTATAGAAGTATCAGTCCACAATGAATTGAAATTAAAACCAAACAAATGAACAAACAAAATTCCAAAACACACCTGGTTTTCCATATGGTAGCTGGAGCACTGCTCTGTAGACAAAACTGCAAAGCAGGTCTGTTTCAAGCCCTTCCTATCTCTTCCCTTTGGGCCTCCTTTGAAAAGTTTTCCAACACTAAGGTTTCCAAGACTCCCATGGCTGTCCAGTCCTCCCCTGCCCCAGGCACTTGAGATCAGGATTTGGCAGAATACCCCTGGGTCCTTCCTTTATGACCACCACCCTCTGGGCCTTGATTTCTCTCCAGTAATGGTTTAGCTAATCTGATAAATGCATCTGTTAACAATTATCATGAAACTATGGCAGTTTTGAAAATTAGAGTAGGGAGGGCTATTGGGATGCTGTATGATGACATTATACTCAAAGGTCCCAAGAAAATAAATCCTACTTCAGATTCCAGCCATCTCTCCCATGAGTTTCCTTAAAATGGATGAACTGGACAGCAATTGCAAGGGAAAGCAAAGTATCTCTTGACTCAAACCTGGAGCTTTGGTCTTAATCTCAGTGCAGAGAAACTGAGTAGGCTGGGTTGGGGCATATGAAGCACTGTCTTTTCCTAAGCTATTTAATTTAAAATACTTTAGAGAGCAGCTCTATAACCTCTTGGTGGAATAATGGTGGTGATGAGAGTAGGATAGAAGGGAAGTTGTTTTATCTTTCTCTAACTTTTAATCAGAGCATATTTTGCATATTAATTCTCTTTCTTTATTAAATATAAATGTTTCCTACTCACTACTATTGAGTTAAATAACAAAATAGTCCTTTAACCTCCTGCTCCTTTACTTCTCTCCAAGTCAGCTGTGAAATGACTGCAGTGGATGAGAGGTACAGTGGGTAAATACAGGATCTTGGCATGAGGAATAACCACTTGAAAACACCCTGAGAATTTGGCAAATGGGGATTTCCCAGTAGGCCTGGAGCTGGCTACCTGGTCAGACACTGTCTTTATCTCAGTGTTTCTCTAGGTCTCAAGGGCCCTTTTGTGATACCTCTTTTTCTTCTCTTCTTCAAGGTGGCTTTTGGTGTTCATTTTTACTGAGTTGAAATCGTATAGGAGGGATGGGGAAAGTCCCACATGGGGTGGTCCCGTGATGTCATTGGACCCAAGGCAGATCACACACTATCTGCAGTATTTGTCCTAAAAGATTTATACATGTGAAAATCTTTTTAACAGGGATGACTGCCAAAGGAAGGTTTGCAGCCCTGACCTCTCTCCCAGCAACCAATTTGTAGGGACGCTGGCCTTGCACAGAGGAATTAAGGACTTGGACGAGCCTAGTGGGACATTAGGGAGAAAGTTAGGGTCAACATGTAGTCAAGTCAAGAGAAAGATGTCAGGGAAGGAATTCAGTGATAGAGACCAGAAGAAAGGTGGAAGCAGGAAGGGAAAGGAAGGAAATAAATATATATTGTGGAGGAAAGAAGGAAACACTCAGTTGAGGATGGAAGACCTTATAATGAAACACTTCCATTTATATTTGAATATCTTAGATACTCTTATGTGTCCTAAGCCAAATATATCATCTCTTTAAAATAGAGATAGTTCTGTTAAAAGGAATAACCTTATCATATTGAAAGCAATTTGGTTGTTTAAATGAATCATATTGGTTTTATAAAATAAAGTCACAGCAGGCCAAATAGTAGGTATTTCAGAGAGGATGATCAGATTCATTAATGAAGGAAACACAGTAAATGCTGTGGCCAAGCTAGAACTCAATAACTCAATCGACTCAGTATTCCTTAATTTTTCACGTACAATGGATTAAAGTAGAAATTGTCATACAGTTCTAGGTGCAATAGAAATACTTTTTTCCAAAAGTGAATGATTAACCAAAGACCCACACATTCACGCATTCCCCCACCCCACACTCACTCATCCCTAAATCCCTATGCTAGTCTTTATCATAAATTCCAGGTAGAGCAAAGATTTTCTATGAAAAAAAATGAAATCATTGTAGACACTAAATGAAACAGTAAGTTAAAAATAATGTTTGAGAGAGGAAGACATAAAAAAAGCCACCGATATATTACAGTATATAAAACATTGACTTTTGTAAGGCAAAAACCACCATAGGCAATATCCAAAGACATATGACCAAGTACTTCCCCCTAAAGATAATATCTTTAATATACATTGGAATAAAGACAGTCTCTTCAGCAAATGGTGTTGGGAAAACTGGACAGCAGCATGTAAAACAATGAAGCTAGAACACTCCCTTACACCATATACAAAAATCAACTCAAAATGGATTAAAGACTTAAACATAAGACAAGATACAATAAACCTCCTAGAGGAAAACATAGGCAAAACATTATCTGACATACATTTCAAAAATTTTCTCCTAGAAGAAATAAAAGCAAGAATAAACAAATGGGACCTAATGAAACTTACAAGCTTCTGCACAGCAAAGGAAACCAGAAGTAAAACAAGAAGAAAACCTATGGAATGGGAGAAAATTTTTGCAAGTGAAACCGACAAAGGCTTGATCACCAGAATATATAAGCAGCTCATACGACTCAATAAGAAAAAAATAAACAACCCAATCCAAAAATGGGCAGAAGACCTAAACAAGCAATTCTCCAAGGAAGACATACAAATGATCAAAAAGCACATGAAAAAATGCTCAATATCACTAATTATCAGAGAAATGCAAATCAGAACTACAATGAGGTATCACCTCACACCAGTCAGAATGGCCGTCATTCAAAAATCCACAAATGACAAATGCTGGAGAGGCTGTGGAGAAAGGGGAACCCTCCTACACTGCTGGTGGGAATGCAGTTTGGTGCAGCCACTATGGAAAACAGTTTGGAGATTCCTCAAAAGACTAGGAATAGACTTACCATATGACCCAGGAATCCCACTCCTGGGCTTGTATCCAGAAGGAACCCTACTTCAGGATGACACCTGCACCCCACTGTTCATAGCAGCACTATTTACAATAGCCAAAATATGGAAACAGCCTAAATGTCCATCAACAGGTGACTGGATAAAGAAGAGGTGGTATATTTATACAATGGAATACTACTCAGCCATAAAAACCGACAACATAATGCCATTTGCAGCAACATGGATGCTCCTGGAGAATGTCATTCTAAGTGAAGTAAGCCAGAAAGAGAAAGAAAAATACCATATGAGATCGCTTATATGTGGAATCTAAAAAACAAAAACAAAAACAAACAAACAAACAAAAACAAAGCGTAAATACAGGACAGAAATAGACTCACAGACAGAGAATACAGACTTGTGGTTACCAGGGGGGTGGAGGGTGGGAAGGGATAGACTGGGATTTCAAAATTGTAGAATAGATAAACAAGATTACACTGTATAGCACAGGGAAATATACACAAAATGTTATGATAACTCACAGAGAAAAAAAATGTGACAATGAGTGTGTATATGTCCATGAATGACTGAAAAATTGTGCTGAACACTGGAATTTGACACAACATTGTAAAATGATTATAAATCAATAAAAAATGTTAAAAAAAATAAAGATAATATCTTTAATATATGAAGAGCTCTTACAGCTCCATCAAAGAAGATAACAATAATAAATGAGCATGATGGTGAAAAATCCATATAAATGCAAATAAAATAATGCTTTAGTTAAATTTCCTTATTAAGGACCTAGCATATAAATAATATATTTAAAAAATCTTGGTGATTGTAGGATAAAAGATAAAGCACATTTCACATATTTGCAAGTCTTAGTAAGCATAAGTTTGATGCACTAATAGCAAAACAACTATAGCAAGCACTGATAAAAAGACCACCAAGCTGAGAAGAGATAAATCAACAAAAGCATAATCTACTAAATTCTCATTGCTGGTTGATGGGTTTTAGCAACAATATGATGATTGTGCTATTTCTTTTAGATCTTGAACTTTGTAAATCCTCTTCCTTTCTACAACTTCCTTAATTCACTTATATTTCTCTCTAAATTCCAAAACACATACTTTCTCTTCTCACCAGAATTTCAGAGCACTGCCCTTCTTACAATTTAGCCATGTCCATTATCTTCCTTCTGGGCACATCTGCCCTCTTTTTCAGTCTGAGCAAGATGGTCATGTTAACAAGGCCCACCTATCAACTTCAGGTGTCCATGCCCCCTTGATCTTCTACTGTGGAACTGCCTAACCCTACTTCTCCCTTACTGTTTGCTTTCTCAGATTAGAGCTTAAAAAGTATGCTGCAGAAAAGTCACAGGACCCTGTTGGGCTAGCCCACCAGCTCAAGAGTAGAGTGTTCACTGTACTCCGGAAATCCTTTCACTCATCTCTTGTTCATTCTCTAGATCACTGGCCACTTCCAGTAGCTTTCCAGGCTATCTTCATTTTTCCCAGGCCCCCATTTCCCTCCATCACTTCACCTTCTACTTCAGAACTTGAAGGTGAACTCTCTTCTTTGTATTTAACTACTCATTTTTTTCTTCTTGGTCAAGTGGGAACATTTCCACAGAGGGGCACCTCTATCCTTCTCCTCATCTCCCAAGGTCTTTAATTATTTCTTTATATTGCAACTTAAATTTCTACATCTTCACTAGCTTATTCTTTCAGTATCCATCTATCTATCCATCCATTCTTTCATACATTAATTTTGTATACAAGCACACACACTCCTATCACACTTGAACATGTTTGATCCTCAGTTTATCATTTCTTTTCTTTCATAATCAGAGTTCTTTCTTTCATAATCAATTTCTTGCTCTCTTGTCATCCTGACAAACTGTTTTCATTTCTCACTGCACTAGTAAAACATGCTGTCAGTGAATCTTGTGGGCTGTTATCAATCTGCATTCTCCTTGATTTCTTTGCACCTTGCCTTTCTGTTGACCAGCTTTTTCTTGAGGCATTCTCTGCCCCTGACTCCTGTCATACTCTCTGTTCTGATATTTTTTACCCCTTTGACCACTATTTGTCTCTTTACTGCCACTTCCTCTTCCTGTTCTCCATATTCTCTCTGTAAGTCTTATATTCTCTTTAGCCCAGACTTTTCTACCGAGTACTAGCATAAGGTGTGATGATAACACTTGTCTTGAGAAAAAAGAGTTCTGTTGTCCAAGAAGTTTCAAAAACATATAGGCAATTAAACTGTTAAATGTAGTTCTAGTCTTCAGGACTTCTCAGAGCCTTTCAGTGCTAATTTGTATTGTTAATACCCAAGGGAATATGTGGGGATATAGCTTGCTCAGTGTCTCAAACTTGTTGGACTAAAGAACATTTATTTTCACAGAGCATATCAAGGGATCTGGGTTCCATAGAACACATGGTGGAAAAATTGTGTACATTTCCAATTTTCCACCTGAACTTCTCTTCATAATATTGCTCCAACAACGTTTCCTTCTGCTGCTCTTCACTGGTCATCTTACTCTCAAGAGAGAAGAGATTGTTTTCTACTCACCACCTCTATGTCATACAAGCACTTACCTTATTATTCAAGTCCTACAGGAAATTCCACCTTCTCCTTGAAGTGTTTCCTACTCATTCCAGGTGGAGGTACTTTTTCCCTCTTTCCAAAGCAAGAGGAACCCTTAGAAATAATAGTTAACATCTTGCTCTATGTTATTATGATATTCATCATATTCAGCCTACTAATCTCTGAGATTGTTAACTTCTTGAGGGCTGTGTCTGTGTACTTTGTGCCAGCAAGGAATGCTTTTAGCTGCAAGTAACAGAAAACCCAAACCAGAGGGATTAAACAGCAAAGAAATTCACTTTCTCACATAACAAGAAGCTCAGGGGTAAAGTGGCACCAGGGTTGGTGAATTCAGTGGCTCAGTGTTACTATCAAGACTCAGGTGTGCATCCTCAGTCCTCATATTCACCAACTTCATGGTCCCAGATGTCACATCTGGCTACAAGGCTAAAGGGAAAATTAAAGTATGCAGCCCTTCTTGTAGGCGTATTTTATGATCTCACATCTCTTCCAGAAGCATGATGGCACTTCTCCCCTCCCACATCTAGTTGGACAGCACAAGATCACATGCTTTCCTGAAACCAATCACTGGCAAGGGATTTTTCCACTGGACTGGCTTAGACACAGATGCCAAGCTGGGGTTTAGATCATTCATGATAAGGAATAGAGACCTGAAGAAGATAAGGATTCTGTTAGCAAGGTGGGATGGGCAGAGGTGGATTTCTATCTTCATATCCTGTTCAGCTTCCCCAGAATAAGCTGCACATTCTGTAGATTTGCTAAGCGAGTAAAAGGATGAACAGAGGGTTGTGCCAAAAACGTGCTTACTCAAGATTTTATAACTTGTAACCCATCTACTGCCTTTCCTGAATTTCTAGGAGAAAGATTCAAAATTTACATTATAAGGAGGAATTTTTGTGGGTGAACATTTATAGTTGCTAATTCTATATTTGGAAGATTAAAAACCACTCTCCCCTACCCCGTACTCTTCACACCAGTAATATCAGGAACTAGGAATATAATAGAGCCATTTCGAATAAATGTCTCCAAGGGAATTAACAATGATAAAATCAAAATAACATAAAATAGAGTCTAAATTAAGATTTTCATTGTCTTCATCAACAAAATTATAACGTTGGGAAGCTTCTTTTTCTTCTCCCTCGTATTTAAGATAGCAACCATATTTCATTGCAAGTGATTTGATGCCAGTAGTTGAATCAGTCTGTCTTTTAGTATTTCCTCCAGACATTCTTTGAACATGTGTCAACAGGAAAGAACATGTTTCAAAATCTGCTTCTGCCCATTTCTCCCTTAATAAACAAAATGAAGTTTGAAAATATGTCTTTCAGTTCTCGTGCTTTCTAAAATTTGCCAAAAACCAGAATTGTCAGAGCTGGCCAAGACCACATTCTGAAGCAGGTAAAATTGATGGTGGGGACTCTTTCATTTCCATTCTCAGTATTCCAATTTCTCTTAATAGTCCTCATCTGCAAGGACTTATTGTCAGCAAATACTCATAACATCTCATAGCTCAAGAAAATATATTTTAAATTAATGGAGGTGCTGGAGGTTGAACCCAGGACCTCCTGCATGCTAAGCGTGTGCTCTAAGCTATACCTTTCCCCCAGCTCAAGAATATTTTAAAGTGTTGCTACCTTACAGTGTATTCTCATTTTATTTAATGTTTCTTAAATAATAATAAAAAAAAACCTTTAAATATTCAGAAGAAGTATCTCTAATGATGAGCTGCCGGGTATGGTTTCAGGGATGGAGATAGTTTGGGTAGAGATTATTCCTTGCTTGGATTAAGTCACATCACATAGATACCACCTACTCTGAGTATGTAACAGGCTCGCTCTAGGAATGACTTTTTTTTTTTTTGCATATTGTTGGCTAAATGATAAGCCAGAGGTTCCTGCACTGCTGCTGCCAGGAGGATGTTTAAAACTGTCACACTACAAGTGCTAAGGCACCTGTATTTCTGCCCACTGTGTGTGTAGGTTGTGTGGGAGATGGCCAGAGAAATATTTTAAGTTTGGACTTCAGTCAGAGAGCGCTCTACTCATTAGAATGAGTTTTAAATTCCTTTCTGCAGAAGCAAAGAACACAAAGAGTGAGGGCTCCAGGAAGAGTGTGGGCTTCTGGTTCACAGACTGCACCCCCCACCCCCCCCTGCCCAGAAGCCATTTCCAGGTGATATGTACTAAGGATACAGGAAGCCAGGCAGTAGGATAGCATGATATTAGGGAAGAAGGTCCTTCTCTGAGTGACACTCCCCTTGTGTTACTAACTGCCAGACACCTGCTATAAGAGCAAAGTCTCATGCAGTCAGAAGTCTTTGAAAAGTGACAGGATCCAAGCTAGCAGGTTGCATCCCCAGCTGACAGCATGCAAAGAGAGCGACCCAAACCAAAGCCAAGGATGCTTGTGGGATCTAAATCAAAGTACTCAAGATGTTCTATACGATGAGGAGGCTTTTAATAATTCATAGTTCAGGGAAGAAGGAAAACTCTCTTAGCAGACTTGTCAGCTTTCCATCCCAGACATCTAGATCACTCTTCATTCTTCAGGCTTTTGGTCTTTCAATGTTGTTTTGTGAGTTTCAGAAGAGGTCCAGAGAGAGAAGAGACGGGTGATGAGAAAGGTTGTGGGCATCTAATGGCCAATCCTCTTGGAGAAAAGGGTCAGAAAAATTGATGTAAAAATTTCTGGGTCAAAAACCAACATGTGGTAAACCTCTATTTTATTTAAAAAATCATTTTCTGGGGAAAATCTCTTCCATCTTGAGTTTTAAAAGCAGTAGTAATAACCATTGGCAACAACTGGCATCTTGAACTATATTTTAAACTTATTAAATACAGGTTACCCTTCCGGTGGGAAAACAAGGGATAAAGGAAGTAGGCAGTCAACATTTTGCCAAGTGTGTCAGAGCGAAGCCAAGACTCCATAGCAATTTAGCAATGAAGGATTAGTCCCTGCTGAAATTCACTTTATAGACCATGAATCAAGTCCTGGACACAAAACAAGATCAACATGGAACATACACAGAAGGCTTGTCAGAATGTGGACAATGCAAGTAAGACAGAAGACGATGCAGACAAGTCTGCAACAGGGATGACTCTGTTAGTGAATGCAAAGTTTATATATGAACTCTCACCAGTAATGCTGTTTAGTATTTATATGTGTTTATGTATATGTCCTTTTTAAGGTAACTGTTTAGTACACTTGATATAATTAGGTGCAATCGTTACCAACAAATCCTTTTATAGTCTAACGTCCTGAGTTAAGAAATAGCCCAGGGAGGGTACTTACTGGTGGAGCAGAACAAAGCCCACCTGAGTTAAAAGTTGTAGTTCTGGTGCCCACAAGGTACTTCTTTCAGGATGTTGTTGCAACAGAGTGTCTGCCTGGGCTGTAAGTGTTAGAATCACAGGATGTTATTGCTGAAAGACACCTGTTGCAATCAGATCCTGTCAGGGCATAGACTCTGACTCAGGTGATTCAAATGATGAGACATTAATGAAGGGACTATTCACAGAGCTGGGCACAGAGACAAGGGACTTGAGGCACACAGGGACCTGGGACTGCAGGCAGCCCACAGTGAGAACCCAGTGAGAGCTCCTGAGAACCCAGTGAGAGCTGAGTGTGGAGGAGGGTGCCCCACAGGAGCTGGGAGCATGGAGGGATCCAGTCCCTGCAGTAAATGCAGGCCAGAGCAGGGAAGGCGCAGGGAAGAATTGCCACGGCCCCTCTGCCCGCCTTGGATCCTCTGTAGGTGCCTCGCAGAGGCCAAACCCAACCAGAAGTCAAAGTAAGGAAGCCCAGGTGATGTCGTCCCTAGCAGGCATGGAGCAGGGTAGGAAAGGGCAGAGACTGGATTTGGGATGGGGGGGACAAGTGACAAAAACTACACAGTACCTTAGAAATTTGTCCCTTGTGCTCTGACGGGAAACTCCAAATTCTTTCTTTGGTCATAGACGGGGCCCAGGCAGGCAGTGCTGGCAGCAAATATGTGACTATATAAAGCAGCTTACAGCGGGTAGAGGTAAGAGTTCACTTGTTAAAAGCCAGAGGGCTGGCCTCCCCAGAAAAAAGGTGGCCTTCTCTGTGAAAACCTGGGTGCCCTAGTGCTTCCAGCAGTCAGTCCTGGTCAGCCTATGATCATGCCAGGAGAGGGGCTGGTACGTGCCCAACCACAAACACTTCTAGGGGAATTCTGCATCTAGCTGTGGCATCCTAGAGCCGTAAGAGTCAGCCTGCAGCCCCCATGCCAGGAAAGAGCAGCCTCTCCCCAGGTGTGAGTGCTGAGCTGGTGCGACAGGGCTGGAGTTAAAGTAACATGTCGTGTTACTGTTGTGTCTAGTCTCTGATCACACCAGATAAGGAGCTGGTGCTTCCTAATCACGCAGTCCAAAGTCTAGTTCTGTTTGGCTTTCAGTGCACTGTTCTAGGATGGGTCATGAGGAAACCATTCCCATCTCCCCAGAGAACTCTGCTCTGTCAGATCTGGTGCATGTGTATGGCTTTGCCAGTTGCCCTTGTTTATAAGAAACCCAGGCAGGAACCGACAGAGTAGTGTGGGTGGCAGCAAGGCTCCCACAGCAGACTTGGAGAGTCCCCTGTTCCCCAGCTCTCCAGCCAAAATGTCCTTTAACCAACTGCATGTCAGCTCAGGAGGCCAAGATGAGTGTGCAGCACACCTATGTTGCTTTGCAAAGTGAGCTGATCAATGAGATGCATCTTGAACGCTGTGTCTGGCACGTGTGACGTTACTGCGACACCTCACCTGTGGCTGGTGGGCAGGATTCAACAGGAAGAGCAGAATAGATGTGTCCATTACAAAACAGTTACATAAGTGCCCCTGAATAAATTAATAATATTTATTTGTAGTGCATTGCGAGTAGCTCAATTACGTCCGTATTTATTTCTGATCGCTTTGCAAGTTGCTCAGTTATGTCTTTAATCCCTTCATCACAAGTAATGTTTCCCCTTCCATTCATTTTGTTTGGGGGAGGGTATTGTGAGAAATTGGCTTTTTATTATTCCACTGAAGCCCACTTTGTCAGGGATCCAAGTGGCTATAGCAACTAAATCTCCTGTTGACTCTTCCTCTAGACTCAATCCCTGAAAATTAGTTGGAACAGATCATAGTGAGCCCTGTGAAATGCGTCTTTTGGTTTCAGAGGGGCAGTGAGCTGGAAGGCTCATCCGTTCTTTGATCCTCTGTGACTTCTCTGATCCTGTGAGTCCGTGTGACTCATCTTATACCAGGTCTTGTTGTGTTTCACTGCCTTGGAAACTGCTGGACTGTCATAAATAAGACTCACTCCTGGCTGTCTTGATTTTCAGACCCCAGAGCCCCCAGAGCCCTGGACCAGTGCTGAGGGCTCTTTCCAGAGGCATGAGACTGTCTATAAAAAAATAAACTACTTTAATAATTTGGGTTTAGATTGACTTTTTATTGTATGAATTAAACTTCGTCCACACTTCCCTCCCCCATAAGTAAGTGGAATCAAAGGGTGTAGTGGATGGAGACGTAGCCTAAGGACCTTTTCTCTGCCTTCTTTTTACACTGTGTACGTCCTGCGGAGACCAGGAATTATGGGGTCATGGAGAGCTGGGGCAGGAGGGGGCGTCTGGGGAGACCTGGCCCAGGGCCTTGTTGTTATCAACATATTTGAGTGCTCACTACTTACCAGGTGCTGGCTTGGTGTGTCATTTTAATCCTAGGAAGTAGGTCATGCGTGTTTGCACATGGGGAAACCAAGACTTAGAGATTTAAATGTTGTGCTCAGTTTGTACTATTAATAAGTTGTGTACTCAGGATTCAAACTCAAGTGATCTGACCCCAAACAAATCATACATTTTTATCCACTGCTCTATATGGTGAAATAAATCTGCTGCCTCTACCTCCCTTTAATTCCTGACAGTCGAGTTAAGGGGTCATAGAGAGAGGTAAACTTGGTGCAGGAGGGGATGGTGGGGGTGGAAGGCACAGGGCAGAAAGGAACGCGATCTGATAAACTCTATCCCACTAATGTGCTCAATATGTAACAGCCAGAGCTGTTTTTAGCATTTTAACTTTAGAAAAGGATGAAGTGAGGGGGCAGGCCTGCAACCACAGCTCCCTGAGAAGTTGGCAGGACGAGAGGATGATGGGGTCCGCAGACGGCTGTCTCATTCACTATCACTTTAGAGTTGGGGTTTGTGAAGCTGTCCCTGAAGTTTGCTTATCCCTTTTTAGAGCCTATGTCATTTCTCGAGCCCTTCTGATGTGCAGGACCTGAGGGAAGCATCATGAAGATCATGACAATGATCATAAAATGGTGCCTGCTCACTGGAATTCAAGGGGGCCCTGCACATCAAGAATTGTGTTAGGAGTGCAGAAATGCCAGGTTGGGTGAGGGATTCATTCTGGCCTGTAGGAGATGGGCAAGGGCATCACACAACCCTGATATTTCAGCCTGGAGGGGTGAAGTGTTTTGATGGATGGAGAAAAGAGGTTAAGCTGGCTGGAGGAGCAGGTTCAGGCCAGGGCCACACTTGTCATCAATTGTGGACACATTTGTTTACAATCTGTTCCTTTTCGTTTTCTGGGAAGAGAAGTATTAGTAAGTTACTCAACTGTAAATACTATTGTATAATTACTATAGGTCAAGATTAAAAATAAAAGTTTTAAAAATATTTACTTAATTATAAGTTATAAAATTCCAAGTTATTAAATGTTTCTTAACTCTGGTTTCTTTGACAGCTGAATAAAACTTACTCAGGACTACTTAAATCAGACTTTTTCTAGCTCTAAGCTCTCGTATATTTAGAGCTTGAGAGGTTTTCTGGGGTCACACTTATGGCTTCAACCTGTTTCTCCTCTTTTCAGATACTAAAGGTCTTTGATTAGCTGTTTATTCTAGTTGCCCTAGTAGTGGGACTGAATGTGGAGGGAAGCGTTATTTTGCATTCTGAGGTCTTGGACTCCCCTAACTGAATGTGAAGAGCTCTGATGATGCATCCACCCCTCATGGGAGAAGCCCCTCTTCCCGCAGCAGGTTTGTGTGGCTTTCTAATTACAGGTGAACAGTTCTGAAGGCTCACCACATAGGATTGTTTGACAGAGTGAATCCCTTACAGTGTTTGTTGTTGCTGCTGTTGCCTTTATGGGTTGTGTGTATGTGTGTTTTAACCAAGGAGGAAGATGTTATCATGGCAAGCATGCTACACATGTTACCCTTTTTCAAACAGCTTTACTAAGTGGCTTCCTCTCCAGTCCCTTCAGTAATGCCTGTCAGGTATTTGATGGTATACCTACATTTTCTTGTTTTCACTCTAAGATCTTGTCTGGATGTGGGGTGCTTAAAAGGTGATCATTTGTGGCCTTATTTGAAGTTCCATTATTTTAAGTTTGTAAAATGAAGGCATTAATGCTAAAAAATCAGAATGTCAATGCACATAAAATTGTCCATTTGTTATACTCTTAATTCTTCACAGACTAGCTTTCTAGACCAGGCCACATGAAGGCTGAAATTTTGATTTGCCATCTTAAGAGCACTTTGAATACAGAAAGCCCAGAGTACATTGGATTCCTTTCATTCTTGGAGACATTGTTTGGTGTTTTATTCAGTGAGTACTTCCTAAATATATTTACAAAGGAGTCAGGCTCAGCATGTTGTCTGGAAGTGGTGGTGTGTACATAGGCTCATGATCCACTGTTAGAAATGTAAGCTGGGTATATGTGCATGTATGTGTGTGTATGTGTATGCACTTTGGAATGGAGAGTGAGATATTCAACTTGGGCTTTACAGCACATATATCTCACCCTAAAATACTTGATCAGGTTAAGATGATGTTTTTCAGGTAGGTTGCAAGAATTAGACCTTTGATTTTACCGTATAAAGTTCTAGTAGAAGATTAAAGACTGGTAAAACAGTTCATTTTGCTGCTAACTATTGATGGTGGATCAATAAAAATAAAAGCAAGTCTATTTATTTAGACAACTACTGTATCTCATTGAATCTAAAATGTTATTAGTATATTATGTGCCATTATGTCATATATCATTCAGAAAGAAACAAATTCTTCCAATTAAACTGACATAATGCTTTTGTATTACTAGAATTTTATTTTAGTAATTGAAAAGTACTCTTTTGAGTACTTATTGAAAGTACTCTTTCAGGATTATTTAAACATAGATTTCTATCATTTAGAACTTTTGAATATTCATAGGAATGAAAGTATACATTCAGTAAATTGGTTCAAATATCCCTAAACAACTCCACGTTCATATCTGGTCCTTTTGAATCACATGTCAATGTCGTATCTTTTTGATAGATTATAGATAGACCCCTGGCGACAGAAATGCAGCATTTCTTAAAAACTAGCTCCACTATTTGTCTTTGACATTCTCTTCCAAGTGACTGGCATTCATTCTGCAAGTTCCAATGTGCATTTGTAAGCAATGATAATTACATCATAGTGGCTGTATCCCAAATTCAGTCATGTTAATGTGTAAAGACGTATGTCTTAGAATTAGTAAACTATGCTAAAAAAATTTGAAGTGCATAATATAGTTAAATATTCTAGGTCAATCCCTCAAAGATAGGCTTTTCCTGTCAGAAATCTCCAGAGTAAATAAGATGTACTAATTCTGCTAACATGAAGAGATGTGACTGGGAGAAACCACTAGTTTAGAAGTTTCTCAGATTTTTCAGTTTATCAGAACCAAGTGGCTTCCCTGTTAAAAATGTTGATTCCCAGCCCTGTCAAATTGGAATCTCTGGCTGTGGCATTTTGACAAGCTCCCCAGGACACTCTGATGCAGGTGGTCTGGGGAACAGTGCTTTAATGCACACTGCACCGAGCCCTACAAGGCACCCTCAGTGTACATTAAGCTCTCAGATTGTAGGCTTGGAAACTTCATGAACTCCAAGGCAGCCAAAAGAAAGCAAGACACTTAAAAAAACAAAAAGAAAGTCACAATGTGGCCTTTCATTGAGAACATCCCAGGAAGAAAGGAGCCAAGATATTTCAACACCAGATAGAGAGTGAATCTGAAATTGCCAGTTCCTTAAAAAATTCTAAATAAGAGGTTTGGAAGTTATGCTTCTGTTTCTCCTCTTCTAGGGCTTACCTTTATTTTTTCCCTGAACATTCAATCATTTATTCAACCCACATATCATGTAAAGGCTAAGGCTCTTTCTTCATCACTAGACAAACTGATGAGTCTGATGAGGGTGGTCCTGATTAATATTTTACTACATTATGAAAGAGGTCAGTTTAAGGTTAGGCAAAGAAAGTGTCATGTTATTAGAGCTGCAATGTAGCAGAATCATTTCCTATGATTCTTGCATTAATCAGAATTCTTAGTCTTTCCAAAATTCCTAGTGAAAATTCCAAATGTCTTAGCAATAACTTCTAACATGACTTTTTAAACCTGTGTTCTCTGATGTCAGATAGCTCTAGTATCTAAGTGACTTCCAGTGCCTAAGCTAACTCTTTAGTCATTTAGGAAACCAGTAATTAAAAAGAAAACTCTTTTGGCCCACAAGAGCAGTTTGTGGGCCGTTTAGTCATCCTGCTCCGGATGGGGTGAGGCTACAGGGAGAGGTGGTGGAGGCTTCCTGAGCCAGAATGTAGAGGTTCAGCCATCCTTCTGTGTACTGAGTAAATGAAAAATTACACCACCTCCAAGAAACTGAGGGGAATGGAGGAGTGGGTGAGGCCTGAGATAGACAGCCCTAGGCTCATTTTCTTTCATGGAGTATAATTTGTCTTATAGAAGAAGTTTCACACCTGTATGGTAATTTAGAGTTGACAATATGTTTTCACATCTACATTATCTTTGATCTTCACAATGTCTCTTTAAGAAAAGGCTGACGGTGGGGTGGGTATAGCTCAGTAGTAGAGTGTATGCTTAGAATGCCTGAGGTCCGAGGTTCAATCTCCAGTACCTCCATTAAAGAAAAAAAAAAGAGATGACATTGTTTCTACCCCTTATATTTTGCTGAAAAAAAAAAAAAAGACATCATGTTAATCAGGAAGGCTGGGTTGGTGTCTTCCTCCAGGATCGATGGTGGAGCTGGACTCAAACTTATCTTCTGGTACTAAGTACAGAGCTGCTTTCAGTACTCAAGCTATTTCTCTCTCGTCTGGGATCCGGGCAGTGTCAGGTGCTTGTGGACATGAGTTTATATTTGGAGGCAGAAGGACACTACATGACATCGTGCAGATAGGTTCATAGACTTGGAACCCTGATTTGAAAAGCAGCTAGCTGTTAGAAAAACTTGCCTGATTCCTCACATTAGCACCTGCTACAACTGGGGGCAAAGGAGACATAGGCAGCTGGGGAGTGAGAGCTTCCCACATGTCCCAAGTTCTAGACTTTCTCACTCTAAAAGAATTCCTGCCAGTGTGAACCCACAGCAGAAGATTCTAGTTCTGGCCAGGGTTAGAAAAACAACCTGATTCTGTGTCTTCTTTCTCAGGGGACTTCATTGGAATCAGGGCTCTGGATAGGGTGTAAAGTTCTTTGAGGGGCACCCAGAGATTCAGGGTCAAGGTTTGTCATAGATACTGTGGGTGTCCTGTTCTTGTCTTCTCAAAGTCCCCCACACTCACTGTTCTTGCAGGGCTGTCTGCTGTGAGCAACTGTGATGGTCCCGCACCTGCCTATAGCCTTGACCTGCTCATTAGGAGAAATCAGAGGGCCCCACGCTGGCAAGAAGAAGAATTAAAAAGGTACACTGCTCTTTACTCTTCTGAGCAAGTGTAGTTTTTGAAAATTGCCTGTAACACCAAATCCTTCTTTACTATTAAAATTGTCTTTATTAAGAATTGAAACTGAAGAGATATTTCTTTGGGAAAAATATTTGCTCCAAGATATAAGATCATTTTTAAAGAATGAAGCAAATCTTTAGAAATTTAGACTCTTCATATTAGTAGTCATAATGCCCCTTTTGGTTTTCTTAACTCATCACTGAAGTAGAGAGGAGAGATGAGAGGTTTATAGTGACTTGCCTAAGATCACATAGTTTGGTAGTGACAGAGCTGTTTCTAGAACTCCTGCAAGCTATTCCTAGGTCAGGAGGCTCTGGGAGGAGTCCCCAGGGCCTGTGACAGTGGACCTGTTGCTGCTGTAAGTAGTCAGTTTGGCAGAGATGTCTCGTCAGGGTCTATAGGCCAGGAGGAGCTCCCAGGAACTTCTCCTCAGGGTGGATGTGGTGCTCCCAGATCCAAGGCTGGAAGGTCACGAGGACAAATTTGGTTGGTTGTGCAGGAGCTAACCTGATGGAACCAATGTCTCTGCTCAGCCTCCATCCATCCTTAGCTGCTTCTGCTGTCTCTGCTACCTCTCCCTCATTCTGTCAGGAAACTGGACCTCACTTTGCTTCCCTTGGGGAACACACTGGTTCCCACTTTAACTTTACAACTCTCTGAAAATGGTTATGGGAAACAGTTAATTATGTTTACATGTTTATTAAGTATTAAGCTCTTATTATATGCTAGCCCTTGCCCTGGACACATGCAGAATTGCCATCAGCTGGTGTGTCAAAGCAGGAAGACTTTCAGATGATACCAAAACGAAAAACTAAACTAGAAACAAAGTCTCATTCACCTGAATTTTTCCACTTGCCCCTTGGAAACTTTCACCTTCAAGGCTGCCTTTGTAATTATTCCATTTAAATCCAGCCAAGCTGGCAAAGAGGTTTGTGAGGAAGGCACAGTAAACATGGTCCAATTTGACTTGACCATGAGGGTTTGGAACCTTCTCAGAGCCGTTCCCACTTTAGCTATCCAGAAAAAAATGCCTGGTGTTTGGTTACAAGCAATTATAATGTGTAAAATCAAGCGCAAAATACCAGTGCCTATTATCTAGGCTTATTTTCCTGCTTGGCATAAAACCAAATTTAAGAAAAAAATCACAATGGTTTTTTAAATGCACAAGGTGCACTAGGTTGAATAGTTATGCAGTTTTATCGTGGTTCTGGCCTCCCCCTGCAGAAGGTCGCACACAGTCTTTTGGAACCCCAGATAGTTCACCATAGCTTGAACTGGCATTTTCAGGGTCGTGAAAGCTTATGTGATTCCCCTTGGCCTCACTAGATACCAAGATGTAGAGAACAAGGTTAGTGATTTGCCAGTCCCAGCTCAAAGCAAGCCCACCAAGGTGGACCTCATGCCCTCACCATCACCAGCTTTGCCTTCACCTTAATTATATTTTTGCTTCAGATGAAAGTTGGCTCCTTGTTTACTCATGCTCTGATTTCCTAACTCTTTGTGGTCATTGCTAGCTTTCCTCATGAGACTGGTTGATCTGAGCTCAAGGTTGGGAAAGATAGGAATACAACTAGACAAAAATCCCTCAGGGGCTTTGGTGGGATGACCAGTTTTTGTTGAGTCTTGGAAGGAATTGAAGGGTCCCCCAAATGAGCTGTTATGTACTATGTATTGAGATAGTTCCATCACTTATGAACTCTGTTGAGCATATTTTCTCCACTCTTCTGTGTACTGTCTTTTGATTTACTGTTACTGTGGGTTTGGTACCCTCAGCTTGTATCTTCTCTCTGTACCATAGTCATTTTCCAAAGGTATTTATCAGTTTTAGAAAAATGCAGAAGATGGTTGTCCACAAGTACCTTTTCCCCTTCCCTTCAACACTTGTGATTTTGACATTCAAAGGCCCTTATTGTTCTTCCTTAAATTCCTATGAAAACCAGAAGGTTCTTACCTTCTTATTATTTTTCTTTATTCGCTGCCATGATGACTATATTGTAAAATGAAAACTAGCCACCATTTATTGAATGCATATTACTTGATTGGCGCTTTCCATCCCTTATCTTATCAATCTTAACAATAACCCTATTAAGAAGGTATCACTAGCCCATTGTACACAATGAGGAAATGGAGGCTTAGAGACATTAAACTAAGTTCCCTAAGGGAATAAGCTTCAGAGCAGAGATTCAGATCCAGCTCTGACAGAATCCAAAATTTATAGCAAGACCAAACTAGTGTGCAGACTGGATCCAATCCATAAGAAATGAAGGCACATATAATGTTTTTCTAATTCAAATGAGATACTGGCCAACATTTAAAATTTAGGGGATTACATTCAAAAGTCTGGGTTCTATCTTCTATTTTAAAAAATTAAAAGATTGAGCACAGTGTGCTCATCTTCCTACAGCAGTCAGTTGGCCCTAAGGAGCTGCTGCTTCCCTTATTTAAGGCATGTACACTCAGGTGGGTACAATCCCCTCTTTCTCATTGCAGTGCACCTGGTTAGCTGACCACCTCACCCACTGGGGTCACCTGTTTGGCACCTGCATGTGTTTAATTTTGCCATCTTTAGTCTCTGGACATGATTGGTCTTAAGGTTGGAGTCCTGACTTGGTCATTTGCTGACTGTGTGACCTTGGACAAATTACTTAACTCCTCTAGTCCTCAGTTTTCTCATCTCTAAGATGGGGATTAGAATAGTACCTACCTGTTGAGGTTGTTTTGAAAGTTAAATGTGATAATCCACATCAAATGCTTTGCATGGTCTCTGGCACTTAAGATTTCCACAATAGTTAGGTGTTGTTATTAACCACTTCTCCAATTAACTACTCCCGTCAGAAAGTAGAGTTCAACAAAATTGGAACAGGAAAACTTTCCCAAAGTCATCTTAAATTGCGAACTAGGC
This sequence comes from Camelus ferus, assembly GCF_009834535.1. Lineage (NCBI taxonomy): Eukaryota > Metazoa > Chordata > Mammalia > Artiodactyla > Camelidae > Camelus > Camelus ferus. The sequence goes on along the minus strand of NC_045698.1, from coordinate 35,528,660 downwards.
CATCAGAACCACTGGCCATGGAAGCATGATTATATTGAAAAGGACAATAGAGTGTGTGGCTTTGACATTAGACTGACATGGTTCAAGTTCAACCTCTGATATTATGGGGATCTTGGGCAAGTTATTTAACCTCTTTCTGACTCAGTTTCCTCATTCATAAAATGATAATAGTACCTACTTAATAAGGTTGTGGTGAGGATCAAGTGAGTTAATACACGTAAAATGCTTCAGAACAGTGCTTGGTACATACCATGCACTCAATGGATGTTACCCAGTATTGAAAACAATAAATCAGAGTGTCCTGTTTGTCAAGTATGTGTTTGCTTCTGGAAGTGAAGACAGAATATTTAAAAGTGGGTTGTCATGAAAAATTTGGAAGCTAGGACTCTTGCCTTCATTTCCCATCTCCTCAAATCCCTGCAATATGGATTCTGCACCCCCAGTCCAGATTCTGTTCCCTCCAACCTCCTAAAATCGCACTTTTGAAGGCTAATCATCAAGTCACATCCAGTGACCTCAGGCTCACCTTCTAGAGGGGACAAGAACTTTAGAGATCAACCAGCCCAATGCTGTCAGCTCTCAAAAAAGTAGGCTGAGGCTGAGAGAAGTCCTGTGGCTTGCCCATAGTTAACTTGTGACAGACCCAGAGGTATCAGCTGTATTGGTTGTGCATTTACTAGATGACAATGGAATTATGTCTGTTTTGACAGGTGGGTGGGGCTTGGAATCCAACATGTAGCTGGAGTAAGAACTCTCCTTTCTCCTCTTTTGACTTGCTCCTTCTGTCCCACAAACCTTACTTAATGAGGCTTTGATCTAGTTAATGCTTTAAGAGGACCGCTTTGTCTTCCCTGGTGGGACCTAGGCCCTGTGACCCTCCATAGCATGAAGACCTTGTTTCCAGATGGGTAATGTTTTCCCTTCCCTGTGACTAGCCTCTCTGGGCCATGGTCCGATTTCCCTGCTGGCTCATTTGTTTCCTTGGGCTGGCTGCCTTGTTTGGCAATTTTTAGTGAGGGTTCTGATCTATGCCAGGAGGTGAGGGGAAGGACTGCGAATGGGCTCCATCATTGGACAGGCAGTCTTGGTGATGGATGATCCCTCTCCCCAGTGAGTTTTGGGTCAGCAGGAGTCCAACTGATAAGTTTTTCCAGAATGGAGTAAGCCAGGAACAGTGCCAGCAGCATCTTACCTCTTTTGTGGTTTTTGTATTGATTTTAAAGGAAATTCTCAGCGGCAGCCCCACATCTTACTAGAAATACAGCTACATCCATGATAAACTTAGATATATGTCATATGAATTGTTTTAGAAATAATATTTGAAGAGGGGTGGGAGGAAGGAAGAGGGGGTCTCTAAAAAAAATAACCCTTTCAAAATATTTTCTTTCTTCTAAGTATTGAAAAGGCACACTCTAACCCTTTCTTCTTCCAAATGATCTCATGGCTATTTATTGAGGGGAAATACCAAATGTTTATTTATTTTTTTAAAAGGAGCTTCTTCGGTCCTGATGATTCATGTCGATATAATTTTCCTCCTGACTGCAGAGGCTCTGAGACAAAGCTACACCACAACTGATGTGCCGGTGTCAGAACAATTCCTGTCCTGGAGGAGGGCGTGCAACCTTCTTTATTCCCCCTTCACAGACGTCCTTGAGCCCCCAAGACGGATGTGAGCGAGTTTTTTAGTCCTCATGCAAAACAACCATCTAAACATAACAGATGACATCAGCTCGGGCTTTTCAATTCCTGGATGGCAGCAGCGTGTTAATCCAGCCTTCATCCTGGATTTCATAAACTAAAACAAGAGAGCCTGGCAGGAGGACAGCGCTGCTGCTGGGTTGAGGAAATTGATGACGGGGAAGCATGCGGGCAACCCAGTGTATAAAACTCATAAACGAGTAGGCAGAGGCTCAGCTACCACTTTGGACGGCTGCTTCCCGCCAGCAAAGACCCCCGCCGCGGGAAGCGAGCCGAGCTGCGGGAAACATGAAGAGCCTCTTGCTGCTGGCCACGCTCCTGGTCCCTGCGCACCTGGCGGCGGCCTGGAGCACCAAGTACGCGGTGGACTGCCCCGAGCGCTGTGACAGTAACGAGTGCAAAAGCAGCCTGCGCTGTAAGAGGACAGTGCTGGACGACTGTGGCTGCTGCCGCGTGTGCGCCGCGGGGCTGGGAGAAACTTGCTACCGCACGGTCTCAGGCATGGATGGCGTCAAGTGTGGCCCCGGGCTGAGGTGTCAGTTTTACAGTGAGGAGGATGATTTTGGTGACGAGTTTGGTATCTGCAAAGGTAAAGAGTGACCCCTTGTTTCCCCCCGCCCCGCCCAGGGCATACTGAGGGCTTTCAGCTAGCGTGGGAGGCAGGAGCCTTTCCTCTTACAGACAAAGAGGGAAAATGCAAGTGCGTTAGGTCCCCACAGGTGGTGTGGTGGGGAGAGAGAGAAAGAAAGATAACGCTGCACATTGTAGCTGAACCCAGTGTGCAGGAAAGCCCAGAAAGAAATACAGCATTTCACTCATTATATTTAGGAGATTAAAAAAAAGTTGCAATTGAAGATTGAGTTTCCTCCTTTTCTGGAACACTTTAGGAACTTGACAGGTTATCTGTTACGGATGGTTTAGGTACTCTCTTCTGCAGACAGTGATTACAGAGGTCTGCACTCGGTAACCTGTTGGGAGAAGTGGCTAGCCCTGGGGTTTAGTGATTCTTTGATCTTAAAAGGGTCCACAGGATGGAGGGCACCTCTCAAGACCAAATATTTCTGATGAACATTAATGCACTTTGTGAAATTGGGTGGCTTAAGTCATCTGGCAAAATGACCCACATTCTCAGAAGAGGTTATCTTGAAGTATAAAACAAGCCTCATTCCACTTTACGAAAGGTTTGGATCATCTAGAAAAATAACAGATAGTGTAAGATAAGCAAAAATAACAGTAAAGAAAAATAAAAATTGGAAGTCTGTAAAGAAAGAGGTTGGCAGTCTTACATACTTAAAGAAAAACCTTATTAGGTTGAAATGATAGATAAACAATTTGGTTAAGCATTTGCAGAATTTATTTCAAACTTAGTGCTGTCGTTTAAAATCTTTAACATGTTTAGAATGGAAGGAATGGTGGTTTAAAAATACTCTGTATGTGGATACCTCATGATCTCATTCTTAAGAGTTAATTTTAAGATGCAACACATATATTATAGTCCTATTTATCAGTTTTATAATACAAAGAAGCTTTTAAAATTAAAAGGACTGGAAAGTCTCTAAATCTTATTTTTATGGATTTAATATAAACTTTTTATGAATGATAATCATCCAGTATTGAGCTAATCTCAGTAACTTTTTTAGAAAAAATATTTTGTAAATCAATCACCTTTTAAGCCACAAAACATTCTAAAGTTCAGAAAATAAATTCTTGAACCACTGGGAAAATTTTATTGTTTGCTTAGTTTATTTTTGTTTATAACCAATACAAACTAGAATATTGAGGAAATATTCTCTTTGATGGACTTTCATATACTGTTTCTTTCAGCTGAGTAGGATTTGCATTTTCTGTAAATTATAGGGCTTATCAGCCAAGAAAAGAGTACTTCACATAAGGAAATTAGGGAGGAAGTGGTTAACACAGTCCTGTTTCTGATATAACAAGTATATGCCATGGATTGCTTTTTCTCTTGGCATAAAAATTGTCTCTGTAAGTGTGATTGTAAATGTTCAATTACATATGGAGAAAGAAAGAAGCTGTAAAGCATCCAGAGTCTTTAGCTCTCCAACATTCACTGAATGATTGAGGTAGCTGTTAATAAGATTTATTTTTTAAAGCTATTTAGGATAGCTCTTGGACATCCTTCAGACTGCAAGAGAGTCTAATTTCAAACATTTTTCTCTCTGCTGGAAATAGTGAGTCTGTGTGAACCTCGGCAGCTAGATAGAGACATTATATTTTGCTCTAGGCAAACGCTCTCCTTCAGCTTTTCTACAGAACACTTCTAGGAAAACTGTATATTTTAGCTGCATATCCGGACGTTCTCTAAATATTCAGATGTTTGGCATTGTGTTGCCCAGATAACAATCAGCCAGCCCACACATCATTATTGAACACCTACTATCTGCCCAGCAGTATTCAGTACATTCAGGGATACAATAAGAGCATAACTGAGAATTTGGCTAAAGTTTAAGTTTTCAGCATCACTGGAGACAGAATCCTATCCTGTGTGCTTTTCTGCTAGAGGCTTTTTCAGGATCGCTTTTCAGGACTGTTCTTCCCAGCAGAGTGGCCAGTGTTGAAAACCTGGTGCTTCTCTAATCTGAAGGATGCACAGTAAAGAAACTTTAAATCTCTTTTCAAAATATATTTCATTAATACCTGTCTTGAGGAAGATTAGTTTGCTAAAGGCTCAGATGCCTCACATGTTGTTTCTTCACCCATATGTGATTGTACATTTACAAGGATAGTCTCATGCCAAGAAAATATTCTACATCTATTCTCCTTGGCTGTTAAGGACTGGCTACTCTATTGAGATGCCGTTTACATTACAAAAAGCATGCATTTTAAATAAAGGAGTTTGTTCTCTTTTTCTCAATATGATATGTTTTAATCTAAGTATGAAAACATCGAAGCTCTAAAAGCTTTTGGATTTTGGCAGGTATACAAATAAATTCTGAGCTTTCTTCATGTTTATCATATTGCATCTTAGCTCTGCAGAGGGTTTTATTAGTGCATCTTCTTGACGTCTGGAGAAGTTAGGTTAATTTGTCCTGCTCTTTTAATAAATAAGGAAGTTGCTAAGAGTTGGAGCAGACTGAGGATTGATCGCTTTATAAAGAGCGGAGATAGCAGCTCTCTTAGCCCCTGGTTAGTTTAAGCCAGTTTAGTTTCTATATATTTAGAATGGTAAATTGTCTGTGAGTACAGGGGATTGATTCAAAGACAGCATCATACCTTTTAAACTCTGTGAGGAGCTGACACACATGTCTGTTCAAGTGCCCACGTTCACTGAGCTGTCACAGAGGTAGCCCATGAGACCCTGTCTTTTGGTGTCTAAGCAGAAAGTAAATAGAATTAAAACTGGTTCAAGGATATTGATTATATGTATCTGTCTTCAGCTCAACTTCACAGCAAGATACTATAACTGGGGCGTCCATCATTATCTGGTCTTAGTGTGTGATTTCACGTATGTGATTTGAAGTTTTAATTTTCAAAGCCTGGGATTTTTTGAGAATTGGGTTTTATCTTATGGTCAGGATTCATGAGGTTTGTCAGTTCCTGAGTGCACCCAGGGGCTGTGAGGGTGGGCACTTCCACACATCCAGCAGCTCCCTCTCTCACCCTTCCCTTTGTCCTCAGACTGCCCATACGGCACCTTCGGGATGGAATGCAAACAGACTTGCAACTGTCAGTCGGGCATATGTGACAGGGTGACTGGCAAATGTCTGAAGTTTCCCTTCTTCCAATATTCAGTAGCCAAAGCGTCCAACCAGAGATTTGTTTCTCACACAGGTAAGAACCGATTCCCGGATAAATATTGAAACAATAATATTGCTTTCAGTTTGAATAACTTAAAAAATATGGCTAATAGAATAAGATGTTGATATAAGTGATTTTCTTGTTGGGGGAGGGTGTAGCTCAGTGGTAGAATGTGTGCTTAGCATGCACAAGGTCCTGGGTTCAATCCCAGTACCTCTATTAAAAAAATTAGAAAATAACCCTAATTACCTCCCCCCACACAAAAAAGGTAATAAAGTAAAAAAAAAAGTTAAATAATTTTGTTTCTTTTATTTTACTTAGGGAATGGTGGGTGGTTGTTAAATCTTGTTGCTATTTTTCAAAGAGACCTCATTAATAATGTTGAAGATTATATAATTTTTCATACAGTTTACCCAATTTAGATGGGGGAAAAATATGATTGAGTACCAAAAAACATGTAATAAAAATGAGCCAAGATATGCAAAGTTCTTTAAATTTTTTGGGGATCTGTTTTACTTACGAACCAGACAAAGCGGCTTGTCTCCCAATTCACACAGGAAAAGTACTCTGAGGAATTTATTGGATAAGGCTTCAGAGAAGCCTCTTTACATAGAAAATATAAAACTTTTTTTAACCAAATGGAAGTGTTTAAATGGAATAATTCCAAGCATGTCTTTTTGTGGATTTGGGAGAGAATAAAAGTATCTGTGATTGAAATTTTGGAATTACCTCTAAACTTTTGAGTCAAAGTGTAGTAATACTCACACGCTGCTTGTTAGTGCTCGTGTAGTTCTTGTACAGGTTGTCAGAACGTGAGAAACAGTTGTAAGATGTATACTGTAAGATGATAGTAGGCACGTGTTCGGATATCTTGTTGACTAACTGGTTAGTAAAGCTTTATTAAATTGAAAATAGCTCATTTAAAACAACATGTAGCCACAGCAACTAATAGTATCAAAAGAACTATATACTTTTCCTCCTTAGATATAAATAGTTGACAATCCAAATCTATCTTAGTTTTTGATTCTGGTTCTTTGCACTTCAAATTAATCAAGATTTGAAATATTTGGCAAATGTGCTTATTTCCAAGCTTTACCTCTTTCTTACACATGGGTACAGTTAAATACATCAGGATAAAGAGGGAAACACTGCATTTTTAAGTGATTATTATTTTTAAGTTCGACTATGCCCTTAAACATAAAAAATGAAAACTTTTTTTTAACCATTAGGTGAATATCTTGGTGCATATTTGATCTGGAAATTGAGATCAGTATTAATATTTTAAATACTTATTATGACTTGTCCCTATAGTCTTTGAAAAGCAAAGTGGAAGAAAACTGAGTTTTAAGTTGTGAAAAAAAATTTTTAAGGTGAAATTCACATGACATAAAATTGACCATTTTAAGATGTACAATTCAGTGATATTTAGTACATTCACAGTGTTGCGTAGCCACCACCTCTGTCTAGTTTCAGAATACTTTTCTCAGCCCCAAATAAAACCAGTACCCATTAAGCAGTTACCCCCATTTCTCAGCCCCTAGCAACCACCAGATCTACTTTCTAAGACCAGAAAATTTTTTGAATGGCTTGATTGCTTTCAGTACAGCTTTGAAACCTATTGAATTCTCAGCATAACTAGCTATCTCAAAAACTTGCAACTTCTTTTGTCTTATTTTGCTTTCTTAAAGCCGTAGGCTAAAAAGAACATTGAGGGAACAACTTTCCAATTCCTCTTCACTCGTTTAAGATTGTACCTTAAACTATCCCACCAAGAGAGAATTGAATCCCTGGTGAACCTTTATTGCTGTTTGGGATGTCTGGGGATCCTCGAGAGCTCCTTTGAAATAATCCTCAATGATGCAACTTTCATGTCACCTCCATCCTTCCTGCTGCACACACAGTAGCATCCTTTCTCTTCTCCGCTGGACCACTGTGCCGTCCCTTTCCCTTGGCCCTGTCACCCCTCTCTCATTTGCTTGCAGATTCTGCAAAAATCTTGACCACTATATAGATGCCTTGGAAACAGATACCATTGACTCTTAAACGACACGGGTTTGAACTATGTGAGTCCACTTATATGTGTATTTTTTCCCCAATAAATATAGTATTTGTATTTTCATTTTACAGATCTTTAACTAGGTGTGGGGAAAAGGTTTTTTTCGATTAGAGATCACAATCTGTGGAGTCAAAAGATCTAGGGTTTGAGTCCTGATTCTATCCACACTGTTTCAGCTTCCTGCCCTTGAATGAGTCATTTACCAGTTTCTTTGTTTTGGGGGCAGACAGCAGTAGGTGGATTTTTGACTGTGCGGAGGTCGGCACCCCCAATACCAGTGTTGTTCAAGGGGCGACTGTATTTTGCTGGATGAAAGTTACACTAAAGGTGACACAAAAAATATTTCTATACCCAAATTAAGTATCAAGATTCTTATTAGAAATTTGTGGAAAAAGCATTTTCTGACCTAAGGTGTTTCCCTTTATGAGCTAAAGGAGCAACTGAGAATGGCTATTGGTGTAATCTCAGTAAACCTGAGTCAGGTTCAGGATAAAGGGCAGAATATCCTAAAGACCTCTTGGAAAGTCTGTCCGGGAGCCCTTCTGTTCAGCTGTGCATTGTTCACGTGTGACTTCCTGGGCTTCAAGCACTGCTGTTTACAGGAAGGGGCTTGGGGCCCTTGTCTTGCCATGGGCTTCACATCACCTCTGCACAAGTCCTTTTGGGCCCAGCCTTTGTAAATGGCACCAAGGTTCCTCAGCACAGGGATTTCTCGTGGTGCCTTTTATACTTTGATTGCATGAGGTGGTTTTTTTTTCCTGACTGTCTACCTATTGGTTGCAACATTCTTGGCATGTGGGCTTCCTGGTTTCCCATCTCCATTTGTTGTTGTTGTTGAGTAGTGGGCTCTCCAACTTTCCAAGAATGGGAATTTACAACCAGCTCTTTTTGGGGGGGATGGGTAGTGGTAAGGTCTGGAAAGTTTCATGAATTTACATACATTTATCTGCTGGGCCATGCCAATCTTCTCATAGCCTTCCATTTCAGGAGGGGCATGCACTGCTGAAGCAAACACACTTCCCTACTCTTAGAAGCAGAAAATTTCTTTTAAAAAAATATAACAGTGTTCTTTCTTATGTAGAGCAAGAACTATCTTTATAAGTTCTGCCCTTTGGTCTGCCTTCTGCATTCTGAAGCCACATCAATAAGCTAATCCCTCTTCCATACCAGATAGGATAAGAATCTTACTTCGAGACCTATACTTACAGCACTTGCTCATTCTGTATTAATTAAGCACCTACTCTGTTCCGGGGTACTGTTGTACCAGTGCAGAAAACAAAGTCCCTGCTTTCATGGAGCTGATATTTTAGTGGTGGAGTGAGAAAATACAGGGGGGAAAAGACAAATGCATGTATAGAATAATATCAGGTGATGACAGGTGAATGAAGAGAAATAATTCAAGAGGGTGCTAACTGAGATGGGAGGTCTCTCTAACAAGAGCAGGTGAGCACAGCATAGACTCTGAATCTGTTAGAGATTTCATTGTAGGTCTGTCATAATACAGAAATAAGACAAAAGTGTACTGGGTCTTGGAGTTATAAACATTTGGACAAGATATGTATTCCTTCTAATTTCAGAGCATGATGTGGCCTCTGGAGATGGCAACGCTGTGAGAGAAGAACTCGTGAAGGAGAATGCTGCCCGGTCTCCTGTAATGAAGTGGTTAAATCCACGCTGATTCTGGGTGGGATTTCCAAGAGAAGACTCTACTTTAATGATCATTCAACACACAGCCAACATTTTAGGAGCTGTCTATGTTATAGCATATGGACATGTAATTTTGGAGACCAAGAGTGATTCAGGGTGGGTCCAGGGAAAAAAAAAGTAGGCTACTAACAATCCATAAAATGCATATGACTGAACATTTTTAGATATTTGTTAAATATTTGAATGCGTATAGATTTGTTAAATATGTGTTTATAGTAATAGCGAAGAGCTAAAAATGCAATTTAAATAATCTTAACTTGGAGGGAGATCAGCCAAAGAGAAAAGTAGCCAAAGCTGAGGACCACAGTGAGTCCACAGTTCTTTGACTCGATGTACATTAATGGTGGGGATATGGGACGGGGGACGAGTTAGCAGCAAGAGAAGGTGGGGGTGGGGTGGGAGAGTATGATGTTTAGGTCTTCCTTGAGGTAGCCTCAATAGAATTTAATTTTGCTTTTTTTTTTTTTTTAACTTTGGAAAAAGTCAAAACACAATAATCCCTGAAGGAAGTGGGCTGTTTGAAGCTTGTGAGAGTTTGAGTAGCAGCCTTGAACAGAGACAGATTTCAAAGGGCTGCTCATGGCATTCCCAGGTTACTGCATCTGAAGGGGGTTCTGGGGCAGAGGGCAAACATACACTTCCATAAATGGTTTTAAAGAATGCCACCTCAGATTGCGAGAGCAAGGAAGTATTTTGTCCACTTGGAGGAAGTGTGAAGGTAAATATTTATATATTATTGTAAACAATTGTTAGTACAAGTCATCCTCCGTACCCGTATTTATCACCTTCTTGAGAAAATAAACATAATATTGTTTGTTTAAAATGGTTAGAATAAAGGTATAACTCTATAAGGTTTTCAAACATCCGAGGCATGGTAAATTTATTATTAACAATTATAATAGTAATAAGGCATAAGGGAAACCTAGAAAAATTTAGTTACTATGGATTTATAAAATGTCCAAACATTAGCAACAGGGAATTTATTTAAAAGTAAGTGCAGTGACTTAAATGACTTCTAAATTTAAAGTAGAAACTGCTTTTTAGGATGTTTGGAAAAGAGTCAATTTCAGCAGGAAATGTCAACTTTAAAATATAGTTCATTTTTATGTTTTTTTCTTTAAACTTGATTAATAAGTGGAATTATGAGTATACTTGGAAGGATCTTAGCACAAACAGGACTGTTGTACTAGATTTTGTTAGGAAACATTTGCAGAAGTATTTTATTTGGAGTGAAGAATTATTTAAGAATTATTTCACTATTTACCTATGTTTTATTCTCGAAGTTTGCCAACAGAGTTGTGAATGTGTGTGTGGGAGGGTCTTTGAACGTAAGCTAAATAAGCTGTTTGGATTTGTTTTAAAAGGACAGGTTTATGATTGATCAATAAAAAAGCAAGACAGCTGCTCTGAGTCCATTCATGACTTTGTTAATCATTAAAATATTTAAATGATTCACTGAATGAATAAGAAATCTTTAATGCATATTAAAAGACAGGCTGCTCAATTAAATTTTCTGTCACAGATAATCATCTTCTATCAAAACACGAGGCCAGAATATTTATTTCTTTGCCTCTGATTTTTGTTGCCTTAGAGCTTCCTAAAAAGTTGGTCCTTTTGTATTAGCCCATTCTACAGAGGCGAAAAAAATTTTTTTTCTGTTGGTATTTGAAAGTGGTTACACTTTAGAAGATATGGGTGAAAACAAACCTTTCAGTGCCTGTAAAAGAATAGAGTAACATACAGCTTTGAAGCTTGAGTGTATGGTATTCAAGAACAGTATATGTTCACTCAGCCTTCTGTGCAAATTACAGAAACATTTTAAGTAAATTGATACAGTGCTGAAAAAAATTATGCCCATATTAGGAAAAAACATTCAGTTTGCCTGAATTTTTTTTTTTAAGAGGGGAGAAACTAGATGCAAATAATATAAAAATTAATAAAAATAAATGCAAAAAATTAATGCAAGATATGAGTATTATTATTAAATAAAACCAGAAAGCACTGAAAATCTTTACTTTCAGTAGTGTGCAATGAAGTGTCAGGATATGCTCTGAGGGAGTGGGGTTACTTCAGGATCTGCCATCTTGGCCTGAAGCCTGGGACAGAGTTCATTTACCCCTTTGGGGTAATGTGGACGGTGGAACAAGAGCTAGACTAGGGCAGGGCTTGCCTCTGCTCCTGGCTCTGCAGCAACCAGCTGTGTGACCATGGATGATAAAATCAAACAAAGATGAGCTCTTAGTTGCTGATGTTTTCCAGCTGCCCAGCTTCACGCTCCTGGGGTCTTTTTGCGTTCTTCACTCCAAACACTAGTACCTGTCTTCTGGAATTGCTCTGTCATCTTCTGACTCTGTTCTTCATAGTCATCGTCTCCAAAATCTTTGGATGTTGCACTTTTTGATTGCAATTTTTTTGAGCATGCAGTTTTAAACTATATACATAGTATAGTATTAGTAGCTTATATTCATTATAAAATGTACACTCAAACTAGAAATTTTTTAAAGGATAAGAAATAAATTGAAATAGAAGTTCTAAAATTTTCTTCCTACACCTCGATGGGCCATCTTGGGAAACACTTAAGAAGCAAAAGAAAATGCCATAGGTCAGTGGTCTCAAATGAAGCCCAACCTCATTTGATATTGAAGAGAACCCAAGCTGGCACATACTCCATACAATAAATATTTCTGGAATGAATGGATGGATGGATGAGTGGAAGGGTAGATGGATAGATAGGTGGATAGGAGGATAGGTGGATAGAAGGATGGACGGGGATAGAGATGGATGGTGGATGGATGAATGAATGGATGAAGCAGGTGAGAGGCCTCCTGTTTCCAGCAGAGTTGCAGCTACTGAGGGAGTAGATGGCCTCTCCTTTCCTTTCATCTGCCGGCTTCCCTGTCCCCTTAATGTCTAAATTATTCTGCCTATTGGGACATAAGGTGATTGAAAAAATTGGAGGCGTTCATTAGAGTCAATGAATATGACAAATAGGGTTGCCCAGGGCAAGAAAGACAGAGAGTGCCTCTTTTCAGGAATCGGGGTTTAGGAGGACTCTTGTTTCCATTCTACACTTTATTGCTTTCCTTTACTGTGAGCTCCCTTGGAGAAAAGAATCCACAGATGTAATTCAGCATCACACAGATATTTAGAGGATGAATTGATTAAGGCTTGGCTTTAAAAGGGTGTATAATATAGAACAGTGGTTCCCAAACTTTAGTATGCATCAAAATTACCTGGAAGCCTTGATAAAACAGAAATTGCTGATTCCCAAGGATTTTCCATTTTAACAAGTTGCCAGGTAATGCAGCTGCTGCTGGTCCTGGGACTTTGAGACGCCCTGATATAGTGAAATCTAGACTTGCCTAGAAGGGAGATAAGCGGTGATCAGAAGCGATTATTGCTGGGCTTATGAAAGAATGCACTGTAATATTTCTTAACCACTTGGTTCATTTAATTTTTTGTTTGAAGATACTTAACTACTTAAGTAGCAGAGAATGTTGAAATGCCAGAGAAACTTTAAAGCTAAACTGTGGAGACTTGTGAGGGACAAGTGGAAGCAGACCATAGAAGGAGGATAGACGTGGAAGAACCAAAGACATAGGAAGTAATCAAGGAGCTTGTGGCCTCGAGGAGAGTGGTGCCATGTCATGGAGTGATCAGGTGGACCTGAAGAGTCCCTGGTGACCAGTCCAGCAGTGTCCATGAAGAGGTCAGGATGGAAGTGTGAGTGAAGGGCATTGAAAACTGCAGGGCAGGTGAGCACTTTTCCAGAAGATCTTCTAGGAAGGACAGAAGGGCAGTTAGTCTGCAACAAGAGAGAAGGGACCCTTGTTACTAGCAGAGGACCTCTTTCTTTCTGTCACCCTCCCCCCCCAAAATTAGAGACATCATTCTAAGCTAAGGGTTATCAGTTAGAAATGGAGATAAAGACCTTCTGAAGCAATGATATAGTTTGATGTGATTACATGAATCCAGTAGAAAATTCCACTTATATAGCTTTTTGAGCCATAACTCTTACAAAGTAAATATATTTATACACTTTCCTGATGCCTAGAAGATATAGCAGTGCGTGGAAATCTGAGACAGTGGGGTTGAGAAGAGGGGCGTAAAGAATTAGTTTAAATCTTTAATTTTACAGATAAAAACACCTATGTGTAAATAATTTCAGTGATTAAATGTTATGCTTAGTGGTAAAAACTATGACTTATCTTTGTACCACTTTTAGCCGTTGATTTTTAGAAATTAAAATATTAAAATCTTTAGTTTACCTACCCAATATTTAAAAATATGCACGTACACACATAAACATATATATGAAGGCTTTAAAAGTATACATCCTTTTGTGCAAAAATTCTACTTTTCTGAATTTATTCTAAGGAAATAATTTTTTTAAGTGTTCAAAGTGCTTTTACAACTAATGTTGCAGTGGTTTTACAATATTGAAAAATTGTGAATAATCTGAAAAGGTTGTTGCTAAGGTATTGGTTAAAGAAATGACAGTGGAGCCAAGAACAGACTCTGATTTAAACATTGAGAATGATGAGGTGCATAGAATGATTGACGTGTTCACTGCAAAGCAGAGGGCGGCAGCATATCCGGTGCTGGGGCTTGGTCAGATTGTGTGGCTGGTAATGAAGCCATGCGGTCTTCTGTGCCTAAACCACAGTCAGGGTGCAAACTCCTTCTAGATTTTCATGACTCGCTCGCCCCAGTTTGAAAGCAGTTTTTTTAAAGTAATACCTTTATCAGATTTCCCCAAAACATTCACCTTGGCTTTTATAGAAACAATAATCCTCTTTTTGTGCTGCTAGCTTATTGATTTTTTTAATATCTAAATTATGTATCAGTGATAACTGGCACAAACAGGTTTGAGAAAAAATGCAACAGGTTCTTGGTATGTTTTTATTCCAACTAGTGGAAATGCAAGTGTGCAGGTGCATACCAGAGGGAGTCCTGCCTGCCTGCATCTGTCAGTGGACACCTTGCATGTCAGTAGTCATATGTTATCCAGAGAGAATGGAGACGCATGGTGATTTCAGTGAGAATATTAAGTGAAGGTTGCCTAAGAGCATTTCTACTGTATAGTAAGTGAAAAAAACATGCTAGCATGCCATATGAACTATCTTATTTTTGTGAAAAAATAGAAATGGATTAAAAATTGAGATGTTGACAGTGATGCTTATTTTATTCTTTACATCTTTAGCTATTTTCTAAAATTTTGCAGTGAGTTTTATAATTGAGAAAATGAATAAATCTCTTTCCATTTTTGAAAATTTAAACTGCAGCAAATTTAAACAAATGAAAACAAATTAGTAGTTTACATAAACGGTGAATTAAGAGCATCATTGTACATTGCAGTTGTTTGAGATGTACTTTGTCATCCTGGTGCTTTGTTAGCTATGAAGTTAAGATTTCAGACCAAGTGAATGTAGAGAATTATAGTTTTCTTGTAAATACTAGAAAGGCTACAATGCTCATTAGCATACACTGCAACTTTCTTGTGAAACAAATCTTGACCCAATAGAAGCAAAGCCAGTGACTCCTTAGAAAGTAAAGATAAAGGTCTGTGGATTATAAGTGCACATTGTAAAGTAAAATATACCTTCTGCATCTATGCACAGAAATGCTATGTGCTTAAGTGGGTGGTCACCAGGGTTTTTAAAGTATTTCCTGACACCTGTGAAGTTGGTAAATATTTCCTGTTTTTGTTGTGTCTAGAGAAAACAGGAATTAACAACTTGGAAGTGATTATTAAACAAACGTTGTGAATGACTTCTCCACAGGCAGTTCCCAGTATGAGATTTCATTTTCTTAAAATCTATCATAACATATTTCTCTTAAGGGAAAGGGTAGTTGTCATAATAATGTGACAACTGATTGAATGGTGGAAGATAAACCTTATGTTCAGGAGGAATGGCCTATTAGTTGTGGGATGTGCACTATGCATTTTCAGAATTTAAATATACATCCAATTTTAAGTCTTCAAAAATAAGCAAAACTAAGAAAGTAAGCAACGAATAGCCTATCAGTGGTTCTGTGCTAACTATACGTCATTAGCCTTTTTGAAAAATATTTTTGATTATTTTAAATACTGTGGGAGGACCCTAGAGTTTTTGACCAGAGGGAGCCAGGATTAACTCACTGCAATAATCAGGTGTGTTATTTAACCACCCTGTTCCTTCGTGTCCTCTGTGCAAAGTGTAGGCAATGGCTTCTGTGCAGTTTTAAGGATGTTTGCACATGTTCTATGTATGCCATTTTATCCTATCCCTGTGTCTGCATATACTAAGCTTTTCAATTATTAATTGTTATTATATAAGCCACCCTCATTTTGGGGGCATTTCAGATGCCCATTCATTGCAGCAAGACTGAAGTATTTAAAATATTTTACATGTTCTGTTAAAGATGAATAAATAAAGAGACTGAAGAAAATCAACTGACTCCTTAACAAACTTGAAGGTGTCTATAAAAGGTGAACAGCAACGAGTGAAATTCAGTTAGTATCGTTTGAAACTCTCTCACAATTCTACAAAAGAAGTGGCTATTTTTAAAGGACGAATAATAGCATTCTATTTAAATCTCCAAACAATTATTAGCATGCTCCTGGAAAAAAAAGGTACAATGCTTCAGGAGAATGCAAGGGAGTCCTACAGATGTGGTACACTTCCCTGTGTTTTATTTTTAGTTTTCTATTCCTGCCTTTTATTTTGGGACATGGCCCGCTTCCTTTGTAGTTTCCCCTTAACTTGTTCATACTTTTCTTTCTTATATAATGCATTTTAAGCTGCCTTTTTTCCTACCTCTCAAAGGAAACTTAAGGAATGTTGACCTGTTCAGAAACCCCCACTAGTCTTGGCAACAGCAGAGTTCTTGGTTTGAAAACAACCTTGGAAATGCAGGATCATGGCTGACTTTCTAGTTACTTAATGAATAACTTTCTAGTTATTTAATGAACTACAGAAAGACCTGAGACCAGAGATTGGTAGATTTTCAATACTGTTTTCACAAAATTATTTCATGGCTTGTAGAAACTGAAGGAATTTGAAAATGGACTGTTTTCTACAGATTTATACAAAAGCCAAATCCAGTTTACAAAATGAGAAAGTGCAGTAAGCCTAATTTAGGGCTGTTTCAACTTTTATTGATGAGCAGTTAGGCAACGTGGCTGGAAGAGTGTTCATCCTGCACAGTGTTAACAGAAGCAGAGTGAGGAGATGGAAAGTTCTGGTGCTTGCCTTGAAAGAGCCCTATAGAGAAACTGGAGATGAGACAAACAAAACTGAAACCAACAGGTGCACAATCTAATCATGCGTGGTAGTTTATGGTTCTTTAGCGGTGAACAAAACAGTGAAAACACTGACTTCGGCCAACTTCAACAAAGGTGTAATTCATTGGTAGGATATGGAGTGTCTCACAAGATGGAAAAACAAGACAACTCCTGAATAATTGGTTTGGAGGATGCAGGGCAGCTTGGATGTGCAGGTGACAGGAGCAAGCAGACATTCTTACTGGAGCGCTACTTCTAGGACAAAGAACTGCAATTTCTTAGTTTCTATTCTAGGGCCACTTCTCTTTGAAACTCCTGTTTTGGGGATATTACCTTCAGACTGTGTGGCCCATTTAAATGAAGAGCTTAGTTGTGACACACCTTCTTCCTTTGTAGGTGGATTTCATTTTTGGATGGAGCCAAAGCCATTCAAAGCCCAGTCTGGCCAATGAAATGTTGATTAATTTGGGCAGAACAATTTTGGTAAAAAACCCACTTGTGTAAGATAACAGGATAAGATAATGCATAGGAATAGGATTTGGACAAGAAAGGAAAGGATTTGGTGCCTTGGGGAACCAAGAAACTCACCCTGTGGTCTTGGGGTATCAGGAAGTAGGGACCCACTCTAGGTCATTTGCGCTTTTGATGCTTCAGGGAGAAGCACCGGATGTGATATTTAAGTGTCTCTGTAGGTTGATTGCAGCTTCTCAGTGAATGGAGTGGAGGTAGGACCAGGTTCAGATGGGAACAGCATTGGGGCAAGGGCTGGGGTGTTGGTGGCAGGAAGCAGTCACCCTTTAACCTGTCTCATAGTCTGCCCATTGATTTCTCTTTTTTTCTTAAATGATTTTATTTGCTGTCAAAGACAAAAACATTGTTATTCACAATGGCATTAAGGCAAAATTGTCTTTTAAAAAAACCTAATTATTTAACATCAATGACTTTTTGTTCTTCATCTTAAAATGTGTTTTTAGAAACCTCTTCCTTTCAATCCTACCTAAATAGCTGCAACTTATTTTCAAACAGGAGAAGACTATAAAGTGCATACATATTGAGAGAGGGAATGATAAAGGAAGTGTGATAAAATCTTAACCTTTGGGGAATCTGGATGAAAGATATATGAGAAATTTTTTTCTATTTTTGAAACTTTTCTATAAATCTGAAATTAGGTCAAAGTAAATGTTAAAAAAAAGTCATCACTGATATTTAATCAGCCCTCCATGCTGCTTCCTTTAGTGTCTTTTCCTCATTATCTTTACAACAATTAGGTCAACATAACACCTATTAAAAACCTTGAAAAGCTGCTACTCTTAAGAAATGTGGTCACGATGGTGACCACCGCCTTGCTTCTGAAGCCCCAAAAAGCACTACTTCTCTATTTCTGAGCCTGCATGGGGTCCTTGACACCCAGAAGTAACAGGAAAAGCCAAGACTGCATCATCAAGGGACCAGAACATCTTTTTGCAAGTGGAAGTACATCAGGTCTGGAAGGGTCAAATCAAGGCTGACTCTGATACCTGCAGCAAGTAAAGGCAATGATCGGAGGGAGGTGTCCACGCCCAAGGGAGATGGTATGTCTGAGGCTGAGGAAGGGTTTCCCAGGGCAGATGCAAGGTTCCTCTTAACTCTATAATTATTGTCACTCATTGTAAAGTACCACATCTGGTCAACATTGTCTTCTTTTGTGTAATAATTTTTCAGGTAATAAAGAAATAATGGATCCAGCTATTCCACTTGGGTATTTATCTGCAGAAAATGAAAACAGTAACTTGAAAAAATATCTGCACCTCTAAGTTCATTGCAGCATTATTTACAATAGTCAGGATATAGAAGCAACCTAAGTGTCCATCAATGAATGAATGTGGTATGTACACAATGGAATATTATTCATCCATAAAAAAGAAAGAAATATTGCCACTGACAACGTGGAGTAACCTTGATGGCATTACACTAAGTGAAATAACTCAGACAGAGAAATACTGTATGAGCTCACTTAGACGTGGAATCTAAAAAGCAACAAGAAGAAAAACGCAAGCTCATAGATACAAAGAAAAGATTAGTGATTGCCAGAGGCAAAGGTGGGTGGGGAGGTGGCAAAATAGGTGAAGGGGGTCAAAAGGTACAAACTTCCCAATTATAAAACAAACAAGTCACGGGGATTGATGTACAGCATGGTGACTATAGTTAGTGACACCGTACTGCATACTTGAAAGTTGCTAAAAGAGCCAACCATAAAATATCTCATTGCACGAAAAATAAGCGTAACTATGTATGGTGATGGATATTAACTAGACTTGTTGTGATCATTTCTCAATGTATAAAAATATTGAATCATTATGTTGTACACCTGCAACTAGTCTAATGTTATATGTCAATTATGCCTCAATAAAAAAGAATTAATAACTATGGTTAGCTGTTTCTATTCAACCAAGATTAATATTCCATTTTCAGAGAAACACTCAAATTGATGGGGAGATTATTAATATATTTATATATTTACATCTTTATAGGTTGGTGGCAATCACTGAGACTGCTCTGGTATATCAGGGTTGTAATTCTGAAATTCTGACATTCGGGATAAACATGAATTTTTTTCTTTTCTTTTTCATTGAAGTGTAGTTGATTTACAATGTTAGTTTCAGGTGTACAGCAAAGAGATTCAGTTATACATATACATATATTTTTTTTCAGATTCTTTTCCATTATAGCTTATTACAAGAAGTCGAATATAGTTCCCTGTGCTATACAGT
This sequence comes from Camelus ferus, assembly GCF_009834535.1. Lineage (NCBI taxonomy): Eukaryota > Metazoa > Chordata > Mammalia > Artiodactyla > Camelidae > Camelus > Camelus ferus. The sequence goes on along the minus strand of NC_045698.1, from coordinate 35,509,423 downwards.
AAGTCCTTGTTGTTTATCTGTTTTGTATATAGTAGTGTGTGTCTGTTAATTCCAAACTCCTAATCTGTCCCTCCGCTGCCCTTTCCCTTTTGGTAACCATAGACTTGTGAATTTTGACAGCTTGATGGGTGAAAACTCAGATGGGAAGAACTGGGCCAGATGTTTTCACCTCTTCCAGTGCCTGTTTTCTTTCCTTTGAGTGCTTGCCCGGCTGCCCTCATTTAGTTTTCTATGTGTTTTGAAGTAACGAGAAAACGTATGAGAGGGAGTGGGTTTCCTGGGGAAGACTGCATGTGAGGGCATCTGAGTAAATCTTCTCAGACACGTTGTTTACTGACTGACGAGGGAGCTGGAATGTGTGTGGCTTTGGGGGACATTTTATTTGTGTCTTTTGAAATGACACACCTTGGGGGTGTTAAAGTGAACTTTACTCATTATGCCGTGGGAAAAGTTTTTTCCTTAATGACTCGAAAACATGGGCTTGTTATTCTGAAAAAGCAGAGCACATCCTCATTCCACACAAACAATGTGACACGGACCTGGAGCCCGGCCAAGGTTTTCTATGAATAGAACTTGGCAAAGAGAGTGTTAGAAACACTTTGGATTCGCCTGGCTACCCTGGATGCCTGATCCCAACAAAGGAAACGATTTACTTGCTCTTCAAAGGTAAAAATGAAGAGGATTCCCTCTTGTCCTCCTACACAGCACTGGTCCTGGGTAGCACAGCACACTGTCCATACAGCTGAGACAATGCTGGTGCCTGCCACCCAAGAGGCATTTGCTTTTGAATTGTTTTTCCAGAAGTAAGATGATTTCAATGGAGAGAGTACACATAAACGATATGCCTGGGGAGCAGGGGATGGTTGAACAGGGAAGTGCCGTCTGGTCTGGCCTGCTCTGTGCTCTGCAAACACCATGCTTTTGTCTAGGCTTGTTTGATGACAAGGAACAGAAATCCAATCAACAGGGTTTAAGTTTTAAAAAACGGTGGGAGAGTGGGTGGCTATTTTAAGGATACAGAAATCTAAAATCTGGCTGGCCCTACGGGGACTGGAGAGGCATCTGGAATAGAGACAACTCCTCTTTTTCCCTCTGTGGTCAGTCATCTTGTGAATTTGTTCCTCCTCTTGTTTGATTGTTTATGCTTGGTCCCATCTCCTCTCTGTCATATGGCTTCTTCTGCTTCACCATAATATTAATAATAATGATACAAATGTTAGCTAACACTTATTGAGTGTTCACTCTGCACAAGCTTTGTTTTGAGAACTTTACGTGTATTAATTTGTTGAGTCCTCACAATAACCCCACGAGGCAGGTACTATTTTTATACCCATTTTTCAGATGAATATACTGAGGCATACCAAGGTAGGGTAGCTTGCCCAGAGTCAACAGCTAGTACGTGACAGAGCTGGGTCTTGAACTCAGGCAGCTTAGCTTTGTGTTGGCTCCTCCATTACCTTGGCTTGCACAATGTATTGCCATGTTTTGGCAGTCATTTCTTCCTCAACCCTACGTAACCTTTTTATTCTTAGCGCTCAGACTCATTGGTTGACTACAGGACAGTCTCTAGGTATATAAGTATACATTTTTGAGAGAAAAATTCTGCTTGGTCACAAATCAATAAGTTCATCTTTTTTTAAAAAAAGCTGAAAAGGGTGAACACAGTTGTGCAGGTCTATGCTGGAAACTCCAGACACTGCCCAGAGACTCCGTCAGGAATGAAGGGCTTCCTCATCCATTTGCTGGGAGTGCTGCTAGCAGGCAGATGCCCTCAGCTGTCAGCTTCCTTTCAGAAACACCTCTGAAGAGAGGTCTTTAAGGAGAGTCTTTCTGGGGGTGGGGGGTGGGGTGCTGTGCTGTGCTGTCTGCATCTACAAACTAACCAACATGGGCGTCTAAAGAGTCAGTCCCCTTGCCACAACTTGGGAAAACTCTGAATAGTCTTCTCAGCTTTAAAACTCCCAGCAGGCTCCCCTGAGGTTTCACAGCTCAGCTTCTCCTTCTGTCTAATCCTGTTCACTTCCCCTTCCTTCTCTCCTGCTCCCCTTCCCTCCCCTTCCCTTCCCTTCCTGCTCCCCTCCCCTTCATAGGTGTTGCTCCAAGAGTACTCCCTAAAAAACCACCTGCCCGTTCATCTCCATCTCAGAGTTGGCTTCCCAGGGAACTCAACCTGTGACAAGCACCCAGCCTAGGGGGATAGTGGGGGTTTCCACACAACCCACCTTTGCTCACCAAGTTGTAGCCAGTGGGGTATAACAGCTGCCTTTTTGTGATCGTTGGCCTTGTGTGGGCGCCTTTTTAACTCCTCTGCCTGGAGGGGGCGCCTTTGTGTAATACATCTGCTGGGAGGAACCACTTTTGTAATTTGTTTGCCTAGTGGGTGTTCTTTTGCAATCTGTATTAAACCACCAGAAAGTGGTTTTTGCCAACCCAAGATCCATATCGCCAGGGTGCAGACCTATTACTCAAGTTTGGATAAACTACAAAAAAAGATAAAAATATTTCTGGGAAAAAAATCGAGGAGGAAGTGAAATACAGTGTCTTGAATTTGAGGGAAAAAAATAAACTGAAAGGAAATTCCATAGGTAGTTCATCAGAGCTCAGGTCCTTGGGATTTTATTAATCTGAAGGGGAAAAATGCAAAACGGAAATCGCTCTTTAGAATTAAAGGCAACTTCTGAGGTGGCAGGAAAATGGCCGAGGAGTCCATGGCTGTTTGCTATTTAGGCACAATCAAGAAATATTTTCAGTGTTGTGTGGCATCTCCTGGGTATTGCGATAGCTCACCGCAATACCCGTGGGCTCTTGGCAAACAATAGACAGGAACCAGAGAAAAGGCACCACAATTCCATCAGGACTACTTACGTTTAATTTTAGGCCAAGTAAAAGAAACTCTAGATGGGACATCCAAAGTGTTCACACAGTAAAAATAGAAAAATTCCTTTGTAAAGAGGACTTGGGATAGTGAGATAGGTTTGAAGGTTTGCCACCCTGAATAGAACAGAAGCTCCTTAAAGACAGGGGAAGTCATTTTGTATCTTCGATAGACTTTGATAAACATTTCACACATATTAGAAGAGTAGTGAGTACAATGAAAGCAATAGTTATGAATGAATGAATGAGTGAGTGAATGAATGAATCCAGCTCCTATGATCAACCTTGGTCTTTTAACAAGATGACTTTTCACTGATCTATTCATTCAACTAATTTCCTTCCTTCTGGTGTCTTCCAGGAACCAGATCCTGGATCTACAAAGAGAGAGGACAGACTCTTACACAGAGAGGATAATACAGAATACAGAGCTTCTACAAGGATAATGGGGACAAAAAAGCATTTTAATAGACAGGGACAGGAATCAGACCCCCTTGAAAGCTCTGAAGTGAGGTGTGTCCAGGTCTACTAGGGACTCAGAGGAGCATCTCAGAGAAGGTGAACTGATATTTGTAGGAGTTTGATCAGGAACAATGTTGGTCAAGGAAATTTTAAGGTGGAGGGAACAGCATGTGCAAAGGCATGGAGATTTGCGATCATGGCACATCTGGAGAATTTTAAGTAATTCTATATGGCTAATGGGTCTGGGGAGGGTGATGGAGTTTAGGATGAAGTTGTAGAGGCAGGCTCAAGACAGGTTGTGCAAGGTCTTTAGTGCTGTACACAGGAGGTTGCTTTCTCTCTTGTAACAAATAGCAGCTGCTCACATTTCTGTGCACAGTTGTACAGTGATAAATTCAATTGTGCTTTGGTGTGATGGGCACAGAATGAAGATGAAGAAGTGTTCTTTTGGCACCGTCAAGGTAGATGTAGTCCAGCAATGAAACAATGAGGATGATGGATGCAGGGGACAGGAAATTCGAGCTGTCAGGCTGTTTATTATGTGGCGGGATGACCTCATACCCAGACCTGGATAAACACAAATAATACCCTTACAAGTATAGAGAACTTTCAATCTTCAAAGCTCTTCTAAATATAACACCATTTCAATCTTTCCACAAGGCTGTGAGATGAAAAGGGCAGAGCTATTCCAGACTCTCCAGTGGGGAGTTAAACAGCACATCTAAAATCACACAACGACAGAGACATATTAGGGGTAGGGGATTATGAGATACAAACTACTTACTATGTGTGAAATAGACAAGCAACAAGGGTATATTGTATAGCACAGGAACTTAGAGCCATTACCTTGGAATAACTTTTAATGAAGTATAATCTATAAAAATATCGAATCACTATCTTGTACACCTGAAACTAATATAATATTATAAATCAACTGTATTTCAATAAAAAATAAAATAAAGTCCCACAACAATTTTTGGCAGATACCTACTTTCTGTAGAAATTTATGGTTGCCGGAAGTGACCCATCTACTGGGAAGGCAGAGGTCTGCTGGTGGGCCTTTTCACGCTATTAGTTACGCCTCTCTGTGGAAATGTGGCCCTGGCCTAGCAGACGCCCTAAGGGACAGACCCAGACAGGAGATGTGTCGGGATAAGGTGACCTGACTTTCAGAGTGTTGAAGAGGGGTGGATTGGGGGTGCTTCTTGACCCCAGATTTGCCTATTAACGATACTCTAGTTACTTATCTGCAGCCCATGTTAAATTTTGTTGGATCTGAGCCAAGTAGTTCAGAGTCTTCTTAAGCAAGATTCCAGAATAGGGAGGTGGGTGGTGTATAGGCAGCTATAGTAAAGAAAGCAGTAATTCTGGGAAATAATTTCTGAAAAATTCTAAATTTTTGGCTCCAAATTGTGCCATTAGATTTAGAGTTTGTTTGCTTGTTTGTTTTAGTGCTTTGCACAAATGTGAAGGTTAGCAAGTTTAAAAAGGTAAAAAATTTAAATATGTTTGGGATCAAATATTAAAATGAAGACTTTTGCATTACTTTTGAGTGCTTTTTATTTTAGCTTATATTATTTTTTTGAATGGAGTATTTGCCAAAGAAATGATTGCATTTTAAAAAGTCTGAGCCAAAAATCCATACATAGGCATATTTTGAATTTCCTATGTTATAGTTTAGAATCTTGGCATGTGTTTTTGTGGTTCTTCAAACCAGTCATTAACTTTACACTTAATATGTTCAACCTAGTATTTAGTCCATACAGAGTGTATTGCCAGGACAGTTTTTATTTTATATTGGATGTTTGTTTTTTTTGAAAATGGAATATACTTACAACTTAATAGTCAAGAACCAAAATTACTGTAAAACCACATTGCCACCAACATCTTAAAAATGTCTCCAGAGATAACAAAAATTTTAACAGAATAAAAACACATTAAAATTTTTTAAATTACAGTTCTCTTTCACAATTTAAAATGAGTTTCCACTTCATATTTTTTTCAACAGAGGTAGGGTTTAAAAGGAATATATTACTTTAAAAAAAGTAATGTTTTCTTTTTGTTGTTGTTGTTGTTGTTGTTCTTGAATATAAAAGTAATGAAACACTTCTGTCAAAATGGCTCAATAAGTTCCTGTTTGAGTAAACCCTTCTGGGCCAAACACGTATATTGAAAACATAAAAAAGACATAGCCAGATTGAAAAATAAGATAAACACCCTCATGAACCAGCCTTGTGAAATAGAAGACACATTCTGAATGTGGTATGCACGGCTAAAGCTGTGTGCTTGCTGAGCTCTCTGTTGGAGCTGGAGGTTTAGCTTCTACAAGGATAATGGGGACAAAAAAGCATTTTGATAGACAGGGACAGGAATCAGACCCCCTGGAAATGAAAAGAGAGGGTGGGCTTTTCCATGGAAGGAGGTTGAAACCTCTGCCAGAAACTGGTTTAAGCAAGTTTCTGAACTAGGGAAATCCCGCTGATGCAGCCCTACGAACCAAGATGCCCTTTCGCTGAATGGATGGATGGATCTGCAGTCTCTCCTAAAACCCTTCCCGTGCAAGCTCAGTGCCTGGCTGGGTTCCGTGCAGTGGCACCTGAGGAAGTCAACTACAAAACCACTGAAAAGGGAAGGGAGTGCACAGAAGAGAGAGAGAGAAGACCCACAAAAACAAATTCCTATAACTTTCCACTCAAAAATATGCCTGCACACCAGAATCCAAAAATGCAGGCTAAGAAAGACATCTAATAAAATCAACATTGGAACATGAATTTTCTAAAAATGAAGTTAATTTTATAAAACCTGAGGACCTAAATAGACACTGAAATTTTTACACAGAAATACATTCATGCAGGCAAACAGAACAGAAAGAAATATGTTAAGAGTAGGTGGTTAAAAGAATCGATTAGAAATCTTGGAACTATAAAATATAATTATTAAATAAAATATTAGGTAAATGCAGTAGTATTAAGCAGCCCTGGATTACTGGATACAGAGATAGAATTATGAATTAGTAGGTGATACTGAGAAATTCAGCCAATGAAACACAAGGAGACGAATAGAAATCTTAATGACTATACTTAAATTAAAAAAAAAGACACAATTGTGAACACAAAAACCATTTTTTTAAGATTAGTAAAAAACTGACATAAAAATCATCATTGTATGTGTGCACATGTGTAAGCATGTACATGTTTAAAATAGATAAGACTGAATTTTGACAATATTACAATAGGAAATAATGTTGAAAGAGTAGTTGAAGTATGTATAGATCTTTCATTTGTTCAGAAGGAGGATAGAATAACTTCAGTAAGGGATATTCAATCAGTTTTAAAAACACACATACTTAAGAGTAATCACAAAAATAAAAAATACAGCTAATAACTTCAAAACTTACTGAGGAAAAAAGAGAGTGAATAAAGGAAACTTAACCATCCTTTAAAAAAAATTTTGCTTTCTGTTGAATTTATGAACAGAAAAAAATTTAAAGATAATGGAAGAAATAAATTCAAATGTATCAGTAAGTTTAATAAATGTAAGTTGATTCCCTCCCCCTTCATTAAAAAAATAGACTCACAGAGAAAAAAATGTGACAATGAATATATATATATATGAAAAATTGTGCTCTACACTGGAATTTGACACAACATTGTAAAATGATTATAAATCAATAAAAAATGTTAAAAAAATAGAGGTTATTAGTTTGGATAACAGAACCCCCAAATCTATCTGTTTTCAAAAGTCATACTGTAAAATAAAGTGATAAAAAAGGTTGAAAATAAAGGAATGGAAAAAAATATCTTGGGAAAATATGGATAGTAATAATTGTATATTCATTTAATTTAGGATCATTTTAAAACTTCAAGGTGAAAATGAAAGTATTCCTGTAATCCCCTCTCTCCATATCACCAACAATAGTTTTATGTATAAAATAATATGTTCTTCAATTCACCAAAAAAACCGTACATACAATACCATACATCATACCATGCAAGGATGAAGACGTAATTTATTCATATTTTCTCTGAATTATTTAGCTTTTAATGTTCTGTAACCTCATGACTCAGATTTTGAGGTCTAAGCTGGCAGCAGCAGTACTGGGTTCTGGGGACCTGTCAGTGCATCACAATACATCCATTTACTGAGGAGCACATCATACATGTGAAATCATATTAGTGAAGACAAAATTCTAATCCTAAAAACAAATAGTTATTGGGTGTATTGTTTTGCCTTACAGCAAATATGTTTCACCCAAAGTAGAGCCTGAGATAAAATCTTGCATGTAGATATTTTTAAGTATTCTCAGGGAGCAGGAGAGAAGGGTAGAGAAAAAAACAGGGAAGCAGGAAAAAGCGTAATTAGAATGTGTTGTCAAGTTGACCAGTTTGGGGCAATTGGTTCTCCATCCATGGGTCTTGTTAGGAACTTTATGAACTGTATCTCAGAACAATACTGTCGTGAGGGTGAAGCATGGATTCATTAGCGCCCATTCGCCGTTAGTCATGGGAAACCCTTGGGGGTATCATCTGCTACATTTCTAGGCTGTTCTTGCTCCCGTCTATATGCAACTTCACAGTGATGGAGAAGCCTTCAGCCACAAAGTGAGAGGTCCTTGGCATGGATCTGAAGGGAAGTACTGAAAGTTACACCTCAGAAGCTTATCAAAGCCCCAGTGGAACTGGTTGCATCTTCAGTGGCTGAAATAAAGGAGGATGAAGAGGATCTGAGATCACATACAAGGTTTTGGGTATAGATTTCAACTTTGCATTTTCAGAGAAAAATACCTTCAAAAAGTCTATGCAGCAGATGCAGGTTAACTGAGTTAAAATAGAGGACCACTCTGGTAGATTTTATCTCCAGATTATCCCCTCAGTTTATATACTTAGACCTGGTTGCCCTATGCTACTGTATGCCATTTCAGTGAACAGAAAAACAATTTAGGAGGAGGATGGAAGATTAAAGCTGGAGGTTAGAAAGGAAGGCAATGAGTGTGGATAGAAACTGCCAAAATTAAATTAAAACCACTTTGGAATGTTCACTTTCTCTTGGTTGATTCTAGCATTTGATTGCCTGAAGAAAGGCTTTGACTGGGGTGGCGTGCCACCACTCAGTGCTCCTTGTAAGTCAGCCCCAGGAGACTGGCTTTCTCCTTGCCAGCCCATTCAACCTTGCTTTTCATGTAGCTCAGGCACTGACCTCTGGCCAAACAGGCTGTAGCAACAATAACTGGGCTTGGTTTCACTCAGTGTCAGTGGTAAAAATTATAGCAACTTGGACAGAAAAATGCCCTTTGGAGCCTCGTCTCCTAAAAGAGTCAATGTAATTGATAGGCATGTAAAGGTTGTGTGACGTTTCTAGTACAATCTGGCTTCTCTCTCTAGTTCTTGATGTGCCCGAGTGCCTGATTGTCCATACTGTAGGACTGCCCCCGGCTAACCCTTAAGTACACCTGGCTAGGATGGAAGAGGTAAGAGGCAGTTAAGTCAGAGTGATGACGTAGGAAAGAATATTACTATTGTAACATCTGATGCCAGAATTTCCCTTGGAGAAAAATCAATCGATGCAAAAAGTGGGATCCCCATAGCCTGGAAGGGCTGATAGCTTTAGAGAAGAGAGAAGAATTCCCCTGCATGAAGAAGAAAAGGCATTTACTGTGTCTCTAGATGGAGAAAGAGGGTCATCTGATTTCGGCTCCATGATACTGGACTCTGACCACAACACAAAATTCTGTGTTCCTGGAATATGCACCGTGCTTTGCCACCTCCTCGTCATTGCTTTCTTGTTTTCCTGATACTGAAGCCTCTTTTCTTACAGCCTCTCAGCTGTTCTTATGCTACTTAATCTTCAAATCACATATATGCCTATGTGTATCAATATATATACATACACATATTTTTGTGCATAAACACATGCATATGCATAAACACTCAATATATACTGATCAACGTTTAATAACAAGCTTTCTGCGGGGAAAGCCTCAATTTGTAGTGTTTTCTGATATAAATATTTCACCATAGCTGATTCCATGCTCTGAATTTGGTATCACGGGACTATGGGTTGAGAAGAGAGACATACTCTGAGCTTTTCTTGAGCCAGTGGGGACTGCCTCCAGCACAGCACTGATATATACACTTATATGTACGGATATGTACATACACACGTGCGTGTTTGTGTCTTTGTATTTTTATTGTGTGTATTAGTATAATTGTTTAAATACCCTGGCAACTCATATTAACTCTTTTTCTAGGATCAAACCTACTTAAAATTGTCTTTGACCTCTGAGATAAAATAATGTAAGATAACATCATCTAAGTAGAAATTTAACTTCCTTCCCCTAAAATGAAAGTGAGAGCAATAGTGAGCGAAAGAAGAGATTATCATATATATTATTCATCTTCCTGCATTAAAATATTTTAATTTTATTTTCATCATCTTCATTAAAGGTGATGTAAAGACAAAAATAAAATATGACTGCCTGCTTTAATTTGGGGGTTCAACTTTGTTTTCCATCTTTGATTCATTAGATTTATGTATGTCAGGGCTTCCTATAAGATGCCAGTGGAAGCAACTTAAAAGAAAGGTAAAATGACTGAATATTCACAGGAATTCTGGGCAACCTTCCAATAGCTACCCAGACACAAGAGTTATTTAACACTTAAATAGTTTTAAAAAAGCAAAGCTTGGATAGCTCTTTCAGGCTTGATACAAAGTTCTTTTTCCTTTTTAGCTTTACGTACATATTTAAAGTTTCTCTAAGGAGAAATGTCAGAAAAATCGAGAATATATGTTACAGCCAAAGAACCAAATTTAAACACAGGTTTGCTGTTAGGAAAAACAATTACCAAGTTTATTTCTGTAATCTTCCTAGTTTGGAAGGCTGGTGTGTTCATTTAGGCCATTTAGACATGAACACATTTTAATTTCATAAGGCTTGCATTTCCCATCAGGAAGCTGGATGTAAGTGGTATGTCTAAGCATTAAGATATTTGTTAAGTCAAGTATCCTTATTTAAGCAATTAGCTTTGCAAATAGGTTAAACAGAAGTCCAGTGTAGAATGATTTCTTTTCCCCTGCAGGCAATCACCATTTTCTGGACTTCAGCCATGACATATGTACCTATGACTTGGAATGAGGACTATTCATAGGAAGGTCTGGTGCTGTGGTATCCCTGTTCAGAAAACCTCCCTCGTTCCCACTGACTAGAGCAGAGATCCCCTACCCCACTTCCCACCCGTGTGCCGTGGGATCCAGCTGTGCACAGGAAATGATAGATGTTCTGAGATGTTGATCCCCTTGGCCTTTGGGGAGCTCCAGGCTATGGCCTCCAGCCAAAGGCGGTCTCACCCACTTATTCCAGTGTGCTGTGCAAACATGACTCTTTTCTATGTGTGCCATGACAGGGAAAGGGCGGAGGCCCTGGCCCTGGTCACAAGTTCTAAACTATTTGCATGGCATTAAAGGTCTTACGATCTTGTTTTCCCGGTGAGCCTGACGTCTCTAAGTTCTCATGTACAGCCCTTTCCATATTCCCTGGGCTCCCATCTTTTCCTAAAACCCTTCACTTTGGCCTCCCATGCTTTGCTCTTTCCATTTCCTCCACTTAAAAAGCCCTTCCTCCTCTTCTGCAGAGTGCATCTCTTATGAGCCTTTAAAAGACAGAGCCCATGCTGTCTCCTTCGTGAAATCATAAGTAATGTCTCCGTCTGAATCGTTTCTCCTTCCTCTGTGCTTCCTCTTAAGTTTGCTTGTTCCCCTCTTACGTACTTGTCATATTTTCCCTTGTGTTAGTTATTTGCACTCTTATTTTATCACCCCTCCTAGAGTGTAAACGACTCAAGAGTGAAAGCCATTTTATTTGTCATCACTTCCCTCCTGGTGCCAGCTGGGTCTTGCACATTCAGTAAACGCTGGTTAAACTGAATTGACTCTGCAAATACAAGAGGGAGAAGATCCATTCGTATTTATTGTGTGTCCGCCACGTGCCCAAGCCCTGTGCTGGCATGTGAAATGGGATAATGTGTGCAGTCTCCACAATACCCCTTGTAAGATAGGCAATTTGTAGATGCAAAAACTGAGGAACAGCAAGGTTAATTACCCCCAAATAATCGTTTTCATACTGGAAAAGAGAACCTGTAGAAACTGTGCCATTCAAGTGTCCAACAGAGAACTTGGCTCTGTGATGGTTTCAGGGCTTTAATATCAATCACTCTGACCCTGCAAATCCCCAAAGAGCGGGGGGGAACAGCAGAGGCTTGCTGGAAGCCTGCTCAGAGGTTTGTCGCATGAACTGCCTCGGCTGGTAGAGTCCTGGCAAGAGTTCCATTTCATGAACTGAAAAAATCAATCATTCTTTCGTCAAAAAAGAACCCTTTCTCCCTAGAAGCAAATCTGAGATGACTAGGAATAAAAGGGATAGAACAAAAGTGATTTTCCTCTTGGCTTGGAAATAATTTTCCAGTGAAGCTTAAGCGGAAAAATAGAACCAACTGTGTGCAAATTATACATACTCTGTTTGGATAGATGCTTCTCCTCTGTTCTTTTTCATTTGTTACACTGTGATTTTACTTATTCTGTTAAGCTTTCATTAATATTACTTCTTAAGGAATAGAGTTTTGAAAACAATACTTAAATTAGATGACTTAAAAATTAGATTATATAGATTCAATTACATTCTTTTCCGATAAGGAACTCCAGCATACAAGGTCCAGTGGCTTTGACTGGCTGAGACTTGTGCTTTGTTGGACAAGCATTTTAACGCTGAGTGTTGGCTACCTCATCTCTAAAGCAAGATGAAAACTGGTGATGGAGGATCCTAGAGTTGACAATGAGTCAACAAGTCTAGTTTCCCTGGGGCTTTCCATACACCGATTGTCCTTCCGTGTGACTTTCAGGTGCTGTGGCCTCCAGAGCCTCGCGCAGGGCCAATAATGTCAAATAACCGGTGGGAATAGCCACTGGCTCTACTACTGTTGTGGTGCCGTCACATCACATGGGGCCTTCACAGCAACCTTGTGGAGTGGAGATTCTCAGCAGCATCCCTCATTTTGTAGGAGTGAGAAGTTTTGTCACTCAGAAAGGAGAAGTAGCTCAAGTTAAGTCAGCACATGCAGGACTCAAAACCTGAGCTGGAGCCTTTTTTCGTGTTCCTCTCTTTAGCATATTCAAGCGGGCAACAGGCTGGAGGGAAGTCTAGGGATGGGGAGATGGGAAATACAATTTGAGACACTAGAAAAAAGGGATTTGATGCTAAGGGCAAACAGATCATAAGGAAATTTTTGAACAATGACTTCTATGTTTCTATGTTTATGTGCTTTGATGTCCACCTAAACCTGCACTTAAGTTTGGCATTTTAAAGGAGTGGGAGGAAGAGAAAATGAGTTAGCATCAGGCAAATTGTCAGTTGGCCGCAGTAAGCTCAACTACCCCAGGACACAATATTGTTTCTCAATCCTTTATAATCTTTCTGATGCATTTTTTCAGGTTTACCAGGGCTATACACTTTATCAACTTGTTTCTGAAATGAACAAAAACTGCGGTGGCCAGAGAAATGTAAAGGAGATGTTAGGCTTAAGAGAGTCCCTTTCATTGTAACTTAAAAAAAAAAAAAAGGAACATTTTCAAACCTAAGGAAAGTTTAGCTATAATTTCCATTAATAATTGTTCACCTCGAAAAGTATTAATTTTCTATTTATTGGATTTTAATACAAGGTGAATCCCATCTAAGGACATTGTTGTCCAACAGATCTTTGTTTAATGATAGAAATATTCAATAATCCATGCTGTCCATATGATACTAGCTACATGTGCCTATTGATGGAGTAGTTGAAATCTGACCAGTGTGACAAAGACACTGAATTTTTACTATTATTTAATTTTAATTAGTTTAAATTTAAATAGTGACATGTGACTTGTGGCCACCATATGAAACTGTACAGTTCCAGAAAGTCATTTGCTGATGTCAGTCATCAGCTCATATTTTGTACGTATATTGATATAGAAAAGAGGATTTATAAAACCAGCTCTGTTTTCCTCCATGTTTTCTTGGATAAGGATTCTTGTTTTTACAATTCAAGTGGGCATTAGAAATCATGATAAATGTGTATTTAAGTAATAATAAGACTAGAAAACTTGGGTACATGTCATATCTCTTCAGATTATGTGGTCTCAATTCAGTAAGTAAGTAATGCTATTTTCTACTCAAATTGGCATGAACTTTAGCTCATGAGATTTCTTACCTAACTATACTGTTATTTGGCAGATGAAAAAAATCAAACTGAATTCCTATATTTCAGAGCTTGGAAAAATTGATTATTTCTCATTGATAAATCTCTTGCATTGTTTTCTATTTTAGTACAGGCTCTTTCTAGACTGTGGAAGTTCTCCTACATAATGTAATGCACATTCACCAAGATAGCTATCTGAAGCACATGGGAAAGCCAAGAAAACAAATGAATGATAACCAATTGTCTGTCTAGACAATTTCACAGCATTTGGCCTTGCCAGAGTGCCCAACCCTGATGAAAACACATTTGTGAGGTCCCCAGATGATATCCCACAACTGTGATAATTGTCACGTGCCTGTTTATTTTTCCCTTGAGAAACTGAATGAGTGAAAAAAAAGAAATCACAACTAAACAAAAGCATATCAATAACAGGAAACTGTTGGTGAGAAATACCCTGATGTTCCTGTAAATTCACGTCATCAGATTCCCCAGGGACAAAGGTGCATGAACTGCATGGGTAAATAATTATGATTTAATACAGAGACCTTGCAATGCTGTTTACAGTAAAACAACAAAAAAGAATTGTCTCTGGAGGCACAAATAAGCAAATAATAGAAACATATCAATATAATCAGGAAGTGATGATGCTATGTCTGGGTTGGCTACTGAAAATAATCTGTAATCTATCAAAGTATCTCCTTTGCAGTTGCAAGCAGTACAAGAGAATCCCTCATCCCCTGGGTGATTAGAAATGGCAGAGAAAATAGGATACTCATCTTAGAGAATTTCTGAAAAGGTTTCTGCATCATGACACCTATCTGTTCGCAGAATTTTCTTCCCATGTATGATGAAAGAGACTAACAACAGAATTCCCTCTCCTTCTTTAAAAGGTCCCAGTCAGAGAGCAATGTCAGCTTGTGAATGCATGCCAATGGGTGCATGCATGTCGCAGCTAAGAAAAGAAATGTGTGGACAGGCTTCAGTTGTTCAACTGTGTTCCCATATTCAGGGTCCTTTCCTCTCTTTTTATTATAAATGATGTTTTTCTTGATAAAAGTGAGAAAAATCATAATTTACTATTTTTTTCACCTCAGAGTCTACTTACTATAAAAATCATTATGGACTTTGTCTACTAGCCTGGAGAGGAACCTAAAGTTTTACTAGGGAGTTTGGTGGGAGGCATGAAGGGAAAGAGTGAGCAGTAGTGAGAGTCAGCACAAAATTCTCACCTGAAATCTCTGTGGTTTTTTCTGGGTGATAGGATAACTCTGGACATCTCAGTCTCAGATTCTAAGAAGTTTTGAAAATTTACCCAGTTATGATGCAACCAAAAATAACCTCACTTTGATTATCCTTACCATCTCTCCATTCTTGAAAGATGCTCTGGTAGGTAGAATAATGAACCCCAAAGATGTCCACCTCCTAATCCCTGGAATGTGTGAAAAATACATCTCCTTACATGACAAGATAGGCTTCGCGGATGAGATTAAATTAAAGACCTTGGGAGGGAGAGATTATCCTAGATTAACCAGATGGACTCAATATAATTACAAGGGTCCTTATAAGCATCAGGGAAGTAAATGTGACAATGAAAACAGAAGGAAAGAGAGATTTGAAGATCCTGTGTGCTGCTGGCTTTGAAGATGGAGGAAGGGACCACAAGCCAAGGAATTTAGGTGGATTCTAGATGCAGAAGAAGACAAAAGAGCAGTGGCTCCCCAGAACCTCCAGAAGGAATGCAGCCCTGCCAACACTCTGCTTTTAGTTCAGCAAGACTCATTTTATCTCTCTGACCTCCAGAACTGTAAGATAATACATTTGTGTTATTTTAAGCCACTAAATTTACAATCATTTTTTACAGTAGCAATAAGAAACTAATAGACCCAAAATGTGATTTTACATTCAATGGCAGTATTAAGTCTACAAAATTGTCCTCAATTTTATAGTCCTAATATTAGACTATTAGGATGCACATTAGAATCAACTGGAACACTTGAAAAAATACTGAGGCTACAGCTCCATCCCCAGTGATTTAGATTTAGGAAGTTTGAAGTGGAGGCAATGCACTGGTATTTTTACAAAACTCCAAGTTGATTCCAATGTTCATCTAAGGACGAGAACCCCATTGTTAGAGGGCTGCCTCCTTTGTATGTTCTCTGCTGTTGGAACTCAGGAAACGTGCTTTGGATCAATAAAAAATGAAAGGAAAATTTCCCCATTGCTGAAGCACTAAAAAGCGTTCTAATTCCTTTGGTCTTTAATGCTGTTTGATTTGCGTCGCCATCTCAGTGTGGAACATCCCCTGGGACTGGATGCCTGGGAAGCAAAGCCTCCTCTGGATCTCAGTTTTTATTCAGACGTAGCGGAGGATGACTCACCCAGCCAGGATCCCTTACAACAATACTTCTGGCACTTGTGTAAAAGAGGTGTTGAGTGACACACAGCATGTAGCAGGGATGGTGTTGCAGGAACAAGGGAGTGATGCACAGAAAAGACTCCACTCCTCCCTGAGCCAGTGTGGTTCTTGAGAGAAAGATGGAATTACTGCTCGTATATCCCTGCTGGCCCCGTTTCTTGTGAATATCATAGTAGAGACTTGAACTGGTGCCAGGCAAACTGTGCTCTAATCTTAGCTCTGCCTCTCATTTCATAGTAATAGCTCCCCATCCCTGTCTACTAGGCTCCAGGCTGAGTATTTTACACAATGACGATCTCATGGAGTCATCTCAACCACCTTGGGAAAAGGTTGCCGTTATGATCAATTTTGCAGAGACATTTTAAATTTTACAGATGCTAAAACTAAAGTCTAGAGAGATTTGAGGAGCTTAATCCAAGGCCGCATAACTCGAAAGTGGTGAAACCAGATGTTGCGTCCAAGCTTGTGTGAGCCAAAGGCCACGCTCAGAAAATTGGAGGAGGCAGTCGGGTGTGGTGCCTGAGGGATCCTGGACAAGCCACTTTCCCTTTCAGGACCCAGTTTCCTCCCTGTCAACCTGGGGGGCTTGTGAAATACTCCACATCGGGCCCCAAGGCTGCTCTAGCTGGGATTTCCTGCAAATCCATGCAGGATGTGTTCAGCCGCTTCTCTGGGTCCAGTCTCAGACACAGGCAGAAATGTTCTCCCCCTTCTCAGACAGTGTTCTAGGAGCACAGTCTCAGGCAACCCTTCTGCTCAGGGGAGGGCTAACTTCACGTGTCCCTGCATCCGTCTGGAAACGCAGTTCAGGAGGACAGGCTCTCTGCTGCAAAACCTCCACGTGGGCCGTGTGAAGGGGCTTCATCATGCAGCCGTATCCTGTGACAGGAGAGCTGGAATGGTTTGTGCAGAGGCCCCTCAGACAGCCAGACCTTTGCAGGTTGCAATCACACAGAGCTGAGCTCTTTTCTAAATGACGGGACATTGTTTGGGGCTCTTTATCACTGTTAAAAAGCTGCTGGAGAAGGAGAATTTGGATTTTTCCAAAACTACCAAGTGGAACAATAGATGATAAGAGGTTTTTTGTTTTTTTTTTCTTTAGCCTTCGAATTTGATTTGTATTCTTGGTGAACTCTCCTTCTGGTCTTTTTAAAAATATATATTTTATTTATTTATTATTGTATTACTTAGTTATTTTATTTTGTTTGGGGGAGGTAATTAGATTTGTTTATTTTTAGAGGAAGCACTGGGGATTGAACCCAGGACCTCGTGCAGGCTAAGCACATGCTCTACCACTTGAGCTACACTCTCCCCACCCCATCTGGCCTTTACCAAGAATAAAAATGATTATTTTAGGTATTAACAAGAACAGTAGTAATATTAATCAAAGATCTGTAATGAGAATGTCATGGTTCACATCTTTTGGAAAACCCTGATTCCCAGTAACAGCACGTTTCAGTCCATTATTTTACTAGAAACTGCTGAATGCTCTGCTGAAAGTCACTATCTAGCCACTACTGATAATCATGTCAGAGGGTGATTCCCAGATTCCATTGGGGAACTCCAGCTATTAATTAATCAACAGCTCCCGATTCCATGAGGAGAACCCTGGATGAGGAGACACGGGTCCCAACCTTGAGGAGGAGTAGCATTTACCCTGAAAGTGTAAGTCTGTCAGTAAGCCATGACCATCAATGTGCCCAGGAGGAGCAAAAAGGGCTGTGTGGGGGTCAGCTCATCTTGTCCTCATGAGGATACCTGGTTCTGAGACTCTTCATGATTTACAGGGCAGCACACTCCTCCTGGACCCCTGGAGTCTTATCTTTTGGGCACTCCTTTATGCCTCTGTCTGTAAGCCACCCAATATCTTAAGTGCTTAAATGGGATTCTATTTCCTAAACTTCTAAGTCAGCCCTTGTTATGGGTTGACTTGTGTCTCCCCCAAATTCACATATTGAAGTTCTAACCCAATGGCTCAGAATGTGACTGTATTTAGAGATAAGGCCTTTATAGAGGTGACAATGTAAAAATGAGGACATTAGGGTGGGCTCTTATCCAGTCTGACTAGTGTCCTTACAAGAAGAGGAAATCGGGACACACAGAGACACCAGGGATGTACGCACACAGAAGAAAGACCATGTGGGGACGCAGGGAGTAGGTGGCCATCTACAACAAAGGAGAGAGGCTTCAGGGGACACCAAACCTGCTTACACCTTGATCTTGGACTCTTAGCCTCAAAACTGTGAGGCAATACATTTCTGTTGTTTAAGCCACCCAGGTTGTGGTATTTTGCTTTGACAGCCTTAGCAAAGTAATCCAGCCCTCCCACACTGCCCCACACATACAGCATGAACGTAAGCAACCAAGTTGAAGCTGCTCAGCTGAGACCTCTCCCGGAGCTGCTGTGACAGGTTCCAGCTCACTCACAGCCTAGGAAGCCTCTGAGTTCATGGTTGCCAACAAACTTCCAAGCAGGTTAAGAATAGATTTGCCAAGTTGAGTCAAAGCAAGTGAGATGCCTCCAAAAAGTAACTTGAGCCCAGTGCACCAAAGATAGCTCTGGAAGGACAATGGACCCACAAAGAAGAATGCGTGGGCGTGAATCCACCCAGTCATTCAAAACATGTCCAGGAAGATTGAGCTGATCATGTGCAATAAAACAAGCAAAAGTACCCAGTGCCCTCTCTTTGTCAAACATCTGAGCCTGCTGGTTAGGTGCAATCTGGGTCAAGGTGAACAGACCAGTTGAGGTTCTGGTTGTTTCAGTGCTCATTTCCTGAGAGCACTGTTTATAACTTCAGGGCTCACTGCCTTATCAAGTTAAAACAAATCAGGCTTTTCTTTATTTCTAAATTTAGAAACTGTTTGATGTGAAAATATGACCATTTGCTTACCAGAGTTCTAAGAACTTGGGATGAAGTGGGTAGAACTAACTTTTTTGTAGTTTACTGCAGAGCAGGTACTTCACAAATAATATGATTTTGTTCTTTTGGACTTCCTGCTGTCAGTGTTGTTATTTGCTTGCTACAGACAAGGGAAATGAGATTTAGGAAGATTACTTATTTGAGTTAGGTCATTATATGGTCAACAATAATACTGGGCTCCTTCTTAGGCTCCTTTAGTAGAGTTTCTTCTTCTCTTAATGTTGGAGTGTCCGTGGCTCAGTCTTTGTATGTCCCCTCCAGCTACACTCACCCACTGGTCATCTCATCCAGACTCATGACTGCAAATACCATCAATAGGCAGCAAAAGCATATTTCCAACTCAGATTTCTTTCCCAGGAAAAGAGGGCAACCACACCTCTTTCAGACTCATACATCCAACTGCCTGCTACCTGCCATCAACTACTGGATTTCTACTAGACTTCTTGAACTTACCATGTCCAAAACTGAACTCCTGGTCTTCCTTCTGTGTCAGTCAGGTTTAGCCAGGAAAACAAAAACACTATGCACTTCTCAATACAGGGAGGCGTCATAGTTGTTGGGAGGGCTGGAAGTGCAAAATGGAGATGGGGAGCTGGTCTGGAGGCGATAAAGGGAAAAAGGGTGATACACAGGAGGGAGAAGCTGCTTGCTCTCCCATTTTGGAGCCACAAGCTTGCACTGTTGAAGATGCTATTGTATCAGAGCTGCTGGGTCAGTGCTGAAGCTGCCAGAAACCTGCTGCCCCCGCGTGGGCTCCTGGAATCGCTTCTACTCATTCTCAGTTCAGCAGCTATCATGTTGTGTCAGAAGCAGGAAAATTCTCTCTTCCTCCCCGCTTGTGATCTCTCACCTGTACCTTCTAACAGGAAGCCAAATGGCAAGGGAGCCTAGAAAGGTATTCTGTAGACTCCTAGCCCCAAAAGACAGAGCAGAGTATAGATGGGCAGGTAAGGGGCTGAGGGAAAACCCTCCAAACCTACTACATCCCCAGTCTTCTCCATTTAATTGAGGGTAATTCCAAACTTTGAGTTGCTCTCACCCCGAAATTTGATGCTATCTGGACTTCTTTTTCTCTAACATACTATATCCAATCCATCAGGAAATCTTGCTGGTTCCATCTTTGAAATATACCCATATCTGATCAATTCTTATCACCTCTATTGCTACCACCATCCTCATCTACTATCTGAATTGTTGCATTAGTCTTTTAATGGATATACTTGCTTCTCTTGACCCCCACAGTCTTCTCACTATGGCAGACATAAATCAGACTACAGTGTTACTCTGCCCAAAATCTGCTAATAGCTCCTTTTTCTCTCTGAAGAAAAGCCAAAATGTTTTAAATAGCCTGCAGGGTTCTATCACCTGCCCCCCCTCCCTCACATTATTCCTCTAATTGCAGGGTGAACATTTGACTTAAAATTTCAACAAGCTCCCTCTCAGCATTCCTATTCCTCTTTCCTTTTCCTATGGGACTTAACGATTTTCTAACAAACTACATAAGTTACTAATTAATTACATTTAATAGTTGTTATCTATGTCCTCCTGACACACTGTAAGCTCCACAATGGAAGGACTTTTGTTTTTCTTGTGCATGGATGTATCACAAGTACCAGGAAAAGTGCCTGGCATCACAGAGCAGCCATTCAAGTATTTGTGAAAATCAATATCAATTGCTACATAGAAACACACACATATATACATATTTAATTTAGAATTTATATAGATTACAAAAATATTTTTATATCATAGCATAAAATGTATGTATTTATGCCTACACCAAGACCTCTACTGAATTAATGAGGGAGAAGGAGAAGAGGAGGAGGGGAGAAGAAAAGTAGAGAGAAGGAGGGAGAAGAGAGTGACTCAGAAGGGGAGATAGAGGATAAACAATCTTCTTAAAAGATGTTACCCAGGGAACGTCACAATCTAACAGCACTTGCCTTTCAAACAGTATCTTCCAACTCGCCCAACTACTCGCCCAGTCTCCTGTCCTTGAACATTTTGGACTTTCATATCTCCATTTGGTTGGTTCAGATCATCCAATATTGGGCACAACTGGTCTCTGGGGCTCCCCCTGGCTATGCGTGTCATAAGTAGGAGTGATGATCTCAGATACTTTAAACTGTACATGATGAACTCTCACAGACAGTAGAGTTTTCAATGCTCTACCATCCTCTGAATTCTCTGTCAGTCATAGCCTGACCCCTTATAACATTTACTGATTTCTGTTGGGTCTTGTAGTTGTTTGGGCTTATGCCCTCTCTCCCTGGGGAGGAAGGAGTCGAAGCAGCCAGCCAGTGATCTATTTTGTCTCTCTGTTACTGGGGGATGCTCTCAAGGGGAGGAAAGGAAGGCAGATGACCTGGTTGAATCTCCTTGTCAAAGTAAAACAATAACTGGATCTCTGGGAAATAGACTAATGGTATTTCCTAGGAGGAGAGTCTTTTTCTGTGGGTTTCTCTTAACAGGATGTGCTTGGTTTGCTTAGGAAAACATATTTAGGATCTACAGGTTTATGAAGTATGGTTCTCTGGAGAAGTCTTATGAGCTCTACAATTTTCTTGGGTATAAAATGAAGATATGTCATAACTCCTATGCTCTCTGTTATGCAAAGTGATCTACAAGTCTCACTTACAAACTTTAGCTTTGCTGGACCAGAAAGCACATGCCTAGTGTGGTAGGATAGACCTGGGGAGCCACATGGGAGAGCCCAGACTTCCCTCTGCTTTGTCTGTAGCTCCTGAGTGCTGTATCTTTGAATTATTAATAAAGCTTGATATTTGATTTGAAAATATACTCCTTCATATTAGCTCAATCCCCTGTTAGACCATAAGTTCATGAAAGGCCAGAACTATAAGAAACTCATCTTTGTGGGCCTGGTATTGTGTTTTTAGTATGCTAGCTGCTTAGCATATAAAGATAACACAATATATTAAAGGATTGATAGGTTATAAGAAATCCAGAAGATGGAAAACTCATATAAAATGTAGGAATATAAATTTACGCAAAGGGAAATGACACACTTGTTAATACTCTGACCATTATTGGACCATTCTCCCTACGATGAGTATAATGTATTTTAAATGTAACTGTAGTTTATTTCTACATTAAACTCGAGATTTCTTTATATGAATGCAGTGAAAACTGTAAGATGTAAGACTGTAACTTAAAATTTTTTCCCATTTAAATTAAATTATAGGGCTCATAGACATATTTTGAATGCCGTTTGACCATTTTGGTTCATAGCAGATCATCAATCAATGGTTGTATTTCGTAGTGCCGATTTTAACTTCCCTCAGCCTTTACCACATTCGTCATTTGCAGTATCAACTGATCCCCATGGAGAAAAAGTAGTTATATCTTCAGTGAAAATGCAGCTTTTCCAGGCATGGAATCTCAATTTATTCCATTGTGGTTGTTGGTGTAAGTATGAGCGGGCATGTTCTCATCTTTATATGCGGCAAATCCTGTAAGTATGGGTTTAAGTGATATGTTTTGGGGGTATTTATAGGTGCCATGTGCCTCAAAGTGTCCCCTCTATAGTCTACAATTGTGCCCCAAATCAACTCAATTGTCACTCCTTTATATTAAGAGATTCTCTTCAAAATTTCTCTAGAGAAGGCATCTGTAAGCTCTGAAGTATAAATCTAAACAGGACAACCAAATAACACAGTAACGCATAGAATATGTAATGCCTCTTTTGGGTTTCCTCCCATAAGGCAGGCTTAGCAGAAGTCTCTGATGCAGGCAGTTTATTTGGGATGTGATTCCAGGAAGGGGGAAGGAAGGTAGGAGAAGGTGGAGGAGAAAGTCAGACTGTGAAGGGAGAAAAGCCAATAAAACTTGTGTTAAAGAGAGAATTACTGCTGTTGGCAACTGGGCCTCTCTCCAGCTGACGATCATCTAAAGAAATAAGAGAAATGCACACCAGGACTATTCCTTTGAAAACCAAGAACTCTTCCCCTGACACTCATCCCCCAGTGGCTGAGGGTTGTACCTGGGGCTGTTTGATCTCTGGACCACCCAGGACGCTGTGTGCAACGGCTGAGCAAGCTTCTAAAGCACAGGAGAAAGCCCCCGACAGAGAACAGTAGGGCGGGAGTACCTGATGTGGTACTTGGGCATGATGGGCGGGACTGCCCATTGCAGCTGCAGGTGAGCTCTGGGGTGGGGTGAGAGAGTATGGGCATCACAGTTCCTGTGTCAGGTGGTTTATCCTGTGATCTAGAATAAAAGTCTGAAAGAACAGGGCAGAGATCAGGTGACTTGTTTTGGGGAGAGAGGATAAAATGAGGAAGAATAAAGAGGAAAAATGTTGAGATGATATTACCTGAAGACAGAGTTGAGGGGAGATTTCAATGTTGGAAGCTCTGGGTCTGAGAACCTGGGAGATGGAAACTAAAGGACACACTTCATAGCTAGTCTGGAACCTGCCCTGACTCTTTGGGCCCTTGCTGAACTTTGGAGATACTGTCACTATAATGAGAGAGTAGTGGGGTGCACAAGGCAGCGTTTTAGAAAGTCTCTCTCCCAGCCCCATCGTGACTGATTTCTCACTTAGGTGGAACGCCCTTGGGCATGACTCATCACTCATTAGCTTTTTTGGGTCTTTGGCGCTCTCTTCTATGAGCTGTTTGGTACATCTGTGTGGGTGTGGGGTCAAGTATGTGAGACTCGCCTTTCCACACTCTGGCTGGGCAGGGGGCACTGCTCCAAAGCTGATTAGCATTCACACCCCACTTGTTTTTTCTCACTCAGCTCTTAAACTTTCAGAGTCACTTGGACCCTATGTATGTTCCTTTTTTCCAGCAAGAATGTAGTGTTTTATTTGTGCTGATGCACCTGCATTTTATTGTGCTTTGCACCTCCTCTCTCTTGAATGCCTGTTTTAAATGTCTACCCAAATGCTGCACATGACCTCCCACCTAACCTACAGCTGTAGACTTGTAAGTTGTCTACCTGCCCTCCGCTCCTCCTTCCCCAGCCTTTCCTGTCTGTTCTCCTCTCCGTCTCCAGATTAATATTTTTCTAACATAACTCATATAATTCCACTTTTCTGCTCAAAAATATTCAGTGGCTTTCTAGTGTACACCACATTGAGTACACATTGCCAAGCCTAAAAATCAAGGTTTTGTTTGTTTGTTTGTTTGTTTTCATAATAAAGCCCTAGCCCAACCTTATTAAATGTTTCCCACTTTGTCCCACTGTTACTTCACACCAGAGGTTTTAATCTGCCTTCAGGCTGTTTATTCCCAATTTGTAGACTTTGTTCAGTTAGCAGGCTACTTTTCTTAAATTATTAATTTGCTGTTCACATTTAGATATTGTCCTCATAGTTTTGCCTTTTCCAGAATGTTTTATTGTTGGAATCATACAGTCTGTAGCCTTTTCAGATTGGTGTCCTCCAGTTAGTAATAAAGCATTTATGATTTCTCCACATCTGTTCGTGGCCTGATAGCTCATTTTCTTTTAGTGCTGAGTAATATTTTGTTATCTGGATGCACCACAGTTTATTTATCCATTCACCTACTGAAGGACATCTTAGTTGCTTCCAAGTTTCTGCAATTATGAATAAAGCTGCTATAGACATCTGTGTGCAGGTTTTTGTGTGGACATAGTTTTCAATTCCTTTGGGTAAATAAATACCAAGGAGTGTGCTTGCTGGATCGTATGGTAAGTGTACAGTAGTCCTCCCTTATGTGTGGGAGGTAAGTTCCAAGACCCCAAGTGGATGCCTGAAACTACAAATAGTACCAAACCCTATAAAGGCTGTTTTTTTTCTATACATACATACTTATGATAAAGTTTAATATATAAATTAGACACAGTAAGAGATTAACAACAATAGTTAATAATAAGCTAGAACAATTATAACAATATACTGTAATAAAAGTGATGTGAATGTGATTGCTCACTGCCTCTCAAAATATGTTAAAATTTAATGCCTTTTCCATCCTAACTAAGCACTTATCAAACACTGTGGCCGTAACTTTTGCAATTTGAGGTGTGAGAGCAAAACTAGCATGAATTTCTTTTTCCTCTTCACATCTTTTACTGACAGAAGATTCGTTTTTACCATAGATCTTAGCAACCTCAGCATGAAATTTTTTTTTTAAGTTGAACACATTCACCTTTTCACTTAAAAAAAGCACTTTATATTTTCACTTAAAGGAAGAATTTTATAGTTTTTCCTTGGCATATTTGAATTGCCAGCTTCACTACTCTTGTGCTTTGAGGCCATTATTAAGTAAAATAACAAAATCACAGCAATACAGCAACGGTCAATCTGATAACTGAGAGGGCAACTAAATGACTAATGGGTGGGATACACTGGACAAAGGGATGATTCACGTCCTGGGTGAGACAGAACAGGATGGTACGAGATTTCATCACATTACTCAGCATGACCTGAAATTTAAAATATTAGAAGTTGTTTATCTCTGGAATTTTCCAGTTTATATTTTCAGACCATGGTTGACCATGGGTAACTGAAACCACAAAATGGGAAGCTGCAGATGGGGGACTACTGTATGTCTAGCTTTGTAAGAAGCCTCTAAAGACAAAACCAGTTTGTCTTACAAAGTGGCTGCACCGCTTTCCATTCCCACCAGCAATGTACGAGAGTTCCTGTTGCCCCACCCCCTCACCAGCATTTGGTGTTGTCAGTGTTCTGGATTTGACCATTCTAATAGGTGTATGGTGGTATATCATTGTTTTAGTTTCCATTTCCCCATGACATATGATGTGGACTATCTTTTCATATGCTTATTTGCCATGTGTACATTTTCTTTGGTGAGGTGTCTATTAAGATTTTTGGCACATTTCTAAATCAGATAATTTATTTTCTTATGTGGAATTTTAAGAGTTCTTTGTTTATTTTGGATGACAGTCCTTTATCAGATGTGTCCTTCATAAATATTTTCTTCCAGTCTGCGGCTTGTCTTTAATCTTCTTGATATTGTTTTTCACAGAGCAGAAGTTTTTAACTTTAATGAAGTCCAGATTGTCAGTTATTTCTTTCATGGGTTGTGTTTTTCATGTTGTATCTGGAAAGGTATCACCATTCCCAAGGTCATTTATGTTTTCTCCTATGTTATCTACTAGGCGTTTTATAGTGTTGCATTTTATGTTTAGATCTATGATCTGTTTTGAATTAATTTTTTGAAGAATGTAAGGTCTGGGTCTAGATTCATCTTTTCTGCATGTGCACGTCCAGTTGTTCCAGCACTGTTTGTTAAAGAGACTATCTTCGCTCCACTGTATTGCGTTTGCTCCTTTGTCAAAGATCAGTTGACCTTATTTATATAGGTCTATTTCTAAGCTCTCTATTCTGCTCTGTTGATCTATTTGTTTGTTCCTTTGCCAGTATTACATTGTCTCAAATCCTGTAGCTTTCACTGTAAGTCTTAAAATCAGGTGGCATCAGTCCTCCAACTTTGCTCTTCTCATTCAGTAATGTATTAGCTATTCTGAGTCTTCTGTCTTTCTATGTAAACTTTAGAATCAGCTTGTTCATAGCCATAAAGTAACTTGGAATTTTACTGGGATAAAATCAACTTTTTCAGAAATCAAGAAATTAACTGAAAGCTTGTAGAAAACTGTGGATAACTTAAGTAGAGAAAAAAATGACTGACTCTCAGTAAGAAAAGTGAGGTTTGTGGCATTTTCATATGCCCTGTTCTCACCCTCTGCGCCCCAGCTCAATGGTATCCTTGAAAAATCGGGCCTGCATGCCTGGTACTAGAGAGAGCAGAATGGAGTTTGAGATATTTCGAAACCTCATTCTCAAGAACTGTTATTATTTGATTAGTCTGGTGGTTCCCTGGAAGAGCCAGATCAAAAGACTTTTCTTTATTTGACTTGATCTGAGCTCACCCAAGGCTAAAAACCTTTCCCTGAGGTCATTTGTTAAAAATATTTATAAGCAAGTACAGGTACTTCATAGCTGCCTCAGGTGATGAATAAAAATTAAGGCAAACAATAGAGTAAACAAAAGCATAAAAGGAAATGCTGAAGAATGAATTATCCATAGGTGCTTTAAAAAGCTCCAGCACATTCCTGAAAATCTAGACAACCATGTGCAGGTGTAGGGCTGTGGACATGCTCATGAATGATGATAGAAGGCCCTGTGCACTCACCTGTGGTTCACCTTGAGGGTCTGTACAGGTAAGAAGTGAAGGCTAAGGCAGAGTTGTAAGCTGCTTGGTTGAATTTTGAAGGCATGCCTCAACATGCACACAGAGGCCCTCAGTGAAGACTGGAAGATTTATTGGTTCTAGGCATTTAAGAAATTCTCCATCCAATCACTAGTTGATTATAAAGCTAACTGAGCAGAGACTTCAGTGGTAATACATGACAAAGGATACATGTTTTACAGAATTCATTCAGGAAAGTCGCTGAACGAACAACAACTCCAACAAGCAGCAACACAAACCATAGGGAGAGAGCAGAATCTGATTTCCAGAATTGCCACATTATATTATTTGAAATGTCCAGGTTTCAACGAAATTTATGAGATGTGCAGAGAAACAAGGAAGTCTGATCCATATGTTGCTGGTGGATGCAACCAGTGCTCCAGGTTCTCCCGTCCCAGGAGGAATTCAGAGACAAGACGTAGTGGTTAAAAAAAAGTAAAGTGAGGATTTATTAAAGGATGGGTAGTACACTCTCAAGGGGAGAGCAGGCAGCTCAGGTGAGCGGCTGCCCTGAGTTTCTTTGGCAAGTTAGTTACATAGGGTGTAAAAATGAATGGGCGGAATATTCATTGAGGAGGGAAGGGCTTTGGGTTGTATTTACTGATTATCATCCCAACTCCACCTTCCCAAAGGGAGGAGGGACTTTTGTCCTTATTTAGTCTGGATCAGAAGTGTCATGGCGTCGGTGCACGATGGGTACTTCTGATCTGAAAGGCTAATTTTATAGAAATGAGGGCATAATGAGCAAAAGGTTACATTAGGACACTGGAAATTGCTGACTTTTCTCACCTTTATTTGTTGGTCTCCAGGCCGAAAGGTGTGGCCCCTTATCAGCCCAAAGGTTCCTGCTTTTCTTTCTCTGCCCAGGGACCCCTGGTGCTTACATGATGTATGTTTTCCTGCATTTGGCTTGTGCCCCTTCTTTCTGCCCAATTCCTGCCATTTAGTCTGTGTACCCCTTTCTCTGCTCATATTTAGCTATCTGCCTGCTCTAACACATACACAGGGGAAAAAAAGCGATTAGTTGGAACTCTGCTTCTGAGAGAGGGAGAGAAGCCTTTGCTCCCCGTCGTACAATCCTTTAAATGTAAACCAGTTCTTTCAGAAGTTAAGTGTTAGCGATTGCAAGTTCATGTGCCCCACACGCAGTGAGGCCAAACTGCAACATAGGAGTCTGGAGCAGAGAAAGGTTTATTGTAGGGCCAAGTGAGGAGAACTGGTGCCTTGTGCTCAAAAACCCTGAACTCCCTGATGCTTTTTGGGGAGAAGTTTTTATTAGGCAAAATTCGGGGTGAGGGCTGCAAGGTGTGTGACCTTCTTCTGGTTGGTTGGTGGTGAGGTAACAGGTTCCAGGAATCTTGTGCTCAGCCTGAAGTTACCATTCTCCACCTGGCTGGGGGCCTTAGTTGCTACAGAAGAACTCAAAGGTATTATTATGTATATTCCCTGAGGAGGAACCAGGACACAGCCCAGGGCTGCACTTTTGTTTCTTGACTGCTCCTCCCTTGTTTCTGTATTCCCTCCCTTCCCTGATTAACAATTGTTTTAATCTGTCTGTTAGAACTCAGGGATGGTTGAGGAGGCTGAATAAAGCCTATTTCCTACAAACAAGAAAACAACAGAAAGGATCTGTACCAGGGAGGGCCCCACAGGGTCCTGCTCCATTTCAGTAAAGGGGAAACTTCCTACCCTGGAGTACAAGCAAGCATTTGGCTCCTGGGGAGGTAAGTTTGGTTACTCTATGAATGGGAGCTGATGGCTTCAGTTCTAACACCCTATAACTTCCAAGGTTTGCCTTTTAAGCCAAGTTTCAGTTTCCTTTGCTTGGAAAGCCCTAAATATGCAGAAAAGGAAAATATTTTCTCTACCATCCCACAGTCATCAGGCTGACCAGCCAGGACGATGACCACTGCAGGGTGGGACATAACAACTGGATGATCTTACAGCTGGTTTGCCCAGGACAGTCCCAGCTCATACTCAATTGTAGCTCAGTTAACACTTGATGATTTTAGTGTCCTGGTGTGTTGACTGGTTGTGCACACAACACACTAATGGCGCCTGTTCGGCTGTAGAAGGGGAAGGAAGGGAGATGGTGCCTGGGCACTGACTGATGTGCCAGCTGGAGTGAATCACATTTTCACAGAAGTTTCATTTTATACAGCCAATATTTCCAACTTGATCCCACACTTCTTTAGCCATTAATAAAATGATCCGATTAAGAGATATCTGTGTCATTTTGCATTGAATAAATTCCATGGTAGGGCTAATCTAAGCTTCAGGAAATTATAGGAAGTAGATAAGCTTCAGCCAAAGAGAATAACAAAGAAAATTACACAAAATAGTGAAGAAATGAATCAGCACTGAGTCACAGGTTTAAAAAAAAAAGCCCTTGGTCCATTTTGGAGATGGGAATCAGAAGGGGGAAAAAAAAAGGGAAATGATCCCAGCAGAGTTTGGCTTTCAAGGAAGCCCAAGAGTCAGTGAGTATTGATTCTGATCTGAATTTTTCTTCAGGAAACACTTTGATATTAATGATGCATCTATAAGGTATTATCTGAACTAAGCTCTGGTGTTGTTGAATCCAAGGGTAAGCTTTTGCCAGTCAGTACTGGGATGGTGAGATGTTGAGAGCTTATCCCAAGGCTTTCTTGTCCGTGGATTTCCTTCAAAGATCCATGAAAGGGCTTATGCGTGGTAACATCTCTGAGAGGCTCTCATTAATCCCATTGGTCTCTTGGTTTCTCAAGCATTTTACCCAGATGTCTACTGTAGATTTATCACATCAAGTTGTTTCTATACAGCATCTGATGCTCTTACAGGGCAGGGGCTGGGTCTTATTTACCATGGTCATGAGTAAAATCTCAAGATTTAGTCATAGAGTGTGTCCAGCACAGTGTGTTAAAATGAAAGTAGTAAAATCATTTGTGTGCCTTTGTTTTCAGAATCATCTTTCTAGGCCTTTCATTCAGTAATGCCCAGCCCACCATCTGCCTCCTGCTAGAGGATGGTGGCCTGAATTTGGGAGCAAGGAGAGAGCTGGGGAAGAGCTGAGGAGAAGGGGGTGCCCAGCTACGAACTCCTCTCTCTTTGACATCAGACATTCCCTTAGGCATCCTTCGTGTGATGATAGGATAATGGAGAACTCTAAGTCCTACTTTTGGATTCTCTACCCACACCTCCCTTGTCTTTTATTCAACCTCACTTCAGAACTAAATCTAGAAGTGCCAAGTGGCATGCTGCAACAGAAAATTGTCCAGATTTCCAATGTCAAAAAGATGGAAAATGGGTCACAGAGTTGTTTTCTGGAGGTGAGTTGCTCAATCAAGATTACTGGTGGTGGACTCTTGCAAGAGCCCAAGATAAACTCACTTGGATTGTATGCTGCTGTAAGTAGACTCCCTAGCCAATGCACCATGTATGAGATCTTCACTCCGTGGACAGCTTTTTCTGTGTGGTCAGTGAAAGTGGTTGCCACTAGCTCCAGACGGACCTGGTTCCAACAGAAAGAGAGCTTCCTCCTCTGTCTGTCCATATGCCAATGTCCAAACAGCTTTCATCATTCCAGACCTATAGCCCTATTCTTGGACCATTTATGGTGTGTGATGAAATGGTGTGACTCAGTGGTTATGAGCATGAAGTCTGAAGCCAGACTCCCTTGATTAGAATCCTGGATTATCACTTTCTACCTGGGAGACATTGGACTGGCTCCCTAACTGTCCCATATCTCAGTTATCCCATGTGCAAGATGGGAATAATAAGAGGACATCCTGGCATTATTGTGAGGAGAAAATGGGTTAACGTGTAAATTTAGAACAGTGACTGGTGCGTAGAAGAGCAAGCAAGCACTTCTACTTCTACAGCCTTGGTCCAGCTGTGTCATCTGATTATTGCTGTGGATAAGAAAGCATGTCCACACTGGGAGATGCTGTAGTTGAAGGAAATATCAAGGGTAGAGGTGTTCTGCAGTGTACCAAGTACTTTTTACGTCTGTTTTTTCATTTGCTTCTTGCCTCAATCATGCAAAGAGGTCCTAGAGGACACAGAGGCTCAACTAGCCTTAGATCACACAATAAAGAGCAGTGATGAATCTTGAACCCAGGGAACTTTCTGAGACACCCTGAGTGACATGGATGTTGCTGAAAAGGTGGTGATTGCAGGCTTAGGCCAGCCAGAGTAGCTTGGTGATACTGCTAGATAACACAGCTTTTGGAAATCTGTGATTTAAAGTCATCCTCAGACATAGGAAACAGACTTGTGGTTACTAGGGGAGAAAAGGGGTGGGAAGGGATAAATTGGGAGTTCTAGGCTTGCAGATACACACTACTATATATAAAAGAGATAAACAACAAGTTTCTACTGTATAGCGTAAGGAACTATGTTCAATATATATATTTTTAAATCTCACCAGTTTTTTTTTATTGAAGTATAGTCAATTTACAATTTTGCATCAATTTCTGGTGTACAGCATAGTGATTCAGTCATACATATATATATTCTTTTTTATTTTCCTTTTCATTATAGATTAAAAAAGAATATGAAAAAGAATATATGTATGTACATATAAGACTAAAACATTATGCTGTACACCGGAAATTGACACAGCATTGTAAACTGACTGTACTTCCATAAAAATAAATAAATAAAAATTTAAAAAATTAAAGTCATCCTCAGGAAATGATCTGCAAGATGCTGTAAGGCACTGTTCTCTGTGCTAGAAGCACTCAGGACCACGTTCTGCTTCCTTTTGGTTAGTCACTCTTTGGCTTGAGGTTCGGGGATGGCCGTGGTGCTTGACCTCTAGCAATATTACCCCATGTTTAGAAGTCTATATAGAGTCTCATGAACAAAGTAGCAAGGAAAGGTTGAAAATACAAAATGATCTGGACATAAAATACCATCCTTAACTTAAATCTGACTTTGCCCTCTCCCTCTTTTTAAAAAAATCTGAATACGGGCTATGAATGTCAGTTAATTTATGCCTTTTACAGGGATCCTTTAGACTGAGGCAGTGGACCTAGAAGTTACAAGCAGGAACTTGGCTGTTTGACACAGACTTTTTTTGGTTTTGGTTTTGGGTATTAGGTTGGTTTTCATTCAAGACAGATGAAAGTAAATACTAGACATAAAACACACAAGAAAGTGAATGTGCTCAGCTTGAGCCTCAAATCTGGGGATGAGGAGAGGGGAATGTTGCTCGGAGAGAAGGTCTGGGAGCTGCGTGGCAGCGAGGAGGGTGGCAGAGGCAGCAGTCTACACACAGGAGGGCTGCCGCTCCCTTCTGCCCCTGCACACACGTGCTGCTCCACCCAGCAGAAGAGGGCTCTCTTTCCTTTATGCCTCAATCTGCACTGACCTTGAGACTTACTTTGACCCATAATGGCCAGAACTGACACTGAGCCAGTGCTAGGCCAGCCCTTCAAGAAGCTAGGCCGCCCTTCCCTCCCTTGGAGAAGCCAGAGGCCATGCTGTAGAGAAGCAGAGCCTGGACTCCCGAAGAAGCAGTAACCAGGTGGAAAGAGAGAAACCACGTGGAGGGGCATCGAGGGACAGGACATGTGAGGGCGGCCTCCTTGGACCTTCCAGCCCAGTCAGCTGCCAGCGGAAGGCGGCTGAGTCAGGGACCCCAGCCAATGCCTGGTGGAGCAGAACTGCCCACTCAAGTCCAGACTCACTGTCTGACCCATAGAACTCTGTGAAAGAACAGATCGTGGTTGTTCTAGCCAGTAGGTGTTGTGGCAGTTTGTTACTGAGCAATAGATCTTCCTGAAACACGATGTATCCCTCGGTAGCTCCTGAAGGGAAGTCAGCCTGGTCTGTATTCTTGACGTTAATTCCACAAGGATGATGACAGTGGAAAGTTAACCAGAGCAAGTAGGGTTGAAAAGGGTAGTAGCAATTTAAAAGATGGAGCCCTTAGAATTATATAGCCTCTTTCCATTTTTCTCTTCTGAAATAGCTTCTTCTGATCATTGGAAAATGGCATCTGCTGGGTCCATTCAAGTGAATCTCAAATCTTCATTCAATTCCATTAAAAAATTACTTCCTGAGACCCTTCTTTGTACCAGGTTTTGTCCTGGTTGCTGTAGGCACAGCACTGGACGGGAGAGACAGGACCTCTGTTCCAATGGAGCCAGCACAGAAATGACAAATATGAAGGATGTCACAAAGGGAGGCCAGGGAGCGAAAAGCGGGAATGTTTCTGAGGGGAAGCAACCTTTAGGTTGAGACTGGATGAGGAGTAGAACTCAGCCAGGTGAAAGGGCAAAGGGAGGCGGAGGTGCTGGGGAGAACCAGGCCGAGGCAGTGGGAGGAGCAGCAGAGATGTCCTCGGGTGACGGCCCCCCTCAATCCCCCCACCCCCTGCTCAGCTGAGGGTCTGACGTCACACTGTCCAGCCCTGTGCGCCATTTCCAGCACCCCTTGTTTTCACTCTTCTTCCAGAATCAAGGCCCACACTGGAGCTTGAAATGATCGCGTGGGTGTTTCTTTCCGCCCAGTCCTCTTCCCCTTTCAGATGTGGGTTCCGCTCTGATTTCTCGGCTCCTCAGGTGGCGATGTTCCCATCAGTCAGAGTCCCCTGGGCTCTGCTTCCAGGGATCCTATGACGAGAGTTTTCTTTGCTTCTGGGCACTGGGGCTTTTATTGTTTCCCTGAGCTCAGTCTCCTTTTTCAATCAGCACACGTGAACTCATTCTCTCTCTCTCTGTTTCTCTCATTCTATTTAATACACACAGGCACACACATTGGTTCCATGATAGCTTTTCAAGTCAAGAGTTCATGCTCTCTCTTTCTCTTTTCAGACCACTAGGGTCATCCTTTCAAAAGGTCATGGCTCTCTGAGATTTTTTTTTCCTCTGTAGTCAACAAACACGGACTGTACCACTTATCCAAGATTATGAATCAATGAGACACATACCTTATTTGAGAATGTTTCATCATTTATAAGCTGGGAAAAATAATACCTGCCCCTTCAAAGAGTTATTGTGAGGAATAAATTGATTGATATTCATGAAAATAGTATTCAAATGGTTACTTATTACTCTTCCTGGTCAGGGAATCCAAAGTAGACTGTGTCTGATAAAAGCATGAATCATGATATTGAAAAGGTTAAAACAACAATTGCAAGAAAATCTATCAGCTGGGTGGAAGCTGCTGTGTCAGCCTTGGACAACGATCATAGATTATTTGGTGAACATCTAAAGGCTGGAGCCCCTGGACAATACGCTCTGTGAGTGGTCAGAACAGCGCTACACAGATGGTGGGAACATAATGGACACATTCTGCCTCTGTGGATGTTGATGGTGGTGATGGTGATGATCACACCAGAGGCCTTTGCACACGTGAAGGTTGGTGCATAAAAGTGCTGTTGGCGGTTGCAAAGATGGAGCCATTCTCCTAATGAAGCTCTCCGGAGGTCTTCTCATGTCTGGATTCACTGATGAACAGACAATTATTTTCCACTGATCTGGCTCTACTCTTTGGCTTTCCAATTTACTGCCTGACTGCAGAGGTAATCAGCAGGTGTTTACAGTGGAATCTTGCTGGTTGGCTGAGCACCAAGCCTGAGAGCTGTGTCTGGAGGGTCCTGGGTGATTAACCACACAGCTCTCTTTCAATGAACCAGTTTTCCAGGGACTCAGTGATGATGGGCTGATGTCTTATGAAATATTCTTGTGGGTCTGAACAGATAACAATGGGCCACTTTTCATGATTCAGGACTCATGACCACCTTGACTGTACAGTCAAATTTTCAGGGAAAAAAAAAAAGATGAGTTTTAGGAGAAAGCCAGGTGAAACAGGATAGTCACCACTTCATCAAGCAATACTAACCTGCCATCTTTTAGACATCTCTGGTGGCAGTTAAAGCTCTTGGAGAAAGTACACTGAGATTGCCGTGTTACCAAGGTTCAATTTAGATTACTAACGCGGTTTAATAAATTAACATTTGGGTGACAATTCCCATCTGGGGACTAGTTTGATTCCTGCCTTATTTTAAAGTACACGTTGCTTCTCTAGGAGATACAACAAGGCTACAGTGGTGATAAGATAATCCCTGGTTCAGCTTCCACAAGCAAAAGCACTAGATCCTTACCATTGCCACAGACTGCTCATTGCTCATTGCTCATTGCCACAGACTGGAAAATAAAAGAAGGCACTGTGGAAACCCCTGAGGACCAAGGATTGAATAGATCCGGCTGAGGGGAAGGCAGGGGGAGGAAATTCCAGTTCGGATCAATGGTGCTCTGCTCTGTTACCTAACTCTCTGGTGTGGTCTATTTGCCTACTAAATGTCTTATGCTGAAAATTCTGCATGAACACTGATACACTCTATTGAATTGGAAAATTCACTTTGGAGCCTTTCTCATCCCATCCTGCAGGAACCCTCCGCAGCACCTAGTTTGGGAATTTCAGTCTTCCTTGTCATTTTCTATTGTCCCCCACTGAAAACCTGCATCAGGCAGACAAAGCCTGGTAAGGAAGCTGGGGTCACATATCAGCTTTTCTTCTCTCTGGGAGTTTTCAAACACCCAAGTAAAGCAAAGTTTCCCCTATGGAGCCCAAACAGCTTAAGTTTCCAGTTTAAAGCCAGAAGATTCCTATTATGCAAGTTGTCCCCACTATTTTTCTCACTTCCCATTGGAATGTTGATCTTAAGCAACTGTCTCTTCTACAAAAATATACAGGGCATCTTTTAGCACAATATCCCTTTTTATTTCATTTGGCTGGGTAAAGGCAGCTTTGTAAAAGGGAATTGGGAACTTGTCAACTGAATTTTGGTTAATTTCTCTTGAGTTTAAAGAGACTAGATTACTGTTCCCTTCCTTTTCCTAGAAGTGAGACTGAAATTCAGTCGTATTTCACAGAACTTGTTGGACATAGATCTGGGCACATTAAAGTAGCAGAAAGCTCTTTTCTTAAAACCTAATGGCGCCCTCAAGCGGCACGTTCCGTTTCAAGACTCTAAACCTGATGACAAGACTTGCAGAAGCTTTGCTTCTTAGAAATGTAAGAAATTATTTTTTCAGTAATCAAAGCTGTCAGTTCAGTTTATTATCTTTTAAGATGACTACCCAAATTCTCCCTTACTAGCCTTTGGTTCCTGGTAACTTGAGATATGTCTTGCTAGCTGCATCAGTGAGAACAGAACTTAGATGAATGCACTGATGCTACGGGCGGGCTCTTAGAACATTCTCACAGGAAGGGTGAGTTCACGCTTAGAATCAGTTACTATGCTGAGCTGAGGTTTGAGCAAGGGAGGAAACTTGAGAAAATTGATACAGGCTTTGAAACAGCATACCCTTGGCCTTCTTCCCCCTACACGTGCAGTTTCAAGAAAGCACGATGATTTATACTTCACAAGGTAGTAAATATAGCTGAATTCTTTGGTTTCCTCTCAAGTGTCTGTGGTCAGGTTACTGGTGGGATGAAAAAACCATTTCGGTCATTATTTTTCAAGGCTGAATTAGAACACAAAACCTTTGAAGCATTCTAAGTAGATGGATTCAGAGCTTCCCATAGGCTGGCAAACATTCACCAGACCTACTCACACTCCCCAGTACCATGGGAGTGAGGCCAGCAAAGAGATGTGGCTGGACAGTCCAGTCTTTGTTGCATGGGTTTTTTTGGTTTTGTTTTGTTTTGCCACTTGACCCAAAGAATTAGCTCCCTAAGAGCTGAGAAACACTGAAACTCCCCTTACTCCACCAGGATGAGTGGTTTGATCAACAGTCAGCCCAGACCTAGCTTGGCACGTGCAGACATGGTCTGCGGTCTGGGAGATGCAAATTGCTTCACTCAACATCTGTCAGGGGACTTCCCTGATAATTTTGGCCATTTATACAGGCCCAAAGTAAGAGTCATAGCAAGTCTCTGAAAGCTTAAAAACTACAGGAGTAATAAAGAAAAGCTTTACTGATGTCCCTTCATTGCCTGGAGAATGGAGGATCAATTTCAGGAGGGTGTCCTGGAGATTTATGCACAAGGAAGGATGTTCTTTGGCTTCAGAGACACCAGGATTGAGCTGTTGTTGCTACACTCACCGGTATTTCCAGGAGAGCAATGAAGATACCACTCCACTAATTCTGGGAGCACAAGTCACCACACTGACTTGGGAGACTGAAGGAGTGGAGAAAGAGAAAACATAAATATAGGTGTGTTTAGTTGACACAAGGGAGAAGAGTTCCCTGGTTCTCTTGCTCCCTCTTCTGGGAAGGGAACTGTGTACTCTTGCCACACAAAGCTGTTTCTGTATAGTTCTAAAACTTTACAGAAGGTTGGAGGGGTTTCATCATGAAGGGAAAAGCCTCATGCTCCGTGCTTTCTCATAAATTCGTGTGTGAGGGAGGAGGGCACAGCCCCGTAAAGGATAAGACATCCCTTCTAGCTCTTTCCAAGAAAGCTGAGCAGGCAGTGGGGAGAGGATTGAGACCTGGAGATGCTCACTGGGATTTAGGCTTCTGATTCACACTGGCCACTGGAGGGCGCTCGTTAGTTGTCACTGCCCAGAAGCTCTGCCAGGCCTTCTCAGATGCAGGTCTAGATGAACTGCAGGGTTTCTCAGCCTCAGCACTGTTTATATTTTGAACTAGATAATCTTTGTGGTGAGGGGGCTGCCTTGTGCACTGTAGCATGTATAATAGCATATTTGGCCTTTAACCACTAAATACAGTAGCCCCTGAGATCCCCCCATGCCCCCCAAATCAGTCATGACAAAAAATATCCCCCGAATTGCCAAATGTCTGTGGGGCACAAAATCATCTTCCACTGACAATCATTTGTGTATTGAATGTTGGGTTCTAAGGCTCAAATTCTCTTTCCCTAAACTCTTGTTTAGCCCAGGGTCAAAGGACAACTGCATAGAAATGAGTGGCTCTGGCCAATATCTGCAGTCATACCCCAGTTAAACCGCAAACACAGGGCTCCCAGTCGGATACAATACAGGTGCACACCCTGCCTTCTCTGCACTTGTCTTTGCCCTCTCTTTAAAACCTCTTCCTCCAGCTCCGCCCAAGAGGGCAGACTACTAGGAAGTGAGGCATTTTGTCAATTAATTTACACAAAGATTTCTTTTTCATCTGGAATATTTCTGGGCATCATCACACTGAGGGATATGCACATTTAAAATGAGAGAACTGCCTGAAAGAGGATGTGGTCTCAATCTAGTAAATGAGTCTCTAACAACAGAATTCCAGGTACCATGGGATCTGTAGAATGGGGATATTAATATTTATCTCATGAAGTTATAATGTGGATTAAATAAGTAAAGCACTTAGAACAGTGCCTTACAAAAAGTAAATACTCTAAAAATACTAGTTGTTTTTGTTGTTATTATTATTTTAATTATCTATCCAAGAGACGTGTTTGGGAAGAGGTAGGCTAGCTTCTGGCCTGAACCAGCTTCCTATAAAACTACCCTTGTCTGGAACATCTGACCTTCATGCAGTGTCAGGATCCCTGGAATAGACGTGCTGGTGGAACAGAGCTCAATGCTGAAAACTAATACACCTTAAAATTCCCCTTGGAAGTCACCTTTGAATATTCTACCCTGAGTTTAAACCTCATTGAATAAAGGAATGAATGAGCTAGAAAGTGGAAACAAATATTTGTGAAGCATCTATTCCATGCAAGGTGCCATGAAGCTATCTAGAATATTAGACATAATTGCAATGAGTAACAAAGACACTGGCACTCAAATCACCAGGATGCAGCAGGGCTAATGAGAGTATAGTGATAGGTGTATGGGGGTGACCAGGTGACGGAGAGGGAGGATGACTCCCCACACTGCAGTGTGGTGGCGGGTCTGGGCCGGGGGGAAGCACTGTGCACCTTTATTTTGGACCTGGTATTATTCTGTTACCAGAAAGCGGTAGCCCCTCGATCTCTGAGTCTCAGACTCAATGCAGGGCATGTCTCACCTGCACCATTTTCACAGCAACACCTGGAGACTCTGACACCTCAAACTCACACAAGGACCTAATCATCTTTTCTGAACCCTCCCGTCATGTCCCGGTGTTCAGGTTCTCAATGGTTTCTGAGAAATGCTTCATGGAGAGTAAATGATCTAAATTGCAAGTTTTGCTGAGCCAGGGAAATAAGAGCCTTCGTGAAAGTGCACAGCTGTTGCCTAATTTCCTCAGTTCTTCCAATGCAAGCAGAGAAGTACATTGAAGATCTGTGGGAGGAGTGTGCTCTGTGTGTGTGTGTGTGTGTGTGTGTGTGTGTGTGTGAGCGCGCGCGCCCTGGGGGGGTTAGGGGGAACGGGGTGGGGGTGGAGAGGGAGAGAGTGGGAGGGAGGGAGTAGGGGGAGAGAGGGAGAGAGCTAGCAAGCCAATTGTTGTATATTGGAAGGAAGATCTGGGCTGCCCTTGAGTGAAAGCATTAGGATTTACTTCTATTTTAGCAGCAGAGAGTCAATGCAATATTGTCTTTGGATTAATTTACTTTAAAATAATTTGTATAAACAGTGTGCTCCAATCTTCATCCCAGAGGTGATTAACAATCTTTGAAACTCACTTAATTAGTCATGGAGAATACTAAACAGCAGTCTAAACCCCGAGTTGATTTCTTGGCTCTTAAAGTATTCTTACTGAAGTAAGACCTAAGAGGGCCTGTGAATTAGCATAAGGAATGTCAGATAATTTACATGGTGACACTCATGCTGTGAGCTAGAGTTTGACTGGGAGTATTGGGCAGGACTGGATGTCCTTGAATGAATGGTATTTAAGAATCTGGCAAGCCCAGGACGTTAATAACTGCTTTCCGGACCTAAAATCCCTTTGTCTCTGCTTCTGCTGGCTACAAGGATTTGGTTAGTGGACTTGACCACAAAGATGGGTGTTCAAGCATCTTGGACTGGGCCTTTCATGTAAGGGTGATCATGTGGCAAGAGCAGAGACTGGGGCTTCTGCCAAACACAGGCTGTGAGACTGAATTGTGACTTTGAGTGGAATTTGCCTCTTTCTCTAGTACCACCTTGTAGAGCAGGTAGTGGGGAGAGTCTAACCCCACCCACTTAGAACCACCAGAGTTAGCTTCTGGTATTTACCCCGAAAGAATCAGACATTTGCTGAACAGCCAAATGGACTTAGGCCTGTTTGCAACAGGGCAAGCAGCCCTCTAACAGCAGCCCTGGGGACAGAGAGCTGGTCAAGACATGTTGTTCAAAAGTCTCATTTGGGAATACAGGCTTCCTGAAGAGCGAGAACCCTGGCCCCCCATAAATGTGAAGTGAGTGATGGAGTGAGCCACTCTCGGGAGGCGCTCCTGAAGCCTAAGAAAGGATCTGTAAGGAGCCACAGAGCAGCAGCCTCCCCGAACAGACTCTGCAGGTATGTCATGCTATCTCTAGGCTGTGCTTCATCAGATGACAATTTCCAAGCAGCTGAAGATGGCGGATGCCTTGCAGATGCTCTAGCCAAGTACCCAGCCCAGTGCTATGGATACAGGAGGCAATGCAGCCTATGGCCTGGGGGCTTTGGATTCAGAGAGATTTGGCTTGTAGCTCAGACTCTCTTACTAGTAGAAGAGGAAGAGAAACAGGAAGGAGAGTCACTCCTCAGCTCATAGGTTCTCGCATCTGATTTCCCTCTAGATCGGTGTCCTCCTTTCTCACGATGTAAAAATAGAAGCTGTCACTCAGTTGCTGACTAGGAAGGAGAGATGATGGGGTTACAGGGCTAGAGGAATGAGAAAAGAGCAGGTATATTTTCATGGCGTCAATTGGCCAACTTCTACAGTGTTAGCAACTGGTCCTGTAACTCTGTGGCCTACAGAGGATTTCTGTGTGGCTCGTGTGGATAGACTAATCCTGAATTTAATCTTGGCTAAAGTAAGTGCCTTACACGGCCCTGAGTCTCCAGAGCTGTCTCTTAGAGGAAATAGAAGAAAATCCCCACCTGCTCTTATCTGCTTTAATACTTTCTTTCTTCAATTTAAGGCCTTGCTTCCAGATGCTCTGGGAGAACAGTCCTTAAAATGACCATCACTGATCTGCATTTCTCTATAGGCAATTTCATCTACTTCCTTCGGAGTAGGTTTTCATGATGAGAAATTATGAAGATAGCAGAGGAGTAGAAGGGTCCCACGGGAGCAAGAGCAGGACTGGCATTGGGGGCATTGGAGGGTACACTTAACTGACTTCTAAATTTTTCTAACTGTCTCTGAGTTTTGCTGTGAAAGTGAGAGAGGTGATCAGGCAGGCTTACCAACCCTGGCTGATTAACAAGGGAAAGAAAGTACGAGGCCTTTAAAAAACAGGTTGTTTCTCTTATCCTGCAGCTGGCTCCTTGGTTCCAAGGACATAGGCATACAACAAGGCATTTAATGTCCCACAGCTGCTGCACTGAGCTCAAGGACGTGCCCCAGTATCTCTTTCTTTGTTCTTTTTTTCCCCACTGAAGTTTCTGCCTTGGGCTGAGCTCCAAGGGAGGAAAGAGCCAGACTGAAGGTGATTGGCACCATCAGAATGGGGATCATGGTGGCAGAGCCTTCCAGTGACAGACCCCGTGGCCCGATCGGGGCTGGAGCTGTCCTGACCGGCCGCCTGGCTGACGGCTCCCTACTTGAGTGTCTCCTTTTTTTGCTTCTTTTCCTTTCTCTTTCTGGGCAATAAGGAAGCTTTTTTTTTTTTTTTTTTTTTTTTTTTTTTTTTTACTTTGTCCATCGGCCTCTTCTGAGAATTCTTTTTCAATCAGCAGGAGAGGACCCACATGTTTTGGGGCGACTTGCCCACCCATTTGGTGGGCTTTCCAATTTGGAGTGTCTCTATCTGCTAACAAAAGAATTCCTGGATTTCAAGTATTCTCCAATACACAGATAACTCCAAATTGGAAAAAAAAGTTCAAGTTCATTTTTTCATCAAATACTCATTGAGTGCCTTCTATGTGTCAGCCACTGTTCCAGACTCTGGGGGTATAAGACAGAGGTGATGGTGAGGTGGACTAGGGTAGCAGTAGAAACATGGAGAAGCAGGTTAATTCAGGTCATGTTTAGAGGTAGAGCCATAGAATTTTGGATGTGAGGAAAAGAGACGAATGAAGATTGATGGTTAAGGTTTGGACATGAATCATTGAGTAGCTGGTAGTGTTATTTATAGAGATGAGGGATATGGGAGGAGGACCAGGCTTGGGAGGGCAGAAATAAATGCGTTCTGGTTTTGTCATATAATTTTGAGATGTCTATTTGG
Organism: Camelus ferus; assembly: GCF_009834535.1. Taxonomy (NCBI): domain Eukaryota; kingdom Metazoa; phylum Chordata; class Mammalia; order Artiodactyla; family Camelidae; genus Camelus; species Camelus ferus. The sequence goes on along the minus strand of NC_045698.1, from coordinate 35,467,145 downwards.
ACATCCAGGAGAAGATCACAGTAGGTTTGTCTTAGCTTGGGCAGCTATAAGAAAATACCACAAAGTGGGTGGTTTAAATAACAAACATTTATTTCTTACAGTTCCGGAAGCTGGGAAGTCCAAGATCAGGGCACTGGCAGACCTGGTGTCTGGTGAGAGTTCACCTTCTGGTTTGTAGACAGTCAGCTTCCCGTTGCATCCTTGCACGGCAGAGAGCAGAGAGGAGGACAAGCTCTCCTGTCTCTTCTTATAAGAGCACTAATCCCATTGATGGGGACTCCAGCCTCCAGCACTAATCACCCCCTAGAGGCTCCACCTCCAAATACCATCACACTAGGGGTTAGGATTTCAACACAGGAATTTGGAGGGTGGAGGTGGACATATTTAACCCATAAGAAGGCTTTTGGAAGCAGAAGTAAGGCTGAAATCCTGGGGCAGGCTGAAGGTGGGCACAGGTCACGTGGGCCTTTTGGGCAGTGGGAGGATGTTGGCTTTTCCTCTGAGAGATGCCTAAAATTGCAGACTTTCCTGTCTTCTTACCTGTCTTCTTCTTCACAGAAGCAGCATTGTTGGATGTCTTTATCTCCATGCTACTCAATTATCAGAACTTTCAAATCTCTTGAATTCCCAGCCTTCCACTTCACCAACCTAGAGAAATCCCAATCCTGGGTCAATACCATATTTTGCCTCCTCCATGTCTGGATGCAGGGGTCCGCACCATAGGAGAAAAGTTACAATTGTGCAGGTTGGAAAAACACCAATCTCACTGTCTCTTTCTCTCTCATTTATTGTTCCAACTGGGACACTGTTGAGAGTGAATGGATACTGCAAATAATTACACCAGGACAACAGGCATAAGCCAGGACTGTCTTGGACACACCAGGTATCATGGTCAACCTTCTTATAGAGAATTTTACATAATCAAAGAAAAGGGAAGGAAGATCAGATCAAGGATAATTCCAAACCTTCCAGGCCCGAGTTGTACTTAGTAGACACCTTTCATCCCATTTCACAGAGAAAATTGAGGCTACCAAGCTCAATTCCCTGGGCTCTGACCTATGAACTTGCCATATATCCAAGTTCACCACCCCCCTCCTCTCCTCTTGTTCAGGACAAACCTCCACTTGCATCTGAACCCCATTCCTTCCTGCCTCTTCCAGAGCCCAAAGCCAGCAGCCCCTCTCTTTCCTGTAATCGTTGCTCTCTTTCTCTATTTTTTCCCACCCAAAGGCAAACTCTAATTCTAAAAGTCCCTTTCCTGCTATTATGATCCCCTCACCCTAGAGTCTCACTTCATTCCTGTCTCCCGTCCGAACCCTCTGAAGCCTCTCTGCCCGTGGTGTCTCCTTTTCGGGTCCCATCCACTCAGTCCTGTATAATTTCTGTCTCCCACTGAGTTATTAAAGCAACTCTCGTCATGTTTGCTTTATCCAAGTGGCCAAAATCGCTGGATGATCTTTATCTTCCTTGACTTCTCTGCTGAGCCTGCCTGATGACTACTCTCCACCCCCTCAGCCTCCAGGAAACTAGACCTCCCTGGTCTCTTGGTGCCTCTTAGGCTGTTCCCCTGCCATCTCCTGTATGCACAGTTGTCACTGGTACATGACGTGGCCTAATACCACACAAAGATACAAAACATTTGGCTGTTTCTTCTTCCTGCAGATGGCACCAGACACACAGGGTCATGAGTGGGCTGAGAAGGGGCTCTGGAAAAGCTGGTGATGCTCTTTATTTCTGAAAATCCTCGGTGCTCTGGATCTGGAGGAGTCACGTGGCCGAGGGGTCTTTTTAGCATACATTTTTATTTCAAGTAATAAATACTTGACCCCCAACTGTGGGGTGAAGGCAGGAGCGAGTCACGTGTGTGGCACGCACAAGAAGGGGAGGCCAAACGCAGCACTAAATGGTTCTCTGGGAAGCCGAGTTCAACAATTTTAAATCAATGTTCTCGTTCTAAGATAGCCAAAAATAGTTTCCTGTGGCTTCTTCTATTTCTCTAACTGGGATTACCAGAATGCGGCTTTGTGCTAGAAATGCAAGTTCAGCAGAAATGTGTCTTCCCCTAATGAGGCCTGGTGCCCGTCGGTACTGCCTGAGCCCCTGGGACTGTTCAGTGGGGGGTGGTGACAAGCTCTGATTTTCCAGTTGCAGAGAAGTCCATTGCATCCTGCAGACATATTAAATGGCCATAAACTACCCTGAATTTTTGGGCTTCCGTGTGGGGGCCTAATGCTAATGGGGAGAAGCCTACCACTCAGAACTGGCTGTCTGGACCCCTTGTCACTTGGTGGGTGGCTTTACATTGAAGCCTGTGGCCTGGTGGAGCCTTGACTCTGAGTGAAGCTAAGCAGGAGACAGGGCCGTTGGAAGCGGAGGGTTCACCAGTCGTGGGAAAGCTGCAAGAATTCCCGTTGTGGCTACAGACAAGAGTCACCTTTATGTGTTCTGGGTTACTGGAAGGCCTCCGTAAAAGTGCATTTGTTCAGGGCCTCACGGAAAGTCAGTGCTGACAGGACCTCAGAGACCCGCTAGCCCAGGCTTCTCCTTCTTCTTTATATAATTTTCAAAACACAGATGGTGGTTTGACTCCATAATTGCATCCAGTCATGTGATTTCAAAATGGTTTACATTCCTTCAATGTTAAGCTCTTTGTTGCTGACAGTGAAATGAGAAATGAGAACCAAGTGAAACCTGAGGGTTTTTAAAGTTAAATTCTTTATATTGCGAGCATCCCTACATTTTATTAACCTGCTGCCAACTACCTTCTGTCCTCACCCTCTGCAGAAACAGACCTCAAGGCCTTTATGTCCGCCTTCCTCTGGGGCTCTTAGGCCATCTTCACTGACCCATTCTTCAAAGTCTGGTTCGAATACCAAAAAGGGCTCTTGTTTCCCTCATGTTCATCATAAAATCCCATTTTTGTTCTCTTAAAGCCCTTTTAGTGGGATTCTGTTGCTTGCAAACAGACTAGTATGGCAGAGTAATATTTTGTATTTTTTATTATTTATTTTGAGGAAGTATTTCTTTTCCTTTTTTATTGAAATGGAGTTAATGTATAATCATATAAATTACAGGTGTACAATATAGTGATTCACAATTTTTAAAGGTTATACTTCACTTATAGTTATTATAAAATATTGGTCGTTTTCCCTGTGCTGCACCATATATCCTTGTAGCTTATTTATTTTATAGTTTGTACCTCTTAATTCCCTCCCTCTCTTGCCCCTCCCCACTTGTAACCACTAGATGGTTCTCTGCATCTGCAAGTCTATTTCTGTTTTGTTATGTCCATTTTTATATACATATATATTTTTTAGATTCTACATATACAATGGTAATTTGTCTTTCTCTGTCTGACTTATTTTACTAAGCATAATACCCTTTAGGTCCATCCATGTTGTTGCAAATGGAAAAATGTCATTCATTTTTAAAGGCTGTGCACGCATGTGTGTGTATGCCACATCTTCTTTATCCATTCATCAGCTGATGGACATTTAGTTTGCTTCCATATATGGCTATTGTAAATAATGCTGTTGTGAACATTGGGGTGCATGTATTTTTTTGAATTAGTGTTTTCGTTTTCTGGGATATATACCCAGGACTGAAATTTCTGGATCATATGGTAGTTCTATTTTAGTGTTTTAAAGAACCTCCATACTGTTGTCCATAGTGGATTTACCAACTTACATTCCTATCAATAGTATACAGGGGTTCTTTTTCCTCCACATCCTCACCAACATTTGTTATTGGTGGTCTTTTTGATGATAGCCATTCTGACAGGTGTGAGGTGATATCTGACTGTGGTTTTGATTTGCACAGAGTAATATATTTTAAGTGAAACAAATCTTCACATCCTTCCACACGCAGCTATTTCCTTTTCCCCTTGGTCTTTGCACAGCTTTGAACAGAATTCTTCAAAGAAAGGATATCTCACTTTGCTTGAAGGCAACAGGAATAGCTGGCTGTCCAAAACACCACCTACTATCATGGGCTGAACACATTATGTGGACAATCTCATTTAACCTTGCCATTTCCCGTGGTGGCATAGTACTTCCTCAGACGATAATATTGAGGCACAAAGGTTAAGTAACTTACTTTGCTGAGTGGTGAAGCTGGGATTTGAACCTCTCACCACTCACCCAGTCAGGGGTTAGACAGCCTACATGAAAAGCTGCCTCTTAAATGATGGGGCTGTTACCCAAACTGCTCTAGTAGCTGAATTATTCCTCCCTCCTGTCCTTATAATTACTATTTAAACTTGGGCCTTTGGGTGGTTCTTTGACCTCCTGGGGACAGAGGGCCTGAATGAGCCTAGGTTCCACAGAGGCACACTGGCCCCACCCCAGTCTTCTGGCTTCTACTCACAACAGTCCCTGGCCCCCACCAAATATGCCTCAGCTTCCACATTTTTAGCTGTGGGTTCTCTTTTGGGGTAGAATCTTCTCGAAAATGTTTACCTTCCTACAAGTCGAGGAAGAGCAGAAAACATTTGCACTTTCCCACTTAAAGAACATTTCCCCTTTTCTACCCAGAGCAGCTATCTTGAAATAGTCCCCCTGGGGTAGGCAGAGCTGGCCTCTGGTCTGGATACTGAGTCCCTGCATGTGCTCCAGGCCCTGCATGTCAGTGTGGCATGAGCTGTGTGAATTTTGCAGGGGAACAAGGGACCCCCTGGGTGCTGGAGGTACTTGGTGCAGCTGGAATTGCTTTGCTGCCCCCAGGAAGAGGTTCTGTTCTTTGAGAAATTCAGAATCCTTGACAGAGGCCCTAAAGCGTTCCTTGACTTTCCTCAGGTGGCTTCCTAGAACTCGCAGAATTTAATCTCTGCAGCAAACTCTAACAGGGCTTCACTTGTCTTTTCTCCCTTCCTTCTGTTGACTTCCCAGGAGACTTAAAGCATCCTGAAATATTCTTTTAAAGACTGGTAATTCTGAAGCTAGCAGTGACTTCGAGAGCCCACCTCATTTTTCACACTGATTCCTGCTGAGGTCACAGCCACTGCCTCCAATAAATCAGCTCAAACATCTGTAAACTAGTCTGGGTGTGGGGTAGGTTCCATGAGACTTCTTAGCGCTCCTAGATCAGCTCCTTAATGTGACAAATACAAAACCCAGTCTGTATTTCCAATTTGCAAGAATGATAACTTTATTTTCAATAATCATACTCAGGATTTCATATCCATTGTGCTAAGTGGCTAAAACTCTATGTTGGTCTCTTTAGAGTTGCCCCTCTTACCACCCAGCACACTGAGAGGAAAAGGATTTCCTGTTTTAGGGGACAGGACAGTTAGGGGGGAGTAGTCAGAGCGATGAGACTGGTGGATCCTAAAGAAAGGCAGAGCCCCCATGGAAGCAGCAAAACCCCACTGCTAGATATATGCACTGAAGGAAGACAGTAAGTCTCTGTGGTGAGTCTTGGCAGCCAAGGCCTTGCCCAGCCTCATGGAGACGATCTACAGCAGGGTGGGCCGAGAAAATTCAAGGTGGCTTGAGAGAAGCAGAAAAGGTTGCTGGCACCTGACAGAGTCATTCAGGTGGGAATGAGGCTGTCTCTGTGGAGCCTACATTGGACTGACACCCCAAGCCCACATGGGATGAGGGATGTCTCAGTGGGTGCCTGCACAGGGCATCCAGGAGCAGCAAAGTGCCTCACCTCTTCTCCCAGTCACCCCTGTCCTGGTACCACGTAAGTCCCATGGAACATCAATACAGCCCAACACAGGGAGATGCTGGAGAGAAAACTTCAATGGACTGAGATACAGTTTTTCACCCACAGGAAACTGGGAGGTCAAAACAGAAATCATATTGAGTTTTGGAAAAATATAGAAAATTATCATGCATGCGCAGTTGAATTTGTGAAGCTTGAGTGGTAAACTAGCTCAATAAAGTGTGGATTTATCAGAAGAACCCAGAAGAATCTCACAGAAACAAAATTCAGGAAGTACATCTGGGCTTCACAGGAACAAGAGTGCCCAAAGGCAGCTACTGTCTGTGGCTCTGACTGTCCCTTAGAATCAGATTTTCTCTGGGACACGGTGCCGATCGCCTCTCTGCAAGGACCAAGACAGAGGCAGGTGGCTTCCTCTCCTGACTCATGATGCCTCCACAACCTTTGTGGACATGGGTCTTTGGCTGGTGCTCACTAAGGCGCCATCTCCACCAGACTGTCTGGTCTGTGATCTCCACCAAATCATTGCATTCTTAATGCCTCTTGGTTGAAAGGCTTGAGAGGGAATCAGCCTGGACACTCTTTTGCCCCGGGTCATGCTCCTTAGACCAGGAACCCACCCTGGCCCAGTCATGTAGGGTCAGAGGGTGAGAGGTCATGTGAGTGGGACATGGTGCTCAAGCCAGTCATATCATCAAAGATGTGTGGGTTGGACAGAGAAAGGTCTTGGGCCCAGTTTCTATTTAACTTTTATTTAAATTACTGCTGTACCTTAGACTCCTCTCTATATTGCCACTTCCTTGAAAGCAGGGGCTCTAATTCATCTCTGTATGCACCATGACATCTTTTGTGTGCCTTTTGCATTTGGAAGAGTTCAATGAATATTTGTTGAATGAATGCACATCCCTATATTCATTCTCTGTTCTCTCTGCCTTCATTTCTGAGTGAACAGTGTTCAGGTTAATATCTGAACAGAATAATTCCTGTTGCTGGGGCATAGCAGGTGAGTGGCAGTCAAAATGACTAGATGACTCGATTTAAATGACTGTTATATGGGGGGATTTCCTGACCACACACAATCAACATCCCCAGAGTCACTATATTTACCACTGAGTTTTCCTAACAACTGAATATGCTAATTTCTTGTTATTCTAGAGCCACCTTAACTGCTATGGAAATTGGCTGGAGACCTCATCTGTTCTTTGAAGCATTTATGTGATAGGTTGGAGCTAATTTAAAGAAGAGGAGCAAGTGATACTCTACAGGGAGATAATTCCTAGTCTCTTTTTGACACTTAGACTAATTTTTCTAAATTAAAAGCTTAGCGTTATCAGCCATCACCACTTTGAGTAAAGAAATTCAAACATTTCATGTTTCTCTGTGCACTAATTAAACGGGCTCTATTTAATTGAAAGAGCTTCCCTGATGCCAGCGATGACAATTTAGAATCGTACAGTTTTGAACCTAGAGGGAACTTACAGATCATTTAATCTAACCCTTCTATTTTATACGGGAGGAAATGAAAGCTGTCACACATCTAGAGGCAGAGCTACCGCCCCCACCCACCTGGTCCAGGGTTCTTCAGCCCCAAGAAAACCTGCACTATTACCAGCAGAGGTCGGGGGATGCTGGAGATCACTAACACGGGTAACATAAGTAGTCCTACGCAGTAAATATGGCTAAGCCCATGGAAGGAAAATAAGACAGTCCTCCATCCTGAAGGAAAGATAAAAGATGGCTCATTCTTAGGAATGTGTGTCTAGCCAGGGTTGCTCAGAGACTGGCCAATGAGTTCTTACCATGAACTGGATACCATGTTCAACACTCAGTCCTCAGGGGCTGGATGAGCCACATAACCTACCTATGGGATCAGCATTATTATCTTCATTCTACAGATGAGGAGACTGAAGTTGGGACAATTAAGAGATTCGCCCAAAGCCACATACCAAGCTCACTTACTAATAATATTTGAGCTGGGATTTAACACTCAAGTTTCTCAAGGTACTAAGCCTGCGTTCTTAACCAGGGGTGATATTTGAGTAGAGGCTCCCTGGGGACATGGGTGACAGTCTGGGGCCTCTCTGGGGAATCCTGTTTTGCACTATTTATGCTTTTATATTTATGTGGATATCTGTGCCTGCCAGGAGGTATTCTGTCTGCCTGGATCAGCCTGAGCTGAACTGGTCTAGCTCCGGGCAGACTTTTATCACAAACTATACCTCCAGCTCTTTGCTAGGACAGAGCCAGCCCAGGGTGGGGCCAGTCTCTGTGCTTGTTAATTCACATTCCTTGTGGAGAGTCTTGCCATTTGTTGAGAATTTGAATGTGAGATTGATAAAGCTGGAAGGACCATAGAGATTTGGTGCAATCTCCATGTTTTAAAAAGGAAGAAACAGAGGCCCAGTTTGTGTTTCGTTGATGCTGAGCTGTAAATGCTAAGAGAGCCAGAGTGGTTCAGGGTAACAAGTTTGTGCAGAGCCTGGAAAATCAGCCCTTTTACGACTGGTTCCCCTTTTAGCTGCTTGTCAGCCCAGCTGATTGTTCACTTCTTGCTTGCCAGTCAGACAACACTGAGAAGGTACAAATCTTCTCTTTGCTCTCTCTCTTTTTTTTTTTTTTAATTGTAGGCTAGCTGTTTTGGTACACAAAGGCGGCTTGTCGGTGACACAGTGACATGCAGGTTGGTAAAAGAATTTATTGGAGATAAAGTATGAGAATAGAAATGGAGTTTATTAGGTTCCACTGTCATAGACAACAGTGGGCCACACAGATAAGGGGTGCCTGTGTGAGCGCTGAGGGCTGGTTGGTGGGGTCTTTATATAAAGTTGGGTCTCAAGGTGCCTGATTGGCTAGTGCACAAGTCTCTGAGGTTGTAGGTGAGGTAAGAGGTTTAGGGCCCATGAAGGGCGGTGGGGTTTATGGCTCTGATAAGGTGGGCTGAACCAAGCCAGCCTGAGCTACTGTGAGATTAGGCATTAACTAGGGCTATTAGTTTGTTAGGGCAAACATGCCCAGTAAAGAATGTCCTTTGTCTGTTGAGGGATCACAGGCAGACATCTGAGATCCCAGAAATTGGGGTTGTTGGACTTTGAAGGACGTCAATTGGCCTAACACTAGCTTCTCTGAAAAAGCAGAGGACTTGGCTACCTATAGCTTCCTTGCTTTTCCTCCAGAGAAGAGCAGACCCTCTTCCCTTAGAAGTCTCCCAGAAAGTTTCAAAATGGAAGTGACTGGCCCCATTTTTGGTCAAGTGCCCACCAGCCCAACCAACTACTGTGATCTGGAAAGGTTACGAAAGTTGGTGCTAGCTCCCATTTTCAACAAGGGGGTGGAGGGGCAGGGAGTGGGGAGCATTTCCCCTAGAGAAGTAGGGTGAGTCTCCCAGGAGAATGGAGGGGTCTGGACAGATGAAACTTGTCTGCTCAGGGGTAAAACAAATTACAGATCATCTGATAAAGAAAAGGTCAAAATTGGATTCTATGCTTAAACAGTACTTTATTACAGAACTAAAAAAGGAAAGGAAGGTGAAATAAAGTCATCTCTAATTTGATTAGGAACAAAATATCACTAGCATTCATTGCACAAGCATCAGCATTTGGTCAAACACCGGTGTTGCACAGAACACGGCAGGGGAAACTGGCACACAGGGCTGATCTACAAGGCCTGTGGCTCTTGTCCCTCAAACCTGGTCCTTGTCAAGCTCCGCTCAAGCCCATTTTCCCCAGAAGCCTCAGGCGTGGGTGGAGGCTTTTCCTCTCCATGAGTAAGTGCCCCGAATCAGGAGATGAGTGTTCCTGCGCAGGACTCTTGGGCTTTGATTAACGCATCCGATAGGCAGTTTTTCCAAAAAGTCAGTTAAATGATTTGAGGGACCGTCTTTTAAAATACATAAAAATAAGGCTCACATTTGAGAAGGAATGATAGCATCGTTTTTCTCCTCCCATTCATACTCATTCATCAACACAATTGCTGGTGCCTATGCACCAGGTATGCGTTGGGGATACAGCAGTAAGTTGGCGCTCACTCTGGCTCCTTAAAGCCGTGTTGGGTCCTACTTCCTGGACCCAACAGCCTCCATTTCTCAACAGCGCCTGCTCACACACAACTCCATCACAGAACTCGCGGGGCAGGGCGGGGTACACGTACTCTCTCCCTACGGAGCCTGCCTGGGCGCTGGGCCCCCGGAAAAGGCCGTGCCCGCGCCGCGGTTCCCAGAGCGAGGCCGCGAGCGTGATGGGGCGCAACAGCTGCAAGGCGCCAGCCGCTCTGCCCGCCCCTGCTCAGCCCCCGCGCTGGTTGGGGGCGGTGCCCCCCGGCCCGGCTCCCGCTCTCGGCCGCGGGCGGGGAGGGGCCGGAGCAGGTAGCTGGGCCACCGCCCGGGAGCGAGCGCGGGGCGCGGGGCCGCCGCGGCGGGATGGGGCGGCTCGGGGTCCGCCGCCTTGTCCTGTTCGCCGCCTGCCTGGGGCTCTGCAGGGCGCTCGGAGGTACGCGCCCCCAACTTCCCTCTGCCCGTCCCTTCCCAGGAGGGCTGCGCGCGGAGCCCGCTAGGAGAGGAGCGCGAGCGGGGCGAGCGGGGAGGAGGCGCGGGCGGGGAGCGCCCTGTACTCTGGGGGCCACAGAAGTCGCCGCGACCAGGCTGGTTCCGCGGCGACCGCGACGTGAACTCTCAGGCCGGGCCTTCGCAGCCGGGCAGCCGGGGGAGGAGACCAGTCGGCCCTGCGCGGTGGTTGCAGCGCCTCTGCGGGAAGCTTCCAACTCCCCGCCCCGCGCGGCCGGCCCCTCCGGCCCCGGCCAGTTCGCGAGCCCCCGGGGCGGGCCCTGCCCTGCCCTGCCCTGCCCTGCCCTCCGCGCGGCCTTCGCCACGAATTTGGGTTTCAGGGCCGGACTCTTGGTGGCACTCGGACGAGCAGAAGGAAGGCGTCCTGCTGTCCTCCCTTCTCAACCTTTTCAGCTCTGCTCCTTCCCTGGCCCCGGCCCGGGAGAGCTACTCGCCTGCACGCGACCCTCAGGGCTTTGAGGGCCTTAAACTCCTCGCCGAAACTCTTCGGTCGCTGGCGTATTATTCCTTAAGTCCTTCCACAGTCCGCTTGCATTTTCTGGACCCGATTCGCTGGAAGTGCTTTACATTTTCATGGCGCTTTTCCGAAGTCAAAGATTAATAAAAGCATAGTTGTTGAGACTTTTCATATAACTGAGCTCAACACTTGGTCTTTTCTGCTCTCCATGGCTCTTTGAAATTTAATTCAGCTTAACAAGACTTGCTTCTAGACTCTTTAGAGAGCACTTTGTAGATCAAAGGCCTTGTAAATCTTTGTGGTGTTGGGATTAAATTCTGAACGCTTATTTACTTCATGTTAGGCGATTTCACTAGAAGCTTTGGCGGAACGTTGCCTGGCATGCGTAGTAGCCACACCTCACCTTCTCTCACCCCTGCGCCTGCCTCCTTCCAGCTCCTCCAGCTCTGAGTCAATCCTGCTGGTTTTTGTTGTTGTTTTGTTTTTTGTTTGTTTTTTTTGTTGTTGTTTTGTTTTTTTGCAGCGGGGAGGTAACTAGGTTTATTTATTCGGTTCTTCACTGAAGGTACTGGGGATTGAACCCAGGACCTCGTGCACGCTAATCATGCACTCTACCGCTTGAGGTATACCCTCCTACCCTCAATCCTGCTGTTTTGAGGCCTTTCCAAGCTCCTCCGTCTTCGCCCTTCCTTCCTGATTCTTCCTCTGCCTGCCTCCACCGCCCCTTCTGGCCTGGCATGCAGGGTGGAACTGGCCAGGCCTAGGGGCCCAGGTGTGGGGCCGCTGTGATTGTGGCAGTGGTGTGGCTTTGAGAGAGGAGTTGCTAGCTGCAGGCCAGGGAGATTTGAGAGGGCAGAGAATGGCGCTGGGGGGCAGACTGGGTGGTGATGGGGCCTGAGCCAGTGACCCAAGTGGTCAGTGTAGGGTGATGGAAAGCCCATGGCTTTGGAGTCAGGTGGACTTGGGCTTCAATCTGGGTGCCACCGTATATACTCAGTGACTGGGACAATTACTTCTCTTGGTCTTGATGTTGCACTTGTAAAACTGGGATGATAATTGTTTCTTCAGAGAAATTTGAATAAAATAGGTGTAAGACCTCCTAACAGCCTGACAACTACTCAGTGAATGCTCATTCCTCTCCTTTCCTCATCATCTGTGCAGTTAACCTGGCTATGAGGCAAAGAGCCAGTGGGTTAGATATCCATTTAGGGGTACAGAATGTGGATAAAGGAGATTTATTAAATAAAGAATTCTCCTAGAGCCTCCAGCAGGAATGCAGCCCTGCAGACACCTTGATTTTAGCTCAGTGAGACCTATTTTGGACTTCTAACCTTTGGAACAGTGAGACAATAAATCTGTGTTGTTTTAAGCCATTACATTAGTGGCAATTGGTTATAGCAACAGGAAATTTATAGAGGGAGTTTCTGTCCTAGTAAAAGAGATCATACAAAGGGCCATATAATTCTGACAGAAGATGACACATGTCGCCAGAGAAGGATGAGGGGCTGGGAGCCTTAGGGAAGTTTCTGTCCCTGTGCAGAGTGAGCCTGGCTCCAGCACCTACTCCAAAGGCTGTGGCTGGGACCTGGAAAGCTCCCAGCCAGTGGTGGAGCAAACACAGACCTGTGTAAATGTCACATGTGGAGCATTCAGATTAGGACAGAGGCTCTGCAGTCACTAAGGAGGTAGTTGTCAGCTCAGCTGGGGCTTGCCAGGGACCAGGACGGCCTCACTGCTTCATTCCAGGGGGCACTACAGGAATCTACAGCGTCTGCAGGAGTAGTTCCCCCTGGAGTTGTGCGGGGCACAGTCTGCACAACTGTTAGCAGCAGGCTTACAGCATGCCCTATTGAGAGGGGGTTCGGGCAGGGCAATGCTGGCGTTCTCTTTGCAACCTGAGCAGTTGGCCTGGAGACTGATGTTTGTCTTATTAGTTCACTAATCTACCTCCTGATACTACCTGGCACACTGGAGGTGCTCCATCTAGTGAATCAAAAAAACAAAACAAAATAAAACAAAACAAAAAAACTCTAATACAAAACCAAAATCAAACAAAAACCCAAAATAATATAGTTTGGAAGAAGGAATGGAAACTAGTTCTAAGGTAGATAAAACCAATAATATAATCACCTACCTGGGAGATATTATAGAGAAATGGAAATTCTTACCTTCCATGAAGAGCATTTTATCCACTTCACTGTCAAGCTATGGCTTCTATTCAAACATTTCACCTTTTTCTTAAGCATACAGAACCAGGAAGCTGCTCTGACTTTTGTTCAGCTTGATTTGCTACACGCATATAGTACCAAAACATGCCTTGTCCTTCACTGCAGGTGAAGATCACCTTTCTTTTTCTACGAACCAGTTTTACTTGTGCTTCTGTTTGCTTTTTATTATTATTTTGAGGTGTTTACCAGGGGCCACAAAAGTTAGGGTCAATTTGGAGGTGAGGACAAAAACCAGCTTCAATCCGGCAAACCATAAGTTTTAAACCTGCTTCCTTGTTTTTCCCCTGAGGTGATGGAAATTTCTAGCTACCAGCTGAGACTGGAATTGATGTAGTGCCAGAGGTGAAATGTGGGAAAATAGAAGGATGTTGTTTATTAAGGTTACTTAGCCATTCTCGGCAGTAGATTTTATGATTTAGAAAACATTTCCTGGTTTTGAAAACTTAACAATATAGCCTGTCAAAAATTGGAGCGGGGGATTCAGTAATGGGAAGGCCAGGAGGATAAACTAGGATAGTGGGTTTGTAATTGTTTGTTTCAACTTAATGACCACATCCCTACATTATAATTTTATTGAGTTTAATCATCAATGGCTGTTTTTAAAAAGAGAAGAGGGTGCTTATGCATATCTGAGAAAGTCTGTAACAGATCATATTCATCTCTCTATCAGCTTCGCATCTTGGTAAAAACACTGCCTTGGTGATTGGGAATGCTTAATTTTTGTCTTAGTTCTGTTTCTGAGTAACTGTTGACTTGACATAAGTCCAGAAGCTTCTTTAGGCTTGAGTTTACTCAACTATAAAATGAGGGTCCACTAGGTTAGTTCAGTTTGGTTCAATAAATGACTGTTCACTACCTATCCATCTTACCTAGACTGGGCTCCCTAGAGAGACAGGCCTAAGGAGGGATTCTTCTGCAAGAACACTCCTGATCTACACCTGTTCTCAGACCCATAGATTATGATTCCTGGAGACACAACAGGAGGTGTGTGAAGAGCTATAACTTAAAGACCATGTAAAGATCTTTCACTTAAAATGTCGATAATGCCTGGAGGATGGAACCCACCCTGATAGAGCACTGCTTCTGAGCTGGTGATCCAACCATTCCTTCATTAGGCTTTTCAGCAATCTCCCAGGCCTGCAGCTTCAGGGGTGTAGTACATGATAGGACCAGAGGGTCCCGTGGTCTTCGGCTCATTACCATACCTCCTTGGGAGTGAAAAGGGTGTGCCTTCGATTGAGGTGATGTTATTTGGCATCCCATGTTAGTGGATTAAACACTCCATGATCTCTCAGATCATGGTGCTAGTAGCGCCCTGCAAGCAAGAAAGGCAAATATATACCTAGAATTTGTGTCTATTTTTGTTGAAATGAATCATGGCTATTCTGAGGAGAAAGGGTTTCATTGATGTCAACTTGCCACCCCTCTTCAAGGGATGGGAACCTACTAGATTCCCTTAGAGACATGTTGGGCATTCAGTAGGAGCATAGCTAAGAAAGCCTTGGTAAGAGCGAGCCCAGGCCATTGGGTATATGCACAGACTCGTCCTTCACCACCATGGCTACTTCATCATGCACCCATTGTGGCAATTATAGGGGTGGCCAATGACAGAAGCTAGCTGATGGTAACTAGCCAACTCATTTTGTCAGCCTGATGGTTTAGTGCCTCTTGTGTGGTAGATGTTTTCTGGTGGGCATTAACATGCAATATAAAGATTTTCTCACTTCACACTGACACTCAGGCATCCATCCCAGACCTTCTTGTCCCTGCTCTTTCAATCTTTCTCATTCTAGGCTCCTGACCATCTGACTGGGCCATTTGCCGCTATTTATAAGTCTTTATTTATTCTAACCGCAAGCCACTTCTCTCTCCTTACAAAGTGGGTGATTAGGTGTACCACCCAAAGTTCTTCCCTGTGGAGGATTTTCCCTCACTATTGTTTTTCACGGCCACCCCTAGGGGGAGCTGTAGTGTAGCTGGAGTCCATCTTCAACCTGCACACTTATGATGACGCTCACTCATCCATGCACCAAGCTCAGGTGTTTTACTCTTCTATCATCTGGTAATAAGGGATTTCCTGGTGCAGCCGCACGTGTGAGCTGAGGAAAAGTTGCCGGCTCGAGAATGGTGCTGACATGGAGCCCTGGGCCATCATCTCTTGTAGCTTGCTTGTGCCTTCTGGTCCTATTCATGTTCCATCCTGGACGTACCACCTCCAGCCCTTCAATCTCTGCTTCCACCATCTGTCATGGTGACTCTGTCATGTGTGTCTTACCTAGAGTGGGTCATTACACTTTCTGTGCTTCTAGGAGCCACCTTAGCAGTGAGTTCACAGCATTTCCGGCAGTCTTTGCCAGCAAGCTATATCCTGAATCCCTGGAGAGTGCCCCCCCCCATCTATTATGAACTCTTTCTGATTCAACTTTATGTCCCTGCCTCTTTGATCAGTTACCCACAGTCCCCTGTGCATTCTCCCAGCTGCTGGCACTACATTCCGGGTAGGTCCTCCAGCAACTTTAGAGTCTAGTCCTTTCCTTCCCATATCAAGCTCAACGTGTCCCTACACAGGTTATGTGGCTTAAGTTTTTGGTCTAGTGGCCAGGAAGAGAGATGGGGCATATCTTCAGGGGTTCCATGTTACCTGTGGGGAGAGGTCTCCGCATCCTCTTTAAGCGAGGGGAGTGCTACCCTTAACAGGGGAATAGGTCAGTTCTTCAGGCTTAGAGGGCTCAGAGGGATCTAGGGACCCAAGATATTTGAATGCACCAATCCACATGTTCCCATTCCATATGTCAAGTTTACGTTCTTTCCCAAACAAGGCCTTAGACTCGTCGGAGCCAGCCTGTCATGGTTGGGACTTTAACCTTATTTGGAGCTATTTACTCTGATGATTAATTCCTGGATGGGAGTTTCAACTTCCTCTGCCTACTTGCTTAGGAGACAAGAAAGATATATGCTACCAGGGAAGCTCTTTGACTTTCACACTTGGCTTGTAATTGTCAACTAATCTCTCTTCGTTTTTCCTTATCTTTTCCAAAGCTTCATTTCAAACTTAGCGATAAACACCCAATTCCATTGTCCTTATCGTTACTATTTGCCCGGTATTTTTCATAGCTTGATATTCCACAGCTGTCTAACGTGTTACACAAGCTCACCACCAGCGACTTCAGATTAACCCCTGTGGAATAAAAGGAAGCAGTACTGGGTGGAGGGAGAAGTAGATTTGCAATTCAGTTTTAGTAGAAACCTCTGCCACCCACCTTGAGAGTTCTGAAGGGGGACTGACCGATCAGAGGTGTCCTGAGTTGGGGCAAGAGAACACTGAGCCTTTATGCTCCCAGGACAGATTGGTGGGCTACCCCAGGAAGCAAATATGGCCTTGGGCAAGGCAGCTGTCTTCAGCAGGGTCAGTCCCTGAAGGAAAATGAAAATATAAAGTGGAATAGTCATTTTGGAATAAATTTACTAACTTTAATACTTCTGTTTTTTCCCCTAGCATCTTTTTATGGTGAAAGCTATGTGGAGCTCAACATCATAGAAGTTTCCTCTGAGTTATCTCTTCACTTAAAATTTCAAACCAGCAAACCACAGGGATTACTTTTTCTTGCAGCTGGGAAAAATGACTACTGCATAATAGAACTTCTATCAGGAAACTTACGGGTAAGGTTTTTAAAAATCTTTAAAAACGTATAAGCATTCAGTTACTGGAGGGAAGAACAGTGAAAGAAAAGAGAATAAATATAGCTATCCATTTGATTACTACTATTTCACTCAAATAAAACCATGTAAGGGTTAAGATCTTCTCCAGTTTTACCAGCATGTCTACATACTCTGACTCTGAAATTTTTTAACCTCAACATGTAGCCCATAGACATGGGAAGAGCTTCCATGTCCAAGTTTCTCTTTTATTTGTGAATGGCCTTGTTTTCTCAATAAAACACTATGAGATGAGATTGATTAATTATGATTCTTTCTCTTTCAGGTGAGAGTGAATTTGGGTACAGGTGAACAAGTGTTCCTCTCTGAGCAAAGACTTCGTGTGGATGACTTGGTTTGGCATTTAGTGGAACTGCACTGTGTTAAGGGAAATATCTCTCTGGTTATTGACAAACGCTATGAGACAACTGGCCAGGTCACCAGTGGGATGCACAATTTGCACTTTCAGCATGGAATCTACATTGCAGGCCACGGTGGCCTTGAGGTCCCTTACCTCGATGGAGAGCTCCCCAATTTCCGTGGGTGCATGGAGGATGTGATATTTAACCAGAGGGAGATCCTCACATCCCTTAGATCTTACCCTGGTTTCAAGAAAGTTTATGAGGTGTCACTAGGATGCAGTGATGAATTTTTTGCAGGGGAGGATGAAGCCATGAATTTCTTTAGCTCCAGATCTTACATCACCTTCCCAGAATGGAGGGTGCAAGGGGATGGGCTGTTGGAATTTGCTTTGCAGACTGGAACTCATCAAGCCTTGCTGTTATTTCAGTCTGGTAGAGAAGGAGATTTTGTTGCTTTGGAAATAGTTAAAGGTTTATTGAAGGCTCATGTAGGAAGAAATAAGAATGATACTCAGCTCTCTTCTTTTAGCTTAGTTAGTGACAACAAGTGGCACATTATTCAACTCAAGTTCACTGAAAGGTATCTGGGCCTGATGGTGGACGAACAAGGAGTAAGGACTTTGCTGCCTCTTCAAAGCAAACCATTTGTGTCTGAAGGCCACCTCTTCCTAGGAGGTCTTGATAACCGCAAGGGAGAAGAAGTTAAGAGGTTAGAGCTTGCCTCTGTGCCTAGGAAATCTGCTCGAGCAATCTCTTTCAAAGGGTGCCTAAGAGGCTTGGAAGCCAACTCAGAAAAGAGAGCATTAAAGGGTGCACTTGTTTCCAAAGATATATCTGCTGGTTGTAAAATGAAGAGTAGTGATGACGAGACTCGTTCCGTAACAGCAACGGAAAACCTGCTTGAGGCACAAGTTCCCCTGTCCACTGCCGTCCCTGAGGCAGGCAAACCTTTTCTGCAAGATGTGAGTAGCTATTTCTTGGTTCTGAATAACTTGGAGGTCCAAGAAGGTGGGCAAGCCTTACTGGAACAAAGGCATATGAAGGTGGATGTGGAGTTGAAGGATTTGGGTATCCATCAGTCTCAGATACTATTTAAAATAAAGGAAATGCCTATTCATGGATTCCTTCGATTAGATGTTTGCCCTGAGCAAAAAATGGAGAAGGCTTTTACTCTGTTAGATTTGAGCCAAGGAAAAGTTTGGTACATCCATGATGGTTCAGAAGACCCGAGGGATTATTTCACATTTTCAGTCTCTTCCAGCAGCGAGAAGGAAGTGCCATTGTATCTTCAAAGACATGGTTCATTTGTGTTCAACATCATCATCGTTCCAGTAAATGATCCCCCAAACCTTATGCTCCCTGAAGGAAACTTGCTTCTCGTGTTTGAGAACTCTAAGAAACGACTGACTCCAAATATCATACATGTGTCAGACCCAGACACAGATTCTTCAAGTCTTAGTTTTTCAGTTCTTGGCAACTTCCATTCAGATGCTGGGTTTTTAGAAAACACCAATGACCCTGGGAGAGCCATTAGTGGTTTTACATATGGGGATTTAAGAGGTGGCAACATTTTCTGTGTGCACCGGGGCCATCGGAACTCCCGGATTCTCCTAAGAGCAAGTGATGGAGAGCTGGTTAGCAATACGGTGGTGTTACGGGTCATGGCTGTTCCTTGGGACTTTGAAGTGGCCAACAGAACCGGTGTGGTCGTACAGCAGGGTGGCACGGTTCTGATTACGCAGAGCAACTTGTCAGTGGAGGTTAATGGTGAACGCCCGGAGGTGGAGACCCGCTATGTTGTCACTCATGCACCTCAGTTTGGCCAGATTCAGCGGCAGGGGTCAAGTGGAGAGTGGAAGCCAGTGAGTATCTTTTCTCAGCGTTCAATTGATCAGGGTCGGGTCCGGTACTCCAGTATATTCCAGGAATTGCAGCTAAAAAACATTACTGATCACTTTAAATTTAAAGTTAATATAGAAGGAAAAAGCAGTGAAGAGCTGATGTTTCCCATTACCATACAATGGCTAACATTTACCCTTCTGAAAAATGTTCCTCTTGAGATAAGTGAAGTAAACAGGCATGTACTGAATTCAGATCATTTGCAGGCTGTGACAGAGGGTGTGGACATAGCCGAAGCGGAACTACATTTTAAGTTACTCACCGCACCTAAGAAAGGAAAATTGCTACTTGGCACAAAAGTTCTAAAAACAAACTCAGTCTTCAGCCAACAAAACATTACAGACTTCAAGATAAATTATGAACCACAGGAGAGACCCAGGAAAGATTCACAAGATACTTTCAGGTTCTTGATGATTGCAAAACACATAGAATCAAATAATTATACTTTCAGAATAAACATTAAAGCAGATAAGATGCACATTATTTTAACAAACAGGGGATTGTTTGTAAAAGAAGGAGAAGGGAAATTAATTACAAGATCAGAATTATTTGCTCAAACATTGGACAATCAGACCTTCCAATATAAAATCACCAAGAGTCCTCAACACGGGAAGCTGAAATTGATTAGCTCTTCAGAGTCTCTGGGAAGTCATGACAATATTTCCACATTCACCGATCAGGACATCCTGGATGAGCGGCTGATGTATGTGCACGATGACTCTGAGACCCAGTGTGATGAATTCCTCCTTGTGGCCTCCCCTACAGGACCAGGCCAGGAGGGAGTGGCCAGGGATCTCCGTAGGGAGCATCTGGCGGCAGAGATCAAGGTCACCGTTTCTGTGGAGTTAAAGAACGATGAGAAACCGGTGCGCGTGGTGGATAAAGTCTTTCACGTTGTGCGGAATGGCCAGCGCTTACTAACCCTAGCAGATCTCTGTTACCATGACCCGGATTCCAATTTTGACGATGGGCAGTTGCTCTACACCCGGCGGGGCATCCCGAATGGGGACTTGGTGCGAGCCAGTGACCCGACTCAGAAACTGTACCAGTTCAGGCAGGACGACCTGCGGGCGGGGCACGTGCTCTTCAGGCATCGAGGTGCGGACTCCGCCCGCTTTGTGCTGTTTGTGACAGACGGTGTCCACACCACATCGTCCCTTCTCGAGGTCAGTGTGTCAGACCCCTACGTGCATATAGCCAACAACACGGGGCTGCTCGTGCAGAGAGGAAAGGACAGCAGCCTAACGACTGCCAACCTCAGTGTCACCACAAACCAAGATGTCAGAACAGATGGCGAGATCAGATTCCACATTGCGCGGCCCCCAGAGCATGGCAGAGTGCTGGTCAGCAGCTCAAGGGCCGGCTCGTTCTCCCTACATGACTTGAAGCAAGGACATGTGATTTATAGGCATGACGGCAGTGGCAGCTTCGATGTGTTCAACCTGACAGTGAAAGTTAAAGATACATATTTAGAAGTGGGCGTCTATGTGCATGTGGACTCGGAAAGCCACCAGCATCACACCCAAATTCTGCACAGCAAGACCCTTGTTGTTGAAGAAGGAAAACCAGTAAAACTGAGTAGAAGAAGACTCCAGGTAGGTAGTCGTCCCAGTACCAAACAGTCCCACTCTCCTAAAACCACAGGGAATGTGATCTATTTGTTTGCTTCTGAAAGCTATTTTTGTGTTGACTTCCCTCCTCGCATGTGGAACGACTTTTTAAAAAATGTAGATGCCATTGAGAAGGTTTCATGATTTTGATACTGCGAATTGTTCTACAGTTAGAAATGGAATATGAGTAATCCTAACCCTCATGTTGAAGCTGTGTGCACATGATCATACGAGTTTGCATGTATGTTTGGTGTAGGATGACCTGGGAAGAGGGAGGGAATGTATATATTGTAATATATTAAGAGGTCATTACTTTTTTCATTTTTCATAAGCAACACTGCCAATATATCATTTGATCTGAGTAATGTGATGAAGCAGGGTATAAAAACAGAGTAACCTATCAAACATAAAAAGGATTCCTAAAATAGCAGAGGATACTATAGCATACAGTTTATTTCCTTAGCTCTGAATGTGGCCTTACTCAGTTTCTTGAAATTGATGCATAAAATCAGCCTAGACCAGTGGAATGCCAGGGGTGAAACCTCATACCAGAAGCTACATGGTTTCTTGAGGCTCCAACTTGGAAACTTTCAGCAGCACAGCCCTGCTGATCAGAGTTAGGGGAGAGTGAGTAATCCTGCACAGGGTGCGTAAACTGTGATTTATATGAAAATTGGCCACAAGTGCAGGCTATTCTGAATCTACCCTCAGGACTGCAAGCAAGTTTGCTTGCCTGATAAATACAGTCAATAACGTCAAGTAGAAATGAATTCAAATCAGAAGCAGTTTACTAAATAATGATTTTTGACCACGGGACCCACAAGCTTTTCTCAATTCTTTTTCAGGATCTTAGAGAGTTTATGCTTCAGTTTAACCACAAGGAGGTGTATGGAGTTCAGTGACTATAAATCAATAACCATGACAGTTTTGAGATGGATTTTGCTCAATCAGTAAATTAAATGCATATTGAAAATGCTGAACTAGTTTAAAAATAGTCCTCTGAAGTGCTGCAATTTTAGTGATTCAGCTGCTACCTCTTCCATCATCGTTTGTTCCTTCTCCTTATATACCATTTTGTTTCTTTCAGCTCAACTTTCTGACTCCTGGATTTCTTGTCACTGTGAACAATGCCTTGTAAATACATTAGAAACTATTCAAATATTCCTTTTTCTTTGCCACCAGGGCTGAAATTCAAAATATTGGCATGGTCACCAGAGCAGATCCAAGCTTAAACTGTGTATCAATCTGGATTGTAACTTAAGCCGTTTGTGGACATTAATAGAAAAAAATGTGGTTTATCAAGGGTCTTGACTCTCCCATATATCAGTCTGTTTTTTCTTTTTCTGTCTGTATGTTGTGAATGTGAACTCAAGGTTGTACATGAAGATAATATTCCTTCAGAGGCAATGTTCATAGTTAGAACTCCGCCCATGCATGGATACCTCCGAAAATCTTTACCAGAAGAAGGCAGCTTGGGTGCAGATGAAAAGTCTCCTTTGAGTTTTACACAGCAGGACATTGATGATGGTTATATCCATTATGTACAGACAGCTCCTGACCAACTACAGGACCAGTTTTTACTGGATGTGATGAGTGGCTTCCAAGCTGTGAGTAGAGTTGAAATCTTGGTGGATATTGTCCCTAAGCAGATTCCTCTGGAGGCACAAAATTTCACAGTGCAAGAAGGCGGTTCCAAAACACTTTCAGAAGACTACTTCAAAATTCCAAGCAAGCATTTTGCTGGACTTGACTGTGAATTTTTTCTACTCAAACCACCAAAACACGGTTATGTTCAAAATTCTCATTTTCCAAGAGTGAAGCTTATGAAATTTACCAGGAAACAGGTAATAACTCTGAGTTAATATATTGAGGTATGATGGATAAGGAAAAAAACTTGACTATTTATCATTTAGATTCATGGACTTTTGGGAGTGATGAGACCTGAGAAAGTATCTAGTCCAACCTACCAACAGATGGACAGGACCTTCCGCAGTAACCCCATAGAGAGGTTGTTGCTTAATGTCCATTGCTTAAATATCCTCAGTGGTGGAGAACTCACTGCTTCCTGAGATGGGTCTTTCCAGCTGAAAAACATTCCAGTTGATGGAAAGGAAGTTCTTTATGCTGAGCTGCCACTTAGAAACTTCTCCTAGGTTCTGCCTCTGGGAGCTCACAGAACAAATCATACCTCCTTTGGTAAAAACTCTTTAAATGTTGAAAGAAAATGTTACCAAATTCCCTTGAATGTCATCTTCTGTAGGTTAAATATCTGTAGTTTCTCCAACTTTTGCTTATATGCTCTGGGTTTCTACCTGCACCATCCTGGCTGCCCAGTTCTAAAGAAGCGTCCCTGTCCCTCGCAAAGTATAATACCCAGGTAGCTAACACAGGTGTGCTTTAATCATTAGTGGATGTTTTCATTCATTCATTCCCTTTCAAGCAGCAGGTGCTGGTAGAGTGCACACTCTGTGTCATGCGCTAGGCTGAGCACAGTGCTATCAATGGCTAGAGTGGCCCAGTGCCTGCCATCAAGTAGCTGGACCCAGCTGCCAATCTGATGTCCAACACAAAATAACCAGAATCAACCCTGGGCTGCTATCAGGTTTCTTTGTTTTGGGTTAGAATGATATTATTGTGAGACTTTGCTTTCTTATAGTGAATAAAAGAATGACTTCCGTTACTTTACAACCACGTAGCATCTTTAGGTAGTTTTGTCCCGTTAGCTAAGAATGTGTCCTGCTTCATTTTGCTTCTAAGGATTTCACCTCATCAAGTGATTTCAATCCATTCACTAAACACTTACTTTGTCCAAGTTACTGTGTCAGGTTACCCTGATAAGTGGACATATTTCTTGCTCTCAAGAAATGCTGTAGGGGAATCAGGCACATGAACTGTAATATAAGGTACACTCTTCTTATCTTTCATGTAGGTGAGAGACCAAGCACCAGGTTTTGATTCTGTCTTGGCCAGTTCATTATCGACTGTGCTTTGTAAGAAGTGTATATTTCAGCACGGTTGGTTGAAATCTGTGTCAAGTACGTGTGTTCCCTGTGGCATCTGTGTGATCATGTAGCCTTGTTCACGGTCGAGGTTGTGTGTTCCTGCTCCTCCAGAGGAGCCTTCATACTTTAACTTCCTTTACGACTCCTGAGGTCTCTGCGTTTTGAGACATGATCGTTTTCACTTTCAGTGACAGCTAACACCTAGTGACTATAGCTTTTAGTGGCCCAGAGAAGGAGAGTTCTTGGCCATTTTTGCCCTTCATTCATTTAGCAGATAGTTTTTGAGTGTCCATTGTGTGTCAGGTGTGCTAGCTCTGAGTACCGGGGATACAGCAGGGAAGTACCCGGCAATAATCCCTGTCCTTGTGGATCTTTTCCCTAGTGGGGGAAAGAAGGAGGCAGAGAGAGTAAGTGAAATAAATAAGCAAATTTCTGTAAATAAAATAGCTGAATGAAGGTTAGTGCTATGGAGAAAAATAAAGCAGGAAAGGGAGATAGGAAGTGCTGGAGACTTCATGTGGGGTGTGTGTGTATGTGTGTGTGCTTATGTGTTGATGTTGGGTTTCAAATAAAGTGTTTGGGAGGCCCCACTGAGAAGGCAGCATTTGAACAGACACTGGAGGAGGTGATGTATGGATGAGCCAGCTAGATATGGAGGGGAGAACATTCCAGACAGAGGGAAGAGCAAGTGAACAGGTGTGAGGGGAGCAGCAGGAGTTCTGGGTGGCTGGAGCTGCACATGGGAGAGCAGTAGACGAGGTGAGCGAGGTCCAGTATAGGAGGGCCTTTGACTTCACCTTTGATCCCAGGTGAGCTGAGGAGCAACTGGGGAGAGAGATGTGAGCAGAGGAGGGACCTAATGTACCCTGAAAATGATTGGTGACAGGAGACAAACACTTTTTAATATATACTTCAATTTCAGGTCATCAGATGTTTTTCTAGCATTAGAACTAGGAACAGACAAATCTCCAGCCAACCTTCTCTTTACCTTTGGATTAATAACTATTAAATGGCATTTTAAATGGTAATTTGGGAGGAAATGATGTGTTTATCCAGGAAGGATACTGAAAAGGTGACCTCTATTTAAATGCTATCTTTCTAAAGTATATTAGGTTAAAAATTCTCCTGCCAGTGCCATCTTCCATGTTTGTTTTCAGACAGCTGAAAACAGTGTTCCAGGGACATGTGGCCAGGGCTACGGTCTGGAATTCCTCTTCCCACAGAACTCCAAAGAAATTCTCATGCACCTGCATATAAGTGGCATAACTTTCCCTTGAGACTCTTCATGAACTTTTCAACTCTTGTCAGAAACACCTCTGAGAGATCAAAAGTCTTTGCTCAAAGGAAGTGCGCCATAGGGCTGGGCGAAGTTGAACTGTTAAAAATGTTGGCTGAATTTTATCAAAACAAACACAACCCCAGAGACTTTTTTAGAAGTTCAGCTACTCCTGTTGGACTCTGAAAGTTCTCTGCCCTTGTATTTCAAGGTCACAGATTCCCTGAAGCCAAGTTCCCTTCTAGCTTTCAGATTCTCCTGGTCTCTGATTTTGATCCTGAGCTCTTCAGTAATTCCATCAGAACCCTGAAGACGTGAAAGGCAGTCTGATCAAATTTGTGGCTATTACACATCCAAGAGGAATAACTAATTCATTGGGTGACCATTTCAGAATGAAAATTAGAAAGATGAAATCTATTAGGGATTAAAATAAATGTTATGGGTAACATCTGTTAAGAGATGCACCAAAACAAAACAAAACAATTGTATTCTGAAGAAGGAGGAGCAGGATTAGAAGGTAGAAGGTGTAACCTCACATACAAGGAACAGTTAAGGGAATAATGCATGGTTAGCTTAGAAAAGAGAAGTTTGGGGAAACTTAATAGTTACCCCGGTCCATATGTCTCCAAAAAGCAGAAATCCAACAAGTGAGTGGAAGCTTCAGAACCTAAATCTAATATTCTGAATTGTCCAACAAAGCAATCTACTTCAAAAATTAGTCACTAAATAGAGTCTGAATTTTAATGGGCTTTGTTCCATTGGAAGAAAGGCAGAATTATATCACTTACCTACAACACATTTTAGTGTTAGAAATAGTCTTTGAACTCAGGCCTTCTGATAACCAGTCCACCATTCTCTTTACTACCCCACATTACTCAACCAGTCTGTTCCTCCTTCAACGTATTTCTTGGGTGTAGTGTTGCTTCATAAAAATTATACCATCCGTCATAATTTGCACTCTGTCAGAATCATACTTCCTGGGATGAACACATGCTTCTGTGTTTTAGAGAGATATAAAAAAATTAGGATTTCTTTTATAGTAGTTTTTTCATATTTTTAAATCACATTTCAGTAATTTGGTCTTTTTTTGTTGTTGGTTATAGGTGGAAAATGAATTGATTTCCTATGTTCATGATGATAGTGAAGAGCTTCTTGACAGTTTCACCATCTTTGCAAATAGCTCAGAGCTGGGAAAACAGAGTTTACCCCAGACTGTCTTTGTGACTGTTGAATCAGTAAATGATGAGGCTCCAGTAATAACAGCCAATAAAATCCTCCAGGTACGTGCTCCATGCTTTTTGATTTACCGTAATGGCACAGGGCTACCAATTTCATTTTCTTTTGTGTTGTTTCTAATGTTAAATAATAAGATATATGACTATGTGTGTATAGTTGACATATTCCTACTGGTTTTAAATAAATGTTAGTCAGTACAAGACGTTCTGTTGGGTACTCTTGGGAGATGATAAATCACAGTGAGTTGCTGTCATATTGTATTTCTTGAGTGGGCACCACTCACACCATGTTCCTTGAGGCATGGCTTTTCTACTTAGGTGAGGAAGGTGTCTGCACATGGGAAACTCCTGCAAGGCTGGTAGCATCATGGTTAAGAAAGTGGGCTCTGGATACTAACAACTTTATATAAAACAGGTAAACAAGGTCCTACTGTATAGCACAGGGAACTATATTCAATATCTTGTAATAACCTATAATGAAAAAGAATATGTATTTATATGTATAACTGAATCACAATGCCATACACCAGAAACTAACACAACATCGTAAATCAAATATACTTCAATTATAAAAAAAAAAAAGAGAGTCAGTTCTGCCAAAGAAAGATCTGGATGAGAATCAGCTCCCCACTATTGGCTGCATGACCTTGGGCAAGATATTCAGCCCTTTCATTTGCAGTCTCATCTAGTGGTGGGAAATAGAGGTAGAGTTGTGAGGAATAAATGGTAAAACAATATACGACTCTCCTGCAGTGCCTGACATGTAGTTAGGACTCAGTAAATGATAGCTATTATTACTAAAAATCCTGAAAACCACACCAGCTTTAAAATAAAGTCAAGTTGTCGTACAGTTATGGGACAGTGTCTTGCAGGTTCTGGGAGCCTCCATCACCCTTCACTTTTTCTGAGAACCCCCAGGGGTGGTTCTTAAGCACTCAAGATGAACACGTCTAGGCTGCCACACAGTGTCCAGGAGCCTTAAAGTAATGTCTGCTGTTGGGGACTGTCACCCACAGCAAGGGGCTGATGCTCAGGACGCCTTCTGGCTCTGATGGCACCATTTCCTGCCACACCAGCACTGCCGGCGTCAATGCTAGTGAACCCATTGGTGCCAGTTTACACTTAGGTATCTTAAAGCTTTCATTTAATAGATTTTCTTGGTTTTAACTTACTCCTTCTTGTTATTCCTTCTTCTAAGGACTTGGGCTTGAATTCTGGCTTGGAGAATAACTGTTATAAATGCTCAGAAATTGTCAGCTCTTATTACATGAAAGTGCTTAAAACTATTATAAGTGCTCCAAAAATATTAGCTCCTATTATGTGCAAGTATTGCTTTAAGGTCTGACAGCTCACAGAGACAGGCACTCCCGGTGCCCTCATTGAACAGATATGGAAACAGGGGAGAGAACTACATGGCGGCTCAATTACAGGCTCAGGATCGAGTGACAACCTAGGAGTCTAGTGGTATCCAGTGATGTCTGCTGCGAAGCCAACAAGAATATTTACTGAAGGAATGAATAAATTTAAATACAGACTGTCAGTTCCCCCAACACTGGCCCACGTTTCAGAGACCAGGCTTTGTCTTGGCTCTTTCTTCCTATAGAATGGCTGCAGTTCTGGGAGAATCCTTGGCCCCTCAACACAAATAAGCCCTTAGTAGATCATTCGTCAGATATGTCCAGACATGGGAATCTGAGTGTGTTCTTGAAATCTGACTGCAACAAGTCTTCCTACATATGTATTTGGCAACTTCAACCTTGTTTATACTACTCATGAGAGTAAGCAGTTGACAGTAAATTCTTTAGAACTTTAGAGGAAGTTGGGTATTCAGAGGAGATACAGAAGAGGTGGGTACCTCCCTTGCGTTGGGGAGCGCTTGGAGATGTGGTGGGGCAGTTTTTGTTGCTACACCTACTGAAAGATACTACTGTATTTAATGCCTGAGGGCCAGGGATGCTTAATATCTGGCAATGTATGGGACAGTCTTACAAAATGAAGAAATGTTCCACCCAAAGTGTTAGTAGTATCCTGTTGAGAAACAACCCTTGACGACGAATTTGCAAATTGCTGCTCATGAGCCTAATTGGGCCAACTGCCAGTTTATTTGGACAGTATGCAAGCTAAGAATGGTTTTTGGTAGATGAACATTGGCAATTGATTTGATACTAGGGAACTCTAATTTTGAATCTCACGTAAGCAAAATGTTAGCCCTTAAAAAAGAATTCCGTTCTTCTCAGTAGATCTGTATTGTGAAAAATTGTACTCAGTTATTATTATTACATTTTGAATTTTATCAGTGAAAATTTGCATTGTTACATAAATATCTATATACTATCCTCAATTTTGCTCATAACTCACAAAACCTGAAATATTTTCTCTCTGGTTCTTCATAGAATATCTTTGTCAACTGTCCAATAGAACTTTTTGTGATGATTAAAATGTTTTGTATATGTGCTGTCTAGTACAGTAGCCAATAGCCAAACATGGCTATGAAATATTTGAAATATGGCCAGTATGATTAAGGAATGGAAGTTTAAATTTTATGTAATTTTAATTTATTTAAATTAAATTTCAGTTTCCCCATATGCCTAATGGCTACTTTGTTGGACAGCACAGTTCCAGGCTCCAAGGGACAATGCTGATAGGCAGGGGCAAGAAAGTGCAGAAAACGTCATTTATGGGCTAGGGGGCAAACCAACTCAGCTGGGATGGAAGATCCATGTGTTATAGCATAAAGCTGGAAATGAGGGCCTTGAACTCTGGGAAAGGATTTGAACTTGATTTTTGGCCAGGGGAAGACTATGCAGATACAGCCTATCTGTCTAGAGTGGCTGGGAGAACATAGAACTTTCAAAGCACTTCACCTTCATCATGTTTAAAAAAGAATATTAAAAAGGTGGTGGGTGAAGCTCAGTGGTACAGTGCATGCTTAGCATACAGGAGGTCCTGGGTTCAATCTCCAGTATCTCCATTAAAAAGAAAAGAAAAGAAAAGAAAAAAGAAAAGAAAACAAGCCCCCAAAGAGGACATAAAAAACATAATATTGTTTCCATTGTTTGACGGATTTCTCCCCGGTTCCTTCAGACAGCTTTTCATTCTTCTCTTAGTCTAGAGCCAGAATCGCCTTTTCAAGGACTGCTACATTTGTCCTACCTCCCTCCACTTCTGCAGTTCATTATAATCATGGATAAAAGACAGGAAATCCAGGTGGCAGTCTCTGAACAGTCTTGTGGCTAAATTTAGTTATGAGTCTTGAAGACCCCAGCAGAGTTTTTCATTAGTTGTTGCTACATAGTGACTAGCTAATGTAGATCAGTTGAACTATAAGAAACATATTTACTTATTACATGTTGTAGAGTATATATAATACTTATGTATGTATGCATGTGTATATGTTACACATTTACATGTATAATCCTTCTGTTAAAAAACAGAGGGTCAAATTGAACCCCTAACAGGTGAGGAAACTAAAGCCCAAGGAGCAGTGGGAATTCTAAGCTTCCATCACTGGTTGGTTGTAGGGTCACCTGACTTCTACCCTGAGACCTTTGACCATGCTTTCTTCTACCCTTCCTTTTTTTTTTTGAGGGGGGAGATGTGGGAATATTTAAATAAAACATTTTAACTAACAAACAATTGTTAGGGCTGATGCTATTCTAACCCAGTAGATTTTGTTTGTTTGTTTTAAATGAAATATAGTCAGTTTACAATGTTGCATCAGTTTCTGGTGTACAGCATAGTATTTCAGTTGTACACATACATACATATATTCCTTTTCACATTCTTTTTCATTGAAGGTTACTACAAGATATTGAATATAGCTCCCTGTGCTATACAGTAGAAACTTGTTGTTTATCTATTATATAAAACGTTAGTATCTGCAAATCTCGAACTTCCATTTTATCTCTTCCTACCCCCTTTCCCTCCTGGTAACCATAGTTTGTTCTCTATGTTTGTGAGTCTGTTTCTCTTTTGTACATAAGTTCATTTGTGTCTTTAAGATCCACACACAAGTTATATCATATGGTATTTTTCTTTCTTTTTCTGGCTTACCTTCACTTAGAATGATGATCTCCAGGTCCGTCCATGTTGCTGCAAATGGCATTATTTTATTCTTTTTTATGGCTGAGTAGTATTCTTTTGTATATCTATACACTACATCTTCTTTATTCAGTCATCTGTCAGTGGACACTTAGGTTGTTTCCATGTCTTGGCTATTGTAAATAGTGCTGCTGTGAACATTGGGGTGCATGTATCTTTTTGAATTAGAGCTCCCTCCGGATATATGCCCAGGAGTGGGATTGCTGGATCATATGATAAGTCTATTTTTAGTTTTTTTAAGGCATCTCCGTACTATTTTCCATAGTGGCTGCACCAAACTACATTCCCACCAACAATGTGGGGGTTCCCTGTTCTCCACACTCTCTCCAGCATTTATCATTGGTGGACTTTTTAATGATGGCCATTCTGACTGGTGTGAGGTGATACCTCATTGTAGTTTTGATTTGCATTTCTCTGATAATTAGCGATATTGAGCATTTTTTCATGTGCCTATGTAACACAGTAGATTATGAATGTTATTTTCTAAAGACAAAGGGTCTAGACCACCAAGCTACAAGATGGTGCAGCACATCCATGATGTCTGGCTGGTGGTCGACACAAAGAGAAAAAAGGTCTTTGGTGAGAGTAGTGGCCAGTCAGGTGACAGGAAGGGACAGGAAGAAAGCAAGGAAAACAGCAAAGAAGTTAGGAACAGTAAGCCTTTGACCTTAATTTATTAAAACCCCAGCTTTGAGTAAATGATTGTGCAGGCAGACCCAGGAGCTTACCCATGGCTAATCTAACTAGAAATTTGTACGTTGTTAAAAATCACTGGAGTTTGTAAAGTCCATTTTCATTTGCTCAAAATAATTGGATCTAGGAATAGGCTTTTTAATGCTTTTAGTTATATTACAGTTTGGTTCATTATTCAGCCTCTGCATTTTAAGTGAAAAATTTAGTGGTGCTGAGACCTTTGGAACTTGTCTCTTTGTCTTTGCAGTTTACTCCACGGTCATGCTCAGGTAGCCTGGGGATGGTGTGTTCTGGCTAGTCGACCTTTGGGGCCTCCCCCTCTGTTTTCAGCTGCCTTTCTCCCTCTCCCTACACTTTTCCTTGTTGTATCGATACCTGTCGAACTCATTCTCAGCAAAGTGACCTGAGAAGTAGGTTGGAGGCTCGAGTGATGAACTGTAGGATGCCAATTATTATTCAACGCAGTTATAGAAGTTTACGTTTGTCACGGAGTAGAGTACTGGACGTCTTCCATACTGGTGTCCTCTTCACAGCCCTGCAGGGAACCGACGTGATGAGTCCCCTCGTGGTAGAACGGGGGCCCTGAGGCCCAGAGCGGGCACAGGGGTAGGTGTGGACTTGAAGCGAGTGTGTCCAAGCCTGACTCTCTGGCCCCCGAGCTCTGTGGCTCACCCCCCGCCCCTGGCCCCCGCACCGACCTGTGACCCTATGACGGGCTCCAGCCTGCTCCGTGCTCCATGTGATCCAGGGCTGTTGCCTGGCCAGGAGAGCTCCCCAGCGCCGTTGTGCCGCTTGCTCCTCCCGAAGCGACTTGGAGGAGTGGGTTTGCAGCGGTTGTAGCCACACGTGTGTGTCTTTGCGCAGGAACCTCAGCAGAGAAGTTGTGTATTTTGCTGCGTACGCAGAACTGCAGGGTGAGAAGGAGGCGGGGGAGGGACCTGGGGTCTAGAGAGACACAGGACCAGAGCTGAGGTTGGCTGAGGGAGACGCAGGCTGGGGAGTTGGGTCGTGAACCCTTAGGCTTCTTTATGAAAAGGAATCGACGCCCCCTTGTAGGCTGGGCTTTCCGTTCTGAAGTACTACCAATTATCAGAGGCACCTTCAACTTAATAGTAGCTTTACTGTATTTAAATGTACCTGTCAATTTAAGATGTTCAGAACATTAAGTTGTGAGGAGGAAAAAGTGTACCCTAGACTGTCTCTGTCTTCCCTTAAAATGAGAGAAACATGGTTTCTGCCAGGAACTCTGAGTTGCTCTGGCAGTTTGCCCAGATCCCCTCTCCCATCCTTGATACAGAGTGTTTATCTCAAGAAAAAAAGGAAGAGTAGCTGAGGGCAGGGCCCCTTTCCTTTATTCCTACCTGCATCCCTGGATAGCTTGGGTCCAGACCGGGAAAGGTGCAACTTCCCAGATTTGAGGGAGACGGTCATTTGACACTGGCTCTTTCTGAGCTTATTTTTTGTTTACCTAGTAAGAAACTCATTCTCTGCCTTAAAAGTTCTGGATTAAAGTTAGGAGACCAGAGTTTAGGGTTTGTAAGCTGCCCGATTTAAGCAAAATTTCTCTGGGTCTCACCTTCCTCATTAGCAAAGCCATAAGTGGGTTGCAGGGTGTGTGTGTGTGTATGTGTGTGTGTGTGTGTGTGTGTGTGTGTGTGTGTGTGTGTGTGTAAAGGCACGTGGGGTGAAGTCCGGAAGAAACTAGTTGTTGTAAGAGTCCTCTCCCCGTGAAGTCACACAGGATGCACTTAATTCCTCCAGCAGCAAGTTATGACGACACGCGGGAAGCACTGTCTACCAGGGAAGATCATTAGATCCTTAGTGCCCAAGGTTTTTATGGCGGCTGGTCCGGTAGACACCCTCTGCCTAGTGAGTACCAAAGCCCCAGATTCCCAGAAGGAAAGCAGGTGTCCAGCACAAACCACATCGTTTGTGCTGTTGAAATGTTGCAGAAAATTGTGTTACAGCTGAATTGTGATAGCAGTCTGGATCCAGGTGAGAGACCAAACAGCACTTGGAGAGTTGGAGAACTCAGGTTCATTACACCAACGGGCCCAGGAAAGTTAACACTCCAACCTCTGGACCCCGTCTGGAGGTTTACACAGGCTTTTATAGGCTGCCAGTTTACACTTTGCAACATCATATGCAAATAAAACATAACAAAAATTGACTAATTAGGAACAAACTTTGTAGAAATGAACCAATCAGGAGGGAGAGAAATAACCAATCAGGAGTGAACTCCATGCAAATGAAGTACTACAAATGGACCAATCAGGAGTGAGGGAAATGGACCAATCAGAAGTTTGCTCAGGGAACCAATAGAATTTTAGGGGTAAGTTCCACTTTCCTAGAAGTAAGCCCTTTCAGAGGCAAAAAGTGAGATAGAGCCTCTGGACCAGGGAACCTGATGATGCTGGCAGGCGAGTAGTGGCCCTGCCTGGGGATCCTGCCAGTCTTTTTTATGGGGCTTCCCACACTCATAGATACAGTGAGCCGCTCACTATTTAGGGAAAGTTTTATATCAGTACAGGACAGTGTTTAACAGCCGAGTTCCCAGGTGCCAGCCAAGTGCCAACTTGCAAGCAGGTTTTCTAAGGAACGGCAGTCTTAACCCTGACTTACCTCTTTTTTCTGAATAAAGGCTGAGGTGGGGGTGCTTAGGTGAGAAAGCAAAGAACTATGGATG
This sequence comes from Camelus ferus, assembly GCF_009834535.1. Lineage (NCBI taxonomy): Eukaryota > Metazoa > Chordata > Mammalia > Artiodactyla > Camelidae > Camelus > Camelus ferus. The sequence continues at coordinate 35,433,675 of NC_045698.1, read as the reverse complement.
TTAGAGGGAAGAGCATTCCCAACAAAGGAATAATCCAGAGTAAAAGTTGCAGCTTTGGCATGTTCGAGGACAGGAAAGCTCAGAGTGACCAGAGCAGATGGAGGGAGGAGAGTGGTCAGTTATTAGGTTCCATGGTGAGAGTTGATTTCTGGGCATAAGGACCCCTTATGCTAGACCATTTCAGTCCCTTGGCCTTCCAGAGATGATGATGGGGAAGTGGACCAGCATTTTTTTGAGCCTCTGCTGTGAGCCAGGCTCAACTCTAAAAGCATTGCCTGTGACTTCTCATTCAATTCTCTCAACAACCCTTCACACAGAATGAGGATTAAATAGACTTGGGGCACAGAAAAGTTAAGTCACTTGACCAAGGTCCTACAATTAGTAAGAGAGTAAGTTTTAAGCCCAGCTAGTCTGAACAGAGTCTGCTCTGCTATCCATAATGAGAATGATCTGGAACAGTGTTTTAAAACTCCAGGTTGCAAACTGTTAATACACTGTGAAATTAATTGAATGGATCAGGACCAATGTTTTTTAAACAAATGAAATAGAATAGAACAGGTAATATCACAATACTCTGTGTATTGTGAGGGTACTTTCACTTCATTTTAAACATACACATATACAAATGCACATGCGTGTACTAGGTTGTTGGTAAAATGTAGTCCTTACTTTGGGTGTTAATCAGAAAACATTGTATGCCACTGATTTAGCAATGCTAAATATTTTTATCTGAACAAATGACTTTTTCAAGTTATTCTTCTTCTTTACAGTTTGAGTAAAGTCCTAGGAGTTCATTTCTGGAAACTTCTATTTAGTAGGGCGCCTAGAAATGGGTACTGGAGGGTTATAACAGAGTTGATGCAGCCTATAAGAACTCCCTTCCCCAAATACCCTTTCATCAGGGTACTTTATCACATGCCAGAGGTCTCTGAGTTCAGGGGAGGAGAGATAGATTGTCACCCTCAACTTTGAAGTCTCCCCACGACCACCCATCATCATAGCCCTGCCTGCCCATTCGCTGCCCATCTGCCATGTTCTGTCCAGCAGGAAGAGAGGTGGGCACGGAGGGATCAGGTACAGTGTCTGCAAACCTGGCTGATTCACTGTAGGTACTGCTGGTATGGCCCAAAGTCATGGTGAGGAGGGGAAATACAGAAAAAGGAAGAACGTAATTAATTATAAAGTTTTAAATATTCAAAGAAAAATGGAAGTAGACCAGGGCATTTAATTACAACATTGCTTTCCTATTATATATGGTATAATGTGAATGAAATTAGCTTAAGAATTTTAGAATAAGGAAATCTTGTGCACTGAAAGTTTGTGATATAATTCCAATGACTATTATCAGTCTTAGCATAATTTAGACCCAATGAAAAAGAGCCAAGAGGTAGCCAGGACTTGGTCTTGCTAATTTTGAGAGCCCGTGTTGGGAGTTTATGGCATCTAAGATATCCTTTACCTTATGCCCCCTAATCTTTTTTTGTTGGAGTATGATAGCTCTATCACATCCATGAGAATGTGTAATAACAACAGCAATTGAACATAGAAAACTTCCTGGAAAAACAGTGTGTGTTGGACATATTGCAAGGTGTTCTCACAAATTGACAACTTTTAGTACAGCTGAAGAATTGTCACACATCAGGCTTGTTAACTTTCTGAAAACTAATGTGTAAAGCTTATGTGTTTCATCAAAATAGCAGAGCTGTGGGAATGCATTTTCCAACAACAGATAGTTTTGCCAAAGCTATGGTTACTAATTACTTTTTTACAGGCAAAAGGTTCAAATTTAGGGAATTATTTCAGATAATGATTTTTCTTTTTCTAGATTTCAGAGCATAGTAAACACTAATAGTAACTATCATTTATATAATCATAATGGTAGCTAATGCTTACATAGCACTGATTCTGTTTCTGGCATTGCTCTAAGCATTTTACATTTATTTACTCATTTAATCTTCAACAGCTCTCCAGGATACAATTTTTATTTTAAGGATGAGGAATCTGAGACACAGAGAGGCTCACATACTTGCCCAAGGTCAGAAGTGGAAGAGCTGCTGGTTAGGCAGTAAGAGGCAGAGCTAGGGTGCAAGTTTTTGCTCGTAACCATGACACTCTACTGCCTCTTCCTTCACGGTTCTAGAAGTCCAAAGATCTGGTGAAGTAGATAAATGAAGTACTGCTGTTATTTTCATTTTAAAGAAGAGAGAAAGCTCCAGAGGTTAGGTGACTTGCCCAAAATAGCCAAGTTGGACAGTGGCAGAGTCAGGCAAAAGCAGTTCTAAATAGGAATTAATAAGGCCTGTGTATTATGATGGGTTCTCCAGAGAAACAGAACCAATGGGTGTGTGTGTGTGTGTGTGTGTGTGCACGTTGTGTGTGTATATATTGTAAGGGATTAGCTTATGTAATTATGGAGGTGGGCAAGTTCCCAGACATGTAGGTGAGTTGGCAACTGGAAATCTGGGAGAGACAATGGTATGGTTCCCATATAAAAGTTGACAGGAAGAGTCAATGTCCCAGCTCAAAGACAGTCAGGCAGGAAAGAATTCTCTTTACTTGGGGGAGAATCAGCCCTTTTGTTCCACTTAGGCCTTCAACGGATTGGATAGAGCCCACCCATATGAGGAAGAGCAATCTGCTTTACTCACTCAACCAACCCATTTAAGTGTTAATCTCATCCAAAAATATCCTCATAGAAACACCCAGAATAACATTTGACCACATATATGGGTGCCTTGTGGCCCACTCAAGCTGACATAAATTTAACCATCATAGTCTTTGGATTCTATGCTGTCTTTGACTTTCAAACAGCATTTTCTCAAGAACCTTCAGACTACTCCACATGACCGCACACTCTCCTTCCTTGGCATTGGAACTTAGAGGAGGTGGCAAGAAGGGTCATCTGTGTCTACTTGGGAGAAGGAAGTGGGGGTTTAGGGGTAGGGCTGCTGATAGCATCCTGATAGCATCCCAGAGGGGAGTTCGGAGGCAGAAATCTAAACGTTAACCACTCTGTCCCAGCATTTCAAGTTCACTTCTTTCTCCTGAAGTACTTTAAACAACATTGCCTTAAGCTACAGGACTTGTGGCTGGCTGATCAAGGCCATTCAGTGGAACAGGAGATCATTTCTGTTGTGACAAGCTGGAGTTAAGAATTGGAGTTAGATCACGTTGGGGGAATCCTTTGCATTTTACTCTGAAGTATGTTCTACTAAGTGCTTTTGTATTCAAGCATGATGGGTGATTTTTGTGCTTACTGGGTAAAATGTATTGGTGTCCACAAGGGGGCTTCATTTTTCCATTTTTCAACTTTTGCGTTCAGTAATACTGTACATTTTGTTTTGTTGTTGTTGTTTGTACCAAAAATAGAATTACTTGTTTGTTTCTGATAAGCATTTGCCATCACTAAAAAGAGCTTTGAATGCTAAGGACGTTGGAAGAATGAGGGCAGCAAGTCTGAAACAGTGACTTGGAGGCCTGAAGGCTGGGAAGGGTCAAACAGTGGGACAGTCAGATCACAGATATTTCACATCCCTTATGTGAAACTCAAAACAAAGTTCTGAGTTTTTAAATATTAAGATCATAATTTAGGTTATATTGGATCATAATTAGGTCTCTAAGTCTCACTAACCTCCTATTTAAGTTAAAGGTGAATTAAAAAATATGTCATTCCAGATTCAAGTGTTAATTTTTTCAGGTATATATTCCTTAAACCATTATTTCTTGGGCTTTGGATCACTTTTAAATCTGAATTCAAGTTTGAAGTCTTTGTTTTTCTTTTCCCCACCTACATGAAGTTTCTGTTACCAAGTACGAGGCACTAGATCAGGCCCCACCCAAAGCAGTGGGGCTAATAGTTGAACTCAGTTTGGTCGGAGTGGAACTGAAGACCTGAGGTTACTAGCTCTTGTTTTGAGTGGCAGGTTTTACATTTATTTTGGAAGAGGGTATCTTCCAGAGGCAAGAGGGGCAAAAGCAGTGTTTCACAGAAGGGAAACTGCAGTGGAAAACATACTTCATCTAGCTTTTGTGTGCGTCATGTTGGAAAAAATGAGTATCTGCGAGTCACAGGAAGAGAAGTGGCAGTGTGTTTCCAAATTAATTTGAGTTCCTGAAGAAATGAGGGTAAGATACACAGACGGATTTAAATATGTTAAAAGTGAAAAACTAGAATGATTGCTCTTGGAATTTTGTTAAGCAGTCCAACTTCTATATTTTATAGAAACTGTAGCTTTCCCATGGATTAACAGAAGGCCAAAACCTTATAATTTGAACATTAGGTTGATTAGCATTTCTGGTAGTTATTAACAAAATTGATGTCCTTAGAGTTTAGGGCTGAAAAATCCTTGGGGGGCATATTCCAAATGCCAAGATATAGGAGTATCCATTGATGACACAATCATTAAATGGATAAACTACTCACCCCAAATTATGGAGGAATGCTGTGGAACGAAAAATGTGCAGTACATGTTATAAGACAGCCAGTTTATGGTCACCAAAGGGGAAAGGAGGGGAGGAGGAATAAATTAGGAGTATGGAATTAATAGATACAAACTACTATACATAAAACAGATGTCACACAGGTTTACTGAATAGCACAAGGAACTATACTCAATATCTTGTAATAACCTATAATGGCAAAGAATCTGAAATATATTTGTACATGTATGTAACTGAATCACTTTGCTGTATACCTGAAACTCACATAATATTGCAAATCAACTATACTTCAATAAAAAAGAGTTAAAAAAAGAATAGTCTCAAAAGTGGTAATCATCACACTCCAAAGGGCTTTTAAGTAATATTAAAAAGTCACATCCATCCTCAGGGTCAAATCTAATGAAGAAGACACAAAGCTCATATTTATTGAATACTTACTATGTGCCAGGTAAAGCTTGTTCTAAGCATTTTACCTATCTTAAATCACTCATTATACATAATAATTCTATTATTTCTGGTTGATTAATGAGGAAATTGAGGCACAGAGAAATGTGCCCGAGGTTTCATAGCTAAAGTGGAGTGTCATATCTGATAGGAAAATGTAGGAATCCTGTATACTTTCTAGTCTCTCTCTTTCAAATCTTGCTTAGTTATTTCATAAACTGCCTTTCCTACTCAGGAGGACAGCCCCTTAGACCAGAGAGATTATCGACTTAATCACTTAGACTTGAATTTTTAAATAACTTGGTAACAAGCGTAAAAGATGATAAGGTTCTAGTCAGAACAAGGAAGGACACATAAGCTTGGGACTGTGCAGTGTTTCTGCGGGGAAGACATTTGTCAGTACAGACAGAAATATGAAAATCTAGTTAGTGATAAAGCTGCTGTCTTTAGCGTTAGTGAAATATCACGTGGCAGCATGACTTGAGAAATTCGAAACAGCCTAATTCCATCAGATGTGATTTGACATCTCAACAAGCACTTTAAACTCAGCATGTTCAAAACTGAACTCCTTTGCTGTACATTGTAAATCAACTACACTTCAATAAAAAATAAGAAAAAAAACCCCCCTGTAAATCAACTACACTGTAAATCAACTACACTTCCATAAAAAATAAGAAAAAAAAAACCCCTGAGCTCCTGCTCTAACTCCTCAGATCCACTCCTCCTGCAGCTGCCCTCCTTTCGGCTGATGGTAACCCCATCCTTCCAGCAGCTGAGGCCCAAACCCCGTCCTTCTCATCGCCTTTCCTTCTTCCGCACCTCCCCACACCTAGTGCATCAGCAACTCCGCTGGCTCTACTGTCCACACACACCTGGAACCTGACCACTTCTTACCATCGCTCCAGCTCCCCCAACTCTCCTCTCATCTCTTTTGGGGTTATTGCAGTTGCCTCCCAGCTGGTCGCCCTGCTTCTGCCCTTGCCCTCCACAGTGTGCCTTTGACACAAAAGCCACCAGGATCGGTTAAGACCCAAGCCAGGCCAGGTTACACCTCACCTAAAGCCCCACGATGATTCCCTGTTGCACTCCAGTAAAGCCGGAGTTCTTCCAGGGACCTTCGAGAGCCTGCAGGCCTGGACCTTCCATGCACGTGTGACTCACTGCCTTTTATTCTTCATCTTGCCTGTTCTGGTCCCATCACCCTGACCTCCTTGCTGCTCCTCAGACAGCCGAGCCTCGCTCCACCCTCTGCCCAGATGTTCTTCTCCACCTGTCCCTGTGGCTCCTGCCTCACCTCCTCCCAGTTTTCCTCCAGTGAGCCTCCTACTTACCATTCTCCCACTCCCGAGCGCCTCATTTTGCTTCATTTAAAATTGTTTTCCACAGTGCCTGTGGTCTTCCCACAAATGATGTAACTCATTTCTTCCTCATGCCTATTGTTTCCTCCCTGTATTCCCCCTCCTCTCCTGCACGAATGTGCGATTCGTGAGGACAGGACTCAATTTTGTCTACTGATGTATTGCAAGCACCCAGAATGTTGCCTGGAACATAGCAGATGCTCAGCAAGTGATGAATTGTTGACTAATGTAAATAGATTTTAAATGTAATTGGAAAATAGAGACTGTTACTCAGAAACCATTGCAGTGAGCTACCAGCACAGCAAACATTGTAAGGCCCAAGGGACCGGATATTTGTTTTTCTACAAGACAGGTAGGATAAAGGAGAATAATAAGAAATGTGCAGTGTGTGTTTTGCCCTCAACTATTTAAGAGCTGATGAAAGCATTTGCTTCTTTAATGAGTAGAAATCCTTACATCAACCCTATGAGGAGGTTCTGTGATTATCTGAAATTCCACATAGAGCCCTTAGCAGATGTCAGCCACACAGAAGGACTTAGGAACCACAGCTGTGATTGCTGTTATACTTTATAGACATGCATATGCAGTTTAAATAATTGATTTTGAATAAGTAACTATGCATCCTATTTTATTGAAACCTCATAAACCTCATACATTAAATAAACACTACCACATGCCCTGTATTTCATCCGGCATTTAATTACACGTGTGTCTTGAGTTAAGAATCCTCACGCTTTAGAAACCCTGGTGAACTGCTTTAGTTTTTAAATCTTTGTGCAAGGGGGCAGGGTCTCATAGCTATTCAATTTACTAACTTTATTTGATTGGAGTTGATCCTTGCAAGATCTGTGATCTTCTTCTCTTTAAGGTGTGGGCGAATTCTGTCACTGAGATTACCAGTGGTGACCTCTGTGCAGAAGATGGGGACTCCTCCCTGCAGGACCTTACCTACTTGGTCTCTCCACCCAGCAATGGACATTTGGCTCTCAAGTCCTTTCCTGGCCGACGCATCCAGAACTTTACCCAGGCTCAAATCAATGAGGGCCAGTTAGTGTTTGTACACACTGGTATGTCACAGAGAAAAACAATGTGAAACTAAAATGTGTTTAATCAGAGATTAACATGTAGTCAAGCCTAATAGCTGCTGATGGAAAACTACAAGCCATCTAAAAACTTTCCAGACTCTGTACCTTTTTCAAAGTGGCACATTTTAGTAAGGCCAATAATAGCAAACATTAGAGGGTACCTATAACTTACACGTGGCTTATTCACATTGTCGTGTAAGGCCTGCACTCAAATACAAGCTTCTCAGAGAGCCTTTTCCTGACCACCCACTAAAACAGCATCTCTTCTGTCACCCTCCATCCCCTAGCCCGGCTACCCGACCTTGTCATGTAGATTGATTCACTCATTCGTTTGTTGTCTGCCTTCCCCACTAGAGTGTAAGAGCTGTAAGAAGAGGGTCTTTCTTCTGTTCACTCTTGTATCCTCAGCACCCAAGAACAGTGACTTGAACATAGTAGGTGCTTAATAAACTTTTGTTGAAAGGATGGAATCATGTTGAATACCTGTTATGTGCCAGGTAATATTCCAGATGTTGGGGATACATTAGTGAATACAACAAACACATTTGTTAAAGGAATGAAGACATGAATGAATGAATGAATATAACTGTAAATCTAAGAGATCCTGGCAGTAAAAGGCTTTGTGTTCTTCCTCTGGTCATCAGTAAATCAATAAGCCAAATAGCCACTGCAAATCCGCAAAAGGGCTGATCCAGCCTACCTTTGTTTCCAGGCTGCCCTTGTCAGTGGACTGAGAGGGGAAGCCGCCCATTCCCAGCCTGCAGAGGGAAATGGGAGGGGGCGTGAGCTGCAGGCGCAGGATGGGAAAACTAAAAGTCATATCTTTTCAGCCATTTTAAATTATCTTCTTTGAAAATATAGCAAAGAAAATAAAGACGAAACATCATCTAAATTCAAATGTAGTAATTTCCTGATTATCTTTGCAGTTAATGCAAAGAATCTCCAAATAACCTGAAAATACTTTACTATGTGACTGTTCTCATCTAGTGGTTCCAAACCTGTTGCCCAGGAACCTGTTAGGGTTAGTTTTATTGCAGTAAGATCCTAAATCTACCTACATATGTACCAAAACATTGTTTCTAGACTGAATGATCTTTTCTATGTATGTGTGTTTTCCTTTTTTAAATGTGTACAGATGTGCTCATTAATAAAACGCAATTCATTTAAAGAGGCACTGAATTGACAGGTGGTTTCTACCAATTATGTGTGGTTTTGATTAGTAGATATTAAAAGTCCAAGTATTATTAGGAGAGGGCCAGGGAACTTTTTTTTTTATCTTTATGAAAGGATTATCCTATTTTTAAAATGGAGAGAACTGCTCTAGAGACTGGCACAGGGGAAGATTAGAATTTCTAAAACTGTGCATTTTGCAATGGAAGAGAATTATTGACTCTCTGGCATATGCTGGGCACTGCAGGAGATGCAATCACACGATTCATTTCATTTCACCTGGAGAAGTTCTCCAAGCGATTGGGAGTAATGATCCCATTTTAGAAATGAAGAAGCTGATGCTCAGAAAGATTTAAGTCAGTCTGACCCTAAAGCTGGGCTTTCTCTACTAGCTGCCATTGAAGGACATTGAAGGGCAGAGTAGGTTGGAGAACTGAAATTATTCTTTGCAATGAAGGATTAAAATATAAGTTAGCTCTCTGGCTTGATTTATTTAACTACCAGGTCAATATTTGCTGTTGATGAGTAGAGAAAATAATTTCTCCTGAAAAAGCAGGAAGGGGGATTAAAGTCAAGCTCTTTGCGAGTCAATCCATTACATTTTCTAAATGGATGTGGAGGCAATAATAGCCTTCAGAGTGGCTGGAGCCCGGCTGCAGATGAGTCTTGCTGAACCCAGCTGGTTCTCCCTGCTACAACTGTCCATCAGCAGCCCAAAGAAAGGCTTTGGTTTAATTAGTCTCTCTTAGCATTTATATTTGCAAAGTACTCTGCCATTAATCTAATTCATTATTTCACATAACAACCTAAGTAGGTTGATAGAGCCAAGATGGGGAGGGGGGAGCGGTTGACTAAGTGATTTCAGGTCACCCTTCTGAAAGAACTGGCAGGTCAGGAACATCTGAGGTCATAACAGAAAATCCACAGGTCACAGCTGCTTTGATGTTCCCCTCCTTCCTCCTCTTTGGTCATAATTAGTGTAATAGTTGGGATTATTCTAGTATTTGTTTGGATATAATTCTTTTTGATACCATTTCCATTTTGTTTCTGGATTCATGAAATGTTCAAAGTACCTCATGGCAGAAAGCATCTCTCCCTAATTTCATGTTTCATTAAAGACAACTTTCAAAGTGCTCTTTCTAGTACAAACAAGCAAACAAACAAACAAAATAGCATTCTGTTCTAAATTAGGCAGATCCAGAATTCTCTTTCTCTATTTTTTTAAATATGATGACTCTTGAGTGTACTGGGAAATATTTTTTAAAGGCTTTTTTGTGAGGGATAAGAACTCCCTGGGTTTGCTTAGATAACAGAGACTTGAGAGACCGTTAAGCCATCAGCCAGCCCTTTATTAAATCATGCTATGAAGGGAGTACTTGTAGGTAATTGCAGGGTCTGACCATGCCTGCTTTGTTCCCTGCCTCGAGTCCCTGAGGGCAACAAAGAGGCCATTTCTACCCATTCTGTGATGCAAAGACCTGTGGGCCTGCAGAGTTACAGGGTGAGGGGACTGTGCTCATCAGGCTGTCTGCATGGTGATCTCGTTTGGTGCTTTGGGAGTCAGACTGGTAAAGCACTCCTGGGAACAGGGTCAATATGGGGCCCGTCTCCATTTCTGTTTAGCACATAAGTGAATTTATAACTTTGCTGATATCACTAATTAATCCCTTGACAGACATGTGGGAGTAGAATTCTCTTCTTGCAGGAATGTAACAAAAGCAGACCTGGGCCTTCCCCCACTTTTCTCTTGCCCCTCTGCAGAAAACAGATGGTTTGAGATAGATGAATAATTAGGAATTATTTGGGGGGAAGGGCTAAGTGTTACTTACTTCCCTATAGTTTTGATTTTCAGTATTATCAATAGATCAGAAATTGCTAAGGGGGTGTGGGAGTGTGTGTGTATGTGTGTGCATGCACATGTGCGTGTGCTCGTGTGTTGCATGCGTGCATTACTTTTATTGTTACAAATTGATTCCAAAATAATAAAATGCAGGCAATGAGCATGTTTTAAATTTTTAAAAAAAATTTTTGGAGGTAATATCTTTTTTATTATTATTCTCTTTTATTATTCTCAGGAGAAGGTCACGTGGGAAAATGCATTTTAGGCCTTTATTGATGTTCTTTTCACTTTGCGTTTTGGCAGTATTTGATTTGGTGAACCAGGTGACTGTATTAATGCACTCTTACATTGATAGGGGTCACTTTGCAGGGGGATCAGGTGGGAGAGACGGTGAAAGGGGGTGGCTCTTGCAGAACAACCAAATTGACCAGAGTGTAATTTCTTCTTTTGAAGGAGCGCTGTCAGGAGGCTTTAATTTTCAGGTTACAGATGGTTTGAACTTTGCACCACGACAAATTTTTAGCATCACAGCTCGAGCTCTGATCATTAGCTTAGAAGTAAACAAAGGACTGAGCGTCTTTCCAGGTAAGACTTTAACTTCGTTGTTTGGGTTTAAGTGTTTTTCAGTTTGTTTAGAAACTTCTACCTGTATGGTGTAAAGTATCGTCTTTTACTATAGAGTGATATCAACCAGCTACAAAGTCCCAGCAAGAACTGTCTCTTTGCTGGAGTTTAGCAAAAGCAAGCCTGGGTCTTTCCCCCTGCCTCTCTCCCCTCTCCTATTCCTCAGAAGAGGGTGTACTGGGGAAGGGCGATGAGGGAGGAATCACTGAAGCAGCAGGCTTTATGATCCATATGCACTTTTCCCCTGCTCTCTCCTTTGGGTCCTTAAAGAAGCAGGAAAACCAGGCTCTGCTGTAACCATCTAGATCTTGGGGTTTTCTTTTTTCGAATATAAAAACCCTGTGTACCAGGGGACCATAGGGGATTTCACTCAGCTCTTGTTTTGGGTCCCTGAAGCCTCTGGACTACTGTTTGCCAAGAATCTCAGCCTGGCTGAGATGGAAAGATCCAACTGAGCATCTCTGGCCCAATACTGTCGCTGCAGGGATAGAGAAAGATTTACCCAATTGCAGGGGCAATAAAAAAGGAGGGAATTTTTTTACCTTGTTATTTAAAAAAAAAAAAAGCATTGAAATAGCACAGGAAATAATAAAATTTATATTACAATTAAAAAAAAAACCTGGGCTTTTGTAACTTGTATACTTGATACACATTATCAGTAAAACATGGATGGAGAAAAACACTAATCATTTTATTAATTATGGCCACTCCATGGTCACCCCAGCCAGGTGTTCTCAACCACTGGGAAGCTTTTAAAAATACCAGTGTCTCGGCCTTGCCTTACAAAACCAATTGAATGGGAATCTCTGAGATGGGACCTGGCTATTGTTACTTTTTCAAGTTCCAGCTGGTTCTGAAGTACAGCCAGGACTGAGATCCATGGGGCTAGGCATTGTGCTAGTCTTTTTGTAACCTTTACATCTATGTGAGATAGGTGATATATTCACAGCAAGTTGGCAGGACTTGTGGCTTAAAGAGATGATGTAACTTGGCTGTGCAACCAGGAAATGGTAGATAAAGCTTACATACCTCTAGAGTAGACCTAGAGAAAAATCATTGTTTGAAACTTAAAAAAAAAAACAAGAATCTTTAGAAATTTTGAAATTTTTAGTTACGTTAAGCTTTTGAGCTCACAAATAGAAACCTTATCAAAATCCAGTTAAAGATAATGTTAACCCAGATTCTTATCTTCTAAAAACTTTTTATATCCCATATTTTTTCTCTGAGCATAAGTGCGATGCTTCTATCAATTTCTTCAAGGCCAAAAGGGTGCCATTTAGTGTTTAAAAAAATAAGCAAACTACTGCACCCTAGTATTTGGAAAAATACAGCAATCTATTTTTTTAAAAGTTCTAAAATCAGTAAATCTGGTTGCTGCAAAAAATTAAATACCTTTCATCTAGTCTGGCTAAACTGTGGTTTAGTAACTGAAGACAGTTTTATTACATTGAAGGGGAGTTATAGCCACTATAGCTTAGGAAGTTTTTGAATTTCTGGCACCTGTTTTACTGAATATTAGTTTTGAAAGAAAAATATGTTAACATGGCCCAAATTCCCTTGTCACCCTTGTGGAACTATGCAAAAACATATAGCTTTCTTAGCCCTCTCCTTAATATTTGGAGACAGCCCCGAGTAACCATCTCCTCTCCCTTCCCAACATGCACCACATCTGCCCTGGCCTGGCCTTCTTGTATCCTGTATCCGAAAACCCTCCACTGGAACTTGCATGTTATCCTCAGATCCCAAAGTGACCTGTTCCTTTTTCTAGCTCCCCCTAGCTTGTTAGGTCTGTTATTCTTGGTTTCTGTGTCTTCTCTCCCCAGACTGTGACTTATTTCCAGCTCCAGCTCCTGGCCAATAGGAAAGAAGATGCATTTTCATGTACGTTTCCATTAGGCAGCTCTTATATTTGATCTGAGCTTGGGTGAGTGTGAAATGAGATCCATGGAGTCACAGATTTTAGAATTGAGATGGACCTTGTGGGCCACTTGGCCCAGTTGTTCTTGGCATTCTTCCTACCCTAACATCCCAAGTAGCAGTGACCCTCTCTTTTGCATCAGAGTTCTAGGTGTGGGTGTGGCTCTGAAGACCACATCTCCTCATCCTACCTCCAGGGACATAGTTGAGCCTTGCTCAGCCTGGCTCTGCAGTGGCCTCCCAAGGATGTTGGTCCCTGATGCTGTGAAAAGCTGCAAGGATGATGATGACAGATGTGTCACTCTTTTTCTTTCCTCAGGACCGCCCCACCCTACCATGTCAGGTCCTGCTGGGAGCAGGCCTGGGTGACCTCTGCCTCCCTCATCTATTAGCTGGCCCCTTGGCTGGGGGAGGAAGGGAGGCACTCTGTGTCCCATCTCCGATGTGACTCCAGGTGTCAGTTATCAGCGACTGCTGCTCTTGTCAGACTCGAGTTGACCTGTATGTTCTGAAATATCAGGGAAAATCTATTCTTTCTTACAGAGCTATAGATTTTATAGAACTGAAATAGGAGAAAATCTCTTCCTACTTTATAATAGACGTTCAGATACTATTGATGTCTGTGTTTTTATAGTGTTTGATATTTTTAATCTACTGAACTGGGTTGTTACAAAGATTTGAACAAACTAATGTATTTAAAAGCAAGTTTTGATCGTTTCTATTTGGCAGATAAAAAACACTGGGCAGGTTCAAATTCATGCAACTAATAGGAATCATAAGCCCCAAAATTGAGTGCCAACTCCAACCCCAAACTGTGTGCTCCAACCACAGCAGCTCCTGTCCCTTGTGTTCGTGCCTTTGTTCCAAGGCTGCCTCTGTTTTAGAATATCAATTCCCTGTGAATGGGGATCATCATGGTGGCTGTGTACTCTGTCTCCTTCTTGATATTCTTGAGGGACTGATGTATACAACCAGGAGAAGATACATAACAATTTAATAAACAGCAATGTGTATGTGGAAATTTTATATGTTAGGGAAATATTGCAACCTAGCATTAATCAACATTTTTTGAAACTCACATTGATCCCATACCAGTTGGACTTTCTCTACGAGCCCAGCAGACTTTGGCCATGCTGTTCTGCCTCCTTTGTGTACTGTCTTAAAAAGTGGCCCTGGCTTGATAAATGTAAGAACTTTCTTAGGGTAAGCCAAAGTAATTATAAGAATACTTAGTGAGTGAATGTTTTAAGGTTAACCATGGGTTGTAAGGCCTGCCAAATTTGAAAGTCATTCTTTACCTCAGTTATTTTAAAGTAGGAAGGACTTTAGTTCTAAATGAAATTTTTGTGTTTATGAACTAAGAAAAAAGATCTATTTGATGTATATTTTCATCTTGTAATTTTGTGTGTGTATATGTGTATATATATATACACACACACACATATATATATATGTATATATATTTCTGTTTCTTTCTAGACAACTTACTGCCCAGAAAGGAGTTTTGTAACTGGTTTTTCACCTTGAATGCCACCATTGAATATGTTTGTTTGTTTATCCTTAGTGGTGGCATGTTGGAACATACTGTCGCCCAGAACCTAGTTTTTCTGTGTAACCAAATTGCACTTGGCTCCTTTGAGAGTGTTGAGGAGGGGTTGACCTTGAGAGTTTTGTCAAACTGGTCTAGAATGTAAGCTTACACAGATCCAGAGTTAAGTAGCAGGATATTCATAGCAAACTATGTGACTTCAATCTCCTTGGGGTTTGGTTATGCTATAGAAGGAATCATGTCTCACCAATGGGCCATCTGTCCTCTGTGGAATTGAGGGAGAGAGAAAGGCAGGAAGAAGTCACAGCATATTGCTAAAGCATTTAGAGCCGAGATTTGTAAAACCTTTTAGTCAACTGGTTTTGAAACACTGTATTGAATATTTTAAGACTGAGCAGGAGATAACCAAAAGTCATAAGAAAAGATTTTCAATCCTCAAGGAGAAAATTAAAGGCTTACTACAGTTCAGGGGAGGGAAATTTCCCTTAGACTGGGATGATCAGGGAGAGCTTGTTGACCAAATGAGTCTCGAGCTGCCCCTGCAGAATGAATAGCATTTTGATGGGTGGCAACAAAGACATACCAGAGAGGACAGCATGACTGCGGGTAGTGAAAACCTGGGAAGAAGCGGGTGTGTCTGGAAGGTGGAGAGCAGAATCTGTCAGATTTGTTGAATAATTCATCACATTTCCTAACTCAGACATCACTGCAGCACTGAGCTCAAAGTAGTATGATAGGCAATATAAGATCAGCCTTTAAAAAATACTCGCTTGGCATCAGTGAGACCTACATTTGATCAGCAGACAAATTATTTAGCCTTATCATCCCTTCTTCGGGATAAGGAAACAAATTATACTTCTTAGGATTATCATGGCGCCTAAAAGAAAGCGCAGGACTGTGTCGGTGCTGTTTCCTGGCATATCTCCACTCCTGATTGTAGGGCTTGTCCCATTCGAGGCACCTGGTAATGTCAGTTAAAGAAATACACAAGACCTTCTATCCTGGTGACCATGAAACCCTTGTTGTCATGGTGGTAGTTGATCTTCATGAAACAAACACAATAGGATGTAAGTATGTTTGAGAAATACTATCCTTAAAAGGAGGATAAAACAGATATTTTTTTAACTTCAAGACTCAGAGTGTTCAACATGCTGATTTGATTTTCAGATCTCTCAGAGGTACACATGGGGTGAGAGCTGACTAAACAGATATGGTTATAGAACCCTTTTATTACCACACTCCTCTAGGACAGTTTTTCTATGGAATATATATTTAGATGGGACCTTAGTGAAATCTTTTCCGAACTAAGTGTTTGGAGCTCATTGATGAAAATATTAATGCTGATGAAATGAGTTTGGGGGGGGGGAGAAAATATTTGGCTCATGGTGAACTGGGCTGGAAGATAAAAGATGCCCATCAGGCAGTTGCAACATGGAGCCAACTAGTCTTGCTGACTGAGCATGCTCGAGGTGACTGCTGAATGGGAATTAAACCATAGATGACTTTCTGGGTTAGGTGGCTGGTCAGGGAATGAGGAATTGATGTACCCTGGCCGAGAGAAAAGCACTCTTGACCTGGAATATTTCCCCAATGGGTCCTCTACCCCAAAAGGCTAAGATAAGTGAAATGATTTTTAAAGAGACCCTCCCACCTGCCAAAAGTAATCCTGGGGGTGAAGGAATAAATGAAAAGTTAAGAATCCTTTATAGGAAGGAAATAATTAAGAAGGCACAGTGGGGAAAAGTTCCAAAGGATAACTGAAGATGAGAAGTTGGATGTCGGGGTGCCCAGAGAGACTGCACACAAAAGAGACATACTCCACCTGAAAAGAAGCGGGGACCCTACCTTAGCAGGTAATAGAAAATAGGCCTCAGTTACGACTTTATGTAACATTGACTAAGGGGACAGAACAATTCCTCTTGGCCTCCCCAGGGTGTCCTTAGATCCTGGGCCCCCAGCTCGAGAAGCCAGAAGGTGGCAGTGACTGCAAAATTTCCAGCAGCAAGAAGAACTAAGAGGAATGTGGGGGTCTATTAAAGCATCTTTTTTGTGTGTGACAACTACGGCTGTACCAAGGCAATCCTGAATCTGAGACAGAACTGTGTTCTTTAGGCTGTTATTTGCAGGTACTCCTACCTCTCCAACAGGATCCCCAGGACCTAGTTAGTGCCCAGCCCAGGGGCTTGGGTATTTTACTTTATTTTATTTTGTTTTCAGCTTTATAGAAGTATAATTGAAAAATAAAATTATAAGATATCTGAAGTGTGCAACGTGATGATTTAATATATGTATACATTGTGAAAAGATTCCCCCACTGAGTTAACACATTCATCACTTTACATTTTTACTTTTTTTTTTTTTGGTGAGAACATTTTAGTTCTTTTCTTTTAGTAAATTTCAATTATATAATACAGTGTGGTTAACTGTAGTCACCATGTTACACATTAGATCCTCAGACCTTATTTATCTTATAACTGAAAATTTATAACCCTTTTACCAATTTCTCCGTATTTCCCCCACCCCCTAGCCCCTGGCAACCACTTTCCACTCTCTGTTTTTGTGAGTTTGACTTTTTTTTTTTTAAGATCCCACATATAAGTGATACTACACAGTATTTGTCTTCCTCTGTCTGGCTTGTTTCACTCAGCATAATGCCTTCCAGGTCTACCCAAGTTGTTGCAAGTGACAAGCTTTTCTTCCTTTTAAGGCTGAATAATATTCCATTGGGTACGTATGTATGTATGTATGTATGTGTGTATGTATGTGTGTCTGTGTGGGTGTGTGTATTACATTTTACAACATTTTCTTGACCCATTCATCCATTGATGGAAACTTAAGTTGTTTCTATACCTTGGCTATTGTGAATAATGCTTCAATAAACATTGGAGTATAGATTTCTCTTTGAGATAATGGTTTTGCTTCCTTTGGATACATACTCAGAAGTGAGATTGCTGTATCATGGGGTAGTTCTATTTTTAATTTCTTAAGGAACCTCCATACTTTTTTCCATAGTGGCTACACCAACTTACATTCCCACTAACAGTGCATAAGGGTTCCCTTTTCTCCACAATCCTCACTAGCATTTGTTATTTCATGTCTTTGATAATGGACATCCTAATGGGTGTAAGGTGATGTTTCACTGTGGTTTTGATTTCCATTTCCCTGATGATTAGTGATGATGAGCACCTTTTCATGTGTCTGTTGCCTAGTTGTATGTCTTCTTTGGAAAAATGTCTATTCGGGTCCTTTGCTCATTTCTTAATTGGGCTATTTGATTTTTTTTTTTTTTTTTTTTTTTTTTTTTTTTTTTGCTATTGAGTTGTATGAGATCCTTGTATATTTTGGATATTGACACCCCCCCCCCCAGATATGTGGTTTGCAAATATTTTTTACCATTCCATAAGTTGCCTTCTCATTTTGTTGATGGTTTCCTTTGCTGACCAGATGTAGTCCTACTTGTTTATTTTTGTTTTTATTGTCAGATATTTTAAAGGGAGCCTCTAAACTGAAGGCTCAGAACAATCTTTGCATGTTTGAAAATCTTACCCAAAGCTGGCTTCCCCCTGTGTTAGCTGTTGTTAAGGTCCTGCTTTTAAGCACCTAATGTGGTTTAAACACTGCAGTTGATGGCCCTGGCTCTCCAAGGCTACAATGACTAAGGAAAGCAAAATGGATGTCATTCAGGAGGCTGGTTATTACTGGGTGATTGACTCAATTTCATAAACAATTTATAAAGTGCCAGCTCCAAGAGCTACCCTGTGCAAGGCCTATTGCTAAAGCCCTTTAGCAAGGGCTAAAACAGAAAAAAGAAGGTGAAATTCTGGGCCAGGATGACCACATAAATCTCTTTCAGGTCTGCCATACTGTCAAGTTGGGGATATCCCCCAAACCCTGCAAAGTAAAGGGATATGTACTCTAGCCCTATGTTCCTTAAATTGTGGTCTACAGACCCCCTGGTCTTTGAACTGGTAAGAACAGAAAGTGAAAGGAAATGTTTAGAAATTTTTATAGCAACTTGACATTGCTGCAACATTTTATCATATTTTATAAGATTATTGCTCCACAGTGGACTGGGGGAGAAACACTGATCCTTCACTGCAAAGCATTTGAGAACCATTGCTCTAACTTGAATATTCCTGAGTCTCTCTGGCCTCCGGTTGTCAATGAAGTCACATTAGCGCACAGACCCACACGTCACAGGTTCTTCTCCCCTTGACATCCACACAGGCCCTTCCCATCCCACATTGTCCATGCAGCCCGCCTGGGGGTCCTCTGGAAACGGCTCATGTTTGTTCCAGAGCCAGCCTCTCCCCGAGGTGTCCACAGATGGACACTCCATTGAGCATCTGCAGCCACTGTCAGGCCAGGACATGTCTGTCCTTCCAGGGGAGGGAGCTGTCTCCTGTTCTCTCTATGCACAGGGTGGGCTTCCCTTTCCTCCGCTCGGAGCCCAGCTGGGTGCCACGCACCTGGCATTGCCTTCTTTCTCTTGGGATCAGGGAGACATGTAGGACTATGGGGGCTGAGGGACCATTTCATGGGATTTTCTTCCTTCATCTCCAGCACCAGTAGCAAAGCAAGTCCACAGATGCCTCACAGATCACTAGCCCCATACAGCCCAGCTTCAAGTTAGAGCTAGCCAGTCCTTCGTACATAACCACTTATTTTCCAGAGTTTTCAAGGGTCTATAAAAGATCATTTCATTAACTGCAGCCCTCATATGCTTTATACTTACATGCACGTTTTAATCTTCACTTAGGTTCCAGGAAGCCCCTTTCATCTCATGACCTGAGAGCTGTGACCAATGATGTGGACAGTGCAGGAAACAGAACTATTACTTTTACGGTTGTAAGTTCCCCTAGACTTGGGAGGCTGGTGCGAGTAAATTCTGACAACAGCACAGAGGATGTTTCCGTGTTTACACAGAAGCTGGTGAGTCCTGACGTCTGTCCATGCAGCTGGGTAGGGCTGGGCGTCTCTCCAGGGCAGTCCCCTCACTTGTCTTCATCCTGTTAAACCAAGCAGACGTGCCCCTTTGCCCAGGCAATTACTCATTCCAGCTGTGCTGTTTTTAAAACTGGACACTTTATAGTGAATACAGGATGGGACCCAACTGTCAGAAGACACTAAGCAAATTCATATCCTGTATCTAAGAAATAAGAAAGGATCCTTTTTCACTAAAGATGAATTTAAAAGGAAACCCAAAGCAAAGCTGCAGGTACTCCAGATAAATCCTGCAGGATATATCTATGTACATTTATGTTTAATATATAAAATTATATATATAATTTCATCTATCACAGTTATATGTGTGTATATAAACATGTACATATGTAAGGTGTGTGTATTTAATCTGCACCCAGAGCTGTCTGTTTTCAACCTCACTGATACTTTACCACCACCACCATCCACACACCTTTTTATTTACATGCATAAGCCTTCAAATCTTTTGATTTTTTTTTAACATTTTTTATTGCGTTAGTCATTTTACAATGTTGTGTCAAATTCCAGTGTAGAGCACAATTTTTCAGTTATACATGAACATATATATATATTCATTGTCACATTTTTTTCGCTGTGAGCTACCATAAGATCTTGTATACATTTCCC
This sequence comes from Camelus ferus, assembly GCF_009834535.1. NCBI lineage: Eukaryota > Metazoa > Chordata > Mammalia > Artiodactyla > Camelidae > Camelus > Camelus ferus. Next base: position 35,413,638 of record NC_045698.1, on the reverse strand, counting down.
TGTGCTATACAGTATAATCTTGTTTATCTAGTCTACATTTTGAAATCCCAGTCTAGGAATCTGACTGACTGGTCTTGTTTGCCTATATGTAATTTCATTTTCTAAAAGTCTACATTTCCAAATGGTCTTCTTGAATGTAATTTTTCTTGCTTGCCATTCAACTTTCTTTTTCCATTGTTAAGCAGTGTGTACAGGGAACTGATAGCTGATCTGGCTATAGCTTTACGTGACTAAGGAATAAAAAAATCTGAAGTCAAGTTTAGAGGAAGCAAAAGTGAACCACATGTCTGCCTTTAACCATTGAGTCATTTTTCTACAGTGTGATGTGGCCAAATTGAATTCAGCTTATGCTTTGCAATCGCCTTTGTCTGGGATGCATTTAAGGGAACGGATCACAAGGTCAGCAAAAGTTCTGACAGTGACATTGAAAAGAGGAAGTATCAATTCTCTAGTTCACAGATGCACTCTGAAGGAAGAAAAAGTAGTTAGGAGAAAACTATATTCTGTGAGGGAGCTTAATGTGCCCAAAGGCATCAAAACTTGCCCAGGTTCAGTTTACATTTTGAATACCAGTAAGAATTTTATCAGCCATATAAAGATGGATTGACTCTAGTCCTAGATCTTTAAAAAAATTTTTTTGATGGTGATCATTGCAAGCACTAGTTTCTACTACCTTTCATTGCAAATATATAATATTTCAGATTAATATGATCTAAATAGGTTTTAGTGGGTAGGTAGCCAAGATCCACTGGGTTATGCTACAGTAACAAACAACTTCCCAATCTCAATGACTTATAAGCTTATTTCTTACATATATTGCACACGGCCTGTGGGTTGGCTGTGGGTCTGCTCTACATCTCTCCTTTATTCCAGGGTCCAAGTTGAAGGAGCAACCCCTTTCTTGGGCATTGCTGTGTTTGCAGCAGAGGGAAAAGAAGTGATGGTGGAACCATGAAAAAACTCCTAAAGTTTATGTTCAGAAGTGCTGTGTATCACTGTTCTCATCTCATTGACTAAAGAATGTCCTGTGAGCAAGCCTGATGTCAGTGGGGTGGGGAAGGATAACCATCTCATAGGGAGGAGGCACTGGAACAATAGAACAGTCCACCTTGGTGGGCTAGCCTGGTAATCGGAAAACTGTTTTTAATACAAAGAGTGCATTTTCTTGTAAAAACAAACCACCTTCACAAGACAACACATTTGTAAACAGGAATTAAAACTCCAAGCTAGTTATAGCTCCACAAAGTCTTGATTGATACAAATCCAATTATTTTAAGGTATTTTTTTTCCTCCCATTATTCCTTCTACTTTATGAACCAGGAGGCAAGTATCAAGAAAACGCATCAATAATGGCAAACATTAGTCTGTGGATTATGTGTTACATTGGCGCTGAGGTTTGTAAGGGGCTTGCACAGTGGTGTCTTGGATGAGGGGCATTAGACCCAGCTGTTGATCCTCATGAAGGCAGGGGCAGGCTGCAGGCTGGAAGCAAAGTTGGGCGATGTCACAAGTCAGGTGTGGTGAGACAGGAGTTTGTTCTCCTTGATTGGACCAGGAGAGTATCTCACCACACACAGCCCTTTCCTCCCTAAAGCATGCACCCACCAAGCCAGGGGCCTAGTGCAGGGCTTTGACTCACAGGACAAAGCAGAGCTCCTTTTGTTGTGTATAAGGCATCAGACTGTCTATCAGGCATTTTATGCAAGTACCCTCCTAAACATGACAATTCCCGTCTCCCCAAAGTAGCATAGAAGATATATTTAGAGTCTGCAGAAATTCAGCACAGCAGCCCACACTCTGTCTTTGCTGTGTGAGTGTGGAGACAGCATGTAATTTAGGAATCGGGTGCCCTGTTGCTGCTCCTTGATCCACTGCTGATTTCTTATGACTGAGGACAGTGCCTTGGTCTCTAAAGTCAGAAGGTCTGGATTAGCTCTGTGAGTAAGGGCAAATGACATATCTTTTAAACCTCAGTTTCCTTGTCTGTAAAATGGGGGCAAATAGTAGTAATGATAACTGAAACCATTTTGAACATTCCCCATATCCCAAGCACCATTCTAAGCTTTCTTCTATATGCTCATTATCTTACTCTACAGGCGGGGATCCTAAAGCACAGGGAAGTTAAGCAATTTGCCCACAGCTGCACAGCACAGCTCAGAAGTGGCAGAGGCAGGATTTGAACCAGTGTCTTGACTCTTAGGTTGTGCTCTTATCCCCTAGGCTATATTTTCCTCTTGGAGTTTGTAATGAATTAACACAGAAAATGAAAACAAAGCACTTAGCACTCTGCCCAACAGGTAGCAGACTTTAAATAAATCATAGCTAAGGCTGTTATGATTATCTTTTTGTCCTTGGAAGTGTGAGAGGTTCCTTTCCTCTCATAGTAACCAAAGGACTAATTTTACAGGGCAGGCAATTTTCTGGGACACTGGAATTGGCTGCTGCGTTTACCCTAATGTGCTGCAGTGCTTTAATGAATGGAAATGAGGTCATTAGGAGAAAATGATACTTGCTTCACCCTATAACCTGCTCACTGTTTCCCTTTGTGGAAGAGTCCCTGGTGTTCTAGAATACAATTCCCTGAGTGATGATGAGAGGAGGGGACTGAGGAAAATGTCAGGGGGCCTCATGCTTGGATCCAGCAGCCCTTCATCCTTGGGCAGAGCACAGGCTGGAGGCAGAATGAGGCCTGGGGCTGGGGCAGCTCCAAAGATCCCACCCTAGAGGGTCAGAGCAAGGAGGACCCCGTGGAAGAACTCCTCACCAGAGCAGCTGAGAGCTGCTGTACAAAGGTGGTTTTGCAGGGTATGTTTGGCTAAATTTCTAAATTTCTAAGAATAAATTTCATCGAAATAGCCTCTCTTCCACTTCAGTATTCATAAAGGACATGGATAATGTGGGCAGAGGAGAGAGTGTGCAGAGGAAACTGCAAGGATATAAACTCAAACGCTAACCCTGGCTCTTCTACTGTGTGTGCTTTTTTGAGCACAACAATAACTCATGCTTACTGTGAAAACAAAATTAGAAAACATTAAAGCAGAAAATTAATATTGAAAAAGAATAGGTCATCATCAATAAATTCAGTACAATTGGTATTCATCTGAAGGCATTCCAACTCTGTTCAGCTTGTGTATTCAAAAGTGCACATTTTAATTTGTGCCTTGGGAAGAGGAAGAAACTTACTATTTATCTCCCAGGCTTTCCTCTTTCCAGATCCTGTCTCCTTCTTCACATGCAAATGAAATGTGAATCTTTTTCTAAAATAAGACGTTTTAGCGCCTCTGTCAACCTTGGTCAACTCTCAGCCATTTTATGGTGGCTCAGATTTATTCCTAGAACATTTTGGAAAGTAAAAGAAAGGGTGGGACAGGTTTTGGAGATGATCAAAACCTTTTCTCTGAAATTACTGAACAAGGACATTTATTGAGCCCATATTTTGTGCTTTGATTAGTCCTCTTCAATCTGGTTGGTAAAAAGAGATATTAAAGAGGAAACAATTTCAGTAGGGAGGTCAGAACTGTTCAGCCATAGTCACACAATCAAATGGCTTCAATTGCTTTTTACTTTCTAGGCCAGTTTTTCTAATTTCAAGAGTCAGTTCCAGCCCATAACCTGCTACGTGTCTAACTGTGAGAGTGTTTTAGGCAGCTAATGGTTTAGTCCTCTTTCACACCTTTACCTTAAAGGACTAAATTCTTTCCAGCCCTCTACCACCCTACGCTGGGGGAGACAAAAACACCATGTCATTTGCATATAAAACCTACACCCATTCTTACTTTTGATGGATAAGCAAAAATGACCATTTTAATCAGTGGCTCTGTTGGTTACAGCTTGTGAAAGAAATCTAGACCCTCTCCATTATGCTTAATATCATACTTTGGCAAAGTAATTGTAGGGAAAGCATTTGTTATGTTATAGGTCAAAATATTTTCTTATCCTGGAATAAATTCATGATTTTCAAACCATACCATGTCAACTGACCAAGATAAACAAGTAACATTCTTGTTTTTCACCATAATATTGCATCTGCTTAAATGGGAAAAGCTAAACCACAAAAACTTGTGCTGAAATTCTTGTATCCTGAAGAATTAATACACAAGAGAAGGTGAATAATCAAATTTTAAAATAAAATGAAAGCTTTTTACAAATTTAGAGAAATTATTGTTTATTTCAAAGGACATATAAACAAAGTAAGAAATGAAGTCTCTAAAGCACTAATCTCTTCCAAGTAGAGCACAAGTCTAATAGAGTGATTTTCATTCCAGAGCTTGTTAGATAACTTAGAATCATTAAAAAGCAAAGTGTTCTGGTTTTGAGGTTTATGACACTTGGCCTTTTATCTTTTCCATAAAGCCAGTAATTGCATTTTAGCCATTGTGCTGTTGTGGGTGGAAGATCACTGGTCTTAGTCTTTGCTTGCTGCTGCAACACAGACGCAGGTTTCCAGGACCACACTGAGAAAATAATACAATCGATTCTGGGTTATGAATTTTGTCTAATTACTTCTTCCAGAGTCTGGGTTTCTTGCTCAAGACAACACTTACATTTGAAGAAACTGTGAACACATTTCCCACATGATAGTTTCTATTAATTTATTACAACTTGATGGAGAGTACAGTGGGATCATTAAACTTTGGCCCTTTAATCTTCTGAGCAAGGAAGGATCAGTTTCTTTGTGTTAGTGATCACTCCTGCTCCACCCCAGCTCTGCTTTCTTGGGGTCTCTTTAGTGACAAGCTCAATGGCAGCTAGACTCAGTAGTCATTTTGAACATTTTCCACCAGCTTTTTGTTTTTTTGGCCACTACAGTTCAATGAATTATGCGCTAGCATATTTTTCCATGTGTAGAAATTATTGTATTGTGTACTTAGGCACCTATTCATTGTTCAAACTGGAAATTGGCTGATGGGTCCTGGTCCAATGGCTTTGAATAACTAAAAATGTTTTCTTTCTCTTAAACTGTTGGCTCTTTCTTTGTTTTTTCTTTTTTAATTTTTATTTTTTTTAATTAATTTGGGGAGGAGGTAATTAGGTTTATTCATTTATTTAATGGAGGTACTGGGGTTTGGACCTAGGACCTTGTGCATGCTAGGCATGGACTCTACCACTGAGCTATACCCTCCCCACCCCAGGCTCTTTCTTTGAAAAAGCAAACAGAACTAATTCCCATTTCAGTGGCTGTGGTTTATCCTTTCTCCTTGTATTAATTTTCTAAGGCTGCTGTCATAAATTATCACAAACTTGGTTGCTTAAAACAGCAGAAATGTATTATCTCATAGTTTTGGAGGCCAGAAGTTGGAACTCCATTTCACTGGGCTAAAATCCAGGTATCAGCAGGGCTGTGCTCCCTCTGGAGGCTCTAGGGGAGAACTCCTTCCTTGCCTCTTCCAAGCTTCTGGTGGCTGCCAGCATTTCCTGGCACGTGGCCGCATCACTCCAATCTCTGCCTCCATGGTCACATTGCCTTCTCCTCTTCTTTCTGTTTCATATATTCCTCTGCCTCCCTCTTGTAAGGATGTATGTGATTGCAGTTAGGGCCCACCTGGATAATCCAGGATACTCTTCTAATCTTAGGATCCTTAACTTAGTCACATCTGCAAAGTCTTTGCCATATAAGGTAACATTCACAAGTTCAAGAGATTTGGACCTGATATCTTTGGTGGGCACTTTTAGTCTACCACACTCATATAGCAAAAGCAAGATGTCCCGTACTACGTTCTGTTCTTTCATAATGAACCACCTTTTATATGATCTCATTTGGTAGTTTTATTAAAGGGCTCCATGCTTGTAATGGTATAAGGCCCGTGAGTATCTATGTCTGCTTCTATATAAATGTGGATTTAGACCTCTCTGCCAGGTAAGGCTGTAGATGGATATATTGAAAAGCTTTTTGTTCTAATATTTTTATGCAGAGACTGACCCAGTCATGGAGAGGCATGGATAATTATTTGGACCTGGTTTTCAGTTGCCCATTTCTTGCTGGAGATTTCCAGATATCAACATTTAGGAACTTAAGCTTCCTAAAATGTCTCTTCTATCCATTTCCACTGAGGAGAATCACTCCTGGGACTTACCCCAGTCTCACTTTGTTTAGTCTGAGCACTGGGCACCCTCTATGCTGTGGTACCCTGGATTTCTGACCTCTTCTGGGAACCTTGAACCCTGCAGGCCTGGCTGCTCTCTGCAAACATAGTGGTGTCCGTCCTGGTGAAAATAAGAAAGGGCACATAGAGAGGAGTCATTTCTCCAAGCTCATCCTTCAGGAGCACAGGAGCTTGTTGTCTTCCAAATCTTAGTTTTTAGGACTTTTTGGTCAACCTACATGGAACCTCAGAGACTTTACCTTTTTGAACTGTTTCGCTTTCTGCAGTCTCCTTTCCCCATGAATGTCTACCCAAGACAGAGATTTTTTTGGCCAGTTACCTTTCCTTTGCTCCTTCTGGCCAATCATTGTCCTACCCATAGACTTGGACCTTTGGCAAAGCCATCAAGTTGTGGAGAATCAAGCAAGTGGCCTACATGTCCCCCTTCTCCATCCACTTCTCTCAGCTGACCCTGAGATAATTTGGTTACTCTCTTCTCCAGTGGGAATTTCAAAGCTGTGATTGACTTTTAGGCCCCACTGTGGGAAAGCTCAGTGTAAAGGACTCATGCTCTGGTTTTCTTATGAGAATCATGAGGAGCTAGAAAGAACCTCAGACTGAAGATATAACCCAGAGCTTTCTAGCCCTGCCTTTTGGCCAAGCTTGACAGTGTTATTCTCTAACATTTAGTCCTGTCCACATGTGCTTTTGTGGATCTGTGGACTGTCCACATGATTTTAGGGAAAAAAATCATCAGATTCTATACTGTGGTTGACTCCACCAAGCATGATGTATCAGAGCTCCTGCTTCATTCTTGGGTTCATCCTAGGACACTCATAGTGACCCTGAACTCTCTGCCTGTAGGTTTAAAAAGCTTAGCCTTAAGAAAGTAGGTATCTGCTAGTCACCTAGGGGCCCAGACAGGAATTTCCCTTAGCCTGGAGCCAGGTGGAAACTCTTTTTTCCCTCCATCCTACCCTCTTTCCCTTAATGTCCTCTGAGAAAGTCTATCAGATCTATAATGGTAGTAGTATGTAACTGGGATACAACCTTCCCTTAACTTGCCATTTGTAGTAGATACAGTATGTAGAGCTATTTCTTTGAAACCTTACAAGCTCTGGGCAGTAGTGACTGTGTCTTAGACATGCCAGACCACAAAATGGTGTTTGCCTACCCCAGTACATACCTACCAACTTCGCATATTACTAGACATTTGGGGTTGGAGAGCATCTCTTGTGAATTTCTTGACTAGAGTCTTCTTGAGCTTTTCACACATAGGTACAAGTGTAATGGAAAAAGCATGAATTCTGGAGTCACATGCGACTAGATTAAAAACTAGAATCTTTCACCTGTTGGCTACAGTGAATTATTTAAATTATCTGAGCCTTGGTTTTTTTAAATCTGTAAAATGGACATAATAATTCCCTCTAAAACACAATTAAATAAAAGGAGTTACATAATGTGCTTAGCAGAGTGCCTGGCATATATTTAGGGCACAATGAAAGTTAGATACTGTCCATTTGTTTTTGTTAAATAAATGGGAAAGAAATGTCTTGGATTGCCTTATTTCTACTACTTCATGATATAAATATATGCTTTATAATTAAATTTTGTAAAGCACTTTTTAAATAGTTTATTTGTTCATTAAACAAATATTTATTGAAATGCCAAGTGTAGAATGGTGAACTAATACTTACTTATAAAGTGACTAGAAGTAAGCTTCTGAAATGTGTGCCAAGATTCCAGCCTACAAATTCCTTTGTTTTATGGGAAAATATTTATTTTATTAGGACTGTTTTAGAACATTCTGATCACTTAATATTCTCATACCATGATTCACTATAAAAAATGAGTATAGCCTTCCACCTGTAAGGAATTGCTTAGTGAGGACTTAGATCCTTTCTTGAAAGACCTAGAAATGCCCAGAGCCTGCCGTTTTGAACATTGATATGGCCATAGACCAGTGAGGTCAAATGCGAATCTACAAGTGAAACAGTATTCTATATTTTAATGCAGAAATAGAGGCTCAGAGAGATTAAAAGACTTGCATAAAAGCCACAGAACTGACAGTTGGTAGCATTTATATTTGAATTTAGTTCTGATCAATCTAAGGTTCAAATTCTACTATACTCCTCTGCTTCTATTTTTATATTAATGAATGTTCTTTTCCTTTTTAGAGGAAGAAGGGTAGTAATTCAGGCAGTTGGAGCCAAAGAGGCTCTGGTAAAGTGCTCTAGAAGAAAGAGCTCCTATCCACAAGCCTGGAGATCTAGCTTTTGGTCACAGCTCTGCTCCCAACTAGCTGTGTGACTAGGGGGAGGGAGAAGAGTTTCCTAAAATCCCAACTTCTCTGCACATCTCAGCAGCCTCTCAGTTGTAAAGTTTAACTCATCACAGAACAGTCAGTAGGGCCCCTGACCTTCTTGGAGCCCAATCTGTCTCTTTGGCCTCTGATAAATATTTTTCTTTGTGGTTTTATAGGAATCAAGGATATAAGAGCCAGAAGATTTAGATCTCAGAGATCCAAGGGATGTTATCTATTGTCCCTTCAAGTGAAAGCACTGGTCTGAGAATGTCTAGGATTTGGAACCACATAGCCACCCATTCATAGATCAGGTAGGAATACAGCCTCACTGAAGTCCTATAGAAATGAACCAAGTTGGGGGTGGAGTTGAGGGGGACTGTGTTGGGTTAGGAAATGGCCACTTCTTGATTTTAGAGTGCCCAAGGCATTTGTGGGTTCCTTCCCGCATTCTGCACATACTGAGTCATCAGAGAAAAGGGACTGTTGGTCCCTTCTTGAAGTTAATATAGTAAAATACCATGGGATATGCTTTTGGGGGGGAGTTACTTTTTAAAATTATTATTATTTTAAAACTTTTTATTTTGAAATAATTTCAGCCTCACAGAACAATTGCAAAAGAGTACAAAAAATTCTCATATTCATTCATAGTCACCAAATGTTAGCATTTAACTGCCTTTTAACTACCTTTGCTTTATCATTCTCCCTTCACAGACAGATACAGACATAGACACAGACACACACACTTTTGAAATTTTGAGAGCCATTTGCCAACATGATGCCCGTTTTCCTCTATAATTAGTAATATATTTATATTTATTTACCTCTATATTTAGTACCTCTATATTTAGCTCTGTACATTTCCTAAAAGCAAGGGCCATTCTCTTATATAGCCACAGTATAATTTTCAAAAGCATGAGATTAACATCAATACAATGCTATTATATAATCTATAGGCCTTAGTCAAATTTCATAAGTTGTTTCAATGACTGTCTTCTATAGCAAAAGAGAAGAAACCCACAGCAGAAAATACAGTGTTTCGTTGTCAGGTGCCTTTAGTCTCCTTGAATCTGGAACCACTCTGCACTCACATTTACTTTAGTGACCTTGCCATTTGTTGAAGTGAGTAGGCCAATTATTTGTAGGATGCCCTTCAGTTTGGCTTTATCTGATGTTTGCTCATGACATAGGTCGTACACTTTGGGCAGCAATGCCACAAGAGATGCTGGCTTCTTCCCAGAGCTTCATGTCAGGACGCCTGGTGCCCACTTTGCCCTATCTCTGATGATGTTTTCTCTCATCACTTGGTCAGGTGCTGCCTTTCAGGGTTCTTCACTGTGAAGGTACTATTTTCCCCACTGAAATTAATAAGTATCTGTGAGGAGATAGTTTAGAACTATTTAAATATCCCATTTCTCATCATAGTTTAGCTCACTAGTTCTAGCAGCCATCTTAGGATTCTTGTCTGAAGCATTTATTACTATGTTGGTTGCCAAATGGTGATTTTTCTGATTTTCTGTTTTCCTTCTACATTGGAATTCTACATCATTGAATTTCTAATGACATTCCTGAAAAACTACCTGCAAAAGAGAACATATCTGAGCTAATCTAAATCCATAGGAAATAAAAACACGGCCTCTCTCTTCTCCTTAATCCCAGAGCCCAGGTATTCAGCTAAATGGCTTATCTGTCTATATTTAACACAGTGGAAATATGCAGAGCTGTTGGAAGTTGTTCCTAAGCTTTCTTTCTATTTGAGGTAACAAATAATTCCTAATCTCTTCTTCTGAGAACCTTTTCTCCTCAGGTTGACCCTACACTTTTTCTCATAAAGTCTTGGTCTTATTCTCCCTTTCCTGGCCCTCTCCCAACACACACACTCACACACACACACACACACACACACACACACACCCCTTAGAATCTGACTCTTAATGCTGATGAAGCTAAAGCTGTTTTCTCAACGTTAGAGACTCTGTTCACCTCAAGCCTCTTAACCTGTTTGATAGCATGACTGGCGAGTTGACATTCCACAAGCATCCTTACTCCCTTTGACTTCTAGCTCAGCACTTTCAACTACCTGCTCTCTGGTCTTAAAGCTCGACACTCAAGATGAATCTAATTCAGTTCTCTCTCACTCTCCAGTATAAAATAAGTCAATTTGTTATTCACAATTTCTCACTCTTGAAATGCCTTTTCAAAAATGAAACCTCTAACAGACCTCTTCTCCAGTAGGCTCCTGAAATACAAAACTATGTTTAAGACTCTTTTCCAGTTACTTCCTTCAGGAGATTTCTGACCTTCATCTCAACTCTTCCCATCTATAAGAACCGTTCTTTCCCTGGGACAATCATTCTCCATGCAGTAGACACCAGAAGATCTTAGATTATTCTACTAACTTGTTATGTATTTTTCAGGGAAGCTAATTTTCACTTACACCAAAGAAGCAATGGACACAAATGACCTATATCTAAGAAAACCTTTCCTCCTGGTTAATAGACTGGTACTTGTAATATTAAGAAACTGGATTTCTTTTACCTTGTAATATTATATCTCTCAAGCAGAATGGGAACCTTTTAGGGACTGTTCTCTGGTCTAAAATCCATATCACAATCACCTGCTTCTGGGAGAAGGACTATATTTTGGCAGAGGGCTTTCTTTTTTTAAAATGGAAGTATAGTTGATTTACAACACTGTGTTAATTTCTGGTAGATAGCATAGTGACTCAGTTGTACATATACATATATTCCTTTTCATATTATTTTTCATTATAGGCTATTACCAAAAATAGTTCCTCTGTGCTAAACAATAGAACCTTGTTGTTTATCTATTTTATAAATGTTTATATATGGTAGGTAGTATCTGCAAATCCTGAACTCCCAATTTATCCCTCTTCACCCCGTTTCCCTGCTGGTAACCATTAAGTTTGCTTTCTATGTCTATGAGTCTGCTTCTATTTTGTAAATAAGTTCACTTGTGTCAGAGGAGGAATATATTTATGACTAGTCTTTTGTCATAAATCTTAAGCTAGGAATAGAAATCGTAGATCTACTAAATAAAACTGACTTTATTCCCCAGGAACTTCTGAGGAATTAAGTCACTAGTTAGTACCAAATATTACTATCTTTGGAGAAATTCCAGCTTCTCAGGCATAACCTTGCTTCTTTCGTGAGGAAATATTGAGAGATGATATTTTCTTCTCCCGACTTAAAATCCCCAAGTGACAGCACTTCCTTGCTTTATCATTGAATAGGATGAGAAACAAAAAACTCCTCATCAACAGTTTTGGTCACTCTGGAAACAGAGATCTTTCATTCCATGAAAACTCACTAGCCAAAAGCCTTTGTGGTTCTAGATATGTCCACTGTAATGGGCAGAGAATTGAAGCAACTCATCACAAACTAATCACTCTGTTAATTAATACAGTACAGTCATCCCTACGTATCTGTTGGGGATCGGTTCCAGGATACTGTGGATACTAAAATCCTAGGATGCTTTATATAAAATGCAGTAGTATTTGCATATAACCTATGTACATCCTCCTACATACTTCAAATCATTTCTAGATTACTTGCAATACCTAATACAATATAAATGCTATACAAATAGTTGTAAATACAATGTAAATGCTATGTAAATAGTTGTCAGTATGCAGCAAATTCCAGTTTTGCTTTTTGGAATTTCTGGAATTTTTTTCCCAAATATTTTTGATCCATGGTTGGTTGAATCTGTGGATGTGGAACCTGCAGATATGAAGGACTATATTTCCAAATACTGACTGATGAAATAGACTCAACTGCTCTGTAAATTATATGATAATTTATCCTAAGCCCTTTTGACATGGACACTCAAGTACTTTGGCAGAACCTACCTCTAAGATCAGATACTATGATAGATAGCAGTTCAGAAAAGATGTAACTTAAAAGAATTAAGGGTTGAATATTTTATTTCTAGACTTCCCTTCTATGGTTACAGTTTTTGAATGTTCAATCACTGTTTTTGGAGGAAGGACTGTCCACATGGTATCTGGACAAAACACCGAGTGGAACCCATCTCCATCAGTTGAGTTAGGAAGGATGTTGATAGATAGGTCACAAACATTAGGGGCTTAGATTAAATCTTGAAAAATATATTAATCAAGCTGGGAAAATTTGAACATCAATGAGAACAATACTTGCAGGGGAATGAAATACATCATATATTAAAATTCATGAGATAGAATAATGATTCTTAAACAAACAAAACAAAACCAATGCCAATGTTTGGAGATTGGAGCTAGGAGACTCACTCTTCTGAAAAATGATATACAAAGGGAAAGAATCAAACATTTATCCTGTCTTCCCTGCATGTACTGTGTATCAGTGTAACCAAATATCTGGTAAGAGAAAGTTCTTTATAGAAGAATTCCAGATATGAATGAAGGAATGATAAAGTGAATAATATCAAAGTTTTGCCATTGCAAAAGTAATGGGTTTAGGCAATTGTATCAATGAGTCTGTAAAACAATTGATTGATAGTTCAAGATAGATGGAGCAATCTGGCAACACTTAGAGCCACCTATCAATCTTAACATACCCCAAAGAGAAGCAACCCAGCATTATGTGCCTGTGATGTGACACAAGAGGAAATATACAGTATGTAAAACATTCTTACCAAAAAATTGAACCTGATTCTTATTAAGCCTCTAGATTTACCTACTAGTATACAGGAAAATAGGGGCCAAAGGAACATATTAAACAACACCTTGTTGATACAATCAGCAAAATCCTGAATGTAGGAAACTCTAAAAGACAACCCAATTTCTTCAACAAATAAACAAATAAATTACAAGAAAAAAATTAGAGAAGGGGAACCTATAGATTAAGAGAAACTTGTGAGAAGGACCAAACAAATGTGAGGTGTAGATTTAGATCCTGACTTAAACAAAGCAACTATATATATATAGACATGTACTAGACTACCAGGGATAGTTGAACACTAAGTGGATATTTGAAAAGAGTCATCTTTTGCCAATACTTACTAGAGCATTTACAGATGATACGATGTCAGTGATTTGCTTCAAAATAGCCTATTGGGCAGAAAAGTGGGTAGGAGTATATTTGGAACAAGATTGGTTTAGAGTTGGTAATTACTAATGTCTGACATGGAAGTGAAGTTTCATTATAAACTTTTTATAATATAAATACCTTAGGCATTAATCATCCCCAAAATCAGCGTGCTTTTCTTTCTCTGATAAGTAGATCATTTTGGTAATGGAATCATCTAGGTTTGAAAAATAAATTACCACACTTGTAGTGTTCCTGCATTTGCATGGAAATGTGCAATACTTTGAGTATAAGTACAATAACCCTGAAAAGACATGTATCTCTTCCAATTAGGATGTATGTTAATCCTTATGTTATCCCTGAAGCCAGAGGCTGATTCTTCTTACTGTCTGGCCAGGTCAGTGAACAGCTGATATTTTACCAGCATGTGGACTGGGAAAACACAGGCTGGACTGCGGAAGACTCTTTCATGTTCACGGCATCCTCTCCCCCAGCAGTTCTAGGCCCTGAAGATTTCCATATAACTATTTCATATGAAATTAATGAACCTGGTCGGCAGAGTCGTCTGCTTGCAAATACAGGTAATTCTACCAAGATATGGTCAGTACCTTATCTCTAATTATTAAAGTAGGGACAATTTAGAAATAAATCTTTCCCTTTTTAATTGTCAGTGCTATGGTATCAACCTTTGAAATGAAACTTAAATGGCTATAAAAATTTGTTATTTCTTTATGTGTGCTCTTTCTTTGGGCCTCTGCCCTTTCCTCTCATAAGCCTTAATAGTTATAGTGGGAGAAGGATGGCACATTAGCTTTAGAGAATTCTTATTTGTACTTCCAAATGGGGACTTCACTATGCCCATGACTGAAAACTGTTGACAGAAAATGAAAATGACAAATTGGGTAAATTCTTGAAAGAAAAAAGGGTATTGAAAGCTGCACCTGCTTCCATGGCAAGAGAAAGTCCAGTAGTAGGTAAGTTAGGAGATTAACATTTTATAAGTGAATCTCAAGGTTTTAAAAGTCCCTTGCCTAAAATGTTGACTTAACAGTGTGGGTGTGTGTAGGGGGAGGCTATAGCTTTATGGTAGAGTGCATACTTAGCATACACAAGGTCTTGGGTTCAATCCATGGTAACTCCACCAAAAATAATAAATAAATAAATAAATAAATAAATAAATAAATAAATAAATAAATAAATAAACAAACAAACAAACCTAATTACACCACCCAAAGTAAAAATAAATAAAATAAAAATTAAAAAAGATAGCATGGATGTATGTATTTAAAATTTATTTTTTTATATGCCTTGGATGGCAATGATAATTCAGGTACTTAAGCAACCAAAGTGTTTTGAATAATCCACTAGGACAGGCGAATTTGAAGGAGAAAAAAGTCGTACAGTTGTCATTTGAAAGTTCTAATGAAATGCCACTTTGTTCTTTATATTTGTTTTAACAGGAGCAGTTGTCAAGGAGGGAAACAAAGTTCTCATTGACCGATCTAAGTTAGATGCTTCCAACCTCTTATTTAAATTGCCCAAATCTCAGCGCTTTTCATATGAAATTTTGTTCCAAGTTACATCTCTTCCTCACCATGGAACTATTATGGTTGGAGAGAGAAATATTACCAAAAGAAAACCCAATTTCTCCCAGTATATAATTAATAAATTTGGACTCACATACCTTCATGATGACTCTGAATCACTGGCTGATAATTTTACCTTTGCTGTTTGGCCCAACCCAAAGAGCAAGTCCTCCACTAAGCCAGAGGCTGACTTTCTTGAAGAAATGTTTAACATCACCGTCACTCCTGTAAATGACCAGGCCCCAGAATTAAAGACAAAAGGGCTTCGGTTGAAAGTTCTGCAGGGCGATAGGTTGGTTTTAGGACCCAAAAACCTTAAAGTGGAAGATCTAGACAGTCCTCCAGAGGAGATCAGGTATATGATCATCCGTAATCCTAATAATGGCTTTTTGGCAATGGCTCACCATCTAGACACAACTGTTCACCATTTCACACAAGCTGACATTGATAACTCTCAGGTGTGGTTCATACAAGATGGAAGCCCATCCTCGGGAGTGTTTTACTTTAGTGTGAGTGATGGCCAACACCGCCCACTCTACAAGCTCTTCCACCTGGAGGTCATCCCCGTCTCCATCACCCTTGTGAACCTCACTGACCTACTTCTCCCACAAGGCCAGACAACCATCCCCATCACCAGTGCTCACCTATCAGCAATGACCAATGGGAGAAGCCCCCAAATCACCTACAAGATAACACGGCCCCTCCAACATGGGCATCTGCTCATTGAAAACCAGGCAGTTATCAGCTTTGGACAGGAGGATCTGGATTCAGGAAGGCTCTCTTACCACATGACAAACCTCACCGCCTCAGAGGACCAGCTACAGTTCTCACTGTTTACATCAGAAGGCAACCTGACAGGACAAACACTGAGCATCAGAGTGCAGCCTTTACTGCGGGTTATGTCAAACCTGACAATTGCCAACCACGTGGCTCATCAGCTGAAAAGAAAAGACCTTGATGCTACTGAGCTTGCGAACAGAACTAACAGTGATCCTAAATTTGAAGTGACAGAACCTCCAGTCCATGGAAGACTTGTACGAAGAGTGGGCCAAGGCACTGTGATGGAAGACGCTATTCTGTTCACCCAGAGGGACATTGACCAAGGGCTGCTGATGCTCAAGTCACACGCCAACCTAACGGGCATCAGTGCACTGAATGACTCCTTCACTTTCTTGCTCAGTGCAGACCATGTACAGCCAGCGAAAGGTTATCTCCCCTTCACCATAGTGCCACTTGACCCCTTTATTTTGCAAACTTTTACCCCTGATGTTTCTTTATTGGTCACCGCAGATAACCTTATGACTTCAGATCTCTCTCAGGAAAAGCTTGTGGCTTCCTCAGGACCCACCACACAGACAGGAACTCTGGGGAAGCTGACCCAGACCAGATGGCAGGAAGCAGATCCCTGGGAACGACTCAGTGGTGAAGAGCCCACTCTGGATGGCAAGGCCTCTCCCACCAGAGTCATTTGGCCACCAGATGCCCCCAAAGCCAGTCCTGGGGCACCCACCCAGCCCAGGGAGAGCAGTCACCCTCTGATGGTCATCGTACCTTTGGCTGTGGTGTTCTTCCTGCTGATAGTAACTGCAGTGGCCTTGTGTGTCTGGCTACTAGGCTGGAAGGTGGAAAAGGCAAAACCTCTTATCAAGCCCCAGACCAACGTAGAACCCACAACCCCAGGTCCTAGGAGAGAAAAGAGCATAACTGTTCCTACTGTCACAGTGACACCCCTTCTACAAAGCTCCAGTCGTCCTCCAGGAAGTCTTTTCAGAGCCCTACAATGTGAGCACATGGAAAAATCTCCAGTCACTGAGCCCATGGAAAAATGTGCTCCTGGGGAGACATGGGTGAATCTGGATCCCAACATGGTCAAGCTTTGCCGACAAACCAATCCAGCACTGAAGCACAACCAGTACTGGGTGTAGACTGAGGGTGCTTGTTCCTTACTGACCAACTACTATGTGCCAGGTATTGGGATAGGCACTGGGATACAAAGGCAAAGAAATGCTACTTAGGTCAATTGAGAAAAGCCCAGCCCTTCTAGTCCCTTGGTGCTCAATTGTAGCCCCGTGGTTAGATGTTAGCAGGTGTTTATTGTAACTTTTATACAACACTCATCTTATGGGCTTTCCACAATGAGCTTTGTGTGCCCTCTTCTGGACCTGCTGCTCTGACCATACATGAGATTTTTGTCAATATTTAACCCCTTTACCAAGGTGCGACAGAGCATGCTGGCCTGACTGGGGATTAACATGGGAGCTGAGTTAATGGAGGAAAGCTCTGCACATTTTTCACTGATGATTCATTCTCTCTGAGTGAGTCAGTAAGGAAGTGAAGGAACTGTTTCAGCAAGTAGAAGAGGTAATTTATCAAATCAGTGAGTTTGTTTCTAGTCTTTTCCTCCTTGGAGTCTCTGGGTTTGACTTCCTAAAGGAGGAAATGCGTTGGTACCCCAGATAGTGAGACAGTCTGGCCCCCTTTGAAGGTATTCACTGAACACATTGCATTTCATCAAGAGGCTTTGTCTATTCTGATTTGTAATATCAAGCCTATAGTATAGTACAAGCCTATAGTATTATTTGAAGCCCTAAGGAATAGGAAAGTTTGTTAAATGCTTTTGTGATGCCTCAATTTGGCTTAACTTTACAACGAAGTGAAATAATGACAAATTTGTATTTGACTTGCCTAGTAGAGCCTACCATAGGCCAACTCAGCTTCAGTTTCCATAACTGTAAAGTGGAGATATCAGTACTTGTATTAGTTAGGAATGCTTTGGGTAGCAAATCACAAGACATCTGTGACAAGTGGGGCTAAGGTTGGGGATTGGCAGACCTTTTCTGTGCAGAGACATATAGTAAATGTTTTAGGCTTTGTGGGCCATGTATGGTTGTTTTATTTTTTTTAACAACCTTTTAAAAATGTAAAAACAATTCTTAGTTCCTAGTTTTGACCCACAGACCATAGTCTGCCAACCATTGGTTTAGCTAAGCAATAAAAGTGTTGAATTGTTTCAACTAACAAGCAGCCTGAGGTGGACATTCCAAGGCTGGTTCAGGAGTTCAAAGACATCATGAGCACTGATGCTTTTTTGTTCTTTCTGCTCTACCTTCCCCAGGCTACTGGCATTTCATCCCTTTTGTCCCTTGTGATGGTGAGATGGCTGCTGAAGCTCCAAGCAGTATTGTCACATTCAAAGGCAAAAATCCTAGTGGGGAGAAAAGGAGAGGCGGCAAAAAGACTTTTTCTTAGAGAGGACCTTATTTATTATTATTAATATTTTTAAAAAATCTTAAAGCTTTCCCATTTTTCCCCTTTTAATGTCTCATTTGTCTAGAACTGAGCAACATGATTCCCACCCCTTGACCAGAAATCGGCAAAGGGAAATGGAATTCTCATGACTGACCTCTCTTCTGGGGCTGGGAGAGGATTCTGCCAGGTCAGAGATCAATGAATCAGCCCACCATGTAATTAGGGAAGGCCGGGAAATGGCAATTAGACAATGAGTAGAATCTACTAAGGTAGTGGGGAGAGTATAGCTCAGTGGTAGAGTGCATGATGCTTAGCAAGCATGAGGTCCTGGGTCCAATCCCCAGTGCTTCCATTAAAAAAAAAAAAAAAAAAGAAAGAAAAGGGAAAAAATATACATTAAAAAATCAACTAAAATACTCTAAGTATTGAAATACTTGGGAAACAAAGCTTTTGATCTTTCAAATTGGTGTCTCCTATAATATCTCCTTTTCATATTTTAATGATTTTCTTGAAGCCAGCGACCAGTGTTTCTAAGGTGGGGAGAGGAATTTCCCCCTAGGGGGCATTTGACAATGTAAGGAGACAATGTAAGGAGACTCACTAGATGGCATCTAGTGAGTACAGACCAAGGACCCTGCTAAATATCCAACAATGCACACACAGGACAGCTCCCACAACAAAGAATTATCTGGCCCAAAATGTCAATAATGCCAAGGTTGAGAAACCCTGGTTAAAGTCATAGTTAAGTTTCCCTTCATACCCATTGAAGGATTAATAAGCCCATTACCAAGTCTAGGCAAAAACTGTTATCCTAAAAATAGAATGGAAGGGTGAAAATTCCAAAGTCTGTTTGAAACTGTGATTAGCTAATGGTAAACATGAACATTTTTTAAAGAGATTGTATTAAAAACCAAACAAAACTTGAGCAGACTCATTTCTCTATATTCCGTGTCTAAGGAAAAAATTTTGCCTTGTGTTAACAGGTGGAACACATCAGGAAAAAAAGAAAATATGGGGTAGGATATTTACAAAGGTAAAGATGAGGTCAAAGTGTCCCCAAAAATCTGATGCCTCTGATGTGTTCCATATGGAGAAGGCTTTTTTTCTCACCCTCTCCCTTTTCTGCTCTTCTAGGTTGCTTTTCTCTCCCAACCAAAATTTAACTGCTCTTTATGGAAACAGATTTCACAGTCTACAGAATAAATGGAAGCACAGCATATGTGGGCCTAGAGACAACTACCCTTGTCTTAGATCCCTGGCTCCAATGCTACAGACAACTTGCCACCATCCCTGGCCATGGACAACTGTTGCCAATGAAGACATCTCTACTCTTCTTCTGAAAGCAATTCTCTCCTGCATTTCTGGATTCTGAATTTTACATAGTCCCTCTCAACTGTTTTTTGTATTTGATCCCCTTAGAAAGGAGGAGGAATGAGAGTCTTAACCCAAGGTTGGCTTGATCACTGTACAACTCAGAAGTGTTCTTGGGCCTGTTCTAAGCAGCTGGGCACTCAGAAGAAGCAGAATAAGCTGTGTGAGCTCATGCACAGAAAGAGAAGGCTGAGGAGCATCTCTGCATGCAGCAAGTGGGTTTTGCTCTCCCTCAGCTAGGAAAGGAGAATGCCTGTTCTTTGTGGAAGAGCCAGACATACTTGGCTCTGTGATCATGTTGGCCTCTTCCTTACTTCAGCCATAAAATCTCTGGAGCTAGGATTACCAGCCTAGCCAAACAGAAAAAAAGTCTGCTTTCACTCCTCTTTTTCCTGTTAACTCTGCTACTCTAGACAAAAAAAAATTTGGTGTTCATATTGGAATGAGACACATACCAATACTTTAAAATGATAATTCATGTTGTTTGTGAGTGTGCCTGCTAGAGCAAGAATGTCAGTGTGAGATCCAGATGTCAAGACTCGGTCATTAATCAAGTAATTCATATAGAGCTTGGAAAGGTTTCTTCCAGAGGATCTGGAATAGTCTACCAACTTACAGATGGGTTCAATTAGAAGGAAACAATGCCTACCATTTGGTGCTGGCTCAAATGAAACATGAAATAAAACATTTTGGCAAAGCCTTGTTTAGTGCTGAAAATCGAAGTTTTGGAAACTGAAAATCAGTCTGAAATGGTTTTTTCCATATGCAGAGCTATAACTGCATAGTCTCAACTCTGTCATAATGAATTCACTGCCTCTTAACAAATGACTGGTGATTTAATAAGTGGATATTAAGGGTTAATATCAGAGGAGTGGCTAATTTTGCTTAAGAGAAGGTATACTTTGGGGTGAGCTGGGAGTGGAGAGTCCAATTTCTTTCCGTATCTGGAGGCTGTGGCCGATTCTAACCTTTCAGAGATTCTGCTCAAACATTTGGTTGTACTTCCTTAGAGTTGTGCATTTAATTAGGTAAAGTGGAGTGACACAGAATCTATTCTTCAGATTTCTGAGGCTGAAGTAGGCACATTTGGAGAGTGAACAGTAGGTAATGGGAGGTGGCACATATCAGATGACATTCCCTGAATTAGGGGATGGGGCTATACTACACACCTCTTGGCTCTTTCAGCGGCATTGTAATTGATGATGAGGTTCAGTTTGGCCCTGTGTAGGGAGAGATGTGGGAATAAATGTGAGCGCGGAGCCCACTGTGTGGCATACTGAATGATGGAGACTTGGCCAGGCTGCTCAAGAACGCCACTGGCTATTTCATGGGGACCTGAAAGGGGCTGCCTTTTCATAGTGACCTGCAAATAGTTTTTAGGCACCTACTGCATGTGAGACACTAGATACCAGATACTGCTTCTAGATATTGAAGATGCATGACTTTGTCCTGAAAGGAAATTTTTGGTCTGTTTCCTCTATTGGCTCTTCCAGAATCATTCAAGGAATGCCAGGAGAAAGGAGGGTACAGAAAAAGAAGGACAAAGGGAAACAGAGGTTAGAAAATGGCTTCGTGTTTTCACTCAAAGTGCTCTTATGTAAGTGCTGCCCACCCAGTTGTGCAGCCAGAATTAGGGAGCTCACAGTCCACCAACCTCCACATGTCTCAGCCTGCCCCTGGGTCATTGCCCCTCAGTGTGCCCCACTCATATTCTCACCAGGCCTGGTGGCATGGCAGAGGGGTTGAACAACAGACTGGGTCTGTTTTGGATCCTGGCTCTCCACTTCCAAGCAGTGTGACTTTGAGTAACTTATTCAGTCTCTCTGAACTTTAGCTTCCTTAGCCAAACGGGGATAATATTAGCACCTATCTCTTTGGGTTTTATTAGGGTTTAGTGATATAATCACCTGACTTTAATATCATAATCATATTTGTACAATATTTTTAATGCATCAGGCACTGTACTAACTGCTACAGAGGAATTTTCTTACCTAGGGTTTTAATGCCTTTTAAAAGGATTAACACATTGAGTCACTTGAGTAAACCAGAGGCTCATATTCTACCCAAAGCAGTGCATTACTGGCAGTAGAATTTCAGGAAGTGATTTAGGGTTGAATGAGGTGTTTTTAAGGAGAGGAGCTTCCCAAATGCAGACAGGGCTTTCCTCTTCCTCCTTAGGCAGAGCCTGGCAAGAAAGTGGATGAAGGAAGAAGGATGAAGGATGAAGGAGAGAGTACACCAGGAACACTCACAAGGGGCAGCTCAAGCTTGGAGTATTGATGGTTCTCTATCTTGTAGGCAGTGCTGATAAAACACCCTGCACTGTTTCCTTCCTATCCAAGCTGAATCAAATCCCTACATCAACCAGCCTCTTGACTTTGAACACTTACCTCCTCTTCTTCCTGCCAACCCAGTATTCTCAGGCATTCATGAGCTAGTAATCTTCTTACTTAAGTCCAGGATTGGCAAAGGACTGACACTTTAAAAAAAATTAATATCCTTTAGCAAAATAAAAAGTGCTGCTTACCATTGCCGTAATTTCATTTTTTAAGTCAGAAAAGAATCTTATAATAAAGAATTTTATGGAAAAAAAGTAAGCAGCTTTATGAAAAATTTTCTCCTTTGCCCAGACTTGACCTTGGCCTGGGAAAAGCTTATCACAAGCCAACAAGGTCATGAACCCCCATGTGAAGGCCATGCTTATGGGTGTATGGTCAGAGCTGAGGGAAAGGCAGGGAAGAGGGAACTCAGCTCCTCAATGTCAGTGTTTCTTGTGGAGATGTGGTCAGGAGTACCTGGGGGTGGGGGGTGTTTGTGTGTGAGGAGAGGAATACGGGTGAGGGGCAATTTGCTACTTAAGAGTCTAGACAAGGCCAGGTCATGTGCAACCAGTGCAGTCACACAGTGTCCACTTTCAGAAGGACCTTGAGCTTAATGCCCTGCTGTCACCATCTGGAAATTCTAATAATTTTTGAACAAGGACCCCACATTTGCATGTTTCACTAGACCCTAAAAATTCAGTAGTTGATTCTGAGACCTCACAGAACTTACCTGTTGGTTGCATCAGACAGCTCTTAAGCATTGTTTCAAATTCTCTTAACTGGGCTTCCTCCTCTCACCACAGCTGTGGCTACCGGCCCCAGATGTGTTTACAGCTATAAAATGAGTGTGTGGTATGCTTTGTGCGTTCTACCTTGGGTCGCTCTGTCTCCACAGTATGCCCGTGGGAACTTGTGTTTGCACAACCCATAAGTAGGGAGAGTTTACTCCCCACAGAACAGCCCTTAGCCAGTGGTGAAGTGGAGCTGATAGATACTTCCTCCTTTCATCCCATGGGTGACTGTTCTGAAATGCATTCTGCGAATCTTCTCAGAATGTCCTGAAGATTGAGCACAAGTATATTGGTGTGTGGACACTTCCGGTCCTGTTTATTATTCCTGTCTCTCTCATAGAGGAGCCTGAGCTTTGGAGGAAACCCAGGCCAAGACAATAGTTCGCATTCTTCTCATATTATGTGCCCTAGGACTGTGGACTATGGACCCTGGGGCTCTTGACTCTTGCACGACCCTGAGGCACACAGTTATGCCTTGGGTTACTTGCCTCCAGGGTCTGCACCCTGCAGGACCCTTTATCTGCAGCGGCCCAGGTCTGCTGAGACATGGCTGGCTGTCTACAGATGGGATCCAGGAGGCCTTGTGCTGATGGGCTCCATTTTGGCATTATGCTAAGAAGTTAGGCTTTTCCCAAATTGCCTTCTAGCTGAAAATCTCCTCACTCTTAATTACAGTTTCTCTGCTGGTTGTGTTGAGTCCTAGGAACAATAACTCATTTACCACAACTGTTAGCAAGACCGAGATTTACTGCATTTTGTAATATTTTTAAAAGTCTCTTCTCATTTCGTTTCAGCACTGCTCACCAAAGCCTGCATCAGCACTTTTTTTTAAAAAAGTACAGCTTTATTGAGATATTATTTACATACTACACAATTCCCTCCAAGTATACAATTCAATAGTTCTTAGTATATTCACAGAGCTGTGCAGCCATCACTATAATCAATATTAGAATATTTTCATCACTGCAAAAAGAATCCCTGTACCCATTAGCAGTCACTCTCCATTTACCCCCAAATCTCCCAGTCCTAAGCAACTACTAATTTACTTTCTGTCTTTGTGAATTTGCCTATTCTGGACATTTCATATAGACAGAATCATACAATAATATTTGGTCCTTTGAGACTGGCTTCTTTCACTTAGCATAGTGTTTTCAAGGTTCATCATGTTGTAGCATGTATCAGTTCCTTCTCATGGCTGTATAGTGTTTCATTGTATGGATATATCACATTTAATTTATCAATGCATCAGTTAATGGACATCTGGGTTGTTTTCACTTTTTGTTGACTATTGTGAAAAAAGCTTGTATGAATATTCATAAACCTGCTTTTACGTAGATACGTTTTCATTTCTCTTAGATATATACCTAGAAGTGGAATTGCTGGGTAATATGGTAATTTTATGTTTAACCTTCTGAGAAACTGCCAGACTGTTTTCCAAAGTGGCTGCCACATTTTACATTCCCACTAGCAGTGTATGAGAGTTCCAATTTTTCTACATTCTCACCAATACTTATTATATGTCTTTTTGATTTTAGCCATCCTAGTGGTGTGCAGTGGTATCATACTGTGGTTTTGATTTGCATCTCCCTGATTACTAATAATGTTGAACATCTTTTCATTTACTCACTAGCCATTTGTATATCTTCTTTAGAGAAATGTTTATTCGGATCCTTTGTTAATTGGGTTGTCTTTTTTTTTTCCAGTTTTATTATGTAGAATTATTACAGTCTTTTTATTCTTGAGTTATAAGAGATATTTATATGTTATGGATAGTAATTCTTATCAGATATGTGATGTACAAAAGTTTTCTCCCATTTTGTAGATTGTTTTTTCACTTTCTTGATGTTATCCTATGAAACACAAAAGGCTTTAATTTTTATGATGTCTAATTTATCTACTTTTTATTTTGTTGCTTGTACTTTTGGTGCAGTATCTGAGAAAAATTTCCTAATTCAGTCATGAAGATTTATGCCTGTGCTTCCTTATGAATTTTATAGTTTTAGGCCTTTGACAAAATTATATCTTTGACTTATTTTGAGTTCATTTTTATATATGGTATGTATGGTATGAAGTAGAGGTCCAACTTCATTCTACTGCACGTGGATGTATACTTGTCCTAGCACTATTCATTGAAAAGACTACCATCTCCCCATTTAATTGTCTTTACTCTCCTGTCAAAATTGAGCTGACCATAAAGTGATTATTTCTGTACTCTCAATTCTACTCTATTGATCTTTGTATCTGTCCAGTTCCACTCTTTCTTGATTACTATAGCTTTATAGTAAGTTTTGAAATTGGGAAGTGAGTTCTTCAATGTCATTTTTCTTTTTCAAGATTGTTTTGCCTAATTTAGGCTCCTTTAATTTCCATATGAACTTTAAAATCAGCTTGTCAATTTCTGCAAAGAAAGTGGCAAAGATAGAGATTTCATTGAATTTATCTGTAGATAAATTTGGGGACTATTACAACTTAATAATATTAAGTCTTCTGATCCATGAACATAAGATGTCTTTCCATTTATTTAGGTTTTCTTTAATTTTTCCCAGCAATGTTTTGTTGTTTTCAGTGTACAAATCTTGTACTTCCTTGGTTAAATTTGTTCCTGAGTATTTTATTCTTTTTGAAGCTATTTAAATGAAATCGTTTTCTTAACTTTAATTTTTGTTTATTGCTAGTGTACAGAAATACTACTGATTTTTGTATATTGATTTTGAAACCTGCAACTTTGTTGAAATCTTTTCATTTTAAATGTTTCTTAATGATTCCTTGGGATTTTCTACATACAAGATTATTTCACTTGCAAATGCAGATTGTTTTGCCTTTCCAATCTAGGTTCCTTTAATTGTATTTTCTTGCCTAATTACCCTACTAGAACTTCCAGTATAGTGCTGAGTAGGAGTGGTGAGAGTGTACCGCCTTGTCTTGTTCTTGATCTTATGGAGAAAGTTCACTCTCTTGCCATTAAGTATATTGCTAGCTATCGGTTTTTTGTAGATGCCCTTTATCAGGCTGATGAAGTCCCTTTCTGTTCCTAGTATGCTGAATGCTTTTATCATGAAGGGATGTTGAGTTTTGTCAGATATTTTTCTTGTATTTACTGAGATGATCATGTGGTTTTTGTTTTTTATTCTACTGATATCGTGTATTACACTAATTAATTTTTAGATATTTAACCAACCAATCCCACTTGGTCATGGTGTATAATCCATTATATACCTTGCTGGATTTGTTTTGTGAGTATTTTTGAGGGTTTTTGCATTCTTCTTGCACTCTTGCTATAAGTCTCTCATTTCATGGGCATGCACTCAAACAGAAGAATATATATTGAGTGGACATCAAACAGTTTTTACCTAGGAAGGTTTGTTTTATTGTGGAATAAAAATAGAATGTACTTGGGCATTTTAAATGTTTGAGTCTGTGAGGAAGAAGCTGAAATATTTTGTTTTGGTTTAGTGTGCAGATCATATTTGGAAAGATAACTGATATTTGAGTAAACTTCTGGGACAGGAGTATACACCAGAACTATACTGGAGAAGTTGATCTTAAATTGTTCTACACTAGGTGGCTGTGTCTGTTTCTGCCCCTTCCCTAGCTCACCCCAGATGATTGTTAAAGGTGAGGTTGTTCTAGCAAGCTAGAAGAGCCAGGAGGCATAATGCAAACTTTGTTTGCTTTGAGGATGGATATCCAAGATCATAGAATGTTACAATGGAACATTCAGTTAAAACACCAAGACAACAGATATCACAGTTTAAAGTAAAGGGCTTCACCATGATAAAAATCTTTTTCTAAAGAAGTGATAGAAAACAGGCTAGATGACTCTTAAACTCCTTCTTGACATTTTGAGTGGAAAACAGTCAGGAATTAGAAATGAGTGAAGAAAAATTTGAAAGAAAGCTGTTCTTTTGCCATGAGTCCTACCCCACCTCTACCCTCAAGAGAAGGTCTAGGAGGGTCTGAACTTTTAACTTAAGCTTAGGGAAAGGAGATTCAAGGGGTCTACACAGAGAGCTTAAGATATGTCTTCTGTATCTGAGGTAAAAAATGAGAGAGAGACCTACTAGTTGCTTTGATTGTGGTTCACTGGAGTGGTGGCCATGATAGGAGGTTATCTTTCCAGAACTGTGAGGCCATTGGGTAATACAGAAATTCCCTGACTTATGATAGTTTAACTTACGATTTTTAGACTTTATAGTGGTGCAAAAGCAATATTCATTCAGTAGAAACCATACTTCTAATTTTGAATTTTGATGTTTTCCCAAGTCAGCAATAATACAGCAGATACTCTCTCCAGATGCTGGGTAGTGGCAGCGAGTGCAGCTCCTAGTCAGTCATGCAATCATCAGGGTAAACAACCAATACACATATGACCATCCTGCACCCATACAACCATTCTATTTTTCACTTTAAATACAGTATTCAATAAATTACATGAAATATTTAACACTTTATTATAAAATAGGCTTTGTGTTCGATGATTTTGTCCAACTGCAGGCTAATGTTAGTGTTCTGATCATGGTAAAGTAGGCTATGCTAAGCTATGATGTTTTGTAGGTTAGGTGTATTAAAGCATTTTTGACATACAATATTTTCAACTTATTATGGGTTTATCAGGATGTAACCCCATGGTAAGTAAAGGAAGATTGGCACATGATTGTTTCTTGTGGACCAGATGTGGATCCAGACAGCAACCTGGTATGGGGTCATCTTGTTCGAGTCTGTGGGCTAGAGAGGCATAGAGACCTAAGACCTGAGTGGAGAGAAACTGGATTTCTAGGGGGTGAGGTAAAAAGGAAGTGACCATTCAGAAAAGAGTTACATTTGCTCTGCCAAATAATTTCAGATGAGAAATCTCCAAAATCTCGGAAGAACCATGTGAAATTGTGAGAGCTTGTGAGAAAAGTCAACATTAAACATGTAAAAAACAAAATCATAAATTCTAAACTGTATGACAGTATCAGGTAAGTAGAAACTTTTCTGCTCTCCTGACCTACTCACCCTTACTGTGCTTTAACTCTGGAGGGTTTGAAACTGTGAGTAGCCAGAGAAGGGACAGATAGGAGAGAAGAGACACTTTTCCTCCTTGACTTCAGACCCAAACCATAAGAAGGGGAGAAGATTCAACTTAAAAGCAGATTTGAAATTTTGACTATTACTTAAGGCTAGACATTTTAATGCTAATCTGAAAGTTTGATTTATGACTTGAAGTGACCCTATAACTTTGCATATTATTCAAGAGTTACCAGAAAATTCTTGAGGACTTCCCTTACCCTGACAGAAAACTCAGCAGACAAATGACACTACAGAGCTGGTTGAAAGGGACAATGGAAGACAAAAATGAAGTTGTTTTCTGCTGACACTCTATGTACTGCTTGATCGATATAACGTTTGCATAAGAATGATACATTTCCACTTCAGCTACAGGGTTGATTGCCAGATGCTGTTAAGTTTTATTCCAAATTTGATTTCACTACAATAATGCCTTATCTATATTCTACTTCCTACAAGGGGCTTTGTCTGACCACTCCAGTTAGATGATCTCAATCACCATAATGGATATATGTCCTTCTTTCTGGCCACTGAGCATTGAAACCACCTTCCTACATCTGGGAAATCTCACATTTCAAGAAGCAGAGCTCCCCTCCAGGGATAGAAGCTGAAATGTCAGGGACTCAAGTTCCAGGCTCTGTGCAGTGGATGTACAAGGATATCCAGCAATGGGAGGAAGCAGGGACTGTCTAGACTCCATTCTGGTACCAAATGGTGGTAGCAGAAGCAACACCCAGTTCCTAGAGGCAGGAATGACAGAGAAGGGGGCCTGGTGTTGTGGTGTGGGTGTGGAGCCTGCAGCGTCTGTGCCCAGTGGGCGACGTGGAGTTCTGCTGCGTGGGCTTGGCAACAGTTCCTGGCTCTGTAGCCACCACACTTGGTTCTCCGATGCTCTTGGAGATTCAATGAGCTCCTCAGTCATCTTCTTTTTTTTCTGAAGTAATTATAGATTTACAGAAAAGCTACAGGGATAGTGGAGAGAGTCCTCATATACTCTTACCCAGCTTCCCCTAATGTTAACATCTTATAGAACCATGGTACGTTTGCCAAAACCAAGAAACTACTATTGGCATGACTCTACTATCTAAATTACATACTTCACTTAGGTTTCACTGACTTTTCCATTAAGGTCACCTTTCTTTTCCAGGATCCAAATCAGGATACTACTTTTCTCTTGGTTGTCATATCTCCTGGGTCTCTTTTCATATGTGACAGTTTCCTATAGTCTTTCCTTGTTTTCTAAGAGAACTAGTCAGTTATTTTGCAGGATGTTCCTCAAGTTAGACTTTGATGTTTTCTCATGATTCAACTGAGTTATAGATTCTGGGGGAAAACACCACAGTGGTGAAGTGCCTCTTTCCTTTAAGTATTAAATATCAAGGGGTACATGGTATCCACATTACTCATCAGTGGCAATATTAACTTAGATCAGCTGGTTAAAGTGATGTCTGCCAGGTTTCTCCACTCTGAAGAGACCATTTTTCCCTTTCCACACTCTATTTGTTAGAAGGGAGTCACTTAAGTCCAGATCATACTTAGAGAAAGGGAAGTTAAGTTCCATCTGCTGGAGAGGACATATGTTCATATACCATATACTATTTGGAATTCTTCTGTAAAGGAATATTTGTCCTTTCTCCTCCATTTATGTATGTATTCATGTATCTATGTATCTATTCAGTTCTCAATCTAGCACAAGAAAAGGGCATTTGTTAGTAAAAATTCAGAGAGAAATCTTAGGGACAAGATCCCCTTCAGAATATGGTTTAAGGAAGGTAGACCAGATAAATGATTTACTTCTCTTGACCTCAGTTTTCAAGTTAAAGAACAGAACGTCACTGCTTTTATATATCATTCTCCTCTGTGAGACTATATTGAGGGGCACTGGGAGATTCAGAGTTTCTACCTCTAAAAACATCATGAAGATGAATTTGGTAATATATACTTTAGGGTCCCAGAAGGAACCCCCAAACTGGGTCACTGAGAAGTACTTAATAAGGACTCTATAGAGATGTGGGCAGGGTTCAGGAAAAATAAGTATGGCTCAGTACCCCCAGAGCTTGCAACCACAAGGAGCCATGGCTACTTCTTATGCAGAAGGGGCAAGGGAAGGAGTGGTTCCTGGAGGTGGACAGAGTGGCTGTGTGGCTATGAGAAGCAGCCAACCTTAGGGAGTGGAAGGGAGAGACCTGGGAACAAATACTCCATCCTACTCTCTCCTCTTCTTCTGATCCCCTGCCAGCAGCTGCCATCGACTAAACTTAACAGAAAGCCAAGGGCCAAGTCACTCTTGACTGAGTCTGTAGAGAGCAGCCTCCCCGGACAGACAGTAGGGTGGAGAGGGTGGCAAATGGATCTGGAGAAACACAAGGAAGGGACCAAGCACACAACAGGCAGATGGTTTGTGGCCGAGCCTGGCCTAGAACCCCACTTTTCTGACTTGTATCACCATGCTCTTTCCGCCTCATCGCCCTGCCTTCTCATCTTCTCCTGTCACTCTAGGCTGGCCGCTCCAAGTTTCTTCTCATGTTGCAGATGAAAGAGCATCTTAGCTTTGCAAACTGTGAGGGCCCCACTCTGGCCTACATTTTTCACAGTCCAGGAATGAAAGACCTGGGCCTTTGCTCCTGCTTTTCTTGGGTTTCCTCCCAGCTCTGGAGGCTAGAAGTCTATCTTATGGCCCCATCCTGACCTCTGATGGACTTGCTTCTAGATGGAGTGCTTGGCTAAGTAAGCCCCTCCTTACAAGCACAGGAAAGCCCCCAATAATTTTTTTTCAAAGGAAAAAGAAGCCTCAAATTGCTTTCCAAGTAAGTGAGGTTTGCATTCTTCCTGGAAAGAGTTTTCTTCTCTGAGGCTGCTATTGCCACGGTCAATTGAAAATTAGGAAGGCGCTTTCAGAAACGCTTGCCTATGCTTTGGAATGTAATTGAAAACAACTGTTCTACTTCTGCTGAATTGTGCAGGGAGTTGGAACTAATGCTGGCAGCTAAACAAGGAGGAGATGGGGGCAGAATGGTCTGGAGGAGAGGGTGGGAATAGTGGTTGGGTAAGGGCAGGGGAAAAACAAGGTTTACTGATTAGAAGAAAGGAAATTAATTGGAGGTTACCATATAGAATAAATTTCTGTCTGACTTGCCTTGATGGCAAAATAGGCCCTGGATGAGAAAAGCTGGGAGACTTTTTAGAGTGACAACATAGTCTCAGGTCCAGGCAGTAAGAAGGCAAGTCCAGGACAGGAACCCATTTCTTTAGAACAAATCATTAGAGACAGACATTGCCATCCACATTTTAAAGAGGAGAGACTAGTTCACAGAAGATATCCTCCCAGTCTTCAGAAGGAAAGTTCCCATTAATTTTCCAGTTATCAGTCTCACTTCAACAAGGAAGACAGAATTCATGCTAACATACCCTTTGTCTTTTGTTTCCTGCAGGCCCCATATTCTCTGGCCTTAGATTTTCTTCATGAATCATAATTTTAGTCCCAAGCAAGTGGCCCATATCAAGTGCAGATGCTGGCATAGTTTCTGCCAGCAAGGTCCACACCTGGAACAAATCCCTCCCTGAGCACTGTCTTTTCCAGCCCTGAAGGAATGGGAGCTGGGGATTCTTCCAGGAGATTTGACACATTCTTCCAGTGTCCTGACGAATCCAGAGAATCTGGGGGCTAAGTTCAAAAGACGGGGCTCTTAAATGCTTTCCCTTAAAAGAGACAGAACATTTTCCCTATTATATTGGAGACAGATCAAAGTTGATCACATTCAGAAGCATTAAAAAGGACATTTTAGGTAAGATTACAGCTGTCTTCCTGGAGCTTTTTATGGTTGTAACCTTAGGAATGAATGTGTAGAACTGATCTGAAGTCCTTCATGGTAGGCATTTGGGCTGAGAACCTGGGCCTCTGAGGAATCAACAATAGGCTGGGCTACAGAGAGATTTTTGATCTGCCCCATTTTCTGGTCTCCCATAGGAGTCCACAGGCCCAATTAATCCTCAAATGCGAACATTTCCTGTTCTTGTGCGGTTTACAAGAGGCATGTGACAACTAACACTTGAAACAGTGCCAAGAATATAGCAAGTACTTAATAAATGTCTTACATGTGTTAACTCATTTAATTATCACACTCTATGAAGTAGATACTCCTGTAGTACCTCATTTTTCTCATTTGTAAAATCTAAAGAGGCTGAGTAACTTGCTCAAGTTCATGTAACTAGTAAATGCTTATACAGATGCTGAGATGTGCTCTTCAGATCTCTCTTCAGGGATGAAGGACTTACACCTCCAGCTGCTGAGAGTGTGGCTGAACACAGCCCTTAGCCCTTTTTGGGAATGAACTTCGCTGAAGAGAGCCATCAAACCTAGGGCCATGCTCACTTCCCCAGGGCAATCCATATTCAGTGATTGATTGACAGAGCAGTACAAAAAAGCTCAGCCCCCTCAGTCCACTGCAGGATAATTCTGAAGGCCCATCTCAGCTTCAGAATCCTAAAGGGTTGACTCAGGCCTTCACTGAGATTGCACTGCAGCTTAACTTCTCCCTTAATTCAATCCTACTTATTTCCTTCTCCTTCCATAGTAGTTCCATTAAGAACACTCCCTAATAAATCTCTGGCACTCTGAAATCCTTGACTCAGAGTCCGCTTCCTGGAGAACACAAGCCATGATAGTGCTAAAGCTGCAATTTGAACTTGGGCATCTGACTCCACAGGCCATGCTCTTCCCCAATGCATTCTAATAACTCTCAGGAGAGGTATAATTGTTAAAGATGGAAGGTACCCTAGGATCAGCTAGTACTACCCCATGTTAGCACCTAGAATTTAAAACACTACTTAAAAATGTCTTGCCCATGGAAGATTCTCTGTTTTTTTTTTTTTTTTTTCATTGAGAGGGGAAGTATGTACGGTGTTTGGACTAGTAAATTAGGAGGATCCCATCCCTGCATATGTTTTAATAATATGAGTAGAGATCTGTGGCCCATCTTCGTGGAATTGCAGTTCTCTATGGTTCTCTAATGAGCTTCTAAGAACATGAGTCCAGGGAAGGTCAGGCTCCTGAGAACTGACACCCTCATAAATGATGCCAGGAGGGGCAGACACTAGAAGGGCAGAAGCCACCACTGGTTTCTCCATTAGGGCTTCTAGGTGTGGAATCCTTGGAAAAATGCTGAGAGATCATCCATTTACTGTCTTCACAAGACTTCTCATAGAATTGGGTCTTTTAGACCCAGAAATAATAGTGGTCATGCAACCCATCTTCATCTTCTATGGACAAGGACACTGAAATATGGAGGAACAGAGGGCTTCCCCAGCTAGCCAGTGGCAGAAATGGCTCTGGAATACTGCACCTACACTGCCACTCAAAGGTTCTTTATACTGCTCTGCTCTTTCATTTTGAAATTTCACAAAATAGTTCCAATATTATGAATGTGCCAGAGACAGTTGGTGCACAGTGATTATTCCATGTGTTCCTCTAACACTTCCCAGCTTTCTTTGCATTTAGGTTGGAATCACATGGCTATCTGGCTTGAACTGTGAGTACAAATGGAGTATGTGCCTCTTTCAGGCTAGTGAGTTCAGATCCGTGTTCCTTCTCCATCCTTCATGTGCTCTGTCAAGGAGAACTTGGAGATCAAGTGGAACATATGGCAAAGCTACAAGGTAGAGGAAAGCCTCCCAACTCACAGGAGACTTTGCCTGAGCATGAAATTAGCCATTGCTCTCTGAAACCACCGAGGTTTCAGAAGTTTGACTTTTGACACAGTTAGAATTCACTACCCCTAGGCAATGGGCTTCTAATTCTGGGCCAGCTTGCCTGAATAAGACATAAGGAGCAAGATGTGGCAACAGCAGCCCACCATTTGGGAAAAGTCAATAGGAATGTGACACTCATCACTTGGACACCTGTTGCTCAACTCAGAGACAAAAGGTCTGAGAGAAGGCAGGAGTTCCAAGATTGAGAAAAGAAAACTTGTTTCTACTTGAGTGCACCTTCCTATCCTTCAGGAACTCAGGTTTCCATAGATGTAGAGAAGGCTGAGTTAGGCAGCTCTGGTGTGTTCTTCCCCAGTTCTCTTTCTACATCCAGGGATGGGTTGTGGCCACATTGCATTTTTAGCCTGGGCCCAGCTGCATCCCCTCTTGCAAGTGCACCAGGAACTGGTAGGAGGAACTGAGCCAATGAGACTTCTCTATGAAACTTCTGCTCCAGACCTCACCTCATGCCCCCACCTACAGTGGGCATCTCAGGACCTGGCTCTGAACTGAGAACACACACCACTTTCTCCTGGTGGGTGCAGCTGTGACTCCAAACGAACCCCTGAAATAAGACAGAGGAAAGGCAAGGCAGCCTCTCTGCCAGGCTGTTGGTCTTGTGGCTATAACTGGGTGACTTTTGGCTCTAGGATCTCAAAGTAAAACATGGGTTGCTGGCCCTGTTTTTGAATTGTGGCCAGCTGGCCTTGTAGTCTTTACATATCCTGCCACTGAGCCTGGCACACCCACAGTTGTGAGGTCCACCAATGGAGAGCGGGGTTGCCTGTGCCATTCTATCTCTGCAGGTGGGATCTTATTTCAGAGTGACTCCCCCATGGTTGATCATGGACATACATCCCAGCATTAGCAGTGCAAGGCCAGGCTTTCACACCCTCACCTCACGTAGCTTTAGATAAGGCTGAGTATTTAAGGTCATGGTTAGTGGTTTCACTGCATGCAGACTTTTCAGAAAACGGGATGTGATACAGCTGGAAGGTGATTCTGTGGTGGTTGATCATATACATTAAGTGAGAAATGACAATAACTTTGCTGACCTCTTACATTTTCACTAGTAATGACACAGTCTTCACTAGGTTCTGGTAGATATAATAATTAGCATAATTAGCTAATCCACCAAACTCCCAGCTTTTTATGTATAAAATCAAGGAGTTATTGTCACAAACACTTTGTTATTTTCCTGACATTTATCTTTGAAAAATCTAATGTGTTTTAATTGTTCAAAGATTAAAGCAATATAATAGAAAGAGAAAGTCATTTTCTAGTCCTAAATCTCTAACAGGCAAATGAACAGTTTGACATCTATTCTCCCATGTTCTTATGCTTACATATATCCACATATTTTAAAAAATATAAATGGGATCATGCCATATATATCACTCTGTAATTTCAATTTTTATTTCATTTCAATATACTGGGACATTTTTCCACATCAATGGGATCTACCTCATCTTTTAAAAAATCTACAGTGTTTTACTATGTGGATGGACCACGATTTATTTACCTAATTCTCCACTGAGACACCAGGTTATTGTCATTTATTTATTATTATGACCAATACAACAATACGCTTCTTTATACAGTATATCTTTATACATCTGTCATATAATTTCTTTAGGATAAATTGCTAGAATTAGAAATATTGGCTCAAAAGGCATGTTAAGTAAAGTTTTCAAATTGTGAATAGATTATCTTCCAAAAATGTTCAACAGTTTATATTCCTAGTGACCAGTGTGAAAATACCTGTTCTGTCACACCTTTAGATCACTGACTATTACTAAACCAATTACTCTGAGAAGTTTAGATAAATCTTGCTTTTAAAAATTTGCATTTCTTTGTTTATTATTGGATTTAAGCAGTATCTTTTCAAATAGTAGTGGTTATTTCTATTTTATCTACTAATGGTTTAATTTCTGTCCATTTTTCTTTTCTTTATGTTTTCTTACTGATAGATAAAAAGTTCTGTATATCATACAAATATTAAAACTTTCTGACATATAAGAGATATTTTATAACATTTTTCATTAGTGTCTCTTATTGAAAGATATGAATTAAAGTTTTCTGTACTTCTGTAAAAGCAAAGTCACAAAGTTAATCTTCTGCTTGAATGCTTCTGGCTTTGTGATGCACTTGGAAAAGCCCTTTTCAACTCAATATAAAACTAGTCTACATTTTCTTCAAGTACTTTTAAATGTAAAGAGAAAAGAACTAATGAATATTCTTTCATCACATAAAAAACAAATTTCTCCAAAATGGATTTAACTTATTTCTTTAGAAAGCAGACAGCCAATCATTCCACTGTTACATATTGAAATGTCAAACATTAAAATATTCCAGTTACTTTTAAATTCATCTTTATGTTTTATATTTAAAAACAAATTATACATGTATGGATTTTAATTTAGATCCTATATTCTGCTTCATTGATTTCAATTTCTATACTTAATTTAAATCCAGAGTGTTTTAATTGCTGTGGTTTTAAAGTATCTTTTGACACCTGGGAGGGTGGATTTCCACTCACTCATCTTATGATGCACTTACTCTTCCAAATGAAAATTAAAATCAATGTAGATCCCCTACAACCCCCACCCCAAATTGCTACTAGGGCTTTATTAGAATTGTGTCAAGTTTGTAAATTAATTTGGAAAGAATTGTAATTTATATGAGATTGAATCTTCCTAAACAGAAATGCAATATAGAAATTCAATTATTTAAATCTTTCATGTTTTTCAATAACTTTTTTTTTCCCATGGAAATCTTAGGAAAATATAACTCTAAAAAAATCCTATTTGTTAATGTTGCTGTTAATAGCAAGGTGTATGTGTCTTTTGAATTAATTTTTATTTTGTGGTTGGCTTTATTCCTCTGATAACTATGTAAGTTTAAAAAGCTAAAGCTCTAAACGTTCTTAGAAACAATGAACAATACATATACGGAAATTTAAAAATATATGTGCAGTGAAAAAAAATGAGCTCTCAAGCCATGAAAGACGTGGAAGAAACTTAGAAGACATATTACTAAATGAAAGAAGCCAGTCTGAAAAGGCTACAAACTGTATGATTCCAACCAAATGACATTCTGGAAAAGGCACAGCTACAGAAACAATAAAAAGATCGTGGGTTTGGGGAGAGGGAGGGAGGGAGGTATGAATAGATGGAGCACAGGGGATTTTTAGGGCAATGAAATTATTCTGTATGATACTATAGTGGTGGCCACATGTCATTATACATTTGTCAAAGCCCATAGAATGTACAACATCAGAAGTGAACCCTAATGTAAACTACCGACTTTGGTTGATAATAATGCGTCCATGTTGGTTCATCGATTGTACCAAATATGCCACACTGATGAGGGATGTTGAGGGTAGGGGAGTATATATGTGTGGGTGGGGAGGACTATGAGACTATAAAATCTGTATTTTCTGCTCAAATCTGCTATAAACCTGAAACTGCTCTTAAAAAATTAAGTCTATTAAAAAAAAGAATATGAAAGAAAGATTCTATTTGTAATAGCATAAAACTATTGTTGGAACTTTGTAAAATATTTAAAACACCTAAACTATTTCTGATATATTCATAATTGTTTGATATTAAAATATTTTTCTTCTATCTGAACATCTTCCTAAACTTTCTCTTATTAGTTCTAATTGTTTTTGAGGTATAATCATATTGCAAATGATGATCACCTGTCACTTCTTTTGTGATAGTTCAACCTGTTACTGAATTTGTTAGGACTGTCACAAAATTGTGATAATAGTGTAAAACTGGTCATGTTTATATTATTTCTGATGGAATGTACAATACTAGAGGCAGTTCCATTTAAGTATGTGTGTTATCTGTTTGACAAAATCTTGTCAAAATAAAGAAACTTCCTCCTGTATCCAGTTTTAAAAGTTTATGTATATGTATATGTGTGGTTATTTTATCAGAAATAGATGCTGAATTTCATTGACTGTTTTTGATATCAATCCAGATATAGTTTCTTTCCTTCAATATAATAATATAATAAATTCTATTAATTGATTTTCCAAAATATATTGAATGAATAGATCATCATCCTTGCATTCCTGGAACAAACGAGTTGATTCTGATATATTTTTAAAATATATTACTATATCCAATTTTCTCACATAATATTTAAGATATTTGCCTGTATATCCTTAAGTGAGATTTGTCTATACTTTTCTTTATTATGTACTATTTTTGTCAGGTTTTATGACATAGGTGTTATGCTGGCTTCATAGGTAACTTCGCAAATCATTTTTTTTCTTTTAAAAAATATTTGAAGTATTACTCTAGGTCACATCCCAGAAACAAAGTGAGAACCCTTCTTATTGAGCATGCAGCCATTCTGTATTAGTTATTTATTGATATATGAAAAATTACCCCAAAACTTAGTGGCTTAAAATAGCAAACATTTATTACCTCACAACTGTTATGGGTCAGGAATTCAGGAGTGGCTTAGCTAGATGGTTCTGGCTCCTGATCCCTCATGACATTAAAATTAAGATGCTGGTCAGAACTGCAGTCACCTAAGACTTGACTGTGGCTGTTACCTTGTGGCCTCAGTTTCTTACCAGATGAGTTTCTCCATGGAAGCTGCTTGAGTGTCCTTATGACATGACAACTGGCTTCTCCCAGGGGAAGCGATCCAAGACAGAGTGAAACAATAATGTCTTTTATGACCAAGCCTCAGAAATTATATATTACCATTTCTCACATATTCTATTGGTCACACAAATTCTGTGTGGGAGGTGACTACACAAGGATGTGCATACAAAAAGGCAGGGATCATTGAAGACTATTTTGGAGGCTGGCTATCATACCCCATCTCTCTCCTCTATGTTTTGGACTCCTTTCTCTGAGACACCACTCTTGATACCCAGAAGAACATTATCTGTGAGTACTATTGTAATTAAACCTTTATAAGTAAGATGATGCTCAGATGTCATCTTAAGTAACTGGGGTAATTGTGTGTATGTACATGCATGTGTTCAGTCCTGGTGACCAGACACAACTTTCTGCTTGGTGAGTATGGATTGCTGTTTATGAATATTATAACTCCAATACTTTTTAATGACCTATCTTCAGTCCAGAAGTTATTTGGAAATACTGTTTAGAAAGGGTGATATGTCTGGTGAGTAAGAATTTTCCCCCAGACTCTTCTCTACTACCACATTCCCTCTTTAAAAGGAACATAGAATTCAATATGAAACTAAGAACTTCTTCAGGGATGGTATTATCTAATGTTGGGTATGTATAATGCTTGCCCATTTTGGAAAAATTGTCTTGTGTACATGCTTATTCAGAACACAGAGAGCAAAAAGAGAAACATTTACTCTGATATTATGTGACTTCTGAGGCTAAGTCATAAAAAGCATTGTTGTTTAACTCTCTCTTGGGTCACTGGAGAAGCCAATTGCCATACGATGAGTGTGTATGTGTGAATGCTGGAGAGGGTGTGGAGAAAGGGAACCCTCCTACACTGTTGGTGAGAATGTACTTTGGTGCAGCCATTATGGAAAACAGTATGGAGACAGTATTCCTTAAAAAACTAAAAATAAACTTACCCTATGATCCAGTAATCCCACTCTTGGGTATACACCAGGAGGGAACTAATTTGAAAAGATACATGCACCCAGTGTTCATAGCAGCACTATGTGCTATAGCCAAGACATGGAAACAACCTAAATGTCCATTGACAGATGACTGGATAAATAAGTTGTGGTAAATATATACAATGGAATACTACTCAGTCATAAAAAGAATAAAATAATGCCATTTGGAGCAGCATGGATGGACCTTGAGATTGTCATACTAAGTGAAGTAAGCCAGAAAGAGAAAGAAAAATACCATATGATATCACTTATATGTGGCATCTAAAAAATGATGCAAATGAACTTATTTACAAAAAAGAAACAGACTCACAGACAGAAAACAAACTTACGGTTATGGGCTGTGGGGGCAAGGAGGGGTAGAGGGATAAATTGGGAGTTCGAGATTTGCAGATATTAGCTACTATATATAAAATAGATAAGCAACAAGGATCTACTGTATAGCACAAGGAACTATATTCAATATCTTGTAATAGCCTATAAGGAAAAAATGTGGAAAGGAATCTATATATATGTATAACTGAGTCACTATGCTGTACACCAGAAATTAACACAACATTGTTAATTGTTTCTTTTTTCAACATTGTTAATTGTTAATTGTAAACTGACTATACTTCAAAAGAAGAAAGAAAGAAAAGAAAACAAATCTCTTCTCTGTCATCAAGGGCTTTGTAGATACTGTTTAATGATCGTTAGGTCCAGGTGGCCTCTAGGATCTGTTAGTCTCCAAATAATGATGAAGACCTTCACCGATGTATTCCTGGCACCCATGAGACTAGTTACCCATTCATAAACCTTGACTTAGGAAGGCACTCCATGTTTCCAAGCACATACCCCCGTGCCCTAGGTGAACTATAAAATTGTCCCAATGGTCCCTCCATGCTTTAGAGTGCAGCTGTGAGTGCTTCCAGATTGTCATCTGCCTGGTCCTACTCTGTAAGTTACCCATAATAAACTGATTCATTAAGAAAAGAAAAAGAAAACCTGTGTGTGTTTGTGTGTGTGTGTGTGTGTGAGAGAGAGTGTGTTAGAATTTCTCCAGGGTGAAGGGAAAGAGTCGGATTATTTTACTTGAAACTTGGCATTTAATACCATTTGCTTTCCTCTCTCCACTTAGAATGTTACAGTATTAGAAAACTTTTTAATCAGATAATAAAGGTTGAGTGAGTCTCTCCATTTCCCCATTCTCCTTATGTGTATTCTACCCGCAAACAACCTCTCTGTCTATATAGATTCTTGTATTAGGTTATTTGCTGAACTGACTTAAAAGATATCTTTAAAAACTAAGTCGACTGGTTTTTATTCATTTATTTTTGGTGCAGAGAAAGTTTACCTTTTCAAATTATTTGGTCAGATATTTTTTTCTCTACCCATCCTATCCAACTATTATTCTAATAATTCAGGACTTATCCCACTTTATGTTCTAAAAAGCATTTCTTAATAACTTTTCCAGTTGTGGAAAGTACCCTATTTTATCTTTTTTATCTTATCTGGAAGCTTCTTTTTCTTGCCTCATTCCTCTACCTTACCAACTTTGTTTTCACATCTACCATTTTCAACCTTTTTAACACTATATTTGAACAATAACCAGGAATGGAAGGAAAGAGAGAATATGTCAAAGGGAGGCTTCCAAGGAGAGCTACTGAGTGAGAAGAACTGAGATACAGGAGAAGTTTTCCTATTTTACTAAAGTGTCTCCAGGCATTACAAAGATTACATTCCCAGCTCAATTCCTTTTATTCTATAATCTTTGTTTGCTTGTTTGTCTTTGGTGCAAAACCATTTCTCCATGTGAAACCTTGTAGGCAGAGCAGATTAAGAAAAATAAGTCATTTAAATTGATAATCCATATGGAGTTCAGATTCTCACATACTGGGGCTACCCTTACCCAAACTCCCCATTCCCTTTCACGGTGCCCCCTGGGGTTGGGCGGTGGTATTCCTTCAACTCTCAGTAATCTGCAGACTATAGTTTACAAATCACTAGACTAGATAGGCTCTGAGCTCTCTCCTTGCTCTGAAATGCTGTGTGTCCATTCTGTCCTTATGTTTCCTCCCCTCAATCTAAATCATGCTCATCTTTTGAAGCTCATTTTCTCCAGTCCACACCCCTGACCTCACATGAATGTATCTGTATCATCCTCCCTGGTGCTTTTGCCCATTCTGTTCCCTCTACTTCAACTTCCCTTTCCACCTGAAGAAGTGTAGAATTTTCAGGTAATAGGTTGTATTCTAGTTTGGAGCATCAAAATTCTGAAGGAAAATTGTAAGAAAATTGGGTCTAGACAGTAGAAGGTAATACTATTTGAGGTAGGCACTTAGTTCTGCCTCAGAAGAGAATTAGCAACACACACAAATATCAACCCACGTGTACATAAAGTGATTTCATAGCTGCTTTCCTGTCTAGCATTCCTGACTTCTATGATCAGAGTTGTTTCTTGTCTGACAGCAGGGGATGGAGTGAACTGGAGCAGGCAAGACTAGAGTCAGGGACAGAGTGTTCTATTTCTTGGTCTGTTAGCTCCATAAAGTAAAAGCCACAAAAAAAGTGATATCCACCGAGGCATCTTTGCTTTGACTCCCGGTGACATGTCTAAGTGGGTCTTCCATTTCAGCACAGAACTGGGGAATCTGAAATCACCTCAAGTAAGCACTTAACTTGGCAGATGGTGCTTTTGAACTCTTGGCTTCTCTTGGAATTTTCCTCACAATCTCCATTCCTCTATCCCTGAATTCGTTTAAATATTCATGTAACATTTTGAACTTTTTAAAAGCACTTCCACATCCCCAATATCATTTCATATTTCTATCAGCTTAGTAATGGGAGAAATTATCTTCATTTTATAAACTAGGAAATTGACTTACAGCAAGTTAGATGACTTGCTAAGATTAGATACAATAACTAATATTAGTGGCACAACCGTAACAGAAAAGTGATGAACTGAGAGCTGAGACTGGTATGACATACATATGTTCATATTGTTAATATGATTATATGGGAACAGCCCACTCCCTTCCACCAATGCCCTACAGCCAAGCAGACCTACATCCTCCCTGGCAACTCACAATCTAATCAATGTGAAAATCTCCACACAAAAGAAAATGTTCAGACTAATCATCTTTGTTTCTTAAGACATGGATCTGGGGGACACTGGACATTTTGGATGGCTTAGAAGTTGGCATAATAAGGACAAAATAGGTTTTCAAAATTGGCTAGAGACAAATAGGCCAATAGAATATGGTAACCAGATTTTGCACGTCTAAAATACATTCCTATTTAAGAAAGAGAAACTTTCTAAATCAGCTCAAAGCGTACAAGATGGAAATAAAGGTCTTATGCCAAAACTCCAGCCACCACTAAGTCTGTTCAGTTCCCTCAAAGTCAGCTCGGCAACGTGACAGAGCGTGCCTCTCATCCCTGCCCAAATGCTGGGCCCCACCATTTCACAGGCAGAACTCTGGCACCTTTCAGAAGATCCGTGTTTGTAAGGGAGAGGCCAGGGTAGGATGGGGGGCTCTGTGAGAGGGTGTGGGACCTGGTCTCTATGCTCAGAGGCACTGCTGACGTCAAACCCTTACTTCCCTCCCACTCAGACTGGAGCAAGCACACAGAAACTCCCTTTTGCAGCTGTGCAAACTGTTCTTAAGGAACTCTAACACACCCTCTACCCCCTACAGCCATTCCAAATCCACAGTTTCATTGGCCATATTCAGAGGA
Organism: Camelus ferus; assembly: GCF_009834535.1. Taxonomy (NCBI): domain Eukaryota; kingdom Metazoa; phylum Chordata; class Mammalia; order Artiodactyla; family Camelidae; genus Camelus; species Camelus ferus. The sequence continues at coordinate 35,370,744 of NC_045698.1, read as the reverse complement.
AAATAAAAAAGCTGTCTATTTCCCAGTTGGCCTTTTTTCAATCAGATGAAATTAAAATGAAGCCTGAAGTTTAAATGAAATGTTCTTCCAGTTTATGCTCTGGAGTTTCCACACTCCTTCCTCCTCAGCCTCATTAGGGCAGGCTGGCCAGCTGAAGGCTTTTCTTCATGTCTCTTAAGGAACATTCTGGAAAGTTGGCTATAAGGCTGCATTTCTGTCTAATATGCATCTGCTTCAGGCTTCAGAGGTGCCTGCTTACCCTTCCTGGTGGAATGTGGGACATTAGGAATCTATTCTAAAGTCTGGCCCTGTAGAAGGGAGGGGAGGGAACAAAGTTAATCAGATTTACCCCAGGTCGTATTAAAAGCCCGTTGTCCCCAATGGTCCTGTGATACACAGACTGCCCAGCTTCTTCTCCCCCAGTTATAGGGGAGAAGAAGGCCATTCTCCTTGGTGGGAATAAATGGTGGAATCTGCACCTTTCAATGAATCCTCAGGTGGGAAGGGGTAAAATGCCTCTCCCAAGTGCCTCTAAACTGTACTCCTGAGAGTTTGACACCAAGAGTAGTGTTAGAGGGGAGAATGTGTGGTAGAGTGTGTGCTTAGCACACACAAGGTCCTGGGTTCAATCCCCAGTACCTTGTCTAAAATAAATAAATAAACCTAATTACCTCCCCCCACAAAAACATTTTTTGAAAAAAGAGTAGTGTTAGAATTAAGAGATACAAACTACTATGTATAAAATAAATAAGCAATAAGGATATATTGTACAGCACAGGGAATATGGCTAATATTTTATAATAACTATAAATGGAGTATAACCTTTAAAAATTATGAATCATTATTTGACACCTGAAACTTATATAATATTGTACATCAATTATACTTTCAATAAACAAACTCATAGAAAAACAGATCATATTTATATTACCAGAGGGTGTGGGGATTGGATAATTGGATGAAGGTGGTCAAAAAGTACAAACTTCCAGATATAAGATAAGTAAGTAATAGGGATATAATGTACAACATGATAGATACAATTAACAGTGCTGCATATTATATATGAAAGTTGTTGAGAGTAAATCCTAAGAATTCTCATCATAAGAAAAAAAATCTTTTCCTTTTTTTAAAATTTTGTATCTAATATGAGATGATGGATGTCACTAATCCTATTGTGGTATTCATTTCCTGATGCAAGTCAAATCAGTACACTGTACACTGTAAACGTATACAGTGCTATATGTCAATTATATCTTAATAAAACTGGAAAAAAGTGAAAGTAAAAAAAAATACTAAATGTAAAGAAAGAAAGAAAGAAAGTTCAAATTTTTTTAAAAAGTGGCATTAGAGGTTTAGGGACAGAGGGAATATGGAGCTCTCCTGTTACTTCTAACTCCGAGTGCCCTGCAAATCCCAGTGGTTCTTGGGTGTGTACTGGAGTCATCTATCAAGCCTTCTAGAAATATGGTTGCCATACTCCAAGCCCAGATCTTCTAATCCAGTAGGAAGGGCTCTGCAGGGCCTTAGTTAGCATTTGCATAATCTGAAAAGTCCTACAGTGATTCTCCTGCAGGTAGTTTCCTGTATTTGACAGTTTTCTCAGCTGGAATGGGTGTCAAAACCACCTCAAGGGTAGAATTCTAAAATCATTGGGAAAAAAATTCTTTTAGGTAGAAATCTTCGTACAAAGGTAAGGAGATAGCCAGTTTAAAAAGACTGGAGGATATAAAACCAGGAAGAGTTACAGTATACAGGAACAAAGGTCTTATTTGTAGACACATGGAGTAGGGCTGTTTTTCTAGGAAAATGACCTTAGCCCACAGCAATAGTCACTGAATAAAATGAACTGTACTCTAGCCACAGAGACAGTACCCAGCTGGGGGTGGAGAGAACAAAAAGTCTCATCCCCAGAGGCTGAGTAGGTGGGTAATATAAAGGAGCAGGGATACATGTAGACAAACACTATATGTCTCAGGGAAGGAACGTGGGTCAATCAGCTCCGATAACTAGTGGCATTAGGCACCTTGAATATGTTCCAGTTGTTAAGACTTTCATTTATTCTGTCACTAAGGATTATTGACCACCTGCTATATGCCAGTCCCTAGATGTTAGATTTTGGAGGATAGTGACAATGCCACCAGAACTCCTTTTTCCTGATCATTTCTCTTCTTGCCTTATTTTTATTTGGCTTTAGTTTTTCATTTAGATTCCTTCCACGTGGAAGAGAAGTTGCCTTCTGTTGCCCCTAATTTACATCCTTCAGCTCAGAAACTCCAAGGAAAAAGGGAGCTTCTTTCTCCCGGCATCTATCAGCCATCCTGGGGAAAATATTTGGAATGGCTCTGCTTGAATCACATGCCCAGCCACGGTAGATGATATTTTCCTTGGTGTGGGGATGGTCATACCAATATATGCATTCTTCATTCCACATGTTCATCTGCCAACATGGCTGACACTCCTTCCACCAAAGGTTGTGGGGTCCTATGTTCCCTCCCTTTCTATCTGAGTAGGGGCTGTGATGGCTCCAACCAACAGAATACTGTAGAAATGGTGACATGTGATTCTCAAGGCTAGGACATCAAAAGGAATCAGTGTACACCTGGCATACACTCTCTCACAGGATATCCATCTTTCGATCCCAGCCTCCACGTGGTGAGGAAGCTCAGGCCACAGGGAGAGGCAACACATAGGCACACCAGCATCAACATGCAGACCTGTGAGTCAGTGAGCCTGCCCCAGCCTTCAAGGCTTCCAGCTGTGACCCCAGACACTGCATAACAGAGACAAGCCATCCTGCTCTGCCCTGTCTGAATTCCTGATGTACACAGCATCCAGAGGTGGTAATAGATTATTATTTATGTTTTAGGTCACAAACTTTTGAGTAATTTGTTGTGCAGCAGTAGATAAATAATCGTCTACTGGGCCAGTCTCTGTTGCTTGGCAAATGGAGCATTGTGAGCAGGGAAGCAAATGTGTTACTGAAGAAGAGATGTGAAAGGTTGCTGGGTAGACAAGATGAATACATACCACAGCCCACGACAATTATCCTAAGATAAGTCAATTCCCCATGAGTGTATAAATATATGTGTACGTGGACAATTGAAGCCAGAGTCATTACTATTTAGCAAATGGAAAAGGATCTTAATTTTACTAATCCCATTGGCTACATCGTGAGAAGTCTAGTATTACCCAGGTAATATATGTCTGTTTTCTTTGACTTGTTGCTTAGGCAATGATTCTTGATTTAGCACAGCCTGAAAAAAAGGATTTCAGAAAGGTTTGGAGCACAAGTTGATGTTCAGCTGTGTCACCTAGGAAGCTGAGCCTGAAAGCTAGTTTAAGAAACAGGCACTGCAGTGGTCTTCAAGGAGAGACCATACATGGAGGGGTGGTGGGGGATTCCTTTCAAGAAAGAACTCTTCTTTCCCAGTGTAGCTTCCCTCTGTCTACTCAGCTCTGAGCAATTCAGGAGCATTTTCATTTGTCTCCTGCAGGTCATGGTTAATTTGGATAACCACAGGCTGAGCCCTAATTCCTTACTAGCAAAAAAAGTATACTCTCTGGAAGTTCCCGAAGAGTGGCTTTTTTAGTTTTACTTCTTTTTTAAAGAGGCAACCAAAGTATATTCTCAAAGTTAATTGTGTGCAATTATTTTTATAGACTTCTGATAAAAATTTCCCTAAATAGACCCATTTTGAAAGCTCAAAACACAGAAGAGGGAAACCATTACTTAAGCAGTATCTAAGATAAGCTCTTTCTCATAGGAAAAAACAAAGTTTACTCTGCAATCAATTTAAATGACAGCCACCAGAGAAACCAGATACTGGGCTTCAGGCTTAGGGCCTGAGAAACTAAATTATAACACCTGCCACCTGCATCAGGGCTCATCTATAAAGAAGAAATAAAAACAGTAGACATGAATGTTGTGTCTCTGACAAAGGCAGGCTTTGGGGAAGAGGAAAAAGGTGAAGTTCGCTGACCCCCAGCTCTCTAGTTGGATGGAGTCACAGAACTGAATGCATCCTCTGGCTCCACTTCCTTTCAAACAGAGAGTGGTTGCCAATAAAAGAGAACACATTTTGCCCTGTCCCTCTATGAAGTTAAATTTCTCATCTAAAGCCACAGGAAAACAGAAGAGACACAGTTCATTTCATAATTCAGTAGGTTTGGGATCCTGCTTTCTGAATTTGTAATGAGAGTGTTCAATTATGTCTATCTTGGCCAGGTTTTTTTTTTTTTTTAAGTTCTAGATTTTGAAAAATTGTGGTAACATTTATGTAACATAAAAATTACCATTTTAACCATTTTAAGTGTACATTAATGCTGAACATTCACACTGTTGTGTAACAATCACTACCATCTATCTCTAGAAGTTTTTCATCTTTTCAAACTGAAATCCTGTACTCATTAAACAAAAACTGTCCATCCTCTTCCCCCCAACCCCTGGCAATCACCATTCTACTTTGTCTCTATGAATTTAACTATTCTAGGTATCTCATATAAGTGGAATCATACAATATTTGTCCTTTTGTGACTGGCTTATTTCACTTAGCATATCCATGTTAAAGCATATGTCAGAATTTCCTTCTTTTAAAGGCTGAAGTAATATCCATAGAATGTATATACCATATTTGGTGAGTTTTTTAAGTGGGGGGTTATCTTCTGCACTGATAATCTTCAGGATAGCCTTTCTCATCTTTATCATCTTTTCAATATTAAACATTGGTTTAAAGATGATTTTTTCTTCTATGTTTTATCATCATATCTGGTGGAACAGTATTCCTGGGGCAGGAGGTGAGGGATGGGAGGGGAATGTTCTACCTCCAGATTCTAAAGTGGCCTATCAGGTTATTCTTTCTTCGTGGTTGGAAACGCAGGAAGCAATCATTTTTCCTTTACTTTGGAGAGTATGTCCCAGTCTGCCTCAGACTACTGGGAATCTAAAAATTTTACTGATGTGGCCTTCCTTACAAACTTCAAAAGATTTATCTCACCTTCTCTGGCATGCGTGTGTCTCATCAAAGCCTCCAATGAACTAGTCACTTTATGCTCCTCTGGTCTTATTAACATGATGCCATCGACACAGTAGACCAACGTGAGGTTCTATGGGACGTCTAGTTCTTTTCAGACTATATTTTAAGAGAGAATGAGAGAGTTCCCAAAGACCTGGGGAAAGACAGTTAGCAGGCTTATTATTCCTCAGTAGGCAGGAATGGGACCACTTTTGCTGGCTCAGAAGGTTTAGAGAAGTCTAGGGAGCCAATATTTTGGATGGCATCAACCAAGATGTTCCTATTCCATGTTTCTAAATCTCATTCTTTCCCAAAAAGGGCTGCAACCTTGGCATCATATTATGTCTTAGTTGGGAGTTTAACTTTCCTTGGAGTCAACTATAATGTAAAATAATTCCTGGGGCTGCTTCTCAACTTTCTCAGTCCTCCCACTGTAAGAGACACCCCTTTATGTACCACCAAAGGGGGTGTCTCTCTGGCATTCACTCTTGGCTTATAATTATCAGTTAATTACTCTCAGCTCTTTAGTATCTTTTCCTAGATCATCAAGTTTAGCAATAGCCATCCAGTTCCATTGTTCTTATTATTTCCCTCGTATTTCTCAAATACCTGATACATAACACCACCTAATGAATTCCTTTCCACCAGTATATCATCCCAGCTCATCACTGGTTGAAAATTTTAACAATTGATTTGTTACCGGTACCAGGGGCTATCTGTTGCTGCTCACTGTCACCAGCCATGTAAGTGTTGGGTGATTAAATTCCAAAATCTCGTATCAGTGTTTGATATTGAAGGCACCTGCCTGCAGCACTCCCAGTGGCTGGGAGTAAGCACTTCATTCCTGAAGACTAACAGTGCATCACAGTGTCTATCAAGTGATTTTAAATTCTTACTTCAAAACAGAGCAACTTGATTCAACTTCAGAAAAAGCTTATTGAGGGAAAAATCCTTCCCCTGGAAGTTTCTTGTGAAATAAACGTAGATCCTTAACTATTATTTTGTTGGAAAAGCAGAACTCTTTTGTAGGCAAGTAATCAGTGAATGATGTTTATTAAATGACTACAATGCTCTTTGTCATTCCATTCGGCATAAAGAGAGAAAAAAAAATCTTACAGATTTCTAAGTGTGTCTTCAAAGAAACACAAGTGATTTTGGGTTACAGTTGCCAATATTTAGATTGAGTTTTGAAGTAGTAATTCCACTGCTATTATGAAGTTAAAGAATTTGTTTGGTTAATAAAGGGCACTGCTTAGCCTTGGCAAATTTTTCAAATAGTCTGAGGTTTATACTGGGAGGTACTCTTGGGCAGGCCAAACATGTTGATCAAATCAAATGTATGCTGGCCAGCAGTGGGCCTTGGGAGAATATCTGGAACACCAGGCTTGATTCCTCCAGCTTCCTGGAAAAGCCAGGAGTGGGTATGATAGAACTGCTTCCTAGGGACTTTCAAGGAGCCAGATGTCAAGTCCAGTGACTCCTTCCTCTCCTTCCACTTGTTTTATTGTTTTCTGATGCATCCTATTGCCACCCCACCCCTAATCCTGAGGCCCAGTGACCTGCCTGACAACCTGGGATGGGAAAGGAGACCGTGTCCTCCAGAGGTGCCTGCTGGTATCATGGCCACCCCAGGAGACAGTCATCACCCAGAGGAGGCTTGGGAGTGCCTCTCTCTCCTAAGCATATTACAGTTTTCTACCAAGAGGATCTGCTCCAACTGAGGAGTTCTGGAGTCAGGAATATCCATTGTCTGTCAAATTGTCATTTGACCATATTGTTGAGTGAACCTGCCTGCTTTTGACCAAATGACTTTTGACCCATTACTTTTAGCTAAATAATTTTCTCCTAAATAAATTGACCCATTTCCCCCTGGCTTTCCCACTGTCTAATTATATGAAAACATAGGAAAAAACAACTACTCAAACCAACGTAAGACAAAGATCTCTCTATCCCTACTCCTATCTTCATCCACTTCGTTTTCAGTATTATCACTCAGAACATTCTTGATGCCTGGTAAATGAAGTACTTTATGAAAATATCCAAATTCTAGCCTTAAAGTTATTAAAAGTGCAGGAGTCAAGAAGAGAAGGAAGAAAAAATGACCACATCTGATCTTTGATTATTGGGGTATTCTCTGAATAAAATGAGTTAATACATATAAATACACTAAATAGCATTTATCAAATGCTTACTGTCTACTAGAAGCTGTTCTATTTATTGTGATTTTACGTATTGAAACTATGGCAACTAGCATGTAATCATTTCCACTATATGTATATTTAAATGTACCAAGTAATGGGTTGTGTTTATAATTTAGTTAATTTAACATAATTGATTCTTTTTATTTGGATGATAATTTGATACTTCACGTTGTTGCAGCCTAAATAGAATGACACTACATTGTGTTAAAAAAATGCCTAGAAAGTTTTTGATGACTTATATATGTTTAGAAAGTATGTAAATGCCTGGCTACAACATCCATTTCTTAGGATTTTAGAATTCTGTGAAAGGAATGCATTACTTACGGCCCTAGAGGTATTTGAGGCTTGAAGCTAACACCAATCTCCCAGAGGGCCTAAATTATAAGAAAATACCACTTTTGTCAGAATAGCTGTAGGGGAGGGTCTGAAGGTGGAATCAAGAATCCGGACGAACCCTTCTGAGACCTACCACTTATAAGCCACGAGATCGTGGCTAAATTATTTGAACTCTGAGCCTTAGTTTATTCATCTATGAAAGGGAGATAGAAATACTTACCTGTCAGCATTATTACTAAGACAGAGCATGCAACAGACGGCAGATATCTTTAACGATACTGATGTTACTACTAGCTGGAATTCCCAGAAGTGCCTGCAAGAATGAATTCTCTTCTAGTAAACTAGTCCCTCTTTGTGTCTCCGATTCCAAACAATAGTAATATCTACTCCAATGGCTTTTGTGAGGATTACATGAATTAATACATGTAAACCCTTAGGATAGTGCTTGGCACGTGGTAAGCCTTTTCAAATTCATGTGCTTTCAACTTATATTAAATTTCTTTGACCAAATCTAAAGATATAAACCACTTTTCTGCCAAAGGAATATATGATTTAGTCAAAAGTATTATATCATCTTTTCCTACTCATTGACCACAGACTTTACCCTTAAAAAGGCCTTTTCTTATTATCTAGACGAGACAAATTAAGATGTTTTTGTGGGGGAAAAAGCACCAGGCTTTACTAGTGAGTAGTGGAAGGCTGGACCCAATGTGGCCTTGGGCAAGTCACGCTCTGAGTTTTCTCATCTGACAGGTGGGAATAATAACATCACTGTCCAAACGACCTGAGAACCTCCCTGGGTGGTTTAAAGATCATGTGGGATAAAGGAGACTCTTGCCTCCTTGTGTATGATACGGTTAGTGTCCATGAATAATGCTTATCTTCTCCCAGTCTACATAATCAACTCTTGGGCTTCTTCCTTGTCTGTTGAATTGGATGTGAATGATATGGCTATTTGGGGTGCTTCTGGGGTCCACTAAGGTGATAACTCTGAAGGACAGTGTTCAGGCCACTTAAACTTAACATACAAAATACTTCACAAGATACCATTGAAGGATAGCTTAACCACTTAATATAGAAAGTGGTTAATATAGAAAGCTGAGTACTGATGCTTAATGATGTAAAAGATTTTATGGATTGTGTCTGTTTTGGGCAGAACTGTGTCCTCCTAAATCTGCATGTTGACGTGTTAACCTCTAATACTTCTGAATAAGGTCATTAGGGTGGGCTCAAATCCAGTATGTCCTTGTAAGAGGAAATCTGGGCACAGAAATGTACAGAGGGGAAGACAATGTGAAGACACAGGGAGAAGATGGCCAAGCCAAGGAGTGCCATGGATTGCTGGCAATACCAAAAGCTAGGAAGGGGCAAGGAAGAAGCCTCCTGTTGGGGCCTTCAGAGGGAGTATGACCCTGTTGACATTTTGATTTTGGACTTCTAGCATCCAGAGCCTGCAGGAGGAACATAGCCCTACAGACATCTTGATCTTAGTTCAGAGAAACCCATTTTAGACTTCTGACCTCTACAACTGTAAGAGAATACATTTGTGTTAAGCTACTAAATTTATGGTAATTTATTATAGCAGCAATAAAAAGCTAACATAGATGGTAATGGAAATGTTAAGTCCTGGTAGCATTTATTGAACCCCTACTCCAGGTATGTTATAGCTGTCCTTCCTTGTCCTCATGAAAAGGTATTATCCCATTTGGCAAATGAGATATCAGAGGCTCAGAATGGTCAAGAAACACCAAACAGTATACTATTAGCACATGGTGGAGCTGGGCTGAAAATCTGTCAGACCCATACTCTGATGTACCAGTGCCATTCAAAGTGTGGTGCCCAGGTGTTGTTACACTGAAATAAGTACAATATGGAAAGTGCATGTTTAGAAACTTTTTATAGTAATTTTTTTATAATTTTGAAATATAATTTTATTTTTGTTGAATATAGTAATAAAAGTGGGGACTCATTTCAATTGTCTTTTTAATTTAATTTTTAAGTAATTTATTCTTACTGTATTTTTTAAAAATATTGATTCACTATGGATTCATGAAAAATAAATACTGGTTCCAAATCCTAGGTGCTTTGAGAAGCACTGCACTGACCACAATGCTGAGATTTGGGGTTGTTATGGGTCCTTGACTCTGGCTTTACTAGTCTCCCCCAAAGTGGTGAGAGTGGGGACCCTGGCCCACAGCTGCTCAGGGCCTTCCTGGGGAGGCACTGAGGTGTAGGGGCAACCTGGTTCTCTGAAGTGTTCATTTTCCCTGATGGCAAGGTCTTCCCACTTCTTTCCAGTCACACCTCAAAGCCTTACCACCTTCTTTTTCCTTTTAATAAAGGATTTTCAAAGTTTATTTTAACTTTTTCTTCTCTTTCTTTGGTCAATTTTTTTTATGAGAGTGCATGCCCCCCACATATTTCACATGGTCTGCATTTTTATGAATCCAAGAATAAATACATTTTTGGCTAACAACTAAGAAGTATTTTTAGATTCACAGGGCTGTATTTTTGTCTTTTACAGAACATAATTTGAAGCAGATGCAGTTGCACGCAGAACTCTTTAATTCTGCACCCAATTTCAGATGTCCTGCTGACACATTGTGTCCCTTGAGAAATCCCTTGAGAAATATGTTAACACTTTAATAAAAACTGATCTGATATGAAGTATCTCAGTTTAGATGGACGAGCCATCCAAGGAACAAGGAGCTGGGGTTTGCTTCTTCCTTCAAACTGCTTTGGGTCAGCTGCATTTTAACCTTTGCTTTGTCAAGGAGAGGGGCTTTGCTGTGGAGGTGTTTAGCAAACAAGGAAAGGAAAGGATGGAAGGTAAAGTAGGAACAAGTTTCAAAGCCCAAAGAGACCACTGGGGGCAGATGAGAACTTGCCCAAACTAATCACTGCTGTTTCCCCACCACCACTCCCAGATCCAAGGGAGTTTGTGTGATAGAATGAGAAAAAAACCCTACCAACCTATCCCACTCATGGAATTTCCCACATTTCAATAGATGTGGAAGCAACCTCTGTCATCATCTAGTTCAACATTCTTATTCTACAGCTGTGCTCAAAGACTATATTTGGTTCTGACTTTGCTTTGTACAATTATCAACTAAGTAGGTGTCAAAAAGTCCCATGAACAAGTGAATGAACGAGTGAAATTGAGACCCAGAAAAAGTAAATACCTTATCCAAGATGACAGATTTCAGAATATATCAGACTCATTTCCACACAGTCCAGCAGGCTTGCTGTACAATACGGAAGCAGAATGCTCCTGGTGTGAATTCAGACTGGGCACTGGTTCTCTTCTGGCTAGCTGAGAGTTAACAAATCATCCCAGCTGGGTTTAACTTGCTCACCAAGCAGGAATTCGATGCATTTTAAGTCAAGAGGTCCTGGACGCCAGCAGATGAAAAGTTTCATAGGCCTGGGTGAACATTGTGCATTATCTTATTTCACCCCAGAAAGTAGAAGCTTGGTGGTGGAGGGTTGGCCATGGTTAAAATGCTCCAAGGGGAGAAGGTTATTTCAACTCTGCTATGACTGGAGATAAGAGAGCATATTTGACCTTTTCCCAGTAAAATAAAGAGTAAAGTTTAGGCCCTCCAAAAATCTTCCAAATGTTGAAGATTTAAGTCACTATTAGGATTAAAATTAAGGAAATATCAACAGCCTTCTGTGGCTAACAACCTTTTTTCCTATCCCTGAAAAATCATTCAAAATTTGGGAGTAACTCCAGGGAGAATAAATGAAATGTAACAGGAATGCTGGCCTGTCAATATGGGAAAATGACTAGCTTGGAAAAGTGACCATGAGCTTCGCCTCACAGATGGGCAGCATGAACAATGAACAAAAGCTGTGATGTAGCACAAAAAGCCTGGCTGCTGTTAGAACACTTGATGGGGCAGGTGATGTGCCTTCTCAGGGCTTTGTTTTCTTCATTTGAAAATGACCATGACAATACTTCCCTCACAGAATTGTTGTGATGAGGTTTATTAAGAGAATAGATGTATATTAATAATAATGGCTGAATTTTTTCTAGCATTTACTATGTGCTAAGGCACTCTACTGAGGTTTTTTTGTTTGTTTTATTTTTTGTTTTGGGGGTTTTTATTTTTTCTTAGTCTAACTTATCTCAGAAGTGACTTTGGGCAAATTATTTATCTTTTATCCTTTTAGCTTTTATTCTTTATTGTGAATAAACGCCTGGAAATTAATAATTGTACCTACTTCATAGAGTTGTTGCCAAGATTTATAAATTATTTATGAACATGCTTCCTCAAGTATATGACCCATGTAAGTCCTTAATGAGTATCAGCTATTAGGATCTACTCTACTATACTGCCTAGTGATGATTAACAATGTAATATTGAGTTCCCATGAATATTATCTGAATGAGGAGGGAGAGGGGGACTTGTGGTAACTACAGAAAACTTGCATTTTGTCCCTTCATGTGTGCTCTCCACATGTCTCCCTTCTCCCTGCTCTGTGCCCAGGGAGGCTGACCTGTATGGGCTTCATCAAGAGGCTCCCTCACCCACTGACTTCTGGTTAGCTCAGCTGATGCAGAGTCTGAGCAAAGAGGGAGGGAGAGAGGGAGGAGAGTGAGGTCAAGATGTTTATTCCCAGCTTCTTTCCTGCAGGGTTCCTGGGGGCCATCCACCTTGCTAGGACCCTCTTCACACAGCTTTGTATCTGGGGCTTTGGTTGGACTTCCTCCTCTGGCCCCTTTAGGCCTAAGAATGGTAAGAATTTCTCTCTGTGGCCAGCCAAGGGCACTGCACTATCACTTGTGGTTTCCCTGTATTCTGCCCACATGTTGGAAAATAGTCCCTTTATTACACTCTCCTTGAGTTGCCCAAATATGACCTATAGAGTCTTCCTGGGCACTTTGCCTTGTATTCATTTCATTCCTGTGTTAACACCCAATAGAGGCAGCGAACAATACCTCAGAGGAACAAATTCTATAGTTTCCAAATTAGTCATCCTGATATATTTCTTTTACACATTTATCCTCCTTCTACTCTCCTCCCATCTCATCTCACATGGGAGGACTGTGACCTTGTTTAGATTTTTCTAGACAGGGGACAAAGGTTCAAGGGCTTTGGAGTGTGGGTAAGAGTGTGTTGGATGAATTCAGACTAGACAGTGTAAGAATGAGGCCAGGAAGGTGCTAACAGACTGGAAGAAAATCAGACAGATCAAAGGACTAGTGATCTGCATGAGGCTGAAGTTCAGGTGGTGAGGGAGTGAAGAGAGGAGACAACTGAAAATATAAGAAGTTCTGTCTGAGGGTGAGATGGTAAGTTAAGATTTCAGAGCTAGAGAAGTTCCAAGAGACGACAAAAGCCACAGTGTGTGGTGGGATCAGGTGGGTTAAGTGGAGCAAAATTGACAGCCACTGTATTTAAGGAGGTCCAGGAAATAGAAGACAAGATAAGGGGTGAGTTGTCCATGTGGTCACCGACATCACCATAAAGTGACATCACCAGAAGGATGAAGACACAGTTGGTGGTTAAAGGACAATGATCTGGGTGCTAAAGATGTCAATGAAACCAGGGAGTGAACCAGGAAGTTAGTAGGTGACAACCATAGGAGGGACAGCTATATGGCACACATCTCAAAGAAGGAATAACTCAAGGGCAGTTATTCCCATTTGTGAATGCCAATGCCTCTAGGCCCTAAGGAAGACTTATGAAAGAATCTCCTATTTCATTTGACTCAGCAGAAAACAGATGTCACACTCATTTTGGGCAAAACATTCCAGGACAACAGGAACCTAGAGTAAGAGATGGAAGAATTCTCACTTGGGAAGGAAAGAGACCATGGCAAACACATGTTTATTTGAATGTTTACTCAAATCTTTCAAAATCTCAAAAATGTTTCCCACAATTTTACCTTTCCAATGGAAATATTTTCATACCCATTTTTCAAACACTTGTGTAATATGTTCTTCCTTTAAATACTGTAGTTTTGCAAGAATTTCCTGGTTTAACAATGATTCACTTCTTTAACAGATAAATAAGTCCTGCAAAATTACACAATCCATTTCTCATAGTTTGCTTGAAAAATAAGGAGATTAAAAGAAAAAGTAAGATCCAGGATATGAGATTAGTTTTCATTTAATTTACTATAAAATATAATCTGCCATTTCATTTTGTGTTGTAACTCTAGAATCAATTTTAAACTTTTTGCAAAGGAAAGATTGAAAGTAAGAATATTTAAGCAATATAAGTAAATTTCTTGAGGCCAACATAACTCTTCTTGGTTACTCTTTCAAGAATCATTCTCTTGTTGATCTCCAGCTGCTGAACTTTTGCTTCAGATAGAGAAACTCAAAGTTACTTTCTTGGAACAGATCACAGGACAGAAGCATCAGCCTTGCACTTAGGAAGGGCAAGATCCTGGTTCGGTTTGTATGATAAGATGGTTGTTCACCCCATCATCCATTTTCTCTTTTCCATTTCCCCTGGATTTGTTGTTGGACCCCAGACTACTCCAAATAAAGACAGTATTTCATAGCCTTGCTTGGGGCTAGGTGTGACCACATACCTAAATTTCAGCCTTTCTGATGTCTTCGATGCTGTTGATGAACAAAGTTTACTGTTCAGGGTGCTATCAGTTCCACTGACTCCCCCTCGGTGGATAGGAGCACAGAGAGTAGCATCTTTTCCTGTACACACCAACCATATCATTGGGAACATTGCCTAACCTCTTGCTACCATCTGTAAAAGGAGAATAATATATCTACCTCATAGGGTGACTGTGAGGACTGAAAAAAATAATGATAATAAAAGACAATATTTAATTGGGCACCTCCCATGTGCCAAGATCTGGGTGCACGTATTTGGTACCAAATATTTCATAAATACTAACACAAGGCTCCTAGCATCCTACTCACATTGTAAAAGCAGTGCTGCCCACGTGAGTCTACAGGCATCTGAGCTCCAGGGCTCTTCTCCATAGGAGACAGATCTGAGTTCACAGGATGTTAGTCTCATGGGACAACCTGAGTAACAACAACTCTTCTGTGCTTTCCCACCCTTGACCCTGATATATTGCAGTTAAGCCAAGTAACATGTCACCCCCAAGTGTCCTTGTCACTCATGCAAAAGGAAAAGGGAAGAAAATATACCAGATATTCTCTGCAGTTTTGTCCAAGTCCTCTGGATAAGTCTAGGCCTGTCTGAATCCCAGGATGAACAGTGTCCAGTTGAAACCTATTCACCCTCTCCCTACCCCACCTCTACAGCAACCACTGTGCACATCACTTCCAAAAATGGAGGGCTGAAGTCCTATATATCTTAACATTTTATTGTGGTACAGTTGTCACCTTTGGGACAAAAGGGTCTCTGAACCCAGGAGATTCTTTCTTCCCAACTTGTAGGCAGGAATCAAAGAAAAACACTAAACAACCACAATCAAAGACTAAGGGCTGCTGCTCTCTGCGATATGGGCCAGGTCATTCAACCCCATGTGTCAGACCCCATTTTATTATTGAGGTGCTGATAAAACAAGGTGGATGTGTTAGTAATCATTACATAAGGGTTCATACTGCCAAGGAGTGGGTGACTTACATTCGGATCTGTCTTGGCATTGACCAGAGGCAACTCAGATCTTGGGGATAGGTTTGTCCCCACAAGGCACGCCATGCGTGGGAGCCCTAATACCAAGGCCTAGCCCAGAGGCCCATGAAACCCAAAGCAGGCGGAGAAGTACAGCTCCACTGCTGGCCTTTCCCTGCAGTGGAGGGCAGCTGGCAGGACTGTGCATTGGAGCTGGCCCTCTCAGTCTGTCAGGGAACAACAACCAAAGTGAGGTTTACTGAAGGGAGCTGGGGGTGGATCACAGAACATGGGGCCACTTGGGGTGGTCAGGGACAGCTAAAGAGAGACAATAATTTTGTGAGGAGGGAAATGAAGCTTCTAGTAGAGAGCATTCCTTGGTCAATCTTTTTTGTTCTCGGCCAGTTTAAAAACCATGTGTGTGTACAGCATAGATTGTGAATGTACGTGTGTGTGTGTGAGCCTGTATACAGTACAGCACGTATCCACTCCTCACCCCTGGAGAAGTGGAGTGACAACTTCTATAAAACTAACATTGCAAGGACCTTTTGTCATGGACTTTCTGAGACAATCTCTACTTCAAATACTTTGGGTCAAAACATATTTTTTGAATTGGTTAACAGGATATATGGTCTCAATGTTTAATATCATGTGTCATTAAGATGTTTCATCATCTACCCAGTTTTCTCTAAAATACTCACCAGTGCCCCTTCCCCATCCTCCATAATCACTTTTTAAAAGTTTATCAAAAAACATATTTTTACTCTCCTCAAAACATTTTTCTTAAAGTTCCCTCATGCATTCGGCTTTGGTTCTGGAAACACTGTCATTTTTTTCTCTTTGCCACAGATATCATGAAATGATTTATTTACAGAAAGGTAGGATTAGGGTTGGGGAGAATGGGATGCCAATGAAGAATGGAGAGGAGGACTAGTCCTCAAAAATATCTAAACATTTCTGCTTTGGGACTCTTAGATGTAGAGTTTAACTAAAAAGCCATCTCTAGCTTTGTAGGGCTGGTCCTCAGCATAAGGCAATTAGGTGATTGTTCTCACCAGATAATTTATAACTGTAAAATAACAGCCTTAAAATTGTCCCTATTCCTCTGCTATTCAAGGTGTAGTTCAAGGCCTGGCAGCCTTAGCAACAACTGGGAGCTTGTTAGAAATGCAGAATCCCAGATTCTGATCCCTCCCCACTGAAAAGGAACTACATTTTGACAGGTTCCTAGGTGGTTACATGCACAACAACATGTGAGAAGCAACTGTCTAGAGAACATCCCACATGGAAACTGAGGCCCAGGCATGGTGAGGAATGTGACCTAGATGTCCTCCTTCAGGGTAAGTGTGCAAAGATGACTATTTTCCTGTAATTGAACCTGGATATTGAGCCTGGACTCCTGTTCTGTAGAAGAAATGTTTTTCTTGTCCAGTCAAGGTAAATTGGTAGATCTGGATTTTTTTCAGTTTCGGTAAACAGCTGTTTGGGTAAACAGTTAACTCAGGATTGTCCATCACTCTTCCTGCCTACCCTTCTATGCAGGGGTATCCAACTGCCTGTGGGCCTGATCTTCAGTTCTGGACTCAGAGGGGCAGAGTATGGCTGCCAGAGACAATTGTGCCATTTGTCTGCCCAAAGTGCCTGGAACCAGAGGTAAATGAGGCTGAAATTCCTTCCTTCTGCCCACTCTCCAGGTTAGAGCCCTTTGTGGGGTCAGCTTCCGCATGGAAGAAGAGGCATCTTTTATTAATTCACACGAAGTCTCCTGGACAGAACAGCCTAGCAGAGGCCCCAGGTCAGGGCTGTTTGGTCCGTGGTGATTCCCAGTAGAGACCAGCATGAACAGAGAGAAACTTCATCTCACTGTGTGCCAGCTGAATGGCCCTGCAAGGACTGACTGATTAATCGGAGAAGCCATGAAGGCTGTGCAAAATTCAACCTGAGAGCATTTTTATAATCTCAGGGCCTGGAGAACTTGTGGATATGAAAGAATGCAAATTCCTCCTTGGAGTTTACTTTTCTTTGCTTCTTAAGATACATAAATGTCCTTCTCAAGGGACCTTAATCAAGTGAAAATCCTGAGTGTGGGTCTCAATTTCTTTGAGCAGACTGAAGAATTTGGAAATATATAACTTGACCTTAGAGGGTAGAGGTCACCTTCTTAAAGTTGTGATGTCTACTACATAGCAACTACAAGTAGGAGAAGATATATCCCACCGGGGTCTCATGCCCCTGGCCAGGTATCTGGGCCCTGATTTGGTCTAATGCAACCACAAGCAAGTTGAGAAGGTCCGCCTTAAATTCTGTGTGGGGTGATATAGTAGTTTTCTTAGTAGAACTGGGAAGAGTTAGAATCACATATGTTTAAGGACTTCAAGCAATAATACTGATATTTTAAATTAAGGTATATGAAAATATTTTATATTCAATATACTTATGCTAGTCAGGAGACCTGAGCTTATTAGAATAAAAGGTCAGCCTTATAACTCCAATCTGAAATTTATAATTCACTAATTGACTTTAACTTACTATTTTTAAGTAAAAATCTTACTGTTCTGTATAGTAGTAGTTAAATAATTAAGACAACTTAGGTCCACCATACATAAGCTTAAGTTATTCTTATAAATCTAATACATTTCTCTTGAGAAGTCAGAAAATTGAAGTGGAAATAAAGTGGAAAGCTCCTTAAGTGGAAATAAACATATTAAAATATAAAGTCATTTGAAATATTTGAATGTGTTTAACTTATAAATGGAACCAAATACTAAACAAAGATCTCCTAAAAAGCAATTGCCTGAATAATATTTGTAAGACCAGCGAACTTTATTCACCAATTGCATTTAAAAGATAAAAGCAGAACCAGGCTTTAAAATCTGAAACCTTAATAAATCAAATTTTAATTTTAAAACAACAGAGCAAACCTCAGAATAGTGTTGCCTCTGCAAAACCAGTTAGGGACACAAAAAACTGAGAGTTATAACGAGCTGACTTCCATTGCTAAGGTCCTTGGTTCTACTGGGTGTAGAGCCAAAGACCCTGATCCCAGGAGGTACTTTCCAAGAGAGCTCTCCAGTGCTCTTCATGGTCGGGGTAGGATGGGAGGTAGAGGGGTGGGAGATATCGGAGGACAAGTACTATCCATTCACTTGCTCAGTAAGCAGTTATGAAGCACCTACTGTTGCTACATGCTGGTGGGAAAAAGGGTGAATTGAACCCAGGCCCTGTCCTCCGTGGCTTACAGTATGGTGAAGGAAACTGATGCTTAAATAGGCACTAAAATGCAGTGCGATAAATTGTAGTAATGCCTAACCCAGCTCCTGGAGATTGGGGAAGGATTTGCCAGGGAAGAGATAGAGAATAAATGAAATTCTGAAGGAGGCCTGCAGTCGGCTTGCCAGGTGGGGGTAAAGGGAGAGGAATAAAAGCCACATCCACAGCTGACAGAGCAGCACAGGCCGTGGCCACAGAGGGAAGGGAGAGGGGAAAAGTCCAGAGTCCATGCTCTTTAGGAGATCATGCATTTGGAGTAGCTAGAAGGCCACTGAAGGTGACAGGTGGCTTGGTTTTAGGTGGGGAAGTAGTGGCAGCAGAGTAAGTAGTAAAGCACTAAAGACAGTCTTGGCCTGCTTCACGGTGACAGATTCTCTCTGTGACCAACTCTGGGCAGCCTCCTTCAAGCCCTCTTCTCAACTAAGCTTCAGCCTTGTCCTGAAAGACTTGAACAGACACTAACATAATTTCTAACAGCTCAAGGCCACATGACCCTTGCTGCCCTTAAAGTGCCTGCCTGAGAAAACTCAATAATTTGCTGTTCATTCAGGCCAGCACCTAAAGATAGGCCCCTGATCGCCCTTTCTTAGAACATTTATTAAAAAGTGCTTGCAGTTGTGAACACTTCTTCTGTCCCCTTAAAGTCTACATGTATCTCCTACAACTCAGGATCGTCTTTCTTAAGGACCTGAAAGCCACTCTTGAAATGTAATGATTGGGAAGGATACGGCCACAGTCTCCGTGGGAAGACAGAATTCTAACTTGGATAACAGTCAGCTAGCAGACATGGCCGGGCTAATCGCATTTACACCAATCAGTTCTTTGTAATCTTTCATTTCCCTGATTCTGTTGAGCCCCCACCTCGCCTCCCTCCCTCCCCAACCCCTCACTCCCCGACCCAGTCTCCCCTGTACAAATTGAAGTTCAGTTCAGTTCATCCTGGATTTTTTTCCCTATGACAACAGTATATTACTGATGAAAACTTGTCCTTTCCACTTTAACTAGCGTCCAGCATTGGTTCTCTTTAACAACAGCTCAGCTCAAAACCAGAGGAGAAACCACCAAACTCACTGGGCAGAATTTTTTCAACTTGCCAGCCACATACGGTGCGAGTACCTTGTTCACTCAAAGCCTGAGGCCTGCGCACACTGGGCCATTCACAAAGCTTGTTCAGCCTCCTTGGCCTGATGTGGCCAGTTATACCTCTGTGCAGAACCAAGAAACCGCTGACTCACTGAAAACAGAGCGCGTTTATAAACAGGAAGCTGAGTGTGTGACCACAGACATTCAGCATCTGATAGCAATTGCTGAATGTGGCAAAAAAAAAAAAAAAAAAAGAGTTTGAATTAAAAAAAAAAAAATCTGTCCCGCTAAATTAGAACTCTCTGGCTCATGGAAATACAATCCTACTATTGATCATTTATTAAATACTTAAATACGGGAGTTCTGATTTGGTCAGACTGAGTCGGTGAGTCAGACAGCCTGCAAATATTGATTGAATCCCTTGGAGCATGTGGTTTCCTCTTTTTTCATTCTCTTCCCTCCCCAAGCAGAGCAAAAAGGATCCTTGATGAAGCTTTCATGGTCCATACAGAAGGGATTTGTTTTCCCTTTGAGCTCTGACAGGCTGTGCTCCAGAACGGAGCTCTGTGATATTATAAGCAAAGGCTTCCCTAGGATTGCCCCCAGACGAGATGCACAAATCCTGGTGCTTAAAACCTGCTGTGAAATGACACCTACAAAGCATTGAGTAGCTGGTGCTGAAATTGAAATGGAGACGTGCAGAGAGCAACCATAGTAGAGTATGTCACAGGACTTGTGTTTTCCCTACTTTCAGCAGAGGGGAGCCGGTCATTTTCCCTATTGTTTGTGGTGGGGGTTGGTTTCGAGCAAAGTGACCCAAGAAGGTTGAACTCTGTGGCCAAGGAAAGAACCAGGTGATTATCCCACCAAGGTCTTCTGGGAATTGGCACCATTGCCACATTTGTCCTAAGGGTGAAGGTACCCAAGTGATGTTTGGAATCCCTCCACTTCTTTCTGTGATATCATGCTCTGGCTAATAATAGCACAGTGCCTGATACATACAAAGTTAGAGGGAGTAGCTAAGTGCTTTATCTGCACAGTTTTGTTTAATCTATACAATAGTCTTAGGAGGTAAGTAGTGGTGATCTTGTTGGGTAAATCAATAACATCTCTAGTGAACCAGTGAGTGGCTGAGTTGAGATTTTAGCCCAGGTATGACTGGTTTCAGAGCACAGCCGTTTGTCTAACTTATTGCTGAAGTTTTAGAGCAGGATGTGCCCCTTACTTTATATTTATACTGTAATTAGAAGTCTTGATCTTCAAATATTACCTACAAAGAAAACTTTATGGGTTGGTTCTTCAGATTCCAACAAAGCAGAGAGCACTGTTTCTCTATTATTTATAAAAAAAATTCTGTGTTGGATTCACAAGTAGTAGTAGTGTGTCCAAGTGCCTTGAACAACCTATTGATATTGGCATTAGTAATTAACATTTTTGGAGTACTTATTGTGTGCTGAACAGTATGTTACTAATTACCTCCATTTTACAGATGAGGAATCTTGAGGTACAGAGAGGCTAAGTAGGATTTTACTGCAAGCGAGCTGACTCCAGAGCCCCTACTGTCAGCCGTTACGCTACACGGTGAAAGAGTATGCCTGGAACACTGGGATTTTATTTGTATAAGGAACAGGCTGCTACTTCTGTTCGAGTAAAGCCTGAAGAAGGGGCTCCTTGAGCAAGGACTATTACTACCGACTAGGTTGGAGTTGCCAGAAACAGACACTGACACAGGTCCCTATACAAGTGATTATAAAGAAAGTGCTCCCACAGCACGTCCAGTAAAAAGCAGGGGAAACAGGACAGGAAGGAAGAGCAAGCCAAGCAAAGATGCAATGTCAGGCCAGGTCGTGAAGAGGGGGGCCTCCGCGGAGCTGCAGCAGGACTGCTATGGGATGTGGGCAGGTGGAGCAGTCACAACAAACTCCATCTCCCAGAAACAACATAAAAGTCCCTCTCCTGTAAACAAAGCCTACAGATAAGCAATCTGGGACTGCAGAGTGCAATAGGAGGGGTTGGCAAACCATATCTCCACCAAAGCTGGCCCACTGCCTGTTTTTACAAAGCCCATAAGCTAAGAATCATTTTTGTATTTTTAAATGGTTGACGAAACCATTTTCCAAAAAAAGCATATGATTTTGTGCCATGAAAACTATAAGAGATTCAATTTCAGTATCCATAAATAAAGGTTTATTGGAACTTATATTAAAACATACTGGAATTCAGGCATTACGTATTATCTATGGCTATATTCACTCTAATATGGCATTGTTGACTACTTGTTAGAGAGACCGTATGGCTTGCAAAGCTGAAAATATTTACCATCTGGTCCTTTGCAGAAAAAAATTTCTACAGTATCAAGGAACCAAGATTCTTCCATTTTGTTGCTCTGCCATCTTCAACACATTATTATCATCTCATGGCCTGAAATGGCTACTGAAGTGCCAGCCACTGTGTCTGCTTTCCAGGCAATGCAAAAAAAGAACAGACAAAAGAGAGTTTATTTCCTCTCTTTAAGAAAACTTCTGAGAATCACACTCTTCATTTCTGCTTTATCTACTCAGAAGTTAGTCTCCTCACCATACCTAGCTATAAAACATTATTCCAATAGGCTAGTATTCCATTATTGAGGAAAACGTGTGTCAGGGTACAATTGGCAATTCTAGCTCACGTAGTTAAGACAGTTATGAAACAAGAGAAGTTGAAAGAGTAGTATATAACTGAATAAGGCACAAGGAAAGCCAAACTGCTGTAACTTTTTACATTTAAATATTATTTCTTCTCTCCATTCCAAAATTCATTTCCCTTAAGCCTTAACAAGCGTAGAAAATTAGTTAAGTTCTCTGTTTTCCTTTCTTCTAGCCAGCTCTTTACTCCTAAAAGAATGTGTCCTTCTTAGGAACTTTTTTTTTTTTTGTGAAAGTAATATGTTTCTGGGAAAGAAAATGTGAGGGCTCTTTGGAGAAATGACTGAAACCAAGTATAGGACAGAAAATCTCCAAGAGGAGCCTGCAACGTTTTTTCATCTCAGAAAGCAAGCAAAGACCTCTGGGGCCACGAAAAAAGGATCCAGGAGCCACCCTGAAGGGTCCCCACTGACAAAAGAGGGAATAATTTGAGCATCCATAAGAGTATCTGAAACTTTTTAAAACACATCAAATATGTCTAAATCTATGTGTTCATAATGGAAAAAAAAACCCCACATTTGTCACCTTTTTAGGTGCCAATAATAATAATAATAAGGGAACCAACTCATTATTCTGAAAACTGTAAAGTAAAAAAATCAAACATTTAATTTGCCTTTTCTGTATTAATTATTCCTCAGGTAACCAAATAGTTGATAAAGTTTCTCTTTATAGGATTATTTCAGCTAAAAAAAAAAAGAGTGACAGAATATTACCATCTTGCAAACCTCTAATTAAATACTGAGTCTAGGTCATACTCCTCCATAATGACTAACGCTATAAAAAGAGAAGGAACCAGATTCTACGTGTCTCCTGGTGGAAGCACACCACGTTTGAACCTAAATCTGGTTAAGACTAAAACCTCTGGACTTAGACACTAACCAGACTCAGGGAGAGACAATGACATGATAAAATAAGACAGACTTTAGATAAAACTCTGAGGAACTTTTCCATTGAAGGAATAAGTAAAAGGAGAAATTCTAAAGGTACTAATAAAAAAACAGAGAAGTAGGAGAAAAATTCAGGAGTGCAGTGCCATGAAAACCAGAAGAAGATGATCATGTTTTAGGAAGAAAGAAGAGATAAACAACCTAAAATGTTGCAGAGAGACTGGGAAAGAGCTGAAGAATGTCCAGTTGGAAATAGCAACAAGAAGGTTGTTGGTGGTTTTGGTGAGAAAGTTACAGCAGAATAGAGGGCATAGAAGTCAGTGAGCTGATGAGTGAGAGGGAGGTGAGGTCGTGGAGAGAGACAGGTGGAGGACTCCATCCAAATTTGGTAATGGAGATGCATTAGTGTCTTAGGGCTGCCATAACAGGGAACCACAACTGAGTGGCTTAAACAACAGAAACCTATTGCTTCACAGTTCCGGAGGCTGGAAGTCTGAGATCAGGGTGTCAGTCCACAGGATTGGTTCCTTGTGAGGGCTGAGGGAGAGATTTGGTCTTTGCTTCCCCCCCAACTCCTAATGGTTCGTCAGCAATCTTTGGTGTTGCTTGACTTCTGCTGCATCACCCCAATCTCTGCCTTCAGCATCACATGGCATTTCTCTGTGTATATGTCTGTGTCCAAATTTCCTCTTTTTATAAAGTCAATAGTTATACTGGATTAGAGCTTACCCTAACAACATCATTTCAACTTGATTACCTCTGTAAAGACCCTATCTCCAAATAAGATCACACTCTAAAGCACTAGGGATTAGGATTCAAACATTTTGGGGAGGGGGACACAATTCAATCCATAACAGAGTCTAGTTTTGTTTGTTATAAATTTAATATATGTTCACTGTAAATTTTTAAATAATGCTGATATGTCTAGAACAATAACAAAATCTTAATACTAGGTTAAAAGAAAGAAGTGGGCTGTGAAGGATGAGAAAGAGAAGAGTAGCTAGAGGCAAGGTGGGTCTATTAAGGTCTTTGTTTAGTTCAGGATGGGAGAGATTTGAACATGTGGGAGTACAGAGGGAAGGAGACAGCAGAAAGGAAGAAGTTAAAGACTGAAGATACAGTGTGGTGTGACGTGGTGTGTTTTGCATCAGTGGGCAGGGATCTTTGCTGAACCTAAAGAGAAATATAGACCTGTCAGGTTTTGTGGGGCTGGCTGTCTCAGAAGTATATTTGCATGAGTTTATTTTTGTGGAGAATGGGGCTGCCAGGAGGAAGTTGTCTGCAGGGATGCTGGGAGTGGCCTGGGATAATGGGAGAGGAAACAGCAGACAGTGAAGAGGATGGTGTGAGAGCTGTTGGCTGCTCCCCAGCCTGGCCCTGTTAGAGAGAGGGGCTACAAAGATAAGCCAAACAGTCTGGTTTTGAAGAGGCTCTGTCATTCCTGTGAGGTTCAGGCATGACAAGTGCTGGACTGAGGGGTTGTTCCCTCTTCAGTGTTGCAGTTTAGAGAACAGTAGATCTAAGAAACAGGACTCTAGGTAGGGAAACATCACTACCACCGGGGTCAGGGTCCCCTGAGATAACAGCTCCTGTGCTTTGAGGGAAACAGGCACGAGGAGGAGCCAACACAGATACCCGTGAGTGGGCTATGAAGCAGAACAGGTGACACACCCTAGCAACTCATGACCGAAATAACTGGGAGACTCAGTGGGGGAGTGCAGAACCCCCCAACACACACATCAGTCACAAGTTCAGGTTATCACCTGTGCTCATGACCAACCAGCTATAGACTGGAGGTTCCCACATCCCTTCTCTGGGTCTGATTAATTTGCTAGAGTGGCCCACAGAACCCAGAGAAAAGTTTTACTTACTAGGTCACTGATTTATTATCACAAGATATAATTCAGGAACAGCCAGATGGAAGAGATACATAGGGCGAGGCATGGAGAAAGGGGTGGAGCTCCCGTGCTCTCTGAGCACCACTCTCCCCCACACCTCCTGTGTTCACCAACCCAGAAGCTCTCTGAAACCCCTCCTTTTGGGTTTTTATGGAGGCTTCATCACAAAGGCACGGTTGATTAAATCACTGGCCATTGGGGGACTGATTCAACCTCCAGCCCCTCTCTGGTCCCCAGAGATCAGGAGGTGGGACTGAAAGTGCCAATCCTCTAATCACCAGGTTGGTTCTCCTGGCAACCAGCACCCAGCCTGAGGTGCTTTCCAAAAGTTGCCTCATTAACATTACAAAAGATACCTTTATGCTTTCAGTGTTTAGGAAATTCCAAGTGTTCTAGGAGTTCTGTGCCAGAAACAAGGATGAAAACCAAATATATACTTTTGTATTATAAATCACAGTATCATGGTAGGCTGGTGAGTAAATAAACTGGTTTAATCCTACAATGAAATCCTATAAAAGTTAAAATAGACAAACTAGGTCTACATATAACAACATGAATAAATCTCAAAACATTGTAAGAAAAGCAAGTTACAAGAAGAAATGTACCATAAGATTTCTAATATATAAATATTTAAAGCATACAAAAGAATGGTATGTATTATTTAATGTTTACATCTATATAATATAATAAAAGTTTAAATACATGTACATGAAAAGTAATATACCAACTTCAGGGTAACAGTTACCTCTGGGGAGAGAGGCAGAGGATGGGTTGGGGTTACTCTATCTGTACTCAATATTTTCTTTTTTGAAAAGAGAGAAAATTGATTCTGAAGCTAATAAAGCAGAATGCTAACATCTGTTAATACGGGAGGTCGGTACATGAGTATCTGTTAATATTTTCTGTACTTGGTCTATATTTGAAATGTCATCATTTAACATTTCAAACTTAAAAAAAAAGACAATATCTCTGCTTTTGTGCACAGGAAAAATATATTGAATTAATTACATTGTTTTAAACTGAGTATGCAAATACCACAGATATTACAATGCTAATTTTAGATAATTTAGCGTATCATGTATCTTATTATGCGTATCTCTAATTATAACTATTTTTAATACATTCTGCTAAAATTCTTTTCCATAAATAGCTGCAAATGCCTTATTTAACTGTAGACTTTGTATTTTCATTAAGTGTGATGACTTCTATTTTTCTAAGTTAAAGCTACAGCAGCTGACAAGGCCAATTGACTCCGTTCCTTTGTTTCAGTAAGTGGAGCTGGGCCAGCCCCAGTTTGCTCCCAGGGAATCACATCACATGTCTGAACAGTCACAAGGACCCTCTCCCGGAGAGAGCGCAAGCACAGGCTGCAGGCCATCAAGGAGGGCCCCTGGTCTTCCTACAGTTTTCTAAACAAGGGAGCAAGGCTGGGAACAGCCCCAACAATGCTTCCAGCATTCCTAATTTTATCTCCAGTTATGAAAGGACTTTTGTTTGACTTATGAGCAGGGATAAGAGGTGATGGATTACTGAATGGCCAGCAAGTTATAGATGAGCCTCTTTGTTCACATTGGTGAGTGTGTTTATATAATCTCTATTGTGGTGTAAAATCTAAAATTAATATTATGTGCTGCCTTGCCATCTAAAACTGGGAGGGCCTGGAGTGGCCTAACTGCGTCCCCCTCCCCACTCTGCTCCCTCAGATAGGGTCTCTTAGCCAAACAACCCTCCTTATCCCAGGGATGAGGCACAGTGTCTGCTTACCCGAGTAGCAGGCTTCAGTTCCCTGTCAGTGTGCAGAATTATTCAAACAGCCAATTACATCCTCTTGCAGAAACCAGGAGTCAGTTGATCCTCTTGTTACTACAAAGCTCCGCCCTCACCCTCCACCCCCAAGCCCTGCTTGTTCACTCTGTTCCCAAGTACAGCTCCTGTCTCACTCTGGTGCAGTGTCTTCCTTCCCTGGACAATAGGCTGCCATCAATCTCATCTGACAGTGTTGGGTGTTGTGTCCTGCCATCCCATAAGCCTAGGGTAGAATTCCTCCCTCACCAACAGGGTGAAGAGGAGGCCATCCAAACATTGGTGGTTTTCACTTTTTTTCTCTTTAGACCAATCATTACAACTCCACGAGATTTTTTGTATGTCCTTTATTTCCAACCAATTTACTCTGGTCAGGAGGATGGGAGTGGAGAAAAGTGTATGCAAAATGTGTTTCATGATCTATTTCTAGTTGAAAATGAAAGTTTCTACTTCGAATTTTTTAGTCACAAGGAAAGTGAGGGCAGAGGGTGGACTGACAAAGTCAGAAGACAGGGTTTCTTGAAGATCATTCACCTAGATTGTTCAGAAACTGAATAATAATCACACACAAAAGGTTTCATCACATGATGTAGAGTTAGACAGTAGCAATTTAATACTTTATAATCAGCCCAGCATATAAATGATGAAGAATTATTATGTCATGAACAGTATCACATCATGACATCACAGCCATTATGTCACTGTAATTGTCTGCCCCTTGGTACACATTTGACCACAGGGACATCACTGAACATCATACCACAGGCCAAACAATATGGCACATCATCTCTCAGTTTATTACCCTTAAATTATTTTTCACATGTGCAATCATAAAAACAACTGAGTTAGAATGTTAATGTTGTTTGGATGTTTTGGTGTTTAGTATCCTTGAGATATATATATACATATATATATATATATATTTTTTTTTTTTTTTATTTTTAGTTCTTTTAGTAGTTTCTTTTGTGGCCTTGAGCAATTGTACTTTATGCTTCAAAAGTGCTTTCATGTTTATTTAATTTACTCTCATATCGTAGATGTATCTGGACTGAGATTCATGTACCCAAAAAACAGAAGTAGTAATAAAACCTAGAGAGGTTGAATGATT
The DNA here is from genome assembly GCF_009834535.1 of Camelus ferus. Classification (NCBI taxonomy): domain Eukaryota; kingdom Metazoa; phylum Chordata; class Mammalia; order Artiodactyla; family Camelidae; genus Camelus; species Camelus ferus. The sequence goes on along the minus strand of NC_045698.1, from coordinate 35,342,900 downwards.
TTATCCCTCAGGGTTACACAGTCAGATATATAGATTCTTTTCTCAAAAAGATTTTCTGTTTCTTAAATCCAGTGTTCTTTCTATTACTGAGACACTCTTAAGTTTTACCCCGTTATATTTCAGTTCCTCATAAATTGATTAGACTAACAAATGTCTGAGAAAAATAGAACGTTGGAGCTTAAAGAGGCTTTAGAGATTATTTCAAGTATCAACATATACAAAAGAAGAAAGATATCAAGTTCCTGGGATAGGGACTGTGATTTTATTGAGGAGTATTTGTGAAAGCACATTGCTGATTTCTTAATGTTCTACCTAGCCCACTCCTACATGATTAATAACATTCTGAAACTACACATTGTTCCACCCAATTTGCTTAAAATACTTTTCATACTGAAGCTGTAATTTGCAAAGTGTTTATTAAACAAGAAGTGGAAAAGCAAAAGACACTGTGGTTAAGAAAGTTGGTAGACCTTGTCCCTGCGTTTAAGATGGGAAGATTAAAATAGAATGGAGTTTTAGAAGCAGCTTAGTCTGATTTAGTTGGCTAATGGGGCTTCATCCCTGTCCATGCAGTGCTGGAGAGACTATCTCTGGAACATATTCCTATCTAAGACTTTTTCCTATGTGTACTTCTTAAGGCACAAACGAACACCAGTTGTTCCTGGGTCTCCTCCCAAAACTAGAATGATAATTCTTAACAACACTACACAACACTAATTCAGAACTTTTAGGAAATTATAATACCAGCTGTTCTTTCAGACTCGTTGATGGCCTTCAGCTGCTCAGTAGGACAAGCTTAGAGGATGAGAAGGAGGATTAACTTCCTTTGCCTTTGATATTCTCTGTTCTTTGGTCAGTATAATAAAGTCAAGTCTTCTGTCTCCTGATCCATGACAAGGTTTGGCACCATGACTATCTGTATTGAAGGGACTATAATCTATTCTACAAAGACATACGTTTCTGATCAATGCAGGGTAACAGCAACAAGATTTACCCTCCTACTGCGACAGTTGAAAAAATCTGAATAAAATATATGAAACAATAGTGCTCAAGGCATTGGACATCAGGGAGTGAAGGACAATGAACACTGAAAGACGGAAAACAAGTGTGGGCCCCCCTTTTCAGTTGAGTATCAATCAGTGCATATATTGAGGAAACTCCCCAAGACCAGGAAAAGAACTACCTGAAAGGATTAGAGGGAATAGTTGTCAGACTTCACATGGGCCTGAGAAAAGTGCCATTTCCCGACAGCTCTAATGGAAAAGCTCATAATTCAAGTTGAATTTAGAGAACTATGAGAATTTTGCCTCAGCAGGGAAAAATTGATGCTAGGCTAAAGGCAGCTCCGGTCAAGCCCAGCAAAACTTAAAAGTAAGACCTGAAGGACTAAATCATTTCCAAATAACTTAATTGCATCTAGAACAAAGCTCAATAACATTTACAGGAATAAAAAATATGTCAATGTGGTAAAATTCACAGCATGTGGCATTCAATAAAAAATTATCAGACATTCAAAGAAATAGGAAAATATTACCTATAATGAGGAGAAAAATCGATCAACAAAACTGATCCAGAACTGTTGCAGGTAATAGATCTAATCAACAAGGATATTAAAACAGTTATTATGATTGTAATTTGAAGTTCAAGAAGCTGGAAAAAAAATTCAACATGTTAAGTAGAGACATAGGAGATATTTAAAATGACACAAATTGACTGGATAAAGAAGATGTGGTATATTTATACAATGGAATACTATTCAGCCATAAAAACCAACAACATAATGCCATTTGCAGCAACATGGATGTTCCTGGAGAATGTCATTCTAATTGAAGTAAGCCAGAAAGAGAAAGAAAAATACCATATGAGATTGCTCATATGTGGAATCTAAAAAAAAAAAAAAAAAAAACATAAATACAAAACAGAAACAGACTCATAGACATAGAATACAAATTGTGGTTGCCAAGGGGGTGGGAGGTGGGAAAGGACAGACTGGGATTTCAAAATGTAGAATAGATAAACAAGATTAGACTGTATAGCACAGGGAAACATATACAAGATCTTGTGGTAGCTCACAGAGAAAAAAAAATGTGACAATGAATATATGTATGTTCATGTATAAAAATTGTGCCCTACACTGGAATTTGGCACAACATTGTAAAATGACTGTAACTCAATAAAAAAAAGTTAAAAATAAAATAAAATGAACCAAATTGAAAATCTAGAGATGAAAATTATAATGCCTTAGACAAAAAATATACAATGGGATTAATAGAATTGACAGTGCAGATGATTGATGGACTTGAAGAGAGAGCAGGAAAAAGAAGAGGAGACAGGAAATATGACTGAGCAAAATGAACAGAATTATTGAACTGTTGGACAAATTCAAACAACCATACATCTATAGTTAAAGTCTCCAAATGAGTTGTGGTGAGGCTGAAAAACTATTTGAAGAAATAATAGCCAATACTTCTCCAAATTTAATAAAAACTATAAACTATATTTTTAGAAATCTCAGCAAACCTCAAGCACATGAAACATGAAGAAATCTATATTTAGGCACACCATAATCAAATTGCTTAAATCCACTGATAACAAAATCATAAAAGCAGCCAGAGAAAAAGACATGTTACAAAGGAGCAAAGATAAGGATAAGTTTTCTCTTTGGAAATAATGTGAACTAGAAGACAGTGGAACATCATCTTTTTTTTCCCCCATCTTTTTGTTGAGGTATAGTTTATTTATAATATTATTTAAGCTTCAGGTGTACAACATAGTGATTCACAATTTTTAAAGATTATACTACATTTATAGCTATTATAAAATATTGGCTATATTCAATGTGCTGTACAATATATCCTTGTAGCTTATTTATTTTATGCATAGTTTGTACCTCTTAATCCCTTACCCTTATCTTGCCTCTCCCCCTTCCCTCTTCCCACTGGTAACTACTAGTTAGTTCTTTATATCTGTCAGTATGTGTCTGTTTTGTTACATTCTCTACAGTTTGTTTTATTTTTTATGTTCCACCTATAAGTGATAACAAATAGTATTTGACTTTCTCTGACTTATTTCACTAAGCATAATACCCTCCAAGTTAATCCATGTTGTTTCAAATAGCAAAATTTCTTTCTTTTTTAAGGTTGAGTAGTATTCCATTATATATATAAAAAACATCTTTATCCACTCATCTGTTGATGGACTTTTAGGTTGCTTCCATATCTTGGTTATTGTAAATAATGCTTCTATGAATATTGGGGTGCATGTATCTTTTTGAATTAGTGTTTTCATTTTCTTCAGACATATACCCAGGAATGGAATCGCTGGAAAATACAGTAATTCTATTTTAGTTTTCTGAGGCATCTCCATACTATTTGAAACAACATCTTTAGAGTACTAAGAAAAAAAATACTATCAACTTATGATTTTTTTAGCTAGTGAAAATATCTTTCAAAATGAAGGCAAAATAGAAACTTTTTTCAGGTATACAAAAGCTGAAAGAATTCATCACCTCCAGACCTACACTACAATAAGTTTAAAATGAAGTTCTTATGATACCAGATAGAAACCGAGATCTATATAAAGGAATGAGGAGCACCAGAAGTGAATGCTACATGGATAAATATAAAAAACTATTTTATTATTTAGTTTTCTTTATAAGATAATCTGCCTTTTAAAGCAAAAATAATGACAATGTATAACATGTATAGAAATAAAATGCATAACCACCACAGCACAAGGGCTAGAAGGGGAGGAACAGAAGTCTAATTTTATTAGGTTCTTATTAAATGTGAATGTGTATAATATCACTTGAAGTAATTATTTAAAAGCCCTAGAGTAACTATAGCAAAGAATTATATCTATAAGCCAACAAATGAGATAAAATTAAATTACTAAAAATATTCAATATTAAAAAGGTAGAAAAAGAGGAAAAAAAGAACAAAGAATAGATGGGACAAAGAGAAAACAAATAGCATGATGGTAGATTTAAACTCAGCTATATCAACCATCAGATTAACTATAAATGGTCTAAACACTCCATTTAAAAGATAAGATTGCCAGATTGAATTAACAAGCAGGAACTACTACATGCTGCTCACAAAAAAAATTTACTTTAAACATAAGGACATAAATTGGTTAAAAGTGAAATGATGAAAAAAGATATACCATGCTAATCTAAATCCACAGAAAGTTTTAGAGTGACTATATCAAAGTAGCAAAGAACATTACTGGGGATAAAGATGGCCAATGATAAAGAGGTCAGTTTATCGAGATGACATAACAATCCTAAGCATTAATTATCTCAAACAGTAGAGCTTCAAACTTCATGCAGCCAATCTAGTCTACACAAGGAAAATCTGAGCAAGAGATGTGGGAGCTAACTGAAAGTCCTGAGCAAGTGGTTGGTGACCAGACGCTCATGCCAAATAATTGGTTCCTAAATCCCATATTAAGCTTCCAGTGTGATATTTCCATAGTATCTCATACACAGCTTTACTATAACATTTATTACATTGTACCCTAATTAGTTGTTTAGCATAGTTTATGGATTTGTCTTTGCCACCAGATGGTGATCTCCTTATTGGTAGAGACCTTTGTCTTACTAGCTTGTATTTCTTGAATATAGCAGGATGCAAGACATATGGAGCTAAATAAATGTTTGCAATATTAGTACTGTAATAACATCCATTTATTCAGGCAAACTTTATTAATAACACCTCATTTGACACCCATACCAATTCTCTATAATAGGTAGGGTATGTATTTTCCTCATTTTACAGATGAGGAAGCTGAGACAGAATAAATAACTGCCCAAATTTTATTTAAATTTTGGGCTGCTGAGTTATTTATTCCATTTTCTGTACTCTATTTTAATCAGAATTTGGGGATGATTCAGTTTCCAAACATTAAGTTACTTGATGCAGCAGATGGTGCTTCTTATGTATAACTCCTTTCTTCCATGTTTAGGTGTGTGAAGTCTGAACATGTCTCTAGGTAATAGAGTTGTAGATTTTAGAGTCACAAAATAGTGAGGCACACATTAGTAAAAATTCTTGGTTCTAAAGACTACAGGTATTCACATTTTTTTATCACTATTCCATATGGCCAAATGTTTGAGTATTATGTTGCTATATATTACGGAGTGAATATTTGTGTCTCTGTAAAATTCATATGTTGAATCCCTAATCCCCAGTGGGGTGGTATTTAGAGATGGGGCCTTTGAGAGGTAATTAGGGTTAGATGAGATCATGAGGGTGGGGTTCTGGTCTGATGGAACTAGTGCTCTTCAGAGAACTTTCTCTCTCTCTCTGTCATGTGAGGACACAGTAAGAAGGTGGCCATCTGCAAGACAAGAACTATCACCAGAACTTGACCATGCTTGAGGGAACTATATTCAATATCTTATAATAACTTTTAATGAAAAAAAAATGAAACAAATATATGTATGTATATGCATGACTGGTACATTGTGCTGTTCACCAGAAACTGACACATTGTAACTGGATGTACTTCAACAACAACAAAAAAATTCAAAAACAGAAAAAAAAAAAAGAACTTGACCATACTGGCACCTTGATCTCAGAATTTCAGCCTCCATAATTCTGAGAAAATAAATTTCTGTTTTTTTAAGTACCCAGTTGTTAGAGCAGTCCAAGGTGACCAATACCCTTTAAATAATAGATTTTTTTAAATTCCTAAACTAGGAATGATTCTACTCCCCTACTATCCAAAGTAACGATTAGAGAATTATAATAGCATCTATAAAAATTTAATCCACCTTATTGGGCCTAAACACTGTAAACAGCATATAAATTCTTTCCTCCCAAATCACCATGTATATTGATGTCCTTCTCAGAGATTCCATTCTGAGAGAGAATAGCTCCATTTCTCTACACCTGTTTCCTAATGTAGAGTTTAATCACAGAGGTTCTCTTATGACCAGGAGTTAGGAAAGCCACACTCTTAATCTTTGATCTCATAATCTTCTTTGAAAGCAAGAATAATACCAATGTGACTTCTGAATTCCAACTTGTGACAGAGTGTTTTCTTGATTACGCAGATTCTCTAAGCTGTTGCCTGCCAGCTCCTGCTGAAATTTGTGATGGTGATGAAAGACATGCCCTAGAAGTGCCACTCTGGCACCGGTGGCAGTGGAGGGTATCTGTTGTCCTCATCTGAATTTTAACTCCTGAAGGCTCCTCAAGGGGAAAAGGACTGAGTTGCTGAGAGGAAAGATTCTTCATCTTTGCCAGTAAGAGGCAGATCCTGTGGCTTTTTTATCAGTTTGCGGAAGGAAAGTAGTTTCTTCATCTTTGTGGTGATATTCTCATAAGTCATATAGATGTGTCAGGTACAGGGGATTGTGAACATTTTGCTTTTTGGTTCTCAACCAATATTGAGGACAAAGACTGGAGACAGGAAATAGGCTAATCCTAGAAAGAACTGTGAAACAGCTCTCCCTCCCTTTGCAGGCGCCCTTCTTGTGCCTTAAGCAAGCCCTCCTGCTCAACCCCCCAGTACCCCTAGACCCATATGGTGGCTGACAACTAACGGCCCATGGTCCTGACTGCCTTCCCTCTTCAATACCAATTAGTTTTGGGTCCCATCCCAGTGGAAAGCTGATCTCTAGTTTCATAATTAATCAATTGTCCTCCTAATAAAACACAAAAACCAAGGATTACAAAATGGAAGTCAGGGAGATGTCTGAGACCAACAGACATGTTTGGTTTGACAACTGTATTTTGACTAAATTTATATTTTCTTTTAAAACACCTTTGCACCTTTTGTCCTATGCTCAGCCTGTTTTAAGCATTAACTGCCAGGCTTCTGTAGCAAATGGGAATTGTGATTGCTGAAGCTAATCTCTGCTAATGTGTGAAATAATACATAAGCTTCAGTGAAATGTCTAAACGTTTTGCTAAGGCTTCTAATAAGCCATGCTAATTGGAACATGTCCATGGAGTAATGCTAAGAAATTTCAGTGAGAGAGAGACTCTCAGACCTGATGCAGGAGCATAGAAGAAATAGCTCTGGTCAGATACTGTTCAAGTTTATTGATGAACTTTCACATATGGTCAGCTGAATTTGATCAATTCTAGATCAATGTTTCACATAATGAAGACATGAATGAGTAGTTATGTTTTAAATTAATAAAGAAATGAATTATTGCTTAGATTACACACACCAGGGGTACTAATGGATGTTCTGTCTGGACAAAGAAGAAGAAGAGGAAAATGAAAGGTGAGAGTAAGACATAGTCGCCCTAGATCAGCAAAAATGTGAGCAGGAAGGACCAGGCTCAGAGTCTGAAGAGTCTGTCATTCTACAAAGGTTTTTCAGAGTGTTTAAAGACAGAAATACATCTCTTTCTCTTCCTTCCTCTTTCTCCTCTTTTTTTTTTTTTAAATTGGTCTGTGGTTTTGGACAGTTTACATTGTAAAAACTGTTACAAACTTTCATGTAGAAAAAGAAACAGAACCCAGACAGATTGGTTAATAAAAAAGTGAGTTTTCTGTTATATTTTCTTGCTCCTGTATTGTTGGCTTGGAAGAGCTATGGAGCCCAGAGGGAAGAAAGCTCTCACATTCCCATTGCCTTGTTCTCTCAAAAAAATCTCAGAAAGATAAGACTTGTCTGCTCTGCATACAAATGAGGCAGGTGACCCATTTGAAGTTTGTGGCAAAAGTCTCCCAGCTATGCCCCTTGCATTTAGTTATCATCAAAAACAAAACAAAACAAAACAAAACAAAACAAAAAGACTTCTCATTCAACTTTTTCTTTCATTAGGCTAAAACTCTGATCATCACAAAGCAGATGGCTTAAAGTAACAGAGTAGGAGAAGGATTATTTTATAGTCTGATTTAAATTACTAATAAGCCAATTCCTACATCATGGAAGTCTGCACAGCATCACTATCCATTTCTGGGGGCTCTGGTCAGTTAACATGCCATGACGTTCTTAAAGAGAAAAAAGACATGCCAGATGTTGGAAATCAGAAGGAATGACATTCAGACATGAGGACTGATGGTGTAACAGTGAGTGAAGTGAAAAGAGCCCCGAGAGGCAGAGGTCTTCGGCTCAAGTCCTGGCTCCATTTATTACTTGCTTCCTCCCTGTGGACCTTGACTAAGCCACTTAACTTCTCCAAGCCTCAGCTTCCTCACCTGGAAAAGTTAAATAATAATTGTGACTACCTCACTGGGTTATTATGAAGATTCCACATTACATACTTCAAATTAAAAAAAAAAAGCTCTTTTTTTGTTGTGATGTCAGAATGAATTACAGACACTAATATCTTTATTAGGCTTTAGTCTCCCAATCTTTCTTTAAGATATCTGCTGTAGATCATCTGACCTGAATAACTGTGTTTAATGTAATCCCCTTTTTGAAAGGAGAAAGTTAAACAAATCACATGATTATTTAAGTTGTCTTTAGTTTAATAAGCTCCTAGATGACTGGGGAGAACTAACTAGCTGCTTCTTGTCTGTGCTCTGAATTCATTTCCATGGCATCCACTGTTCAAACTTGGGAAGAAGTCAGAGCCAATGGGGTTCCTTTGTAAAAAGAATTGCATTCTCTATAGTTTAAGAGAGACAACTGTTATTAAGCAAGACACCTATGTCAATATCACCGCTGATAAAGATGTTGGTGGTAGATGAAATCATGATCCTCCCACCTTCTAAGCATCTGATTTTTACAAGTCAACATTTCAGATTTTTCTAAGCCCCAAATGGAGTTGGAATAAGATATAATTTAAATGGAAGTTTTCCGTTTTTTGGTATTTCCTAGTGTGTGATTCTCTGATCAGACCAAGTTATCTGTGTCCTAGAGACTGATTTGAGTATTTGAGGCGACTTGTTATAAAAAGAATGTGGGGAGCATGAACATGACTTGGAATTACATCTTTCAAAAGATTTACTCCCCTGAGTTTCATCAACATTTGCAAATTTGTTAGCATCTGAATAATTTTCTAAAAAGACTTGAAATTCAGATTTATGACAGAGAAAGGATTTCTCAAATCTTTTATCTCCCATTTCATATAGCAAAAACCACATCTGGAGCATGTGTCTCTCCACGAAGGAAAAAGCTCTAGGATCAGACAAGCTTTCTGCTGTGATGGCCAGCCCTTGAGGCTTGTTTGCTAGGTAGATAGAGGATTTGACATCCAGAAAGGAGAAAAAGTCTAGCCTTTTTGGCCCTAGGTTACTGTAGAAGAAGGAAGACAAAGGCAGGAGAGGAAAACTGTCAGACATGCTGGTCCTGAATTCCTTTTTCTGGGCTTTGGTATCATTTCCTGTTATGAACCTACAAGAGGCCCCTGTGCGTGGACTCTATGTAACAAGGGACAGCACAGCTGAGTAAAAAGGTCAGCATTTGGATGGAGAATCTATACTGTACTCCTAAGTCTCCCCTGATTCCTGTATGGCATGAACACCAAAGAGAGAGCCAGGGGGTCACCCTTGGGGCCACCATGGCCAAGGAGAGGAAATCTCAGAGTATAAGCTGGAGAAGGACAACCTGGACCAGAGTTCTAGGACAGGACAGACTCAGATAACTATACCCTGCAGAAAGTGAGGGGAGTCAAGTCACCAAGAAGTGCACACAGGACTCTGACTAAACTGAGAAAGAATTCAGCAGCAGCACACCACATATTGGATCCTCCACCAGCAGAGGCCACCTAGGATTGGGAAGACATCAGACAGGTCTGAGGCCCTTTTACTCAAGTGTTTTCCCTCTTACACAATAGATGCCATCTTGGAGAAAGTCAAGTGAGAATAAATAAGAGCAATTATCTCCAAAGTATAAAATAACTGAATGAAGCTATTTAAGTATGACAGTAGATCAAAGTTTAACTGGATGGGACATTTAGTTACCTTTTTTCTTATACCCTAGCCACCAAGCAGGAAAACCATCATGAGGAAAACCACATCTAGAAGTACATCTCTCTGTACATCTGAGTTACCATGTGAGCAAATTTGCAAGCCCGTTGCATAATGTTTCCTAAGCAATACCACTTACTTGAAATATATCTATTGAAAGCTTCCTAAATGTCAAGAACTGTGCTAGGGACAATAGAGTCAGTGAAGAATCAAGTGTAGTGTAGTCCTTGCCCTCAAGAAACTCATTGTTTGGTGGATGAGTCACCTCAGGTTATTAAAATGGTCTGTTTACTTGCTATACTTCAGAACTTTAGTAGCTTGAAGAAAAGAAGCTTATTTCTTTCTCCTGTCTTTCTAACAGTCATGATGTGTTCTGGCTGGGAGAGCCATTATCTTCCATAATCATTCAGGGCCCAGGCTGATGGCTTCTTTTCTATCCTCAGCATGTGGATTCCAAAGTCACCTTGAGTGTCAACTGCCCCATCAGCCAATAGTGGGAGGGTTTGGTGGATCAGGCCTGGAGCATGTGACTCACATTCGTTGGAGAGAACTTAGTCCTTGGGCCACACACAACAAGGAAGGCTGGGAATTTAGTCTGGTCATATGACTAGGTAGAGGAGGAGACTGGATTTTGGAGGACAACTAGATACCTTCTCCACAGTGTAAGCATCACTGACAATGTAGCAGATGTAGCAGAATACCTTGTCGAAGACTAAACTTACAGTTTTTGTTTTGAACTGTAGAAAGAGAGGTTCAGAGGATCTTCAAACAGCATTGAGAGAGTGACTGAAGCTATTTTTTCCATCTCTAGCCACAAAGACAGGGTCCTAAACAGAACTGCTACATTTTCAGGTGAGAACCTCCTTAAAGGTAATCACATTCTATTGTCCAAAAAAAAATTACCTTTTAGAGTTCAGAAAGAGAAACCTCCAGGTTTGTACTGGGATCTGTTGTACCCCCCAGCAACAACCTGCTTTTTTGTATTTTGCCCTAGTAGAGAAGCAATCAAGCTCTTGTCCTACAAAAGATTTGTGTCTTAGGCCAAAACAGAGGAGGGATCAGGACTCTGAGGAAGGAGAAGGGACAAGGAGTTTGCTGAGTGTTCACCATGAGACCTGGTCTTGGGATCCTTCAGTGGCTGTAGTGGGGCCAGGACCTGTGGACTGAGGAAAAGGCTCACATGGTGTCTGTGGACTGACTAGACCAGAGCATCCATCACAGCCCTGTGTTTTGGGAGGTCTTGCCCATCAGGCTGCTGATCCATAGTTGAATGGAGCCTTCCTCATTTCTGAAGTTCAGGGATCCTGTCCTCTAGCATCTTTGGAGAGAGCATCCATGGACTTCTCAGTCATTGTGAAACAGAGCTCCTCAGAAACCCCTGTACATTCACACTCCTAGGCTGTGTTGGGGAGTGGGGAAAGATGTTCATTCTGACAATTTTACATCCTAAGTATTTCTTGACTGCCTCACTTCTTTCCTACTTTGCTCCCACTACCTAAGCTTAAATCGCCATCATTCCTCTCACCTATACTAGCCCCCTGGACTCCTTGGAGTAACTCTTCCCTGCTCTTCCCTACAACACAATCCATTCTCTACTGTATCTAGAGAGTGAGATTTTTAATGGAACTCCTTTCTATTTAAATGCTTTGCTGTCTTCCCATAGCTCTCTGAATTGAGCTAAAAACTCTTATTGTTCCTCATGAAATTGGCTCAACCATTTTGTTTCTCCAGCCACATCACAGACCACATCCCTCCTTCATCCCAGCCTCCTCCCTTCTCCAACCTAATCACACTGACCTTCCTCCAGTTCCTGGAACAACTAACCCTGCTGCTTTCCACCTTGAGGAGTGTTATGCCTGGGGGTGCTTTTGCATCATCTGCACTGGCAGTTAGCTCCTACTCATCCTCCAATTCCCAGATGCAACAGATGACTCCAACTCCTCCCAAGGCTAGATCAGGGGCCTGCCCCTTACTACATGGTATGATAAACCTTTTCTTCATAGCACCAAGCCCAGTATTAATTTTATACCTAGTCACATAATTATTTGAATGACACCCATATTCTGCTTTAGACTATAAGACCTATGAGGCTAGGAACCATGTAATTTTCCTTTTTTTCTTTTTTTTTTTTTTTTTTTTTGTTCTCACTATTTGCATTCTGGACTATGCTATTTGTTCACATTTTATCTCCAATACCTGACACATGCTCAATAAATTCTTGTTCAACGAAGTCAAGGGCAAACTGTAATAACAGCAATGACAACCACCACAGCACATGCTTTTAAGTTTTCAAAGCCTTTTTACACACAGTATCTCACTTGACAAGAAAGCAGGACAGGGAGAGAGGGACACTTGTTCCATTCTCAGGACGTTGCTCCAATGGCTTGAAATAGAATCTGCTATCAGAAGGGCAATACTTAAACAAACATTTGGGGCCAGGTTACAATGTAGAATTTTACCAATGGGCCCTCTGAGGTATTTCCTGTGAAGCTTGCCCTTGGGAAGAGGGATAGATAGATAGATAGATAGATAGATAGATAGATAGATAGATAGATAATACATATACATTTTTATTAACTCTGCAGAAAATAGGAGTTAAGAAGGAAAATGGCTGGAAAAGTGCCATAGGGGACATATGTGGAAAGTTTGTAAAAAGGCAATAGTCAGGAAAGAACAAAATAAAGCTGAAGTAAGCTAATGTGTGGATAGGGAGGAAATAGTATTCATCAGTAAAACAGATAACATAATGGCTAGAGAGAAAACAGGAAAGATACTATTGAGGAAAAATTGCCAAGAGAAAGTGCAAACTGCAGAGAACTGGAGAGTCATTTTAAAGAAGGGGGTTAAGAGACCAAGGACGCTGACAATACCTTTCACATCGCCATTCTTCTGAGCAGAGGTTGATTTGTGGATATATTTAAGTGCCTAGTTAAAACACAATAACACAGCACTCAGATACGTTCTCTTGCCCTATTTCATGTTGACATCTCTCACTATCATTAAGGAAGCACGAACACGGAAAATCACTTAGGAAGAAAAGTAAAGAGAGGTTCTAAGGTGGGAAGGAATTAAGCCATAGGACCCCTTAACCTTCCTTTCTCAGGTCTCTGAGTAAAAGCTGGTCGTCATTGGCAATGTTAACCCTCTCCGCTCTCCCTACTCAACTTTGTGCACTTGATTCTACAACTTCTTGTATCTCTGGAGCCTGTTGAGTTAGAGATAGAGGCAGAGAGACAGAGAGGCTGAATAGTTGAATTTTAGTTGGTAGATCTGAGTTCCATACTTCCCATTTAGAGAAAAATAATTCTTTCTTTGCCCATGCCATTCATTTCATTACTGTCTCACTTTCTTAACTTTACATTCCTGCATTCACTATCTGCTCCATCTCATTTCTCATTCACTCTTAAACCCTCTCATTCCACCAAAAATAGTCTTTATCACTCCAAATATTTTGCTTGGAGTCTTTTGTTGCATCTTGCACTTTCGGCATGCATTATCACTATTTGTGCAGACATTCTATCCATTGTGTATATAAAGATTATAGGTATCCCAAGCCTTATCTATGGGGATTTATTGTGTTCATTCCTGACTCTCTAAGGCATTGCTCAGTGCTAAGTATATAGTAGGGTGTCAAATTATTTATTTACCTAAATTGCTCAAATCACATTACCTTTAACTATTTAGAGACATTTGCCTCCTGTTTTTCCTTTCCTTTCAAATATGTCACACAAAGGAAAAAAAATTCCTTTTTCTGTTATAATCTCCTAAGGATTTTATAAAAGTTCAAAACACAAACAGTGTCCAGTTCATGAACTCACCAACTTAGCATGCATCCAAGTATTTGAAGAAGACTGAAAAAAGCAAATAAGCTAAAACAGAATATACTTGTTTTTCTGTTTGATTTTTATTTGATTTTCATGGACTATTTCCAGAAAATATATTTTATATACAGTAGTATACATACATATATAGTATTATACATACATTATATATTTAAAAATTTTTTTGTTGTCAGTGAGGTATACCTCCTTGAAAAACCTTAGGCCAGAGACAACTTTTGAAAGCTGTGACCCTCTAACACCAAGACCTCATCCATGCTGTCTGTAATGGAGATAGAGAAGATAAATTCCTTCAGCTTTGGCTGTCAGCCCTTGATGGATGTGCACCAGCTCCTGTTAGATGACTAGAGAGGTACATACTGGCAAGGTGCATACACATGTGCAATCCAGAACCCAACCTGGGCTCCTATCTCTCATTACTGGAAGCCCAGGAAGGCACATTTGAGATCTAGCCCTGGCATGGACCAGTTAGGACCTTAGCTCTTGGTGTTCATCTCACCTGCAGAGAGAAGACAGAGGAGGCTGTGCAGGCCACCAAGGCTTAGTTTATAGGTGCTTTCACTCATCTGTCGGTCAGTTAACAAGCCAAAAAAAACTCTACCGACCACCTAATATGTGTGCTGCATGTATGGCGGCTGTAGGCAGCGGAGACACAGGCGTGAGCCGACAGCCCAGGTCTCCTCAGACACCCTTAGACTCAACGCTGACCTCTGTGCAGGGGTCTTCCTCCTCCCTCCCTCCCACCTCATCCAGGGTCACAGAGAGTTCCTAGCACTATCCCTCCCACTTCCTTTCTGCTGACCCCAGGCCAGGTGTGTTATATCAGCCTAAAGCACAGCTTTGTTTTAAAGCTGAAGCAATGATGACCCTAGGATTATCAAACATACAACAAAACACACCCTTGTGACCTAGGAGCTTGCCAAATCGTGGGCGTGTTTTAGATTTTGGAATGAAGAGAGAAGGAAGAGAGATAAGAGGATGATTTGCCATTTGTTTTGGTAAAGAGAAAATTAAAATGAAGAAGTTCACCCAGACCCACTGTTTTTTCCATTCTCTTGAGTGAGGGTGTATAAAGGTTTGATGGGATAGAAAGAACACCCAGATTGGGTTGTGCTCACTTGTCCCTTCAACACATTTTTATGTGTCCAGCTCCCTGCCAGGTCTTAGAACTATAGCTGTCAAGTCACCAAAATTTTGACCTGCCTCTTGGTAGATGAATCTCGTGATTCTGAGAAGACATTTCACCTTTCTTGGTCTCATGTCCACAGCACTAAAATGAGACTGAGACCAGAGGGTCGCCACCATTCTCTAGCTTTCTTCTAGCTTTGTTACCTAGGACCTCTAAGAGCAGGGACAAGCTCTTATCTTGGAAATGGAGGTCCTGGAGCCTCGTACCACTCAACGAAAGGCTCACAGGCTGCCCTGGGGCCATTCTCCTCCAGGCAGGACTCTTGAGGATCCAGAGGAGAGGCAGTGGTCTTCCAACAGGAGCTCCACATTCAGCTCACTCCTCTGGCTGCCTCTGCTGAGCCTGGCCTCCTGCCCCCCAGTGCATGGGCGCTTTGTGCTGACTCTCACAGGGCTGTCAGCACAGTGATTGCATTCTGCTGTGCTCTGCATGCTTCAGACTTGGCAGCCAATTAAAAGCCAGTTCTGAGACTAGATGAAAAGAGAAGGGCAGTGTTTGATGAAAACTGTGGGCAGGAGGAGTGCCTGGTGCTGGAGGAGTCCAGGCTTGCTGCAGAAGCTGCTCCTCCCTCAGGCCAATTAGGGCTTTAGCAGGCCAGCCTGGCCAACCATGCACATCCCGTGTCCTTATGGTAGACAGCTTGCCAGGCACCTGAAAGATCCTGCCATCTTGGCTATGCAGAACTTACTTGTGCCTGTAGGAAGTGTTTTCAGTTCCTCTGCATATCAGCAGAGAGAAGCTAAACTCCCAAATCCAGGATCTTTAAACTTTTTGGGGTATTGGGCTGTCTGGTGAAGCGTATGGATCCCCTCTCAGAAGAATACTTTTAAATGTAAAAAATTAAAATTCACACATTGGATTGTAAAGGACACCAATTATACTGAAATTCAATTATCAAAATTGTGATAAAATAACACACATGCTTCCTTATTAATATATAAAAACATGTTCTACTCTACCCCCTGTCCCAGCCCTCACACTTCACAGGGTATCTTGTTTTGAAGTGTCTTCCTCCTCAAATTTGTTAAGTCCCTTTCTGGAACCTGGGACTGGCCTGCACCAGTGGTGCTTCTGGTGAGTTGCCCCAAGCCCAGACTGGGTCCTAGGCAGCCCCAATCTCAGTTTTCCCCTACTCCTGAAGACAGCCCCCTGCATAATCTAAGTGTGGCCTTGTCCTTCCTCATTTAGAATCATTATTAGAGTGAAGCACTGTTAGTGATTAGAATGTGTATGTCAGGAAAATAATAATACTCATAAAGCCCGTTGTAAATCAAAGGAGACCTACTAACATGAACTTTGGTTTAATCCTGGTTTTAAAAAATTATCTATAAGAACATTTCAGGGACAATGGGAAAATCTGAATATGAATTGGATATTAGATAATCTTAAAAGGATTATTAATTTCCATAGGTATGGTAATGATACTATGGTTATGTTGGGTTATGTCCTCAATCTTAGGTGATGAATGCTAAAATATTTAGGGGTGAAATGTCATGACATTTGTAACTTACTTTTAAGTGGTTCAGTAAAAACAATTTTTTAAATTAAATATATATATATATATATATATATATATATACACACATACACACAAACACCTGTATACACATATATAGTTAAACAAATACAGAAAAAAATGTTACCAACTATTAAACATGGTTGGTGAATGTATGAGTGCTTATCATACTATCCTATTGCTACATGTGATTAAAAATGTTCATAATGAAAAGTTTTAAAATGTATAAACATATATTTATTTTCATATGGAAAGCTGGGCTTCAGGGAGGTGGAAGGGAGCTGCTTGCTCGTGATAACACAACTGGTCAATGGCAGGTTGAGAACCCAGAGGTCCAGACTCCCAGTCCAGTTTTCTTTCCATCACATCCAAAATATCCTTCCTTAGTTTCTTCCCAGCTCTGAAACAAAGGCTTCATCAAATTGATGAGTCAGGAAAGTGACATGATCATTCTATCCCCAGTTCAATGAGGTCTGGAATTTTTTACCAATTTCAAACAGACCCACAGCTGATCAGTTTTCCTGGAGCCCATATGCTTGTCATCATGAACTGGTCCTACGTGAGTTAAGCCACTTAACAACAACAAAAGAATGTTTTTTCTGTTCTCGTTATCTAAGTCTTTAAAAATAATAGAGATAAGCCTTCAACAGGAATGTAGTTTATATACTTAAGGCCTCTGCCAAAAGGTGACTTTTGCCTCTGCCACTTTTTAACTTCTTTTTATTTTCCTGATTCGTTCTTAACTCCCAGTCATCCAGGCCTTGATGTAGCACAGGCTTGGGTTCTAAACAGCTAGGGTTCAAAACAGCTCTAATACGTATTAGTTGCACAAACTTAATGTGGAGTTTAATATCTCTGTGCCTCAGTTTCATCATTTGTGGAATGGACACAATGCTAGTGTGGTAGACAGAATAATGGCCCGTAAAGACATCCATGCCCTAATCCCCAGAACCTGTGAATATGCTACCTTACCTGGAAAATAGAGTTCGTGTGGTTAAGGTTATAGACCTCTTGGTGAGAAATTACCTAGATTATCTGTGTGAGCTCTATCAAATCACCAGCGTCCCTAAAATCAAAGAACATTTCATACGGGTGGTCAAAGAGAAAAATGCTATGACAGAACAAGGACTTGCTGGATAATTGTAGGGAAAGACTTAAATATATCTGAAAATTGACTTCCTCTGATTAGAAGAGGTATGTGTCACCAAAAGAGCTAGATATCACCAAAAAGTGCTAAAGAAGTTCATGAACTTAAGAATTTTCTATTTGCCTCTTTCTTTTAAAATAAAATAAAAAATATAAACATAATTTTAATAATATATTTTATTTAACCCAATGTAGTCAAAATATTATTATTTTAGCACATCATCAGTATAAAAATTATTAATGAGATATATTACACTTTTTTTTTACTAAGTCTTTGAAATTGATGAGTATTTTACACTTACAGGTCACCTCAACTTGGACTACCCACATTTTACATGCTCAATAATAGCCTAGTGGCTACTGTATGGAACAGTGCAGCTTACAGAGCATAAAACAAAGGGCCTCTGGACTGAGGGACACTAGGCATAGTTGAAAGCAAAGAAATTATACCAAAAAATGAGGCTTAGCTAGAAGCTTAAATCCTATATGTTGAAACTTGCTTTCCTATTGCACTGTCCCCACAGCCTTCTTTCTTCCACTGGGCTTTCAAAACTCAGACAGCTAAGCTTACATCATTAAGGCAGTCCTTAAATATAAGCACTTAGCCAAGGATCAATAGACACTTGAGGAAACTGTTCAATATGAAAAACTGAGAACAAATAATGTTGGGAGATAATTTTCTATGAGTCTCTCACATTTTTGCATGTTTTTGAAGCAGAGGCACTGTGCTTTTGCTCCAGGCTATCTTTTCAAAGATATTTATATGGCAAATAGCCTTGAAAGATACAGTGTCTCCCTCTGAGGCAAAGAGCAGGTTTGTTTGCTGCCCAATATAGCATCTTATACTGGAGCAAAAATCAGAAAGATTTACTGTGCTTTATAAAAGATTAGCGTTCCCCAAGCTTGAGGTTCCTCTCCTAAACACAACCTACTATGTGCAGGCATCACCCAGGCTTCTTTGTATTGCTCTGTGAGTAATTATGCTCAGGAAACTGATGCAAATGCTGACACCTTGGCTGTGGTATTTCTATGAGTAATAATGTCCTTTGTGTCTGACCCAGGAGTGTCATGAATTCTGACAGCACCCATGCTACTGTGGCAGGCTGACTTGCTAGCTTGCAAGTGGGGTAAAATCTTCGAATCTTCACAGTTCTTGACAAAGAACAAATAGGAAAATACAAAGGCAACTTGGAAAAAAATGGAAACTATAAAAAGTCAAGAAGATTTCTAACTTTAATATCCTCTGAGTAAAAAGAAAAGTTATTATAGCCATAAAACAAGAAGAGGATGCTATAGAAATGGGATACTCATAGAATAAGAAATAGTTTGGGGGAGTTAAAACTGTGATGGTAGAAATGTGAAATTCATTAGAAGAGGAAAACAGGAAAGAAAGATAAGAAAACTAAAGAATCCATCCAGAAGCTCAATATTAAGAGTTATGAAAGAGAATGGAAAAAAATTGAGGGAAAAAAATTAAGAATAAATAAAAATTACAGTAAATTTGGACATGAGTTTATAAATTGAAAGGTCCACTGAATACAAAGTTCAGTGACCAAAAGCAGATCCACATACCAAACCACATCATTCTTAAATTTCAGAACACTGGGGGGGAAAACAACAACAAAAAAAGCTCATCAGTTTCCAGAAGAACAAAACCGTTCTCACATAAAGCATCAACTATTATAATTGCTTTATATCTCTAAATATCCTCAGTGGAAGTTAAAAGACAATAGAAATTCCCTTTAAAATTGTGAGAGATCTCTTGTTCAACCAAACTGTCAATTTAGTGTAAAGGCAGAATAAAAATATTTTCAAATTTGTAAAGTCTCAAAAGAGAGCAGCAGAAGGAATTTCTGGGCTTATGGTGAAGAGAGATTCTCAAGGTAACAATTATGTACTAGGGGTAAGAGAGCAACCAGGTCAGCACAGAACATGCCAGAATGTTCTACCTGGGAAATATGTCTTCAAGAAGTTGAAATTGATAAGATATCTAATATATTTGAAAATACTGAGAACATTTAAACTATTGGGGGAATATCTGGAGCTAAATTAATGATTATATATAAAGCTAAGCAAATGATAAAACGATCACTAACTTCTAGGAAAACAAAAAATAAATGTGCAAGACAGGAAAAATAAGAGTCTACAATCTGGTTCAGTGAGGAACAACAGTATTCACATAGCTGTAATTGTGTAGACACTAATTATTGATATATTCAACATTAGATATAACTATTTTAAGAGAAAAAGAGGCTAGGAAGTGAGCTTCTGGGAGGTGTGGTGGTGCTGTGAAAAAAAAAGTTAAATCTTGATTTTTTTTTTTTCAGTTTAGTCTTTACAGAGAATGGAGAAGTAAAAATATAAGCATGTACAGAGATACAAAGGTAAATATGAAAAGAAAGTGTTAAAATTGTTGCATGTGGTTGCTACTGGGGAGCTAGAATGGGCTAGGCATGGAAAAGGACTCTTGGTTTTGGTAATAAATCCCGTAGACTATTTAATATTACATGCATGTACAACTTCCATAAAATAAATACTAAACAACAACAAAAACAAAAAGTAGATGCAATGTGATCTTGCATTGTGTTCTGGCCCCTCTCTGCCGATATGGCTGGTAGGCAGGTGGCATCAAAGGGGTGGTCACCCACAGGGGGTCTGGGGGATCCTACGGAAGCTTCCCCAACAAATTCTGGGCAGCAGCAGCAACCCACCATGAGCCCTTTGTTTCTCCGAGAAGCCTCCTCAAAGAGGCGCCATGGCCATGAATAAAGCATTCAGGACATTCACCTTCCAGGAGGGTCCCACAAGGAAGGGGGCAGGGGGAAGAACACAAAGGACTTTGTCTGAGTAGAGGGAACAGCTCACTGGCAGAAACTGCCCTATGATTGACTCCCTATTACCCCAGATCCCAAGATCCTGAGAAAGAAAATGCCAATCTATTTTTCTTTTCCTTTACTGTTTATAGTCAGGGTGCTATGGTCTGAATGTTTGTATCCCCCCAAATTCAACATGTTGAAACTTTAACCCCCAAAGTGATGGTATTAGGAGGTGAAGCCATTGGGAGGTAATTAGGTCATGAGGGCAGACCCCTCATAAATAGGATTAGTGCCCTTACAAAAGAAGCCTGAGAGCTCCCTTGCCCCTTCTGCCATGTGAGGTTACAGCAAAAACAAAAACAAAACCAAAACCAACCAACCAACCAGCCATCTAGGAAGCCAGCTCTCACCAGACACCACATCTGCCAGCACATTGATCTTGGATTTCTCAGCTTCCAGAACTGTGAGTAATGAATGTTTGTGGTTTATAAACCACCTAGTTTATGGTATTTTTGTTACAGCAGTCCAAATGGACTGACACAGGGTGTTTATAATCAGGAATGAAAACAAAGTTATATTGGTATCATAATCTGTGTCATGGGATCTAGGGTTTGTTTCCCAGCATGTAATCTGGTCATCATGGCTCCACCAACCAGAGGGCTAAGGGAAGTTCTACCAGATGCCTTGTCCTAGATCCAGATGTGGCTTCTGCTCACTGTCAGTTTACAATGAGTAAGGGAGGAAAGATGGGGACAAAGCATTACAAAGCAGGTTAGCTAAGTGCTCCTAGTAACACGCACTACAGGAATTAAGGAGCAAAAGACCTCATTTTTTCTTACATATTCAGAGAACCTAGTGGCTGAGGTGTACTTAGAGGTAAATGCAAGGTTTCCACAGGCAAAGATGGTGGGGAAAGAACATTCCAGCCAGAGCGAATAGCTTGAATAAAGATACTAGTATTTGGAAAGACAAAATTCAACTTGAGGGCCAACTGTGTGCCATTGTCAACATCAGCCTCCTAAAGACCAGTCTCCCCCTTCTGTAAATATATCCAAGGTCACAGGTCAGTCTACAGCAGAGCCAAGATTCAAACCCAGGTCTGTCTGCTGCAAAATCTGTGCTTTCCCCACCATTCTGTGCAACCTCTTATGCAGACATAAGCAAGTGCAAGGCTATTCAGGAAGAGTTCTCTCCAAGCCAGATAAAACTCAATTTCAGGTAGTTTATTTTGAGGTTAATCCCAGAAACTTTGGTAAGAGAATGGGGAAATAAGACAGGGAAGGAAAAAGAACAAATGAAGAGTTTATTATTAAACAAGTTGCCACTAGTAGGTAACTAGAGCTGAATCCTGTTGGGGAATTCTGGGATCCAGTGTATAACCTGCACCTTGGAGTTATCTCCCCACAGGGTTAAGGAAGCTGGAGTAATTAGGTTTTCTAGCCATTAATTGAAGAATGCTGGGGGACGGTGAGGGGGTATTAATTCCCCAACACTTCCAACTTGCCATATAGGTGACAAAGTAAGCTCTGTAGACCACAGAGAACCCTCAGGCAAAGAAATGCAGGTGCTAGAAATTGGACAGACGTGTGCTTCACTGGTCAGGGTGAGGGAACATGGGGAAGGGACAAATGGTGGCTGCTACAGAAGCACAGATGACAGGAAAGCTCCATGAAGGCAGGGAAGATGTCTGTTCTATTTACCACTGTTTATCCACTGCCTGGCACATAAAAGATGTTCAATAAATGTGTGTGGGAGAAAGGAAGAGAGAGAGAAAGGGAAAATAGAGGAGAAATAGAAGTAGGCTATAACACTGCACATCTTAGTTGAACTCTTCCCCATAACTCCTTCAGAGAGAGCAATTCTACCTGTGGGCATGCATGTAGGGGTCAGAGGTTATTGGACATAGAATACTCACTAGCAATTGGAGAATGGTACACTTTCTTAATCCTGTGACTAGGGATGCCCACGCCTCTAGAGGTTCAGGTTGGCTCCAAAGGGGAGAGTATGCTGCTGTCAGCCAGGTAACCCTCACTACCTGGTCCGGGCGCCAGCTCTAATTTTCCAAGCATTAGACCCTGATGGACTTTCCACAGAAAGCACTTCTATTTGTTAGAAATGTACTTCCCTTTCCAGAAAAGCACAAAATGGATCCAGAAACTCCTTTATTAAATGAATTCTTAACCAGTATTTTTTCCCATCCCAAACCAACCCAAACAAATGAAAAGGTATTGAACTAGGGGTAATGTTAGCAACATGATTAATGTGGTAAACTAATGATATTTGGGAATTGGATGCCCTGAGATTAGATTCCAGATCTGCTCCTCTCTAACTGTGTGACCGTAAACAAGTCACTTTATCTCTCCAAGCCTTAATTTTCACATTTGCAAAATACATAATAATATTTACCTCACAGGTTTGGTGTGAGGATTAAAAGCAAAAACATTGTAAAGCTCCTAAAAGTATCTTAGCACACAAATGCTTACATAACATTAGCCTTTAGTGTTAAAAGAATTATTAAAAATCGTAAGATATTTCTTTGGGACACTAGTCTACCATCTTCTTGGTCTGCTGGCTTTCTGAATAAAGTAGCCATTCCTTTCTCTTCCCCCTAAAAAATCATAAGAAAACTATGAATACTCTGATAGGAAAAAAAAATGAGCAAAGGAGAATGTAAGCAATTTGGGAAAGGATAGACATTAGCCAAAATATCTGTGAAAGAAAGCTCAGCCTCACTAGTATTCAAAGATAAACAAATGAAACAACTTGCCCATTTTCCCCTATTTGATTGGCTTAGATTAAAAGTATCTTGCTATAGTAAAATCCCATTATAATGCCATAAGTGGGCCCCAAAAAACTAATCGTGTAAAATGCAAAGGTCACATCATGAGGGTAATGAAATGACTCCCGGGAACCTGCTGTAGAGAACCAACCCCAAATTGTCATGATTGCAGGATTTCAGTGACCCTGCTTTTGGGGAAGAGGCAGCTTCACATCTGCTGATGACACAAACATCTTTTCTGAGGGGAAACTGGCATTAAAGTTTCTTAACTCAGGACCAGTGATTCTACGTCTAGCAATTTAGTATTAAGAAGATCAAAGGTCACACCAAGATTCATGATTAAGAATTTTGACCCCAGCACTATTTAATAGTTGAAAATTCAAATTAACCTAAGTGTCTAAAAGCAGGACTTCTTTTAAATGAATAGCAACATATTTGTTAAATTGAATTCTGGGAAATTGTTTAAAACATATGTTTTTCATGAGTATTTAGTTGTACATGTAAATGTCATTAAATAAAATTAGGATACCATATATAGATATATATGCATATATTAATATAAAAGTATAGTCCCAACCTGTGTTTATGTGTCTAAATTTGTGTGTGGAAATACTTAGCTTTAAGAGTGGGATTATTAAGATTTTTATATTCCTCCTTACACTTTTTTTCTTATTTTCCAAGTTTTCTTTCTAATAAATTATATCACTTTGATAATCTGAAATAATTAAAATTGCTATGAAACAATCTTAAGAACAACAGAAGAGAAATACTTGGTCAGAACAGATGCGGGAATAAAGATGGTGTCCCTTCACTAGTAAGAAACCAGACACCCCATTTCTCAAGAAGAGCTCATTTCTTTCTTCCAATAAATATCGATAGTGTTCTAGCAGAGTGTCTCTTTCCCACTCCAGAGGGTCAGGAACTGTGTCTGTGACTACTATGTCCTCTACACTTAGCCCCATCATGTCCCACCTAGGGGACTCTGGGGAAGTTACTGAACTTCTGAGCCACGTTTCCTATCTGTGACCTGGTGGTTATGAGGCTCACCCAAGAAAACACAGAACTTACTTGGGCAGACTGTCTGGCCTACAGTAGATGTTTAATACATGGCCATTTCTTCTCTAATTGTACTCTTCACAGTGGCCCCTTGAAAGACTAAAAACATATAATAACAATCTGTGGTTGCACAGAACATTTTTGAAACTTATCTCTCAAACTTCCTGCAGTTTGTTTACTGGCAGTGGTGACTGGAAGAGTTAGCACCCAACAGCTGTTCCACCTCCTTCTGGAGAAGAGTTTTTCAGAGTTTGTTGATTATGTGGCATGACAAGAAATACGCTCATCCTTGTGATCCAGTTCGTATCTATACCTACCTAACTAAAACAGAAGTTTTATGAAATAACACTTTACCTTTACTACATGTGATACATTCAGATAGCTTCTATTTTATTATACTCTATTTCTTTTTTAAAAAAAATGCTAATCAGCCCAGTAAACTGATTTCACCATCCATTAGTGGATGATGAGCCACACTTTGAAACTTTGGTGACAAATGTAAAAACAGAGAGGTGTACTTACAATGCAGATTCCTGGGCCTTAACCTCAGAGAGCTGGCATGGGGACAGGGAATCTGCACTTTAACAAATTCTCCAAGAGATTCTGATACAGGCTGTTGGAGGCCCACACTCTGAGGAGCTCTGTTCTAGAATCTTGGTGTACTGCAGGCTCTGTAAATCTAGCGTTCTCCCATTCCAGTTTAGGTTCAGCCTGAGGTACACACACAAAAGATACAATGGCAGGAGTCTGGTGGAGGCCTCACTTCTGGCCTTCCTGTTGGCAAGCTGGGTCATAAAGGCATTTGGTTTTTCTGCCTCTGCAAAAGGCAAAGATGGAATTTTGGTGCCAAAGGCATGGAGCACCCAAGTTGCTGGTACTGATAATAGCAGGTGTGGCAGAATCCTGGCACCTGCCACGGTAGGGGCAGCTTCCTGATCAGAAAGGCTCCTCAAGGGTATCACTGGCAGCAGTGGTGGTGTGGTTTGGGAGCCAGCATTTTCCCATTCTTAATGGTAGACAGATGCTCCTTCGGAAGCCTTGTTCTGGGGTACAGCATTGGGAGTCATTCTTTTTTTTCTTTTTAAATTGAAGTACAGTTTATTTACAATGTTTTATTAGTTTCTAGTGTACAGCATAGTGATTCAGTTATACATATATGTATATTCTTTGTCATATTCTTTTTTATTATAGGTTTTTATTATAGGCTGTGTATAGCACAGTAGGACCTTGTTGTTTATCTATTTTATGTATAGTAGTTTGTATCTGCTAATCCCAAACTTCTAATTTATCTTCCCCCCTCCTTTCCCCTTTGGTAACCATAGATTTGTTTTCTATGTCTAAGAGTCTATTTCTGTTTTGTAAATAAATTCATTTGTATTATTTTTTTTTTAGATTTCACATATAAGTGATATCCTATGATATCTGACTTTCTCTGTCTGACTTAACTTCACTTAGTATGATAACCTCTAAGTCCACCCATGCTGTTGCAAATGGCAAATTTTCATTCTTTTTTATTGCTGACTAGTATTTCATTGTGTGTGTGTGTGTGTATATATATATATATATATATATATATATATATATATATATATATATACATACTACATCTTCTTTATCCAATCATCTGTCAGTGGATATTTAGGTTGCTTCCACATCTTTGCTATTGTAAATAGTGCTGCTGTGAATATTGGGGTGCGTGTATCTTTTTGAGTTAGAGTTTTCTCCAGAGATATGCCTAGGAGTGGGATTGCATATGGTAACTCTATTTTTTGTTTATTAAGGAATCTCCACACTGTTTTCCACAGTAGCTGTACCAATTTACATTCCCACCAACTGTGTAGGAGGGTTTGGGGAGTCATTCTTTAAAGGCACAACCTGAAGTTTGTTCTCTAACTTCCATTTTACACATTGTGCTGAATTACTTCTTGCTTGAATTAGCTAGATTCTGTCCTCTGCAGCCAAGCCTGAAATGATATCTCAGCCACAAAGCAAATCAATCTAACTGTTATAAACCTAACTCTTTTTTGACTCAAACTGGTCTCAGCTGCATGACTCTTTCACAAGACTTGGTAACCATCAAAGAAAATAATAAAATAAACCTAAAAATCTATCCTCAAAAGACAAATATTTCCTGCCATCAAGACCGCCCAGTAAAGGTTGCCACAAAGATCTTTTAGCAATGACAACATTGTTGGAACTGTTACATTGCCTCCAAAGGTGACCCTGTTAAAAGAAAAACACTCATTGGGATATTTGGCCAGTTTGTTAGGAAGTCAGAATACATTCATTTGGTAGCCATAGGAGGAAATAGAGGTAAAATAGAGAGGTAATACAGAGTATCTGTTTCCAAGGAACTCCCAGTCAGACAGCCAATCAAGCATCACACCAACCGTGACAAGTGCTCTAATGGGTTATGAACAAAGAGCAATTACTTAGCCTTGCTCTCCACACAGTGTCCAGGTGTTTCATTGCTCAAATGGCCTGAACTCACAGCCCCACTCCTAAAATGACATTTAATGGGAACACTTAGTATCCACGTGTCCTCAATAGTAATAATATGATAATCCCAAGGGCAAAGGGCTTTTAGGGAGTTGGCATGTCAAGATTAGAAGCTTTATACCAGGGACATGTGTTTAAGGGGGAGTCTGAGTACATGAAAACAATATTAAATCAACCTTATCTCTAAAAATAAGAGAAAAATCAAGTAAGTGAGGCCTTACAATTAAAATACCGATGTCGATTAACATAGTTTTTAGTGTGTGGATTTATGAGGTTGACGGTGGCAAACATGCCTACTCTATTTTTGCCTTGGGAATTGAATTATGGAAAAGGGGAAGATTAGTCCAAAGGCAAGTTGGTACCCTGGTACTGTAATAACACTGAAAAGGAGAAAAATGCCTCGCTGTCAAAAGGTTTGGTAAGAGAGGCCAGCAGAGACCAAGAGACTTGGCTATTACAATTCACTAGTTTTCTGAGCTCAGTAGAGAATAACACTGCTAGATATCCTTCATTTCCCCCTCTAGATGCACTCTCCATCCTTCTCCATGCTGATCCATGTGTTTTATGGACTGCTCATAAACTGAGAGCCTGGGAGGAACACATGGCGGGAGGGGAGTCGAGATCCACTATCCACCCTGCTCTGTTACTGGACGTTTATGGACCATATCAATAAGCTCCTTTAGTTCTCTGGCTTCTAGTTAGAGAGCCAATGTGATGCCCTGGCAGAGACTGGAGGAAGAGAGGAAAGTAGGGTTGAGGCATTATTCCTCTGACTCCTCTGGGAGGGAGACCCTGTGCTCCTCCAGCTGAGGCCAAGCTCCTGTGGGGCAGACAGCCCTACTTCATAGCTACAGTGCTGTCTTCCAGGGCCAGTAACTGTACCTGCCCCTGACCTAGGGTGGTAAGTGCTCTCTGCTATTGCTAACTGTGGGGGTGCTTCACCATTCCTTGCTGTTTTCTTTTAACCCAGTACATGTTTTGTAAGTCATCCCTTCAGTAAACTCTCCTCAATTTTCCCCCTTTGACATGTCCCTTGTTTCCCATGGAGACCCTACCTGGAAGGTTGTTCAGAGAAAAGAAAGTTTTCTCAGTGTTTAAACAGGGCCAATGGGAAGCTAATTCATCTGCTCTTCAAACACCTCAGGTAGCTCAGCTTCACTCTGGAAAGGATCCTAGCAGAGATGGTCACCTCCCCAGTGTGCTTACTAAGGGTTGGAACCAGTTAATGTGACATCAGTTTTAGATAAGAAAGTGGAGTAGACATTGCCCAATCTGCCAATTTGCTTAAGGACCAAAGGGGTAACACGGTCTTCTACTAACCTCTGAGAGCCTGGGGCTTCATGAATTAGACTGCTACCAGACTTCACATCTGCTACCCAGTGCAAAGTATGACAAAGGCTTTTCTTCTTTAGATTCTGCCTTTCCGCTAAAGTCACATCCCTATCCAGTTACTTAGAGCAATGCTACTCCAAGGAGTGTGGAACCACTGCTGGTATGCAAACTGATAAGGAACTTGCACTGAAATAAATCAGCTATGCTTAGCTGACTGACATTTTTTTTTTCCCGGTAGCAAGACCTCCCTGATGAAGGAAGCATGTGTTGATTTATATTCTCTCATAAGCTCTTTTTCTCATCACAGATAGGGAACAAACACTTCTCAGACTGGTATTTGGGTACTTGGACTAGCACTGACTTACAGTACTGTGAGACTGGGTCTGGGCAATCAACTAGGTCAGTGCTTCCCAAGTCGTACTCCATGGAATCCTAATCCTGTAAGACACCCTGTCCATTAAGATTGGGAAATTCTCAGAAATTCACAAAGTGCATGACCATGTTAATGACTCTGATAAGTCCTGGAATAAAATAATCGCTTACTTTTGTTTATCATAGAATTTCCCATACTTGTTTGAAATGACGTGGTCATGTCATGGCTTATTACCATTTATGAAAATAGTGTTCTGTGTGAAACACCCTTCAGAAAATGCCTAACCATCTGATCTCTAGAGTCTCTCGGGAAGATATTTATCTTCCTTAACTATCAATTAATCTCTAATACCTGAATAGTACTGAGTATTTTCATATGCATTTCCTCAATGAGTCTCATGGTTACACTGTGAGAAACAGGTCAGGAATTATAAGTCCCAATCTACACAGGAGTAATTGGGCAGGGGTGGGGATATCAGCAGATTACATGATTTGCTTAAGTTCAATGCAACTTGTGAAAAGTGAAGCTAGACTCTGACACCCAGATTACCAAACTCCAAAATCTATATTCCTTACAAAAATGCAATGACTCTGAACTAGAAAGAATCTTAGAGAATAATACGTCTAACTAGGAAAATAATACTCTTACAAAGGAGCAATTCAGTGCTAATGCAGTCAGGCCACTTGACATTTATAGTCTCTATCCTGAGGCAAAGAAAGGGGGTATGGGGCTTAATGATACTTGGTTAAAGTGGTTATCATATTCTGTCTATCCTTTCATGGTCAATTAAAAGAAGAAAGTGTGATTACTTTTGCGTTTTTAAAAAGGAGGCTTGAAAAATAATCTGATTATGATGTTCTCCATTCTCTGTGCTTGTTTCTAACCAGATTTTCATCTAATGATTTATCCCTTCATTCAGTAAACTTTTCTTGAGTACCTATTTTGGGCCAGACAATGTGCTAGGAACTTAGGAAATGTAATAACTATGACACATTTCTCATCCAAGCCAAATAAGAATCATCATTACCATCAGCAAATATGTATTGAGCATCTTGTGTAGAAGGCACTGGGACTGGGAGTTTCAGGGACCTATAACAAGGAATCACGTAGCAGGGTCCCTGTCCTTCAAGGGTTCAGTCTCCTTGAGGAGATAGCCATGCACATAAAAGGCTAAGCAACATTAAGCAATGCTAAGTGCCAGCTGAGTGGTATGAAGGGTTAGTGCAACCAGCATTCCAGAGACAAGGAGATCACTCTTGGTCTGGGCAGGTGGGGAGGCTGTCACAGTGGCATAATTGTGGTCAAAGCTAATAATAACTGTACTATAAACCACAGCATTGCAAGGGAGATGGAGTAATTTCTTTGAGAGAATGAAATCTTTTTGGTTTAAATCGACCTCATGGAAATAAATCTAGCACTTCAAGAGTTTCAGATTTCATTTATGTCATAAAGGTTCTTTTGAGGGGAACTAGCTCCTGAAATAAGGAACTCATGTCTCCAGACTGAAGTCATCTTGAATGGGAGAGATGAAAGTTCACAGTTCTTTTGAAAATTATTCAACATTAATTGTGTTTGGCACTTTTTAAATAAGGAAAATTATCCTAAACTGGATGGTTCAGATTCCATTGTTATCTGTGAAAGGCTTTTCTCATGTAATTACTATGTGCTAGCTTTCTAATTATAGGGGAGACCTGAATTTTCTTCATATCACTGAAAATAACTGCCTCTCCTGTGTTGAAAAAAAAATACTTGACTTCGCCTGTCTTTTCTCATCCCCAAATAACCTCTCAAAAGCTCATCCCACTTCAAGTAAATTGTGAAGAACTTAAAAATGAAAATGACATTGATGATGCAGGTATTTCTATAGCTTTATTTTTAAAAGTCTGGGGATCACATCCTGTTAGTTCTAGCAAAATTATGATAATTTAATATGAAATCTTATATTTACATAGTTATGTTCTAGATGGAAAATCAGATCCATGCATAATGAGAGTTTCTGATTTTATTTAAGTTTTTTAGAACCATGAAGCGCTAATATATGACTCTGTTTGACGCAACTTCAACCGACAAAATAAGCTTGTTAGTTTGAGACACTGAATAAGATGTCTCTTGATCTCCCTTGAATTCTCATAGACAATGCCACAGGGTTTGGCCACAGATAAAAGCACTAAAAGTTTCCTCCCTTCCAGTAAGAACTTAAAAAAAAAACAAACTAGGTGAAATTAATTTTTTACTTTTTTTTCTTATGAAATCAAAAAGCTAAAAAATAAGGGACTTAATTTGCAAAAATCTAGACAGCAAATCCTAGGTAGGTAAACTGAGCACATGAAGCCAATTGTCAAACCTGAAGACAAATGCAAAGCTGAGATGCTATTTTGGTGGCTTCACAAAGCAAAAAAGGAAGACGTTAAAGCCTGGGGCGCACGAAAGGTGGGGAAGTTCCACTTTCTCCTAGTATATATTAAACTTGGATCCAAAGGCCTGTACTTTCAAGCAAATGAAGGGCAAACCAGCCCTTGTGTGAATTTGCAACCCAGGTCTGGCTCACCTAGATGGTCCAAAGAACCACAGGCCTTGAACATGGACTAAGCAGGGCCCTTACTGGTAAAGCCCCAGTAACAGATAAAAATATTCTCCAGAGGAAAAGTCCCATCATCTATGACATCAATCACTGCTAAATTATTTTTTAATTACAGTCACCAGCACATGGTCAAATATGATCAGTTGCATATGCATAACCCAGACAACATAAGCAAAAACAAGCAGAATAACAGAAAATAGAACCAGATCACAAAGACTTTAAAATTAGAATTATAAAATACACACTATAAAATATCTGTGGCTTCCTATGTTTAGAAAAAATAAACATAGATCTCCAAAGAATAAAAAGCTATAAAAAGGCCAAAACCAACTACCAAATTTTTGTAAAAACAAAGAAACAAACAAAATGCATTCAAACACCTCCAAACATATTCCAGCAGAGCTGTACCAGCACAGATTGAGAAATTTACATGAATGTCTCCACTTATAAGCCTGGATAAAGTAAAAGTGGCTGGACACTACCTTTGAAAGATGAGTGCCTCCTCACCTCACTTTGGGTCATAAGGCTGTACTTTAGGAACAGGTTATCGATCCCACCCACCCTCCTTTTTCAAGAATGCAGATTTGGATGAAACTATACTTTTTTGATTACAGGTCACATAAACCAAGAATATCCACTAGCAGTGCTGAATAGGCAATAGAGTGTTCCTTGTGAAGAAATACC
This sequence comes from Camelus ferus, assembly GCF_009834535.1. Taxonomy (NCBI): domain Eukaryota; kingdom Metazoa; phylum Chordata; class Mammalia; order Artiodactyla; family Camelidae; genus Camelus; species Camelus ferus. The sequence goes on along the minus strand of NC_045698.1, from coordinate 35,311,212 downwards.
TTGCCTAGTGTGAGAGAGGAAAGCTTACACAACTCTTGAGTGTATTCTTCCTTTTGTATTTCCCTCAAAGGTGAGAAAAGCACAATTCTTCTACTGCAACTCCTTCACTTCCACGTCATTTAATATGGTAGATGGTGCAACGCTCTTATAGGAATGAAAGACTTATTCCTACAGGAAGGGCAGACAAACTGTCTTTGGCTGTCCTCCCCAAAGGGATGGCCTCAGGCAAAGAAAGACTTACAAATATACACAAACACACAGCCTTACCTCCTTCCTGTTCCTGGGTAGTCCATCTCCAATGACTAATCAAGAGGTAAAAAGTATTTTCCCTCCTCTCCCCAACATGGGGACCTCTGAATATGATTCCATCTTCAGAACTCCCTATAGGATTGACTGTGTCTTCCACTGAGATATCCAGCATTGAAGTTCAACTTCTGGTGCCCAATCCTGATTTCTTCTCTTTTCTTCTGCTGGTGACAATCCCAAGAGCACACATTCAGAAACAGCCTACACAGTGGTCTGTGTTCAAGTTTGCTACAGGGGACCAGTTTATGACTCGAGCCTTCACTGATTTGATTGTCTGGACCTTATTGGGGTACAAAAGTTTCTTTTTCAGAGGTGCTCTGATTGTAAGAACTTTTATTTAAGTAATAGGAAATCTCTGTTGTTCTTTCTGCTAATTTGGACAACCTTTCAGAAAATTTCTTGTAAATCACTCTGCAAGGACCATCAAGATTTTAGTACATGTCCTTCCAAATCCATCCCCCAGTTCTTCTCATATTCAACAAACAACTTCAGGGGAATAGCAGAGTCCTGATTCTTAGAGACGAAAACTAGTACCTGTTCCTAATCATAGCTGAGGACGCTCAATAGAGTCAAAGTCTTGGATTTTTAGTTTTCTTAAGAATCCAGGTTTTTTTCTCTTCCTGAGAATGGGCCACTCCAATGCCAGTAGTATCTGTAACTGAGTGGGAATTGTAGGATTATTTCTAAGATAACTATCAGTCATCTTGTGAAGAGAGGTGTCTCTGAAGATCCCTGGGAAAACCACTGTTCGATCAGGTTGCTTTAATTAAAATCAGTAAGTGACTAAGGTCTTACAACGGAGGTTGGTAGACGCAAAGTGTCACCAGAAAAAGCCCACAAAAGATGAATATAGGTCTTCTTTTGTGCTTAGTCTAGTTTCACTTGCCTGTAGGGGGCCGTGTGCAGAGGCCTTGCACGTATCACTTTGGTGCAGAACAGCTTTGCCGGACACCTCAGCTTGCTCATGTGGAGAAGTACTGTGAACGGCCCCTCAGCACAAGATGGCGGGGAGCGCCGAGCGCACGGAGGCTGGGGCGCTTCAGTCTGCAGTGCTGTGAGAAACCCGCGCCTGCGCACCACTCGCGCAAGCGCCGCCCCCTTGCCGCTGAGGAGAACCCTGCGGGGCAGCCGCCAACAGCCGGTCTGCCGGGAGACGGCGTACTCTAGAGCCGAGCGTGCGCCTCTGCATTCTTCCGTCGAAGAATAAAACCTTCCTTTGCTTCTGAACCGATCTCGGTTTGTTCTATGGACTGGAAGGACACTGGGCAGAAGGACCCTTGTGGGAGACTGACTGGAAAAGGTCAGTAACAAAAGTTTCATTCCTTCACCCACTCTATCCTTCAAATCACTGAAATTAGAATCTGATTAAATTATTATCTGAGGAAAATACACATCCATAGCCCTTTCCCCCCAGCTTTATTGAGGTATAATTGAGGATATTTACGCGTACGTGATAATTTGATACACATTTACATTGTGGAAGGATTCCCCCTCCTTGAACTAACACAATGGTCACCTCACACGTTTAACTTTTTTTTCTCTTTTGGTAAGAATATTTAAGTTCTACTCTTTTAGCAAATGTTAATTGTACAATACAGTTTTATCAACTCTGGTCACCATGCTGTAGGTCGCATCCTCAGAATTTATCATTTTACAACGGAAAGGCTTTCATCAGGACCATAGCATTAGGAGGTTAGTATCATCAAGCCGTGGCAGCCAGTTTAATACTGACACCTTTTGCGCTTGTCCCCTCCAGATCCATGGAGATGCAGCCTCGCAGCTTTAGATCCTTTGTTAGTTTTACAAATGAGTTTTATTTTCATAATGCATACTAGATTTAGGAACATCTTTTTGGGGATATTTATCTGTGTATTTATTTTTATTGAAGTATAGTTGATTTACAGTGTTGTGTTAGTTTCTGGTGTACAGCATAGTGATTCAGTTATACATATATACATATTCTTTATCATTATAGGTTATTACAAGATAGCGAATATAGGGACATCTAAAACATCTATTTTTAACAAGTAAAATCATATTAAAAACCAACAGAGCTGGGGTGTTTTTCCGTTTAAGGGTGGCAGTAGCAGAGCACTGGGGAAGTTTAACTGTTGTTTTACTGGTTTCAATGAAACGAAGATGTTGAGGATTATGAGCTCTCTTGACAGATTTATTTACCTTCAGATGCATGTATTGGTCTGGGGAGGGATGGGGTTAAAAGAGAAAAGGGACCTAGGAGACTAAAGGCTTGTGGTAAGGACAACCCACAGGGAACTGCGGGCATCCCGCGATAACATTCCACGGCATTCCGCAAGTTACGCTGCATATTGGTTCCTTGGAACCCAGAGTTCTGGAGAGACTTGCCCCAAGCTGCCAATCAAAGGAAGAAGTAACCACCCAGGAAGGCAGATTAGTAATAGTGACACCGTCCCCTCAAGTTCAGGCGGAGAGGCCGTGGTCGGTGGGCCTGTAGTGCGGGGTCTTGGCCGTCCTGTCCCCATGTTGCCCGCTCTCTGGGGCCTGGTCCTCACTGCCACCTCCAGGGCCGGGAGACTGCCCTCCGCGCTCGGCCCGCCCATATCAGCGGGTCTGGTCCCGGCCGGCAGCTGCAGGAGGCAGGGTGGCTGGAGCCGGAGAGCGAGCCCAGCCGCAGAACTGGTGAGGCGCGCCCCTGGCCCCTGGGCCTAGGTCACCTGGTGGTTGGGCTTGTCCTCCATGAGAGGTAAAGACAATAAGAGAAGGAGGAGATGAGAAGTGAAAAGGAACTTCTCCAGCCCTGGGAGCATGTGTCTGAGGGGACATTCTGATCTGAATGTTCGAAAGTCAGCAAGGCTTTCCTGAAATTCACCTTGAGAACCCGGCTGAGGAGCTGAACATTAGTTCTATTTTGACTTTGCCTCAAAGTATCAAAACATTCACTTTCTCATTATGTAGGATAAGGTTGAGAAGACTTTCAATCAGGCAGTATTTATAAACTGCTTGAGATCCTTATGCGATGAAAGAAATTTTTATCTAGATACCTGCTGTTTGGAATGTTTTCAGGAGCCTGAGGGTCTGGGTGTTTCTTGGCCATAGAACTTCACAGAATTAAGTAAAACTGGCCTGCATTGGACCAAAGAGAAATTTGCTTTTTGCTTTGGAGATGAGGGGGGAAGACAAAGGGGAGAAAATGCAAGGAGGAAGAGGCAAGAGCACAGAGCACAGTGGAGAGAGATGAGGGCCAGGTCCAACAGCCCAGTCGCCCGGCCTCACAGGCCATTGAAGAGATGCTGGGGGCTGCCCTTCATATGAATTTCTGTGCCTTGCTGTGTCGTGAGACTCCATTTCTGCTCCAGAACCATCCATAAAGACTTATCTGTTCATATTTCTTTTTGGTAGAACTCAGAGAAGGGGTGGTGGTTTTATAGGCAGAGAAGGAAGACCTCATGGGAAACTGGGCTCCCAGGAATTCATGAGATTCCTAGGCTTCTGACAGCTCTGGATTTGGGAGAATGGGGTCAAATTAATTTGGTTTCCAACTCCAAAAGACAGGGACCCACTAAGTAACTTCTGGGTCACGTAGGTAAAAGAAAATTAAATACCATTTAACTTGTATTCTAGAATACAAAAGAATACTCTCTTCCTTTTCCAATACAGTTAGTTTTGTAATACCGTTAGTGCTGAGCTCTGTATGGCACAAAAGTGGAAAAAAACTGGCCCTCCTTTCAGATGGGGCGAGCACGTAAATTAATGAATTCCATACAAGAGGGTGATTAACAGAGCTAAGAGGAAAGGTAATGTTAGTGGGTAGGAAGGAGGAACTTTGAGGAGTACAGGTCATGCCTCTATCAACAAGATATAAAGAAATCACTACAGTGTCGTCTGCCTAGAGCCTCCTCCTTGAGGAGTCAATTCTTAGCACAGATTTTGTTAAGTCTGGAATGTTTGGAAGTCTTTTTTAGGGTACTGTGGTTTTCTGAGTATTTCTTTCAAGGACTTTGTGCCTCGTGAAAAATCTTCTGTATTTCTGTGGGAGTGATTTCTTAAGAAAAACAACAATAATAATAAAGATATTTTGTGACTCTTGGGTTACCACCTCAAGGGGAAAATAAAGAAAATATTGTATAGAAAGTAATTGCAAAGTCAGTGGTGCCTTCATCAAATGGCCCCTTTGCTCCGGATGCGGGCCTTCTAGGGGAATCAGAAGAAGATTTCTTCCTGGTCAGATAGGTCTGCAGCGCTGCTCAGGCCATGTAACCCAGAGTATCTCACTATTAAGGGAAATTCTGAATCAGGGAACACAGGCATTTACAGATTTTTTTCTTTCTATTCTTCTAACATCTATACCTTGTATACTTTTGCTTTAAAGATGTTCGACGTATTTTTTTCTAATGGCTTATTGTGTGTTATGATGCCCTGATGGATTTAGAATGAAAAGTTTCAGATTCAAATTCTGACTATTTTACAAGCTGGTTGTGTGAACACAAGCAAACCACTACTCTATGAAGCCTCAATTTCTTCATCTATAAAACGGACTGCTGATAACATCTGACATTTTGAAAAGCCTTTCTTGGGCTCAACCCAAAGTGCTGTCCAACTGGCAGTCCTTAAATCAAGCCTTTGAGAACAGTGGGAGAGTATGTAGTCTGTTAGCTTATTATTTGTGTAATTCTCTTTGACTCTACCTTTTCTAACCCTTTCTATATTCCATGCACTGTATCCAATGCTTGAGTCTGTTGTCTCATTTATTTTCACCACCACCCTATGAATTCAGCACTACCATCACCCCATTTTATAACCAGAGACACCAAGGCTTCATTCAGGTTAAGCAGTTGCCTGTGGTCATCCAGCTGGGAACCCAGACAACCTAACCCAGAGCCCATACCTTGGAGCCTCCTCCAGAAAGTGGCCACACTGTTCTGTCCCGAGTCTCCATCTAAAGCTCTCCTCACCCCTCATCTTGCACAGACATGGAGCCCTCCTGCCTGGAAAGACTGATGGAAGTTGCTCAGTACCATCCTCCCACTTATATTGGCTATGTCACCAGCATCTCTACTTGCAGAAATCTCTGAGTGGTGTCATCTCAGGCCCTTGGGTGAAAAGATTTGATGCAGAAACTGTGAGCTTCCTCCAGTGTTTGGAAAGTTTTGCGAGATGAATGGTGTCATTGGTCTTTCTGGGCTTGGTGCTGGAGCCCCTTGTGTTTATGAGACAAGGGATGATGAGCTGCCTGGCTCCTCCCCAGTTGGCAGGCAGCAGCAACCATTTCTCACACCTAATTGGAGACTGCAACAACACAGTGCCAGCTCTCCAAGACCAGGCTTTGCCATTCACTGCCAAGTGATGGAAAACCCTCTGACCTGCCTCCTGATTGTTTTTAAATTAAAAGGTACTTTAGGGACAATTGAAATTCCCCCAAGTGCTTGTCTGAATGATTTTGGCAGCTTCTCCCAAAGTGCTCTGGCTCCTAGCGCAACCACCCAGCCTCAGACTTTCCACCCTGTGCAAGCCCACGCCCTGCCTGTTTTCTGAGCGAATGCTCTAGGCACTGAGCCAGCTCCTTGCCTGCTAAGGCTCTCTCCTGCCCAGCAGAGCTGACACCTTTGCCCCAGGTCGGCCAGTGGAAAGAGAAGCTGGTGAAGGGCCCTAGAGTCTGCTCTGGGTTTTGAGAAGAGCACCTCCCAGAGACTCTGGTTGGACAGCACACCTGTGAGCACTCGAATGAGATGCTTCAGGGGTCTTCGCTAGACCTGTCTGCCAGGGAGCACCCTTGCTGACTGAGGGATGCTGCTTTCACAGAACCCTTGGGGGTTTTCCTTCTTGCCCTCGAGGATCAGAGCCATAGGCAGTCAAAGCTGAAAGCAGCACTAGGGAGAACCCACTCCAACCCCAAAGTAGGCCTATGGACATGGGCAAGTGGCCTCTTGTTTAGCAACGAGTCCAGTGCAGAACTGGGACTGTGATCTGGGCCTCGTGTGGCCCAAGCTGTGCTCTGTCGCCACCCTTGTCTTCCGTGCCTCATTCTGCCACTGGATGGCTATTCTCCTCACCTCTTTCTTTCTGCTGGAAAGATAGGTTTATGGGCTATAATTTGAAGATGGAGAAAGTTATGGGAGGCTCTGGAATCTAAATGGTCCATGTAAAGATGCAACTGAAAGAAGATAATATAAGAATCCATTTCTGTTTTAAAATGACTGTAATTATCTGACGTAATGCAGATCCTACTCCCCTCAAAGCTGTTTTAGGGTCAGGATGTACTGAGTTGACTTTTTCTGTTCTTTCCCGACCATCCATGTTATTATCATTTCATCATTGTCCCAATGTTCTTTTCTTCCTTTCCTTTCAGTGGGCCCTTTCAGGGCATTTTGTCATGTCCCAAAGCTGTAACTAGTTTTTCCTCCTTGCCTTCTCCTTTCCCATTTATACTCTCCCATTGGTGTTACTGGTTTGGCATTTTACACTCTTGACCATCTTCTCCCTGAAAGTCTCTTTCCCTCAGCTTTAACGAGACCACACTCTGTGTTCCTCCTACCACTCTGGCTGCTTGTTCTCAATTTGTGGGCATTTCTTCTTCTGGGAGTTCTTCCCTGAATGTTAGAACTTTAGTTGGGTCCATCCTTGGCTTGGTCCATCTCCTCTCCTTACTACATCCTCTTTTAGAGTAAGCACTTCCATGGTTTTCCTACTGTACCTGCACACATGATTGTAGTCGACTGTTGAGTTGGGTTTTGTAGTAGATTTTCAAGGCCCAACAAGCTTCCTAATTTCCTGCCTCTAGTAACAAACCCTCTTTCCCTGGCCTGTGACGCATCTGGGCTGAGCTAGTCATTGCACAGCATCCTCTTATTGGGTTATGTTCTCACTCTTGGACCAAACATGGCTATCCTGGCTATTTTCCATTGGTATCTTCTCACATCCACCAAGGATCGATTCTCCATCCTTTTCTGTCTTGCTCTGATCCCTAGGAGGCTGATTCTTACAGGCTGCAGCAACCAAGCTCCCTTGCCCTCTGGATTTGGCAGTGGGAGATAGCAAGAATCAGGGGATGGAGAGAGAAAGAGCAGTCAAAATATGTGACACCAGAATGGAGAGTCAAACCAGTAATGCCAAAGAGGACGAAGCTGATATGACCATTAAACCATAAGAGTAGGAAGAGTCATGTGTATGTGTGGGTTCATGAGTGCCTGGGCACAAATAAGATATGAGGCTGAGACCCAACTGACACCCTTTCCGGGGCTAAGCCTACATTTCTACCAGATTGCTGTGCCTGAATGACACATGGACTCCTCAAACCCAACCTGCCAATTCTGCCAACCCGAGCTTATCCTTCTCCTGTATTCCCGACAGTATCAGCCACCTCACCTTTCAAATTGTAAATCTCTTAGATTGTCTTTGATTCTTCCTTTTCTCTAATTTCTCACATGTCCCAAGATCTGTCAGTTCCCCCTGAAATGTCTTCCTCTCCATCCCCACTCCTTTGCTATAGTGTGAGCCCTTCATAACACTTACTTATCTTGTTGCCACTGCTTCTTAACCAGGTTAATTGGTCTCCTTATCCCCAGACTTACTCCAAAATAATCTACACATTGTCACTGGAGATATTTCTTTCTCTTTTATTACTATGAAATATTTCAAAGTAGAGGGAAGTACATTACACTTATGTACCCACCATACAGTTTGCTTTTTTAAAAAGAGGTTTAATAAAATGTGGCAAAACATTTAGAAAAAAAAAAAAAACATTTCAGATATAGTTTAAGCTTCCTCTGTATCTCTCCCAATCACATTTCCCTTCTTTTCTCCTCGTAGGAGCCAACACCATCTTCAATTTTCTATTTATTTTTTAATAAAAATTTTTTTTTGATGTTTTTAATGGAGGCACTGGGGATTGAACCCAGGATCTTGCACATACTAAGCACACACTTTACTACTGAACTATACCCCTACCCCTCCTGTTTATTTTTCACAAGAAATGTTTTTTACCACATATATATGCATCCATTAACAATATTTAGTAAAAATATATATATATATTTAGTATGGTTTTGCTTATGTAAAATCTTTATAGAAATGATATAAGCTGTATGCTATCCATCTGCAAGTTACTTTTCTCATCAATGTGTTTTTAAGAGATTTATACCTGTAGATATTTGTAGCTTTATTTCATTAATTTTAGCTACTATAGAATCTTCCATTGTGTGAATATACTACAACTTGCTTATATGCTCTTCTGTTGATGGGTATTTATGTTATTTCCAGTTTTTCACAATGATAAACATGCCACAAATGAACTTTCTTATCTGTATATCTTTGTATATGTGTAAAAGTCTCTGAGAGGTAGACACATGGAATAAAATTGATGAGTCTAACAGCAGACACATCTTCATCTTGATATGTTATCAAATTATTCTCCAGATTCTCTTAGTAATAAGAATTACCATTTCATACTCATCAGACTGACAAAAAAAAAAAAGTCTAACACCCCCAAGTATTAGAGATATTCTGGAGAACTGAGATCTCACAGTTGTTTTAATTTGCATTTTCTTACTTACTAGTAAGATGGTGCATTGCTCATATTTATTTACTATTCTGGGTTCCTCTTATGTGTGTTGCTGGTTTATATCCTTAGCACATTTTTCTATTGAATATTTATTGGCTTCTTTTTCTATTGATGTAGGAATGCTTCTTATGTGCTGGATATTTTTCCTTTGGTCATTATGAGGGTCAGTTTTCTTCTCCCAGTCAGTGGCTGGTATTTTCACTCTGATAAATTTGACTGCATTAAAAATTTTTTTATTTATATTTTAAAAAACCCCACTATAAATAATATTTTCCTTTGCGGTTGATTCTTTCATGTCTTATTGAAGAAATCCTTTTCTACCTTGAGATCATAAAAATATTCTTATGTGTTTTTTCTTACACAATTGTAATCTGATCAAGGCTGGAAAACTGTAACAGTTCAAATAACAGGAGCTAGTCAACATGTCATTAGAAAACAAACAACAAACAAATTCAAAAGAGTGCCTCAGGAAACCCCACCATTTTCTTTTGAGCTGTGCGACCCTTAGAGGGTCACTGAGCTTCTCCTGTGTTTGTCCCTGGCTGATTGGGAAGCCCTGAACAGATGCCAAGGCGGGCTGCTCTTCACATGACTGCCCTCGACTGCTCTCCCAGTCCTTCCTCTGGCATTTTCTGGGTTTGTGAAGTCTCCGCTGCAGTTAAAATGCCATCTTCCACATCCTGGACTAGGACAACCTTGTGCTGACCTGGACGACTCAGCTGGAACATGGCAAAAAACACTCAGAACTTCGAATCTGAGCTGGCTTCATTTTTTCAAGTAAGTGGGGTTACGGAGCCCCTGCCAGGAAGACAGTATGAGGAATGGGTTATTATAATGGATCCAAAATGAAGCCCTGGATTCCTTCAGGGGAGAGGTGGGGAGAAATGGGATATTGGTTCCCCCTCCCTCAACCACATTCTTGGTGTTTAGAGATTCTGGATGATCAGTCAGGACTTGGTCTAGGAAACTTGGAAACAGAAAAGAGATGAAGTTTGTTTTGAACTGAACTTCAGCTCTTGCCATTCTGCAACTCTAACTCCTTTTTTGGTGCTCCTTCTTTTTCTCCTACGTCATGTCCTTAGCACCCCTCACCCTCACCACACATCACCCTTTCTTATTCTGCCTACCAAAACCTGCACTCCAAACAGCACCTGGCACACAGCAGGCCTCAATAAATGTGGCCATTATCAGCAAGGAATAAAGGACTAGCATACTTTGTTGTGTACTTTACATGTACTTCCTATTATCATCATGCCCATTTTACAGTTGAGGAAACTGAAGCAAAAGAAGTTAAGTAATCAACCTATGTTTATGAAAATATTGACAAAAGGAGCCTAGACTCACACAAAAATGGAGCTCATTCTCTGAACAACTCTGGCTTCCCAAGCTGTATTCCAGACTGAGGCAGCAGAGGGGAGGTTGATCACCCAAAGTCACACAAACACCTACTCCCCACCCAGGCAGTGGCTGAATTATCCTTACCACAGAGCCCCATGAGTGCATATGTGAGTGCTGTGCCCGAGGAATGGGGATCAAGGGAAATCAGTGGGCAGTTGAGACATAGGATTTCAGAATGTGGGCTCTGAGAAACAAAGAGGGGGGAAGAAGACTGAAACAAAAACAAAAACAAAACCCAACAGAACAGAATATCCAAGAACCATGGAACAACCATAAAAGGTGTAACACAGGCATAATGCAAATAGCAGAAAGACAGAGAAGGAAGGAATGAAGGAAGGAATAAAGGAAGGGAAAAAGGAAAAGAAATATTTGAAGCAATAATAACTGAGAAATTACCCCCAAATTAATGTTATATACCAGCACACAGACCCAGGAAGCTCAGAGAACACAGCTCAGGATAAATACTAAGTAAATACTAAGTACTAAGTAAATACTAAAAATAACTATATAAACAAACAAACATGCAACCCATTTAAAATATGTATGTTTGTTTGCTTGCTTTTTAATTGAAGTACAGTTGATTTAAAATGTTGTGTTAGTTTCTGGTGTACAGCATGGGTGGACTTAGAGGGCATTATTCTAAATGAAATGTTAGAGAAAGACAAATACTGTAAGATATCACTTACATGTGGAATCAAAAAATACAACAAACTAGTGAATATAACAAAAGAAACAGACTCACAGATGTAGAGAAGGAACTAGTGGTTACCAGTGGGGAGAGGGAAGGCGGAGGGGCAAGATGGAGGTAGAGGATTAAGAGGTACAAACTATCAGGTATAAAATAAGCTACAAGGTTGTATTGTACAACATGGGGAATATAGCCAATATTTTGTAATAACTATAAATGGAGTATAACCTTTAAAAATTGTGAATCACTATATTGCATACCTGTAACATACAATATTGTACATCAACTATACTTCAGTTAGTAAATATAATATTGTAAAATAAATACATAAATAATGTTAAAAAATACTAAGTACTAAAAGATAAATACTTAAAAACCTATGCCCAGGCACATCATAGTCAAACATCAGAAAATCAAAGACAAAGAAAAAAATCTCGAAAGAATCCAGAGGCAAATAACACCTTGCCTATAGAAGAGCAAAAATAAGAATTACATCTGACTTTTCAGAAATCATATATGCAAGAGAATGGAGTGAAATATTTAAAATGTTGCAAGAAGAACACCACCATTGTAGATTTCTGTTCCTTGCAAAATTATCCTTCTCAAAAGTGAAGGAGAAACAAAGACTTTCTCAAATAAAAATTGAGGGAATTTTTTGCCAGTGGAGCTTACTTGCAAGAAATGTTAGAAGAAGTTCTTCAGAGAGAGGAAAATAATAGGTCAGAAACTCAGATCTACATAAAGAAAGGAAGAGCATCATAGAAGGAATAAACAAATGCACTACTGTGGTGTGGGATGTGAATGGTGAGGGAGGCTGTGCATGGGGATGGGGGCACATGGGAGCTCTGTGCTTTCTGCTCAATTTGCTGTGCACTTAAAACTGCTCTAAAAAATACAGTGTATTAATTTTTTTAAATGAGACTTTAATTTGCTTTATAAAACTCAAACTGTGGGTGATTGGCATGTGAGTTTTTATTTATAATTGTTCTCATTGGGTGAAAGGAATGCTGACTCGTTAAATAATTTGTCCTTAGGAAGAGGGAATGACAGACAAGCTCTGTGAGAATAGGACTTAGCTAGTTCCTTCTTTTCCCTCTTTTCCCCTCCAGAAATTGCTAAGAGCCAGCAAACACATCAATTCCAGAACCCATTCATAGATGGGACCTTCCATAAAGATTTGGCTTAGACTCTGTCCAGAAGCCAGCTCTTTCTCTTTGCCTGATTGAGCTTCCATCCTGTCTATCTTCAAAGCAAACTAGGGCTTAAATTCATTCCAAGCTCTGATGCTTCCTGATTATAGAACAGTTTAAAGGAATTCCTTGATTGTTCAAAATTTGGAAGAAACTATTCCATAATAGAGATTGCCTGTTTTAAATTAAAAAAAAAACCCGAAAGATAAATGAACAAACCAAAAACACCCTTCAGTTGTACTCTACCTAGTTTCAGAAAAGATTTAAACAAATAAAAAAATAGAGTGAGAGGGAAATCAGTGTGTGCTTGGGTCTGTTTAGGTCCAATTTGGGACAACATAATCAATGCCAAATTATTACATTCTTCAAAAATCTGAAGAATCAACATTGTGAGCCACTTAAGAGGAATAAAATGTAAAAATAAAAGGGTAAAAGTCAGTTGATCCAAAATAAAAAGTAATGAATTGGAAAATAAGAAACTAAAATGGTTCAGATTAATGTCCTCCCAAACCATTCTCAACTAAATACAGATGATACTAAGAAATGAGGAGTTAAAAAGAAAATTAAAACCATTTGGCAGGAAGTAGTTCCCTAAGCAACAAATATATGAGGCGTTCCCAAAGTAAAAATATTAGAGCTGTTCAAGAATGAGCAGCTTTCGGGGGAAGAGAGATCAGAAGGCAGATCACTCTTTCAAAAGGAGTATTTTCTCACTCTGACTTGTCTAATGGCCACAAACCATTGCTCACTGGGGCTTTGTTCCTACCATCTCTGCAACTATCCTTGTCAGGCAGATTTCAGGACAGGCCAATTTTTGTCAAGATGATCAAATTCATGTTGATTCCAATACTGTTTTTGTCCTTGAAATCCAGGAACCCCTAGATACCAAGTTCAGTTCTCTCCAATTGCACTTGATCAGGCAACTCGTTTTTGAAACTAAAAACAAAATTTGAACAAAGGCTGATACAGTAGACACTGGTGCTTTTCATCAATATTTCCAATTGTCTTTCTCTGGCATGAGTAGGATTACTGTTCCCTACCCTCCTGATGTTAAACATAGCCATATAGGTAATCCTATTCATGGACATAAATGGAAGTGATAGGTATGTCTTTCAGGTGGAAGTCTTTAAGAGTTTACCAGTGATTATTCCCCACCCATGTCATTGTCATCGGCAATGTTCCAGTTAGTGGAGGGCCCAACAGCCTAACTGATAATTAAGGCAGCAATAAGTAAGGCCCTGAAATATCTCATACTTCCTTATTTTTAGAGAAACTTCTTTTCGGAAGAAATGGACAATTTCCAATTTACCAAGGACCCTGAAAATTCAACCATCCTTGAAATGTGACTCACTTACTGAAAATGTCAGAGTAAATGTTCATAACACCAGTTAGACATGTGAGATATCATATGCATGATTAAATACCACATGCCTACTTTATCCTGAATCTTATCTGCGATTTTAGGTCATTTTATTTTTGAAGTGTTTTTCTGATCTTTTGTCATTGGTATTATAGCTGCCTTAATAAAAGAGTGACTACTTCAATTTGTAAATGTGAAAACTATTAAAATGGCTATATATTTTTACTTAAAATGGTTCAACCTAAAATCAACTAAATCTCTTTAGAAATATAATTATTATAGACAGTTGTGTTTAAAGAGATTAAAAGATGAATGGAATTGTGGGTCTACACATAGATTAAGGCCACCCACATTAAATTCTGGGTTTGTTTACTTAGGTTCAATTTAGAATTATATTTCACATTTCTTAAAAATTGCTTTCAACATTCTGTCAAGGATAAGTTCAAATATTGGATTTGTTATGGTATTTGAGTGACCTTAATATTAGACAAATATTTGGCAAGCATGAGTCCGAGCCTGTGAACTGTTATATTGATTTTTATGTTTTTAAGCAATGAATTCAGAGACAATCTGTGTTTTAAAACATGCATTTGAGAATAATGCTAACTTTTACAAGCTCTGATTCAATGCCATCCTTCTGGGAGATACTCCAACATGCACTTTTAAGTTTAATTTAAATTTCAGGTAGCAAATGCTGCCTTGAAATCTATAGCATGCCTCTGTTGGAAACCAGTGTAAATATAGCATGAAATAAATTATCCTTAAAGATATGGAATTCAAATAAAATATCTTTTTCTCCCCAGAGATTTTTGTTAAGAGAAAGATGATTTAAATAGGCATCTATGATTTTATTTTGGGCCAGTCCCGACTATCTCTGCATTTATGAGAGCTTTCCAGAAAGCAGCAGAGCCAGATGACAAAATCATCTCCTGTGGGGCTGGGCTGACTCAGGACATCTCCATATGGATGTCCCAAGGCAGTTTATACTCAACATGTCCCTAGATGAACCTGTCATCTTCCTTTTAAAACCATGGTCTTAGAGTTGCCTTCAACTCTTTTCTTACCTCTCATATCTAGCCTTTCACTGATTCCAGTATGTAGTCCTTTTCTCTCATCCTACCCTTTCCCTGTCCTGGCCCTCACCTCCCTAACAGTCTTCCTGCCACCAGGAATATCTCCACTCTCCAGTCCCTGTTTCCATTGCCACCAAATTAATCTCTGTAAGCACAAGTCAGATTTATGCTACTGTCACCTCAAAAATGGTTAGTGATTCTTGTGCTGCTGTCTTTTGTTTGCTTCTGCATAGCCACCTTCTACTTTCTTCCCCAGTTTTGTGTCAGTCTGTAGGGAAAGCATCAGTGAACTCCCCTGCCCTTTGGCTAATGATTCTGTTTGGACAGTGTGGAGCCCTGCAGGAGGAGAGTGAGGCCAGGGGCTAGGGGTCAGGGTATACTTCCCGGCTCCCTCTTGTGTCATTGACATAAGTTGGTCTCACCCTCAACTGAAGGCACGGCTCCTGTCTAGAAGCCTTCCCCATATACCCTAGTTTAAGTGTACCATATACTCTTTACTTTTTTGCATTCCTGCTTATGTTTTTTCTTTTCTTCCCTGTCAGTCTGAAATTCTCCTCATTATTTCTACTGAAATCTTTTTTATCTAATCCTACATTATCCTTTGTATGGGCATAACAGTAAGAAAAATTATGGAACTACAAGAAAGAAGAAACCAAGAGCCTTGAATTACTGCTTGGAGATAAGACCACCTGCTAATCAGGAATGCCCCTTGCAGACTTCACATTAGTGAGGAATATATGCTGCTGGGTTAAACCACTGAGATGTGGGGATTTATCTGCTTCAATTTCTAGCATTACTTTAGTTATCTAAGTAAGATTCTTTTAGAAAATAAAAAATTCTATTCCTCAGTGAGATTCCCAAGTGGGTCATTAAGGTGAGTTATAAACAAATAAGTGAAAGAGCTGTGGTCACTAGGAGCCTGCAGGAGTTCACAGAGAACACATTTTCTACTGTGACAGTTTCATGGATGGATGGAGAAAGAAAACACAGCAGCCTTGGAGATTCTGGACTTGTCCAAGTCACTTGACAAAATTTTCATGATATTACTTGGTTCAAGAGGGAAAATTATTCACAAGGTAAAATGAAATTTGGTGAATTATTTACAGGTTGGATGAACTTAAATAATGCTGGTTATTAATAGATTAGAATCAACCTAAAAGAAGTTTTCTAATGATAGCAGGGCTTGGTTCTCTACCATAACCATTCAAACATTTTTATTACTTATTTAGATAAAGCTATAGAGGGTTAGGCAATACAGAAGTATTTCTGTTCTAGGCAGCATATTTTTAAGAGCAGGAAAGGGAAGATTCTTAGTGAGAGAAGGACCAGGATAATTTTGGATCTGAAAAATCTATCATACAGAAAGGTTGAAAGACTTGGAGATGGGCCCTGGAGAAGAGAAGACTCAGAGAACTTGGTCTCTGTCTTCCAATATTCAAAGGATTGCCAACCAGGAGAAGAGTTAGAATAATTCTGCCTCCCAGTCCCCTACCCATGCTGGACTTCTTGGAGCAATAGAGAGAAGCTATGGGGTGATTAATTTCAGCTCAATATCAGGAAGAGCTTTCTAGCAGAGTTGTCCAAAGACAGAGGGGCTAGACCCCCTCCAGACACACATGAACAGCACTTGGAGGGATCTTCTTGGGCAGGTGATTTTGGGTCATCTTTAAAGACCCCTTCCAGGTCTGAGAGCCTTTGATTCTTGCTCATTGTACAGAACTTAGGTAGCTCAGTAAATATGAAAGCCAGTTGATAGACACCAGACATCATTTGTATGGTGGCTTTGTTGGCATTGCCAAGAGACAGCTCAAGAAGCAAATAAAATACTCCTCCTAGAGATCATAGTTTGTGTTGTAGAATGATTGGAAGAATCTATGAACCCAGCGTTTATGGAACACCTTCTCTGAGTCAGGCACTGTGCCTGAACATCCTCTGCCTCCCTCCTGTCTGTCCCCTTCCTCCCATAAAGTGCAAAACTTCTGATATTTCCTTTGACAGATGATCATTCTAGACAAGGAAAAGTACTGTTTTTGTTTTCTGTTTCTCTTCAAGAGGTTTGACTGAACTAAAAACTCATCAGTCACTTTTCAAGCTTTATTATGATTACCATTGATAACAATAATAATTTTTTCCACTCTCCAGGGAACAGCTTCAAGAAAGTTACAATGGGGAGGGAAACTAAGGAAGGGTTTTCTTTATTGAAGTGGGTCTAGAATTAGGTAGGGAGGACAGAACAACAGAAAAACAGAATATCAGAAAGAGTGATCATGTCTCTAGTGGGGGCTTGGATGGGATGCTGCTAAGAAACTTCCACAAGAGAAAGGTGGTCTGGACACACACACATATCCAAAAGTAATAAGTACCAAAACATATACACTGGCTTTGGACAAAACATATACACTGTGTAAAAGCAGAGTAGTGGTATTAAAGCCTCCATTTGTCCAAAATAGAGCAACACAGACCCATTCCGGTTTAATGGAGTCTCTAAAGCACATCTGGGAAACCCTAGGGATCTTTGGACACAGGATGATATATAAGTCCAGGTGAATATAGAGCAGATTCCACCTAATAGACGGTGATTCCTAAGCTCATTTATTGTTTAGCAGAGTTTGTTTCCAGCTCTCCTGGTGCAGCATAGGCTCATCTGAGAGACAGTCTGGCTTCCAGTTCTTTATTCTCTGTTTTCATGGACAGCACTCTGGTCCTTGTCTTCATTATTGCCAATATCCTCTTATTCCTCTCCCTGCATCTGGTTTCTGTCACCTCTGATGCACGCTGAATGTAGGAAACAGACTAATTGTTTTCCTAAAGCATTATTATCATGCCACGCTCTTGCTCAATAATCTACAGAGGTGCCTTGTTACTACCACAGGGTTCAAGCTTCTCCCCATTCACACCCCCATCCTCATGCAATCTCTCTTGCAATCCACTGTACCCTCTCCCACCTTTAGGCCTTCATACAGGCTGTTCCTCCCTGCAACACTCTCTCCCCCATCCCCTCTTCCTCTGCTAACTCCTGCTGCTCATCCTTATATATCATTTCCTTTGGAAAGTCTAGTACCATAGCACTCCATGGCTTCTATCAAAAGCAATTTAATTCTAGTGTTTTTAGGGCTACTTGTTAATCTGTATCTCCCACAAAACTAAAAAACAAGAAAGGAATATCCACACCTTATTTACTCTTGAACCCCTGAATCTTGACGGTGTGATGTATGTTAATTGAGTGAATGAATTCAACATAAATATTTGTTGAGCAAGAGAATGAGTGAATGAATAAATGGTTGTTGATAGAATGCTGGATGGATGGTCCTCTTTTACAGGTTTGTAGTTATTTGTGACACCCCTTCAGGTTATCTTTCAGTTGCGATTCTCACAATTTGGGCATCTGCCTTGTCTATTTGGGCTGCTATAACAAAATACCACAGACTGGGGAGTTTATAAACAACAGAAGTGTATTTCTTACAGTCCTTGAGACTGGTGGTCTGGGATCAGGACACCAGCATGGTCGGGTGAGGGCTGTCTTCTGGGTTGCAGATTTCTCTTATCTTCACATAGTGGAAGGGGTTACGGCTCTCTCTGGAGCCTCTTTTATAAGGCACTAACCCCACTCATAAAATCTCCATCTTCATGACCTAAGCGCTTCTCAAAGACCCCCACCTCCTAGTACCATCATCTTTGGAAGTTAGGATTTCAACATATGAATTTGGGGTGGGGTACAAACATTCAGACCATAGCACACACCAAGTGAATAATTCCTTTTGTCTATTCCTAAGTGAGACAGGAGTGGCAGGAGGCATAAGCCATTTGTAAATGGGAATCTGGGTGAGGAGGAGGAGGCTGTTGGACATCTGTGGGGATGAGAGAAGGGATTCAGGAGACAAATTCCCTGGCAGCTATTGGTATCCGTGGGACAAACCCTGGAGGAAGTGGAAAAATGGCTTTCGTCCTTTTCCTTGTAGCCAGTGGGGTGTATCCAGGTGGTAGCAGACACTGCCTTATTATCCAGAACCTCCCTGTGCTGCTATTGAGGAAATCAAGGTCCATAGATGCATAAGGACTTGCCAAGAGTCTCAAAAATGGTGCAGAGCCAGGCCTAGAATCTGAATCTGATTCTTGAGCAATACTTTCTGTCACCCATTATTTCCTCCTCACTGCTGTCTGAAAGCCCTTAGTTCCGATTTGCTAACTCAGAGTTATGCACGCAATGCTTCTTCCTCAGTACTCGTTGCCCCTGACCTTTGATGCTGTGAAACCAAGAGGCCAAAACCAGGGCATTTCCTCCTAACCAAGATTTCCCACTGAGAAAAGCTGTTCCTCTATGTGTGTGGGGGTGGGTGGTGGGGGTTGGAAGGGGGAGTGAAAGTGGGGAGGAATGTGTGAAGAGGGAGGACGCAAAAGCCCGGGGCAAGCAAAATCAGGGGAACCAGCAAGAAATCAATCCCTGCACATGTTTTTTTTCCCCCCTGGGGTTTCAGTGACAACTTCATTTTTTTTGTTTTGAGATGCAACAGAAACTGTTGCCTTGACTGGGTGTGTGGGGTGGTGTGTATATAAATGCACATAAAAGTATCAGCGATTCATTAGAGCCACCAAGTAAAGAATGAAAGGCCCACATCTACTTAACCACCTTCACCACCTCAATCCTGTGATTTTATTTGTGGAGCAGGAAGTTGTCGAGGTCTCCAAATCCCAATCCCTCTGAGCTGGGAGTCAACTGGCAGCATCCCTGCAGAGGGCTCCTGCAGGCATCCATTTCCCAAGTGCTTTGTTGCCAAGACCCTGAGTCAAAAATGGATGAGTCAAAGCTCCTGTTTATTGTGTGATAAGAGATACAGTTTCATCCTGAGGATTCTCTTTGAGTTATTCCTTACTTTGCAAAGATTTAATAATTTCTGATGCAGTTGGGCTGCTTACCACCAAGGTGATCCCTGTTTCTGACCATGGATATCAGTACTGATGATTTTTTAGGAATTGGTAAATGTCCACGCATCAAGAAGAGAAAGAAATAGCTAGTGAAATGGCAGTGGCCTTAAACAAGCTCTCATTTGAGCAAATGGTCTCTCCTCATTTCTTTTGCCTGCTTATTCATTCAACCACTCTTCTCTTAGGATCCAAGAAGCTCACAATCTAGAGAGACATTAAAAAAACTTGACTCATCAGTACACAATGTATATTTAAGATGCTTGTATCACAAGCAATGGAAAATCTGGCTCATTCAGGCCCAAACAAAGAAGGAAATCTCTTTGGCTCACATGATTGAAACCTCCAGGGGAGGATTTGCTTCTGACAAACTCCTTCTCAGCAGCTCAGTCATTGGGTTTCTTTTCCATTTCTCTGCCGTCTTCTGGGCTATTGGCTATACTCTAAGGCTGGGTCCCCTCACAGTCCCAAGATGGCCATAAGCAAATCCCAGTGCTACATACTTCCTTTTTCAAATCCAGCCAAAAAAGAAGAGCTAGTTTATTTGCCTCAGCACTCATGTAGAGTCCTGGGACTCAATCTAGTTCAAGGGCGGCACTCCTGGCCTGAGTTAATCAGTCATGTGATCAGGAGATGGTCACATACTCCACCCCAGAGGCAGGTGTGAGCTGCACAGGAATTCTTAAATGGAACTGGGAGTGGAGGCAGGGGAGAGAGAGGTACCAAGAAATGTGAATTTCAGGGAAATGACTTTGGCAGGAGTGCTAACCTGACACGTGGGAGCACTGTAGAGGGGTCCTCCTCAGCCTGAATAGGCCCAGGGTTCTCTATAATGATGAACTGTGCAAAAGGAAGGAATTTGAATTGATTAACCCTAGAATACACTTACAGTATATTAGACCTGGAAGCTGCCTTCACTTAGAAAATGATGAAGGCATGAAATTGATGTCCAAAGGCAAGAAGGCCAGGAATAGACTTCAAGCCAGAACTCAAGAGGCTGAGTGTTTGGGAGTGCTTATCTTTCTTTTAAAATCTCAGAGAAGAAGATGAAATTACTTATGTCTTAAGAGAGCTGTTCATAAGAAGGTTCTGATTCCAAGATCTAAACCCTATGATATAGAACTGTTTTCATTAGGACAAGACTAGGCTTGATTCCCACAAATCGGGGCTTGAGACGTAGCTCTGCAACTTACTAACTGTGGCCATGGGCAAGTCACTTAACCTCATTACTTAACCTCTTCATCTTTATTTATTTATTTTTAATTTTGGTGTGAAAAATCTTTAATTTCTTTAATTTTCTTACAGTTTTATTGAGATATAATTGACATACAGCACTGTATGAGGTTAAGGTGTACAACATAATGACTTGACTTACATACCTCATGAAATGATTACCACAATAAGTTTAGTGAATATCCAGCATCTCATCCAAATACAAAATTAAGGAAATAGAAAAAATATTTTTCCTTGCAATGAGAGCTCAGGATTTACTTTCTTAACAACTTTCATGTATAATATATAGCAGTTAATTATTTTTATCATGTTATACATTATGCCCCTAATACCTACTTATCTTATAACTGGAAGTTTGTACCTTTTGACTGCCTTCATCCAATTCCTCCTTTCCCAACCCCCTACCTCTTGTAACCACAAATCTGATCTCTTTTTCTATGAGTTTTATTTGTTTGTTTGGTTTTAAAGTGTAATTGACCTACAATACTACATCAGTTCCTGTTACACAACATAGTGATTTTTTATTTCTGTAAATTTCAAAATGATAAATCTAGTTACCATCTGTTGCCATATAAAAATATTACATAATTATTGACTATATTCCCCACACTGTACATTTCATACCCATAACTTATTTATTTCACAACTGGAAGTTTGTACCTCTTAATTTTCCTCACCTATTTCTCTCCTTCCTCTAAGCTTTCCCCTCTGGCAACCATCTATTTGTTCTCTGTATCTATGACTCAATTTCTATTCTGTTATGTTTGTTCATTTGTTTTATTTTTCAGATTCCATGTATAAGTGAAATCATACAGTATTTGTCTTTTTCTGTCTGACTTATTTCACTTAGCCTAATACCCTCTGGGTTCATCCATGTTGACAAATGGCAAGATTTCATTCTTTCTGATGGCTGAGTAATATCCCATCATATATATCTATACACTATATCTTCTTTATCTATTCATCTATTGATGGACACTTAGGTTGCTTTCTTATCTTGACTATTGTAAATAATGCTGAATGAACATAAGAGTGCATTTATCTTTTCTAATTAGTTTTTGTTTTCTTCAGATAAATACTCAGATGTGCAGTTGCAAAGAAATCACACAACTCAACATCAAAAAAGCAAACCACCCAATTAAAAAATGGGCAGAGGATCTGGAATAGATGTTTTTCCAAAGAAGACATGCAGATGGCAAACAGACACATTAAAAGATGCTTCACATCTTTAGTCATCAGGGAAATGCAATCAAAACTACAATGAGATATCACCTCACACCTATCAGAATGGCTATTATTAAAAAATAACAAATAACTAGTGTTGGCCAGGATTTGGAGAGAAGGGAACCCTTGTGCAGTATTGGTAAGAATGTAAAATTTGTGCAGCTACTATGGAAAACAGTATCGCGAGTCCCCCAAAAAGTTAAAAATAGAACTACCATATGATCCAGCAATAATCTCTTCGTTGTTAAAATTTGTATAACAGCACTTCCCTTGCAGAGTGACTGTGAAAAGCAGAACTAATGCCTCAAAGTGCCAGTGTGAAGCAGGCATTAAGCAACTGTGACTATTGTTATTTAAATTGAGCTGCGTCTCTCCAGATGATGCAAGATCAGGAAAGGAATGTGCACTTTCTGGAAGAGCCTGGCTTTAGACAAGATCTAAGCAGCAGACATAAACATTTGGGAGGAATGGTATTAGGGACATGCTGTTACTGCTGGAGCCTCTGCTTTAGTTCAAATTGTGTTCTCCCTGGATTCACATGTACCTGAGTATTCCCAGCAGATGATCCCTGCCTCCTTCCTGGAAAAGGCTTTTCCTAGAGAAATCAAGTCTGGTACACAGCTTGGTTCAAGGAAATAGACTCATCTCAGAAGCATGGCTATCACAACTCCTATCACAACTCAGTGACATTGGTGTATTCAGTGGAAACAGATACATCATGCCCCAACACAAACATCACCACAGGGAGCTGTGGGGGAGGAAAGCCGAGTGCAGGGGTCACATGGTAGCTGAGAGGGCCATGTAGGAGAGCACACATGCCCATCCCTGGGACGCCCATGAACAACTTGGGGGATTCTATAGCGTCGCCTAGGGGCAGGGTTACTCTACCTTTGCCCTCGAGTGGTGTGGCCAAGGCAAGTGGATTACACAAATCCATCATTCCCCACTAGATGCACACAATCACTTCAGTGCCAAGATAAATCATCAGAAGCACATCTGTTATACTGTGTCTTCAAGAAAACATGATTTAATGTTGGTTCAGCTTTTTTTGCCAGAGATAATTAAGAATGTTTTCATATATACTATAAAACTCACTATAATGACAATTTTTATTATAACGTTTAAAAACCTTATGTAAACAATCCTCCTAATTGCTTTCTCTAAATATGCTGGGAATGCTTGTCCATCATGTTGGTCTAGCACACTTCCTTCTTTCCTTTTCTTTCTTTTTTTTTAATGGAAAACTAATTTATTATATTTCTCTTATATCTTGGCCACTTGGACAGTAAGAGTGAAATGTGGTACAGAATTGGAGTAACTTTGGTGTAAATAGATTTTATGGTAAAACTACCTCCCACTCCTCGCCTTCAACATGGCTCTTGTTTTGGGTGTCTTGGGTATTGTTATTTTTATCATTAGGCTATGTTGATGTGTCTTTCCTTTAAGCCACCTAAAATAATTGGAAATATGTGAATTTACTTAATAAATGTATTAATTGCTGAGAGAGTAGGTAAAAATTTAATCTTTTTCAGGACAGAGAACTCTTTCTTTTAAACCTCATATCATTTTTCTCTGAGATACTCAGAGTTGAGAATAATGCTGCCCTTTTCTCAACATATTTTCATTTGAGGCAACTCTTTGTTCTGTCAAGTAGATTTATTTTCTTTATCAGATAGAAATGTGGGCAAAAGAAAGTGATCTCATTGCATATGATTCCTAACACAATACCCAAGGCTCCAGACTCCAGTGAAATTTGGTATTACAAATGACTTGGGAAACCTTTCTGGTTATGAGCACTTGTTCAAAGAAACCCTGTTTGAAATAATTCACTTCCATTAATTCCTCAATGGCAATACAGACATGCTCTTGTCCTAATCTTTATGTTAGTGTTGAATAGCAAAGGGCTGCTGTTTGGGTTCCTGCCCTGGCTTTTATTTAAAAGAAGAAAAAAAAAGCCATATTAAATGATAACACTTACTTGGTGTCAGTAAGTCTCTGTTTATAGAAACAAACAAAATTATTGTCCAGCTCAAAGAGCTTTCATAGGTGAACACACCCACAGAACCAAGACCAAAATCAGGAAACAAAAATTTACCAGCCTCCATCAGTTGCCCTCAGGCCCCACCCAGTTCCTGTATCTCTCCAAAAGGCCTAAGCATAACCCTGCTTTCTGACACCACTGATTGCTGCTTTGCCCTTTTTAAGTGTCTGCCTAAATGTAATCGTTCAGTGTATACTTTTCTGTGTACTTTTCATAAGATTCAGCCTTGTTGTCCCATGTCATAATTTTTCACTTTTATTGCTCTGGACTAGTATTTCACTATATAAATATACCACAAGTCATGTATCCATTCTACTGTTGATTTCCAGTTGGGTTGTTTTAAGTTGTTGGCTCTTAAAGATAATGCTGCTATGAATATTCCTGAATATATATGTCTTAAATGAACATAGGCATGCATTTCTTTTGTGGATATGCTTAGTTATCCTGGGTCATAGGTTTTGTGTATGATCAACTTTAGTAGATACTAGAAAACAGTTTTACAAAGTGGCTGTACCAATTTCCATACTCACTAGTGGTATGGAAGAGTTCCAGTTGCCCCACATCCTTACTAACACTTATTATTGTCAGCATGTAATGAGAACTGTGAAATTGTCATTGCATAACTTTGTTGTGTTAGTCATTCTGCTAATAACTGATGAAGCTGAACCCTTCTCTTATGTTTATGGACTATTTGTATATGCTTCTTTTGGAAAGTGCTTTTCAAATCTTTTATCCATACTTTTGTTCTACAGCAACATCATGAAGATACTCTCCTCTGTTTTCTTTAGAAGTTTCTTTTTTTTTGGTTGTTTTATTTTACATTTAGGTCAACAGTCCATTTGGAATTATGTACAAAGTACAGGTTAAAATTTACTTTTTTCATAAAGGTATACAACTGATCCAGCATTATTTATTACAAAGACTATCCTTTTGCCCCTGATCTGCTATGCTACTTTTGTCATAAAATCAATTGTTTATATGTGTTTGGATCTGTTTTTGGACTTTTAAATTTGACATATTAGTTACCAGCTAATACGGTTTGGAATTGGAACGCTGGTCTGTACTATCTGATACTCTGAAGTGCCTGACTGCATTCGGCCTGTAGCCTTAGCATGAAGGTCTGAGAAAGTGAAACCAATTAATGCAGAAAATCTACTCTGAATATAACAACCAGAAAGAACAGTAGAGATTTTTTTCAATCATATTCCCTTATTTTTAAAATGAGAAAACAGGTCTACCCAAGTGTGCTGAATATCCTGTTTACCCAGCCACATCCTCCCTCCACCCTTCTCCACCTTCTGTGCCCTTGGAGGTCCCCGCAACAGTGGGTTCCCTTGCCTTAAAATTTCTAGTTCATTCAGTTTATCAGAAACATTGACTTGAAGATGGAGGAAAGTGAGGTCAGATATTTATTCCCTTAGCTATCTCCCAGCAGGTTGACTGATTCTCTTCCTAATATGGCTCCTGGTGAATGACCCTCAACCCTCTTCTTCCAGATGCCAATGATCACTTATTTCTTTTGTCCCAGGCCAGGGATATTAACAGTATCCTACCATTACTAGCCCCAGGAGACCACACTGAGTTTCTGACACTGCATGACTTGAGGCACCCATGTACTAGACAAGAGAATGGGAGGTGGGACCCAAAGAAGAGTCAAAGGGCATATGTAATTCTCTTGATGAAGGTTCCTAGAAGCTGCCACATGACACTTCTGCTCACATTTCATTGACCAGAACTTAGTCATTTGGCCACAGCTATCTGTAAAGCTGAGAAATGTTTTAGATAGTTAAGTGCCAAACTAAAAATCTTACAAGCTGAGACTAACAGTTCCTACCACCCCTTCCATTTAACTCAAGTTATTTAGTGTACTCTGGGCTACTCACTTTTCTGAGATACAGGGATGAATGATGAATGGCCCTGGTCCAGTCTAATACAGCATAGTGATTCGTCCCTCCAGCAAATGACTGTGTCAGTCCCTGTGCTAAGCATTAGAGGTTCCAGAGTGCACAAGACAGTGTTCCTGCACAAGACAGTCAATAATGAATATATACTGCTCTTATAAGTGTTACCCAGGGGAGAAGTGGCGGGGAATAGAAGAGATCTGTCTCTGAAGGGAGACCACGAGTTTGCCATGTGAACGAGGAGACAGACCTTCCAGACTCCGACACAACATGAAGAAATCACAGAGCATGAAAGTACAGTATTTCCAGGGAGCAGCAAGGATTCTAGGGGGCTTAAGAACATAAACTGCATGGAGGAGAGTGGGTAAAGATGGCTGGACAAGTCCACAGTGGCCAAGGAAAGCAGGACACCGTGGGCCAGTGCAGGCATCTAACAATGCCTCACTCACCCCACCCACCAACCTCTTGGGCTGTTCATGCCCACGGAGGGCTTGCAATAAGTCACAAATAAATGATAATATCATATCAGGAAGTACATCAAGCTCAGGCCCAAGTTATATCCTTTAGGAAATTTACCAGAGATCTGAATCTTAAAATTTCAGCCTCCTTCTTGGCTTAAACAATCTGATGGAATTCTGGAATAACTTGCTTGGCCTGACTCACTCCCAATGTTGGGAAGAAAAGAAAGCAGGAGAGAAGGGGGGATCAGGAGGCCTCTCACTCCCATTTAGCGTTTAGAAATGGCTCCAAGTGGTTTGTTTTGCCATCAACACAAATGTCTAAAATGAAAATAAGTTTTTTTTGGTCTTCCCACAGGTACATTCTACAAAAGAAGAGGAGGACAAAGAATGACGAAAATGAAGGAGCATTATGCATTTTCATAAGCACCTATGTTGGACCAGATGTTCATCCAGCTTTTGGGGCTAAACGGTGAGCAAGTGCTGTCCCTAAAGAGTTCATATGCTAATAGGAGGGAAAATATATTTTTAATGTGCTTATTATCTAAAATATTTTCATGTACCTATAAATACAATGAAGAGGCTAAAAAGAGGATAGATAATATGGTGAAGAGTGACTAATTAGTTAGGGTTTGAGGAAGTTCCCTCCTAGAGGTGACATTTGAGTTAAGACCTTGTATTAGTTTCCTATTGCTCTGTAACAAATTATCAGAAACTTAGTGACTTAAAACAACATAAATTTATTATCTCATGATTCTGGAGGTCAGAAGTCCCACACAGGTCTAACTGGGCTAAAACCAAGTTGTCAGCAGGACTGCATTCCCTCTGAAGCCTCTAGTTTCCTTGCTTTCCCAGCTTTTAGAAGCTGCCTGGATTTCTTAACTGTGGCTCTTGTCCTCTAACTTCAGAGCCAGCAGAATAGCATCTTCAAATCTCTCATTCTGACACTCACTCTCCTGTATCCTTCTTACACTTATAAGAACCCTTGTGATTCCTTGGACCCACTGAAATAATCCAGAATAATCTTCTTATCCCAAAATCCTTAATCACATCTGCAAACCTGATACTATGTAAATTAATATATTCACAAGTTCTGAGGATTAGGATGTGGGCTTCACTGGGGTCCATCATTCAGCATATTACAGACCTAAATGGTGAAACAAAGGCTGCCAACATGCATGTCTTAGGAAGGAGCATTCCCAGCAGAGCAAGCGGGAGGGCCCTGAGGTGAGAGTAAACATAGCATTTTTAAGAGACAAAAATATAGAAATGAGGCCACATCTCCAGAGTCCAGTTTTCTCTGGTACTTTGGAAACGAGGTTTGTCTTGGGGACCTGTCACATCTGAAAAATCAGACAGAGCAGAGCAAAGCATCCTAACAAGGAGATACAATCGACAGATATTTACTTGCTTGTAGATATATCCACTTTGCAGCCTAACCCTGACACTTTGCCAAATTTTTCAAAATTTTATATTCTATTTTTAAAAACATAAAATCAAGTGTTATTATTAATACCTTTGAAACCTTTTACTGGAAATGCTCATCTTTTGATTTGATGTTGGAAGCCATCAGCATTGATTTTTTTCAATATACTATCATTTATTATTCTCTCCCAGCAGATAAAATCTATAGCTGGAGGGAAGTAGAATATCAAGGATGAAGGGACATCTAAGAGAAAGTTTAGAATGTCTAGAAAATAGGTGTCTCTCTTCTCACATGAATATGCAGTTTTTTAAAAAATAAAAACATACAGTTTAAACAGTGAAGTAAAATAAATGAAACCGCATTCTACAAGTCTCCCAGAATACATGTTTTCAGTATTCCAGATCGGCAGGATGGTGGGTTCAGGAGACGGTCAAAACGTAACTTATCCAACTTTTGTTGTTGGTTAGTTATCACAACACTGAAGACTGAAGTGTTCTTTCTTTCGAATCAAAAATCGTTGTTTTCTGTGAATTTTTTTCAGTTTTAGTGAACTTAAATATCTACTAGAATGCTGTGAGTCACATTCTAACAATAGCCGTCACCATCATCCTCTTAGTCTTTTATATGTGCTGTTATTACTACTTCAGAAAGATCGACAGATACAGACAGAGGGGATACAATGTGCTGTCATCTCCTGGTGGCTCAGTGTATGATACCTCAATAGGGGTCAGCCAGCACATGACGACTTTCAGACCCAGAGCAGTTAACAAACTGCTGGTGGGTCAGCAAGTAAGTGGTGGGCTGCTAGGGTCCACTTCCAAGGGACAAACCCAGCATCATGGCCTGCAATTCTTTATGAAGTGGAAACTCACTATTTTTGTTTTATTTTTATTTTCTTTACTTATTAATTTTAATATTCCTAATATCTTTACCACAAAATCTTCTTAACCATTATATGTAAAAGACACCATCCTTCCCGATTATTCTTCCCAAAGGCATCAACTATTAACTGTTCCTTTGAGGTCTTCTCAGAATTGTCTTTCTATGTTTATAACAAAGTATAGTATTGTATCCAATCATAATATACCATATCTTATCTGTTTTCCCTTGTGAATGGTCTACACTGTATACATTGTTGGACAACTTGCACTTTTCACTTTGCTCAGTACCTTGGGCGACCTTCCATGGCAGCGAATCAGCATTTTGAAAGTGCCCCCTGCAGAATCACAGACCTCATGATTTCTCTGTGGTTCACTGCTTGTGTCTGAAGAATAAAGTTACTGAAATGTGTCCAGATCGTGGTTTTCAAGAGAAAGAAATACATTGTATATGTAACTGACTTCATCCCAATGCATGACTTTGCTTTGGCTGTTAGTATATTATTTTCCTTATCACATCATCTGAGATAATTAAAGGACTTTGAAATGTCGCCTTCATTCCTCTTATGGCTTGTGAACAAAACTCTCACAGGCTTTCAAATTTGTCATTTCAACAAATATCCATTTTGACAGCCCAGGTCAAGTAATTTCTCTAAGAGAATATGTTATAAAATGAGATCCAACTTGAATTAATTACCATAAATTATGAAACAAATGGGTCACCATGCTTGTGAATTTACAAAAGACTTAGGAAAAAAATATGAATATTTCTTTCATAAATCTTATAAGATGATAATTTATTTTGCTTTTAGTGGCATATGAAAACAGAATGAATTCCTAGTATATTCGATGTCTCCCTCTTCAAAGAGGTACTGGTGGCTTCAAATAAGGGATTAAATTAAGATTTCATCAAAATCACATAAAACATGATTTTGAAAAGTGATGGATCTAAATAATGTCCAAAAAGATGGTGAACTTTACCCCTTTCCCCCATAAACAAAGCAGGCTTTGATCTGGTCTTTGTGTTCTGAGGAGACAATGTGACTCTTCATGAAAGACATGTCACTAGAATACAGGAAGGAAGGACTTACATCCACTTTATTTTGTCAGGCCCTGGCCTTGGAAGTTCTTATAACCAAATTAATAAATCTCTGTCTTGGGAATATGTTATACCCTCCTAAACAAGAAAAATGCAAACTAGAACAGCACATTTTTCTTGCTACCATCAACAGCCCCACCTAAGCAAGATATTTCCTATGAAATATGGTATGAAGGCTTTATTATTGAGCAGAGTTGTTTCATTTTATTTTGTAACAGCTTTAGTGAGATAATAGTTCACATACCATACAATTCACCCACACTTGGCTTTCAGTTCAAATTTCTCAACTTCACTAAACCTTAGTCTTTTTATCTGTAATATGGGAATAAATAATAGTAAGACCCACTGATTTGCTGTGCAAATTAACGTGTCTATGGCCCATAGTAAGTGCTGAATAATGAAAACATAATAAGATTTAATTTTTACATACAACATTTGTTGTTGAACTTCGTAATCAATCATGTCTCTAATTTGGATTTCCTGCTTTGACAGTGGAAACTTTAATCCTGTTGATTTATGGTAATTTCCATTACTGGATTTAGCTCAGTTTAGCTGAAGCTAAATCTGCCTCTTCTGATTAAAAATGTAGTCAATGAAAAACTCTGTCCCTCTTCTGCTGGGTTCAGTCCCAAGCTCTATGGGGCCCTTATGACATTGTGGCTGGTCTGCACCCACTCATGCTCTGCTGTGGAGACTTCTCTCTCCTCTTGGGATGGGTAGTGCAAGGAGATGGGTGGCTACAGGGCATCTTGATGCCTCCTCTGCCATTCTGAGTCCCAGAGGATGCTTGCTTTTACCTCTGCTGCCCTCCAAGTGTTCAATGGACAGGGGCATCTGCAGGGCTTCAGCTCTTGGGAGACCCAGGCAGGAAATGGGGCAAACGTTCACTGCCACCCTTCAAGTCCAGACTGCAGGCCCCTCGCTGCACCCGCATGGAGGCAGGAGGGGAAAGGGAGGCACTGCACCTGACTTTCTTCCTCTTTCCAAACTCTATTGTCCAATCCTGTTCAGGTTCACAGCACAGCAGAAAAAGCTGGGCTCTTGGTTCTGCTTGTTTCCATTGACACCCCATAGTACCCCCGACCCTTGGCAACTGAAAGTCTGAAGGGAGGGTGAGCCTGAGAAAGAAAATGGGACTGTGCATGCAAGTCAATGAGTTACTATAGCCATGAGGTATTCCATATTAATCTATATCCCTAACTTTACCTCATCACCACTAAAACATTCTCCACTGTCTTCTCTGAGTGCAGATTTGTTCCTTACTTTTCTCTCTTGGAAGATGAAATCTGAAGGGTTTCATAATTCTGGGTTTACTTCTCTGTGTCCTCACTTCTTGCTTCCATTCTTTGGTCTCTGGTACCCTGTACATGATGTGCTGCCCTATATGGAGTGTTATGGGTTAAATAATGCTCCCTCCCCCACCAAAAAATTACATGTTGAAGTCCTAGCCCCCAATACCTCAGAATGTGACCTTGTTTGGGGAAAGGGTCATTGCAGATGGAATTAGTTAAGATGAGATCATACCATTAGGGTGGCCCCTAATCCAGTATGATTGGTGTCCTTATTAAAAGGAGAAATTTGGACACAGAATACACACAGGGAGATAAAGTCAAGATTAGAGTGATGATTCTACAAGCCAAAGAATGCCAAAGATTGTCAGCAAAATATCGGAAGTTGGAAAGAGACCTGAAACAGATTCCCTCTCAGAGCCCTCAGAAGGAATCAATTCTGCCAACACCATGATCTCAGACTTCTAGCCTCCAGAACTGTGAGACAATAAATTTCTGATATTCAAGCCACCTAGTTTGTGGTGCTTTATTACAACAGCTCCAGGAACCTGAAACACGAGACACACTGTGTTGTCTTTCCAGCTCACTGTTGTTCTGGGAAACCTCCCTCCCTCCCCATTTACTGCGAGAGCAGCCATGTTGAACAACGTGACCCCAGTTCTGACTGGAGTTCACCAGGAACTTGCATTTCAGACCAGGGAGCAAGTCTCCAGTGACGGAAGCTGAAAAATACAAAACTTGGTAACTGCCAACAACTGTGTTTTTCACAACAAAGAGAGAGCCAGTCTGCCACAAGACAAAGCTGGCACCCAGAGAAGCAGAGACAAGGCTGGGAGGGAGCGCTGGCGGCTTTCCAGCGCTGGCTCCATTGGTGCCGCAGGCTCCAGCTCTGTGGGGACCTCGCTGTGACCCGAATTCCAGAAGACTGCCGTGACTGTCCGGTATATTCCTCTTTTTATCTAAGCTGACTTATACAAGTTTTGTGGCACTTGCAACTCAGACTTCTAGTTGATATATTCTCCAAAACTCATGTACTCCTACTTTTAATAATAAGTGGAAGATTGCTGCTCTAAGTAAGAAATTATGTTCTTATCAGAAATGGGTACAGGATCCAGAAAAGACACTTATTTAAAATTAAACTTGGTGAAAAAAATATAAAGTAAATTTTGTTGGAAGATTCTTTGTTCAATGAAACTTTAAGCCATCATAAACAGGAAGAAATTAGATTAATTTCTTTACCTTTTAGATGAAACCAAAAATAATTCAATAACAGGCAACTTTGATTTTTCATGAACATATTATAGTGTTTATTAACCTATAGAAACAGTGTAGTTCCTTTATAAACTAAAAGTCATTTTGCAGATCTGTGAAAGTGTTGTTTTAACTATTCATTAGCTTTATTTTCAAAGACTGTATTAGCCCATGATAAGTTTCAAATGCCTGGCATTTTGCCTGAGAAAATATTTGCTATTTAATATATTAACAATAAGGTCTTTTCCTGTCTACCCATTACTACATTTTGTAAAATCTTGGAAAATAACTACTTAGTTTTAATTCTGATATACACACTTCTTAATCGTTTCTAATATGTCCTAGAGATATAATCTCACAGGCTACTATCTTTATGTCAGGAAAGAATAAGCAAATGAAATTAGATGTTGGAAATTAAGAAATAAATTCAGTAATTCTTATGCTATTTTGCATACTGAATGGGAAATAGATTAGTTTTCTGTTGCTGCATAACAGTTTACTCCAGAACTTAGTGGCTTCAAATGGCATTAAATACTTATTGTCTCACACAGTTTCTGTGAGTGAGGCATTTGAGAGTGGCTTAGAAGGGTAGTTCTGGCTCAAAGTTTTGCATAAGGTTGCAGTGAAGATATCAGCCAGAGTTACTTTCTGAAGGCTTGACTGGGTCTGGGACATTCACCTTCAAGGGAGCTACTCACTTGGCTGGCAGATTGAAGCTGGCTATAGTCAGAAGGCCTCCTAACCACCTGAACCTTCTTACAGTGCTTCTTAAATGTCCTCATGATATGACAGTTGGCTTCACCCAGAGTAAATCATCTAAGAGAAAGCAAAGGTAGAACCTGCAATTTTTTTATGACCTAACCCTGGGTCCCACACTATTATGTTCACAATATCTCAATATCCCAGTCAGCACTATTCAATATGGAAGGATAAGAATACTGGGAGGTGAAAATCACTTGAGGCCACCAATCATCTTGGAGGACTTGTTAATCTACTACAAGTATTAATGGGGGAAGGAAATCTATGTTTAAAAAAGCACAGAAAATACTTTTCAAAGTGTATATATTTAAGAAAACTTTTTTTTTAAATTAATAACAGAGTCACAGAATTCTAGAATCAGAAAAAATCCTGGATATCAACCAGTCTAACTTGGTCATAGAGACTGAAACCCAGAAAGGTGATGATACTTTTCTAACTTCACATAGCAAATAAATGACTGAATCAGGGTTATAGCTAGGGCGCTTTACTGTTAAGGCTTGTGATGAATAACCTCGCCTGGAAATCAACATCCATTCCAACCTCCTTCCAATATGCCTTCCTACTGCAGAGGCTGGAACACCTAAACACTAACCCAATTCCCTTGCAGCTAGAGTTCTAGAAGTGATTTGAGCCAGGCAACCAGATTGCTGACTTGAGATCTGGAAACTGGAAGTGATAGAGGGAATGGGCTGTTTGCAACTTGTGCTGTTTCTGTTGGTAAAGATTACTGCAGAAGAGTTACAATGTCCCGTGGCCGAGGTAGCTGAGGTTCCCGTGCTCTGGTCACCAGGATGGTAAGAGCCAAAATGCAGGGCTCAGATAAGTTAGAATGTACCTATCAGATGGGTCATGGCTTCAAGGCTAAGTGTTGCAGCGGTGGCTTCCTGATCTCCAAAGAGTACATAAGCTAACATATTCTTGGAGTGAACAACTTCAGTGACGATGGCCACAATCAAGAAGGTAGGAAATTAAGTGGTTAACAGCTCCCCAGGAGGACCAGTTCAATGGGGTGGTTTCTGGAGTTGTTTCTGGATTCCAACCCAGAGCTATTATTTCAATCATATTTCAGCAATTTTGTAAGCACCTAATTCTCTGTATCAAATCTCATTCTCATAAAATAGAGCGGTGCCTGTTAACTGCACCTAAATTCTGTTACAGACTATGTTAATATATAAGAATGAGAAAAGCAGCTTGACATAAGGAAACTGGCTTGACACTTACAGCTACATTTCACAGTTGTTAGGAAGCACCCCGGTGTTTACAGATAGGCCATGTGTTCTCCAACTGAATGTAAACAATTTCTCAGGACGTCAGCTTCAGACAAGACCCCTCTGTTGACTGTAATGGATCAAGACATAAAGACTGCTCTGTATCATGTTTGAACTCAGACAAACTATGAACATTTTCCAAATCACAAAAATGACCAAACATCCCCCTATTCTTGCTCATCTGAGTAACTGCTGCTTCTTTACCAATTATAACTTTAGCCTTCCCTCTTCCTAGATTGGATTTATTAAGATACCCAGTCAAAGCTTTGCTCCTCTTCCTGACAGCATTCAATCTAGGCATGATCCCTGTATCCTTTCCCCATCCCCATGTCACCTAACATTAGCCCATAGCCTGCAAGTCCTTTCTAATCCCCTCTTACTGTGCACAGTTTGCTTCCCTGCAACAAGTAATAAACCCAACAGATGTGTTCCTGCTGATCTTTAGCTGAAAGGCATTGACATACATAATTTGGTTTGAAAACCTCATGCTGTTCTAGTTGTATGAACTATTTATACTGGTTACTTGCTATGAATAAATTCTATGAATAAATAAATGATTTGATATAGAATTAGTATTTCTTTTCTGCCTTTTTCTCACCTATGCTTCTTTATGAAAGCCAAAAATGCCATAGTAGCAGTTCTGTGTCACCATAAGCCCAGCAATTGTATGCATCAAATGATTTTAAAAAATCATAAAAGAAAGGATAGACAGTAAGCCTACAAGGCCGTTGAAAATTAGAGATAAGCAATTATATAGTGAATTGAGTGGTAATTGAATGCCCACAATATACCAGACACTTGTGACAGTCATTTACATATCATTGACATCACAACTATATTGCAAAGTAGGAATTTTAATTCCCATTCTACAGAGGAAAAACCCGAGGCTCTGGAGCTTAATGACCTACTTGGCAGCATCCTCCCACCTACCAAGTAGTAGTGCTTGTCTCTTAAACTCAAGTTGCTAAAGATCATGTGTTTCCACAACAAAAAATAGAGATTATAGGACATTTCCAAATGAAAGCAGAAGATCCAATTTTTTTCTAAGTATTAGGTTTTTGGGTTTGGTGTCACTTGTCAGAATAGAAAACATCTATTAAAGTATTGAGTATGTTTTTAAAAATCCTTGATTGAGTGCCCATTTCCTGTTTAGGACTCAAAACTTCATCATACAGTTAATGATTTTTTTCCCCTATGTCTTGGGAAAAGACAAAAGTTAAGAAATGAGAAAATAAACAAGTTCACAAAAATTTGTGTGATCTTTCCTAAAAGGTATGTAGTATTTTCTTAGATTAGTCTCTGAAGGCAAAAGAAATAAAAGCAAAAATAACCAAATGGGACCAAATCAAACTTAAAAGCTTCTGCAAAGTGAACTATCAACAAAATGAAAAGACAGCTACAGAATGGGAGAAAATACTTGCAAATGATGAGATCAACAAGGGTTGATTTCCAAAATATGCAAACAGCTTATACAACTCAATATCAAAAAACAAACAATTCCAAATCAAAAAATGGGCAGAAAGTCTAAACAGACTTATCTCCAAAGAAGATGTACAGATGGCCAACAGGTACACGAAAAGATGCTCAACGTCACTAATTATTAGAGAAATGCAAATCAAATCTGCAATGAGGTTATCACTTCACACCGGTTAAAAAATCTATAAATAAATACTGGAAAGGGTATGGAAAAAAGGCAACCTTTCTACATTGCTGGTGGGAATGTAAATTGGTGCAGCCACTATGAAGAACAGTATGGAGGATCCTTGAAAAAGTAAAAATAAACTTACCATATGATCCAGCAACCCCACTCCTGGGCATATATCCAGAAAAGATGAAAACTATAATTTGAAAAGATACATGCACCCCAATGTTCAAAGCAGCATTATTTACAATAGCGAAGACATGGAAGAAAACTAAGTGTTCATTAACAGATGAATGGATAAAGAAGATGTCATATATATATATATATATACACAATGCAATACTATTCAGCCATAAAAAAGAATGAAATATTGAAGTAACATGGTTGGACCTAGAGTTTATCATCATACTGAGTGAAGTAAATCAAAGACAAATATTATATAATATCACATATGTGGGCTCTAAAAATTTATACAAATAAATTTGTTTACTAAACAGAAACAGGCTCACAGACAGAAAACAAACTTATGGTTACCAAAAGGGAAAATGGTGGAAGGGGTAAATTAGGAGTTTGGATTAACAGATACAAACCTCTATATGTAAGATAGATGAACAACAAGGATTTACTGTATAACACAGGGAACTATATTTAATATCTTGTAATAACCTATAATGGAAAAGAATCTGAAATAGATATATGTATAACTGTACCATTTTACTATAGAACTGAAACTAATACAATATTATAAATCAACTATTCTTAAATTAAAAAAAAAAGATAAATTCCACATGAACTGGAACAGATAATGCACTTGCTTGCTATTTAATGGTAATACTAAAGAAATGAGAGTGATTTACTAGATGGAAGAAATTTCATTAATACATATCATGATTGAATGTTTTTACTACCACTCATTTATGCCTTAGAAGAGGTTATAAAAGAGGTTAGATACTTCTGACTCTTTGACACATGCCCCTGGTTGTGAATAAAAGCCTCTGTAACCACCCCCTCAAATCTGAAGGAGAAAGGAGGTATCCAAGTAGCTCAGATATCTGGGGAAAAAAAGATAGATTTTTACAGGCAAAGCAAGGAAACTAGCATAGTTAATATTTGAACTTCGCTTATTTTTTATGTTGAGAAACATGATTATCTTTTTACTGACTCTTGTTATCCTGAGACAAGGGGACTTGTTCAAGAAGGCTACCAGAAATTCAGTGTGAATGGAGGGAAAGGAGAATATGGGGAATTCTAATCTATTACTTTGGTTGTGAGTGGCAGAAATCCACTTGCTCTGGCTTGGGCAAAAACGGGGTTTTATTGGTGATGAAATCAATAAAAGGGTAGCAAAAACTAAGTTGCTAGAAAGCAGGGATGCTAATGAACTTCAGGAATGACTGGACCAGCACCTGGAACATAGTAACATTCTATAAATATTTATTGAATAATAGAATAAACTAGAAATTGGAATAATGCTCTTTCTGCCTGGCATCTCCTTCCTGGGAGAAAATATGGCCCCTGACAGCTAACAAGGCTTCCATCTTATAGCTCCTGCCACCAGAGAGCACTAATGTCAAGATCTCTCAGTTCCAGGTGGAAAAATTCCAGGAAAGGGCTCTGACTGGTCTAGCTGGGGTCAGGTGCCTGCCTCTAGACTGTGGCCAGGTTGGCAAGGTTACGTAAGAACATCAAAGTTCTCACAATAGTCATGTGAATTCAGGTGCGAGGTGGGAAAGGAGCAGTCTGTGTACCTTAGGGTGACGTAATCAGCCTGCACGGAGGGATGCCGTTAGAGATAGCCCTTAGGAAACACCTCACTGTGGCTCTGTATTAGTTTGCCAGGACTGCCGTGATCAAGTGCTACAGACTGGGCAGCTTAAACAAGAAAAATTTATTTCCTCATGGTTCTGGAGGCCAGAAGTCCAACACCAAGGTGTCAGGAGGGTTGGTTCCTTCTGAAGCCTCTCTCTTTTTGTCTTCACATGTTTTTCCCTCTGATTTTCTCTTCTTATAAGGACACCAGTTATACTGAGTTAGGGCCCACCCTAATGATCTCTTTTTAACATAATTTCCTCTTGAAAGACCCCACCTCCAAATACAACCACATTTTGAGGCACTTGGGTGTTAGGACTTCAACATATGAACTTGAGGGGCCTACAATTCAGCCCATAATAGTCTCTAATATGTATTATTGAAGACAGTTATTACAGAGTGTTTTCTTTCTGACACGGATATCAGAAAAAGTTGTGTGTCTTCTTTTTAGATTATTGTCACTATGGTTTACCCAAATGGTCATGTTTTCTCTTTCTTCATTTTTTCTGAGGCTTATCAACTAATACGTGACCCATTTGGAGGACTTTACGCTATCAATTTATTTAGCCCTACTTTCTGGCTATGTTTCAAGTTATTAACTTGTGTTTCCTTTTTTCTTTCTCACCTATTTATAATTTGTGTTATCTTGTTACATGATGTCTCTGTACACTCTGAATGTATCCATAATGCTAATCCATATGTTTGATAAATAAATAAGCTCTTACTTCATCAACTATATTTACATAAGAACATCATCAAGGAAAAGCAGAGGAAGCTTATAAGCTAATAATAAATGTCCTTTGTAATAAAGCATTTCAAATCCTCGAATCTCTTTTTGGAAAGAAGCAGAGCCTGTAAAAGAATATATAAATTGGGTAAAAACAAGATGTGTCACAGAACATTTTTTAAAAATCCAACAGTAACTAGGCAAATCAATGCTTAAAATAGCACGAACTGGTGAAAATAAGCATCCCTAAATTGATTTTTCCATATATTTGCCTGGAGGCAGACACAGTGTAGGAGGAGTTGGGTTGTTGCCAGACCTAAAGCATTTTTCTGAGCTCCATCAACTTCTATTAATGGGCAGTGACGCCATTCTGGCCCCCAGCCAGCCCTGAGGCACTTAGATTTGTTCGACAGGCTGGCTGGAAGCAGGCATTGCATCAGAAACGTGGCACCACACACACACCACTGATTCAAGCCAAGCACCTCCAAAGACAACTGATTTCCTGTGATGCCAGCAGAGAGCAAATGGCTTGTCCAGGTGGCCCTGAGGTCAGGAAGGGTGAACAACCAGCAGCCCCTCCCCAGGCTTCCGCGGGGCCTCCGACTCTCAGAACCTCCCACACTGTGAACAGCCAATGTGGACATTGACCCAAACAGCTCGGGAGCCTTTAGTTCCATTTCATTTAGTTCATGTGGTGAATTCACAAATGTATTTTTAAAGGTACATTGTGTTTTCCTGAATTCTCTGCTTCCCCATTGTCCTAAACTCTGTTCAGTGATTTGTCCCAGCATCAATTCCTCAGTGGTGTGTGCCCAAAGTGCTCCTAGGATAGCGAAGGTACCAGTGCTCCTAAGCTGTTGTGGGCCTGTGTGCTTGACATCCGTTTCCCATTAGGGAATGAGAGAGAGGGAGAAGGGACAGAGAAAGGGATGAATTACACACTTGATGTGACGCAGTCTTCTTAGACCTGAAAAACTTACACATAATGGATGAAATGGAGCGTTACATCCCTAAGTCCACAAAGGTTTTTTTTTTCAATTTTTCTTTTTTAATGGAGATACTGGGAATTGAACCCAGGACCTTGTGCATGCTAAGCATGTGCTCTACCACTGAGCTATACTCTCCCACCTGCCTCTGCCACAATGATTTTTAAATGCAGAGTAAAATATACCTCCAATAGGCTCATGGAACAGAAAAGGGGCATTAGGGGAAAACTGAGGAAATTTGACTAACGCATGGACATTATAGTTAATGTATCAGTGTTGGTTCATTAACTGTCACAAATGTAACTTACTAGTGTGAAATGTTAGTAATAGGGCAAATTCGGTATTTATATTTTAAAGAAATCTTAAGTCTTTAGATTTAAAACTTCCAAAATAAAAAGTCTATATAAAAATATATTTATATATATTTTATATTATATACTATGTAATATTTTATGCACTAAATATATATTATACCTATATATCTTCAGTAGATTTGCTTTCAAATAGCCCATAATCCGAGGGACAAGGAGGAATATTGGCAGGGTACAGAGGAAACAAGATTGGTTATAACTCAGTAACTGTTGAAACTGGGTGATGGACACATGGATGGATATATTATATTATCCCTTCTACTTTCATACATGTTTGGAATCCTCCATAAGAAAAAAGTTCAAAAATGTATACCCCCATTAAATTGAGAACTTAGAAGAAGAAATATAAAGTATATGAACTCCAGCCCTGGCCACTTTTTTACTACATGAGTGTATGCACACCTTGCAGCTGAAGAGTAGCATATTTTATTAGAGCTAAGGAATGTGGTCTTCCCATTTTGTAGGGCAAGTCAATGGTATTGACGTGTCGAATCACGTGCTTCAGGGGCTTTCCTTTCAGGGGGATGCATTATATTAGGCTAACCTAATGGCCTACCCCATGGCCCCTTTGAACAATGGCAAACACTGGCATCTTAGACAGGGTCAGAGCCAATGGAGCCATAGTTTTGGAAGAATATTTTTCTCTGTGTGATGTTAGGGTAGGCAGCTTAAGTTCTGGATTTGATCTAGTTAAAAGCTCCTTAGTCATCTATGACATGAAGTGAGGACTGATAAGCTTCTCTGCACTTTGCCTGCCACGCCCATCATTGTTGCTAGAACAGTGCCATAAACAGACAGTAGCCATTAGTAAGACAGCACCCAGTGATCTTCCTCTAAGAGCACTCCATTAAGCTCCTCCTCCTCCTGCATCCTTTTTAGCTGAACAGTACCAGCAACCATCCAGGCTCCCAAGTAAGATACCTGGGAGCCATTCATCTTTGACACCCAAATCTCGTTAATCTTCTAGAATCCAACCAGACCCCAAGTTCTGCAGGTTCTACCACCTTCTCTTCTCTCAAATCTATTCTCACCTCTCCATCCTTGTTGCCCATTCAAAGTTCAAACTCACTCAAATAATCACCTGGATTATTTCTTGGTCTTCTTTCTATCCCTGTTTTCAACCCCTGATACCCACTTCAATGCTGCCATGAAGATGAGTGATAAGATCATCTCACTCATTTCTGGGAACTTCCTCAATGTTGCCCCATAATCTTCAGAATGAAAAGTTTGCTTCTTTGGAACACAGGGTTGATTATAACCAGGCCTCTGCCCACCTCTCCTTCCCTTTATGCCCCTTTCCTCCAAGTTCAACTGCTTGTAGTTTCCAGAATGTGCCAGGTGGTGTCATATCTCTTTGCTCCATGGTCCCCTCCTTCTAGCATGCTCTGTTTATACCTGTCCTCTCAGTGGACACCTCTATATCTTTGAGGACTGAGTTCAAGCACCATGCCTTAAAGAAAGCTGTCCTGATCAGGACCTGCCACAGAGGTGAGTGTGGGATAAATCCAGCCCACATTCTACTCACCAAATCCCATGTTCTAGTGTGGGAACCAAATGAGCCCAGAGGATGAGGCTCCAATTTACAAAAAGGTATCTTACATGCTGGCTGCAATTCTCCTGCCTAAGTTCAATCTACCACTCCTTTTGCATCCCCACTATAATCTATTCATACAGCCAACTTAACGGAGATGAGACAGATTTGAATCCATAGCCCACACAGGGCAATGCTATCTCTTTTCTGCCTTGTAACTGCTGCACCTAGCACAGAACCTGACATGTATTAGTCACTTAATAAACAATTACTGAGGGAGGAAGGGTATAGCTCAAGTGGTAGAGCACATGCTTAGCATGCTCAAGGTCCTGGGTTCAATCCCCAGTACCTCCTCTGAAAATAAAGAAATAAATAAACCTAATTATCTCCCCTTCCAAAAAAAATATGCTGAACAAATAAATCACTGTCCAAGAAATATTTTTAAAAATTATTGAGTAAATGAAGCCATAAATAAAGCACTACTCCAGAGCACTATATTGTTATATATTATTTAAGCACAATTTGCAAACAAACCATGTGTTAGAATATCAGAATTTCACATCTGACAAAGCATGACCTGGTTCAGTGAGCCATACTGGTAAATCTTCAGATCATGACTAATGATCTCAAGATCCTTGTTAGAGGCATCCTCAGGAAGAGGCAGAGGCCACTGCTTTAAACCACCAGTCCCCAAATCACTTCAGAAAGGCAGTACAGCTGGGAGGGCTCACAACGGGAGGCCTGTTGAAAACAAGCTGTGGTTTCACCCTGTGTTTGGATTTCTGTGCAGGGAAGGGCACTTCCTCTTGCATTTGTTAAAGCCAAATAACACATTCTGGGTGGAGAGGACTGTGGCTGTAAACCAAGTATTGAACACAGGAAAAGGTGGCAGCATCCTAGAACTGGCTGAATACAGAGCTTGAAGCAAGTACTTGTGTGGCAGGCAACCAAGGGTTGGGGATTGCTTTTGCTGCATCATTTTCTGCTGGGATTGCAATATGAGGGAGGCCTTGTTCATTTGTGTATAGTCTGTTATGCTTGGCAACACCCTCTAGTTAGCACTGGTTGAATACTTGCGAACTTGTGAGTTCTTCGGAAGAGAGGAGAATACAAAAAGATTTCAAGGCTCTCGTTGTCTTCCCCTTGTTGTAGTTAACTTAGGGGAGTGGGAAACAGTCAGCTGTGGACCCAGGCACTGTCTATAGAGAAGTAGACACACCACGAGCATGAGGCAAGCTGAGTCCTTGTCTGTTTCACTTCCATGATAGTATTCACCACCAAGGCTATTTTGGTCTATTTTAAGGAAGAAGAAGATCAGAATCTAGAAAGCCATTTCAGAAAAGCAGTAGGAAAGAAGAAGACAAAGAAGGAGAAGAAGAAGAAATAATTAAAGCCATATTAATTAGAGAGAGAAATAAAAATTTGGATTTTGTTAGAAACAATGTTCCCATTCTCAATACTGTCAAATTCATAAAAATTGGGAGAAGAAAATCATTCTGGGTTTTTGCATGCACAGGGCATTTATTCTCCCTCCCATTTCTTAATTTGGCATTTTCTTTTTTCAAGTACCAAATCCAGTAAATGTTCTTTAAATGGAAAGAAAAAAAGCATTAATGAATGCCAGAAAACAGTTTCCCAGCTAGCCAGCCAAACCACAAATATCCAAAAATGTGATTTCATTTTTAATAATCTAATGAACTGAAGAATATCAAATAGAAATATAAAGAGAAGAGGAAGATACGTTCTAAACATCTATCAAAAGGATTTCCAACTTCAGATTGTTCAGAGAAGACAGATAAATAGAAATAGCTAATCAATGATGGAATTTGAAACCCAATGTCGACAAAATTGAGAAGATATTAGAGTTCAATGAATGCTAAATCCTCATATAGACTTAATTGGTCACCTACACCGAGTCTTTTGAAATACACTCACTATTCAGCATCTACATTGTCCTCAACTGTAAAATGGAGCCAAGAAGTCCACATTATAAACTGAGAAACTAAAGATGGCATAAGGTGATGACATTAGTGCTGAAATCTGTGTTTTCTAAGCATCAACTCTTCCTCTGGGAGGCTGTTAGGCTGACTAAGCCCACAATGGATGGCCTCTGCATCCCTGAAGCTAGAAGAAGAAGCAAGATAATCCATAATTACTTGGGTGATACCTCTTGCAAGAAGTTTTCTTAAACCTGCTCCATAGCCCAGGAGGTAAGGCTTAGATTCCTCATCTGTTTTCCCCAAACATCTGAGCATCTCTCTCTTGTTGCATGTAAACAGTTACTGTAATGCAATGCTTACATGTCTCCCTTGTTATATTATGAACTTGAGAGCCAGGATATCCCTGGTGCCAAGTGTGGTGGTTGGAACATTAATTAACTAATTTGCATGGAAGCTACCTTTCTTTGTATACAAAGAACTCAGGTCCCTGTAGTTGTTCTACCCTATGATTGTGTGATTCTTATTATGTTTTAGTACTGGCAAGTGGGATGCATTATTCTTGTATCTCTTATAAACAGAGAGACTGGGCTACATATACCAACTACATCTAGATCAGCATTTCTCCAACCTCAGTGTGCAAGTGTGCATGCAAAGCATGTGGGGATCTTGTTAAATGCACGTTCCAATTGAGTTGGACCAGGGAAGGGCCTGAGATTCTACCTCTCTAACCAGCTCCCAGGTAATATCAAAGTTCTTAGTCCACAAGATAACAGTGAGTTGAGCCAGATGGAATTTACTGTTCTCTCCTGAAAGTTAAGTCCAGTGATGAGTAGTTTGGGCTGCTGTAGAGGTTCTGCCATGATATTAAGGGCCCAAGTTTGTTCTATGTGCTTTACTAGCCTACGTAAGTTTTACAACCTCAGTACTCCTCTTGTCCCAGAATGGCAGCTGCCGCTCTGGCCACCATGTTAATGCTATAGCCAAGAGAGAAGAGGAAGCACCAAGGACAAAAGAGTGCATGGCCAGGTCAGCTCCTCTACCAGATTTTTCAGGAATAGTCCTGCTTAATAACCTTCACTGTGTAGGAGAAACTCACTTCTCCTTCCTTGTGTTTCTCCTTTACTGTTACACTACTACCATAGTCACAACAATTCTGACACCAGATGTGT
Source organism: Camelus ferus (assembly GCF_009834535.1). Lineage (NCBI taxonomy): Eukaryota > Metazoa > Chordata > Mammalia > Artiodactyla > Camelidae > Camelus > Camelus ferus. The sequence goes on along the minus strand of NC_045698.1, from coordinate 35,266,739 downwards.
GAGGGTTTTTTTCCCACCAGCTGCAGCACCAGCTGGGTGTCCTACAATTTAACTCAGTTCTGATACTATCTACCTGGAGATATCATCTGATTTCATAGGCTAAGGGCTCAGTCCTACAAGACTACTCACCCTCCCTCCCATGCCCCTACTTCAGACTGTTAACTGTGACATCAGCTGAGATGCTGGCTCAAGGATGCTGGCAGGTCCTCCAGCTTGTTGTTCCTGAAGTTATGGCTTATAAATAAGGGAGTGAATCCAAAGGGGATGTACTATTTTCCCTGCTCAGAGACAATTCAGTTCATTCCTTGAGTAGACTGGAGTCACCCAAGGTGAAGAAATCCCAGCCCATTGATTTTCGTCTGAGCAATCACATTCTTTTCCTGGCTCTTTGCCCAGGACTTCTAGGGACCAGGCAGGGGCCAAGAAGCAATATACATTCCTGAAAGGGTGGCTTCTTGAATGAATAAAATAATGGTACCTGTTGGTGGCTCACAGACAACAATAGAGAACACAGGTGGGGTGCTCTCCAAGATGTCTGCCCTGTGTCCTGAATCATGATGTGGAAGACAGGAAAGTGCTAAAGTCAGAAACAGGCAAGAGAAAGACTCATTTGTTTTCCTTCCCTTCTCCTATCTCAAGGAATTTACCCCTTCAAAATTTTAGTCTCAGGATGGTGAATAGCTATAGTGTGTTCATCTATTACTACTAGTACTACTAGGACTTCATTCCTTAAAATAATTTATGTAAATTAACCAAAAGTAGTTTTTCTTTACAAATACAATATGATCTATCTATATTAGTTCCACCATAGGATTTGGGACCAGGGGGGAAGGAATAGAGTAGTCCATGAATCTATATGTGTGTCAAGCATTGTTATAAATCAGTGTTTATATATATATAACTATTTTTCAAGTTCTATAGATGTGGTTTTGATTAATAAAATGCAAATTTATTTTTAAATGTGACTGAATTTTTAATTGAGGAAACATATTATGGAAAAAAGCGATCACTGGATACTAAAAATACAACCATTAGATGACAATGTGCAAAAACTTTTAATATCAAATAGACATCCTTATACTTGGACATGTTGGGACCCTCTATTCTATACTATCAGGGAATTAACATTTCTACAAATTTCTATTTGTTTTTTTTTTCTATTGGGTTGGATCTAGAAGTTGGTTTTTCTATCCCATTCATCTCAAAAAATGTGGAGTAATTGGGTGGACCCTAGTAAAGGAATAAATCCACAGATGAGAAAAAAATGTTTAAAGTCTGAGAAGTCAAAGAAGTTGATACCTGGTTCCTTTTGGCCTCATGTGCCTGAATTTCACAACGGACTTGCAGAGAAGCATGCTTCATACACTCATAAATTAGTTACTGTGTGTATACCACTTACAAGACATTGTTCTAGATGCCTAGAATACAACAGCAAATAAGAGCAGAAAATGCCTGGTTCTTGAAGCATGAAATCCTTTTTATGACTTGGTAGGTGAGAAAAAATGCTATTGATGTTTCCCAGATAAATACGATGTTTCCCAACTAAATCACCACTCCACCTTTGGCAGTAAGATGAAGACTTTAGGACCAGAAAATGTTTACACGTAACTAAAGGATTCTGCAAACCCATTGCTAAATCTTGGCATGCTATTACTTGCAGTCATCTAATTCAATTCTCCTTCAGAAAATAGTGAAACCAACTCTGAACATCTAGAATCACTGCAAATCTCATCACCCTCTTCCAGGATGATGTTAGATATCATCAAATGAAACATTCATTTCTGAAGACAACACTAATTTTAAAAAAGCCCACATTTATTTCTCAGAAACTTCCTACAGGCATTTTACTTTTAAAATGTCTCATAGGGTCTTGTGAGGAAGTTCATCAGAGCCATTCAGAGGGTGCAGTGAATTGGGTGCAGTGAATACAAAACCTTACATTCTGCCCTACAGGGACTCCTGGAAGGAGTTCCAAGAGGCATTTGGGATGATGGAGGATCCAAATAGCTGGTTCTTTAAAAAAAAAAAAAAAAGACTTGAGACTCAGATGTAAATACATGCACACATGACTAGCCTATTAATAAACATTAGTATCAGTCATTAGCAACAGAAGGAAGAATAACAAACGGTTCATAGAAACACAGGTTTTATTGCCTGCCCAATGGCTTCTCCAAAACTTAAAGCCGTTCTTCATCCCCACCCTGAAGTCCTTGCCCAGTTATCAGAGAATGCAGATGTGACCACCCCTGTTCCCTTCTTCTTCCTCACTTCATTCAACAAATGCTGAACAGGTCAGGCCCTGGACTAAGTCTAGGGATACAAGGCAGGACCCCAAAACAAAGGGTGGATCATCCCTCAGAGAACTTTAATTCCCTGGTGTCTCTTCAGGGATGACCCCTCTGGGATGGCCCCAATTCCAGCCCCACCCATCACCCCACCAACTACCCCCCATTCCACCTACCCAGGAAACTAGAGAGCACCCCTTCACTTTCTGTGCTGAGGTTCCAGGCATGATTTCATTCAGGAAAAAAAAAAAGTTCTGCTTTTTATAATACTATTGAAAGCTCTGGTCTCTTTTATAGCCATTGGATTCGAGTAGTGTATGTTTATATATACGTATATTTTATATATATATATATATATATATATATATATATATATAATGCTTTGATATACAATATATTGTAATACATAATATTAATATATTATTATTTATAATAATATGTTAAGATATAACAGGAATTCTGAGCCAAACTGGACAGTGTTTAGCCACTCCTGTGGAAGGACCCACCTGCACTGCTCTGGCGTGACACTGGTGAGGAGCAAGGTGGTACTGTATCCTTAGATGAAGTCTCATGACAAGAAGCAGAGAGGTGAGTGCACACTGAGCTCAGGAACTGCTTTTTATTTTCACCTGATTTTTTTTTAATCAACCTGATTTTAATGGACAGATTTTGAGGTTTTATTATGCAACCCAACCCCACACCATCCTGGAGGGCTTTAGGAGAACCTTCTCCTGGGTTGCCACCACAGTTCCTTTCTGTCATTATGACAGGGAGAAGCTGGGAGACTTTATGAATCTTTTTTAAAGTCCATCCAGATGATCCCCTGCTGGGAGTTACTTTTTGCCTTGTCAGGACTGTTCTGGGCAATCCAGGACCTCCTAGAGGGCCAGTACCTAAGGTAGGAGACCCTATATCCACTGACAGTGGTGATCCTTCTTCTCCCAAGGCGTGGGCCTTATAATTTAAAAAGGTGTTTGAGGTTGGGCTTCTCTGACCCTTGCTCATTTTACCAGGGTACATGTTGGACAACATATTGAATTTAGGTACTGAAACCTGAGGCCCATAGTTACTGTATTTCATTCACTTTTAAAAACGTATTTCTCATTAGATTCCCTGCAGAACTCTGCTGAAGGAGCAGCACCTCCTCAGCCACAGGAAGTGACAGCTCCCTTAGTCCACAGCCTGGCCCATAGCCCATCCTCACTCATTACCCAACATCATTTTGTCCTCACATAACCTTCTTGGTCAGCCTCATCACTAAACTCCAAGAGGCCCCTCCAGAAAGCCTGCAGACCACTTCTCTTCTGGGAGTGACTAAGCAGAGCTTAATCAGACCCAGATGAGATTTGTTTCTCGGAGAGTGCACATCCTTGTGGATTCCAGGATAGACCTGGACCCATAGGGTGCAAGTTTGAATCTTGGGTATACAACTTTACTTTGAATAAGTTACTAAATATCCCTGGTCCCTGTATTCTTATCTGCAAAATAAAAGTTTAAAATAGTCCTTACTTCCTAGTGTTGCTTAAGGATTTAAATGAGAGAAGGTGTGCTATATGTTTAAGCTATACCTGACACATAAGTCATCAATAGACATTAGATACTGTTATTTTGGCAAGTGCTGGTATTGACATTGGCTTTGCCACATTCATCCATCTGCTCATTTAAAAGGTATTTATTGAACACCTATGATATATCAGCTATTATGATCAGCCACAAGATAAGGATTGCCATTTTACATAAATTATAAATATATATACAGATTTTAATGTGTTAGCTCTTCTGAATTTTTTTAACATGATAAACCTGCATTTAAAATGCTCATCTCCCCAGATTCCTGATTTAAAAGTTTTATTTCCCCAGTTAAGAAAGCCCCCAGCGGCCAATCCATCAAGACTTCTGAGAGCAAAGTTTCACTGTCAGCTTCAAGAGGACCAAGTTAGGAAATTCATGGCAGGACTTTTAAATTTTCATTTCCAATTAGGTTTTACAAAATGTAGACATTATTTTTCTCTACATTTATATTCCCCTCTATTGAGATAAATACTGTCTAAATGAACCATATTAAAATAAATAAAAGGTATTGAACCAGCTCCTAGAATAATGAAAATAAAAGGAAAAATAAACAAATGGGACCTAATTAAACTTAAAAGGTTTTGTGCAGCTAAGGATACCATTAACAAAATGAAAAGACAACATACAGAATGGGAGAAAATATTTGCAAGTGATGTGACTGACAAGAGACTAATTTCCAAAATATATAAACAGCTCATACAGCTTAATATCAAAAAACAAACAACTGAATCAAAAAATGAGCAGAAGACCTACATAGACATCTCTCCAAAGAAGACATCCAGACAGCCAACAAGCACATGAAAAGATGCTCAACATCACTAATTGTTAGAAAAATGCAAATCAAAACTACAATGAAATATCACCTCACACCAGTCAGAATGGCCATTATTAAAAAGCCTACAAACGATAAATGTTGGAGAAGGTGTGAAGAAAAAGAAACCTTCCTACACTGTTGATGGGAGTGAAAATTGGTGCAGCCACTATGAAGGACAGTATGGAGGTTCCTTAAAAAACTAAAAATAAACTTACTATATGATCTAGCAATCCCACTCCTAGGCATATATCCAGAGAAAAATATAATTTGAAGACACGTGCATCCCAATGTTCATGGCAGCACTATTTACAATAGCCATGAAAGACATGGAAACAACCTAAATGTCCATTGACAGATAAATGGATAAAGAAGATGTGGTATATTTAAACAATGGAATACTACTCAGCCATAAAAGGGATAAAATAATGCCATTTGCAGCAACATGGATGGACCTAGAGATTGTTATTCTAAGAGAGGTAAGCCAGAAAGAGAAAGAAGAATACCATATGATATGACTTATATGTGGGATCTTAAAAAAAAAGGACAGAAATGAACTTATCTACAAAACAGAAACAGACTCACATAGAGAATAAACTTATGGTAAGGGGGTAAAAGGGGTGGGAAAGGATAAACTGGGAATTCAAAAATTGCACCTCTTGGGGAGTGGTGGTTTCATAGGTGTATATATCTATCAAAATACATCAAAGTGTATATCTGAAATATGTGTAGTTTATTGTATAGAAATTATACCACAATAAAGGTGTTAAAAAAGGTAAAAATATATTTAAAAGACAGACATTATGTCTTGACAGATTTACTGCTCTCGTAGCTGGTCCTGGGGAGGGGAGGGTCCCTACTTCCAGCCTTCAAGGGATTCATGGTTACAAAGTCAGGTCCTAGAGGAATGTGGCCAGGTTTCAAATCCCAGCTTCTAACATTCTTCCTGGGTGACCTTAGGCAAGTTGCTGACTCTCTCTGTGCTCTGTTTTCCTGATCTATAAAGGCGGGCAATAAAAATACCTACTCTGCAAGAATGTTAGGGGACTGAAATCAGGTAATACATCTAAAACATCAGTTAGTAACAAAATAAAATAAAACAAAACAAAACATCAGTAAGTGCATAATAAATATTAGCTATCAGTGCCAGTCACTGATCAACAATTTTTCCCCAAGAGTCAGTCTTGTAGATACAGATTTCCTCCTAAAAGGAGAATTCTTCACCAAACTTTTAAAATTTCACAAAATCCTATTCAGCTGTCCCATGTTTCATTAAATATGAGGAGTAATATCCATTTTTAGACATGACAGCTGAGGCTCCAGGAGTTGTTCTCTAAGTTTATAAAACTTACAGGTATGTCAGAAAAATAGCACAAATTCACATCATCTGACTCCAATTCCAAAGCTTTTTTTTTTTTTTTTTTTTTGACCTTTGTATACCAATGGGCCAGGAAAAAAAATGACCAAGTTCTTACAAAAAAACCATAAACTTTTCAGAAAGTACCTCTGGCAGGATACTTTTAAGTCATTAAAGTCAACATGCAGCCATTCTTCAAGAAAGCTCCATGTAGAATTAGAATACAAATAGGTATTGAATTCCAAAATAGGCAATCACAGTAGGTGTAAGAATCATAAAGCCAGTTTTGTCAGAGATTGTGCAATAGAGGGAAACATACTCTGCCTCTCCAATCCATCAGTTTGAAAACTGGGTGAAGTCTTAACAGAAATTGGAGAGCAGTCCAGGGTTTCCTGCTGGATGAAGATAAAGCAGCAGACCAGTGAGAACAGCCCTCTAGCCTCTGACTTGGGCTGGCTCAGCAGGGACCGGTAGAAGAGAAGCCTGTCAAAAGTTATACAGAACATGGAGACCCTCCAGAGGGCCAGGGACCATGGTAGGCACTTTACACATTACCCTAGTAATTCTGTATGTTAGAGGGCCAGAGCCAAAGGAGGGTACTTCCAAAAGGCTGTTTTAACACAGCTTTACTTTTTTAAAAAGATTACCAGGAAATGTCAACTGCCTGATCTTGACTCTCACTCCACCCCTTCATATCTCCTCATTTATCATTTTTGTTGAAACCTCTTGGCTAGTATGTGCTGTTTGTACTATAGTTTTCATCTACCCTTTCTCCACTCCTTATCCTTGAACCTCGTCCACCTCACCCCACCCCACCCCATTCCTCATATCAACCAGCAAAATTTGTATTTGTTAGGAATCCTCTTTCAATAAAGTATCTGAAGAGCTATTCTTATGAACCCAAGTGACATTTGATTAACGTGAATTCTGATATCAACACTTTATTCATGATCAATTGACAAGAAAATTATGAGAGATTCCTCTCAGATATTTGAAGGTAGTTCTGCCATTGTATTCTGTTTCCAGGCTCAAAAGTCTCAAAATTCTTCTCTCAGTCCTCACACCTTTAAGCACATCTATGGTGTTTCTTCTCCACAGATGTTCTGCTCATATTCTTAGTGTTTTCCAGATTGGACAGAGTTCATTTATTAGTTGCCACATGTCAACTGCCCCACAATGAATTCCATTTGCATCTGTCAATGAGTAGCTTTGATCAAATTGTATATTTGGACACTGCCTTTCATTAATCCATCTTAAACTCTATATTTAAAGTAAAAAATAATAAATTTGGTGAGGTCCTCATCATTTGACTTGAGGACACATGTGCAGATAACACAGTGGTTAAAAGCACAGTCTGCCTGGTGAACCCTAGCCCCATCCACTTGCATTACAGAGTAATATTGGGCAAATTATTTAACCTCTTTGTGCCTCAATATGTTGCAAGGATTAAGTGGTTAATATTTGAAATATATTATATATTATATATAATATATACAAATATATTATACACGTTTATTATATGTGTCAGGTATTCTCAAGTGATTGATATACATGTATATTACATATATCAATATATATCTCAATATATCTATATCTATCTGTATCTATATCTATATCTATGTATATGCCATTATTGCCAGTTTAAAATTGGGTGCATTGTCTGTTTAGATGAACACTTAGTAATAATAAACTGATTGTTTTATTTTTTCTGTCTTTATTTTTGATGCAACCCTAAGAGTAGGAATTTTGATTGGGAAAGGAGGCAGGTTTGGGACAAGAAGCAGAGTAGATAGAGATAAGGAAAGGTGTGGGTCTTGAGGTATGAAAGATGTACATGTTTATTTGGTAGTTTTGTAAAAGTGCTACCAGAAGAGAAAGTGAGAGAGGAGGTGATGTTTCTGTCACACACATTACTCAGAATTTTTTTCACTGAAAGTTTATTAGGGACAGAAAATTAGGTACAGAAAGCAATTAGTGCCCACATTGCCCTCACCTCTCCCGGCATCTGCCATGACACAGCCTGGCCCATCAACCAGCGTTGATTTGTTCCCCATGCCAAAATGTCCCGGAGTCAAAATCACTGCACCAAGAAGACCTTGTAAGATGTCAAGCACCCAGTTCTTTAACAGGTGAGGTATTGTTACATTGTGAAAGTGTGAAGGTGAAATGGGTAGACTTCAAAACCCACATTCTAGTTCAGGCCCACGTGTGAGTGTGCCTGCTGGTGGAAAAGGCTGGAGAGCAGAGTGTGCCCTTGGCACAGCCATCATCAAAAGCTGCAGGACCTAGAAAGACTAAAACCAGGTCTCACTTAGACCAGAGAAAAGAAATAAGTGAGAGGTCCCAGAGGATTGAAACACCCAGCTGAGCCGCTCTCCTAAGCCAGCATTTGCTCAGTAAATTTGGGACAGGAAGCAGTTAGTGCCCACATTGCCCTCACCTCTCCCGGCATCTACTGTGACACAGCCTGGCCCATCAACCAGCATTCATTCCCACAGAGCTTGGGGACACTGCAGATTCCCTCTCAACATGACGCTCCAGGTACATTTTTTCCCTTGAGTCATTGGAACAGGCTACATAATTTGTAAGGCCTGGTGCAAAATGAAAATGTGGGGGCTCAAAGTTCAAAAGTTATTGCGAGTTTCAGGATGACGACAGTGGAGCATCAAACCCAATGCGAGGCCCTTCTGAGCAGGAGGCTGTGGTCTTTAGGCCACTGAAGTCAGCCCTGTCTGCCATGGATCAGTTCTCTGGGAAACAGACACCGAAACCCTGAAATCTGCATGCACGAGGCTTATTGTGAAGAGCTCTTGGAAACCCATCTCTAAGGGGTGAGGAAGCAGCATTGGGCAAAGGAGAAGCGGAACCGTGATACTGTCATGGCCGAGGCCTCGGAGGATCCCTGAGGAGCCCTGGAGTGAGGTTGCCTGCGTAGAGGCAAGGGGCCTGGGCCTTACACCCCGAAACACTTAAGACTCAACACTCATTGGACGCAGGCTTGCTGGGTGGAGGCGAGGCTTCGGGCAAGGTGGCTCTTCTCTGCCAGGGTAATACCCAAAGGAGCTCGCCAGGCGCAGATCATCAGCCGCCAACTCGCCGAATAAAGCCTCTTTCAGCAAAGAGATCCCGGCGGAGCGCCACAGCATCCACTGCGTATGCCACCCGCAACAATCAATAGCGGGTATTTTCCATTCCTGAAATAGATGTTGCAGTTGATGACCTTCTAAGACCACTGTGGAAAGGTCGCTTCAATAACACAAAACAAGGCAAATAGCAAGAAAAGAATACCAGGAAATGTGTCGGGATGGGGTGCCACTCCTCCGCGTCGGGGCCGAAGATCCAGCACTGATTTTACAGGGAAGCTTGGGAACTGAAGCAGGTGCTTTAGAAACTTGGCAGCTTTTGTATTGTTTTTATTTTCTGTGTTTATTTTCTTAAATTTTCCCTTTTCATATTGAACAGATGCCAGCATTTTCAAAATTAAATCTATTGAAAAACAAGAGGAAAAACAAAAGGCCAGTTCTTGTCCTTATTGGGCTGGAGAGGTGGGGGCCAGCATGGGGACAGGGAAGTGGTAGAGGATCTGGAAGCGTTAGAGCCCCCCAGGGCCGGGTGAACGTTCAGAAAGGAGCAGGGACCCTTGTTCTCAGGCCTGAAGATCTCATTTATTCACACCACAGAGGCATCTGTGTCTTGTTTAAATGAAGGGCCCTCTGCAGGCTTATAGGGTCTATTTTAGATTCCAGTGCCAAAGCTTCTGAGATAATGGATTTAAAAGTCTTATCCGTTATGTTAATAACAATAATTAAGGCTTCTGATTATGATAAACCCATCTTTGGAAATACTCTCCACCAAATAGGCCAGATTAACACAAGTGTTTTTCAGACTCTCAAAAACACAAAATGTGTTTATAACTATCAGTGAGGAAGGAAAAGATGTTCTGAACACAAAATTCAGAAATTCATCACTGAGAAATTATTTTCTGGCTGCTTTAAAACTGCAAAATTTAAAGCTCAGTAGTTTGTGATCCTATATGTAGCAAAAATTTTAAATTTTTAAGTAAATTCAATTAGTAAATTTTCACTGCACTGAAACTAATACAGTGATAAGCATTAATTATTATAAAAATGCTTATTTTATAAATGAAAAGGTCAATAATTTTTTAATATTTCTAAATGGAGTGTATTTATAAAATGGGTTAGAGTGTATTGTTTATCTTTCAGATTTGTAGCGCATTTTACCTTAATCTGAAGTTTGATTCCCTCCTTTCATCCCAATGTTTGTGGGTTTTATGTGTGTAATTCTGAGTGAAGTTTCTATGTGAGGTAGGTGCTCAGAAATGGTTTTATCCTCTGGGACCATGGACTAAACTGTTTACGGGCTCCAAGTTATTAAAAGAAACAAACAAAGGGAAACAAATACCTCCATGAGAAAGAGCCCTGAGGCTCTGCCTCCCCTTCCTAAGCCTCAGAGCTATGCCAAGGCCATCCTCTCAGAAGTTCTAACTTACAGGAAAGAGCCAAATGCTGAATTTCTTCCTCCATACCACCCTCTACACCCAGCAGAATCTTGATTTAATGACAGCCTCCTGAGGAAGTTCAGATCCATTAGAACAATATTCTGATCCGAGGAAATGTGTGTATGTGTATTTGGAAGAGGGACAGGGAAACCCTTACATTCATTTTACCCCCCCACCCCCACTGGCTTCCAAGGGCCTCCTGAGAACCCCTCAAGCCATTGAATATTGAAAAGTGCCTTCCTAAATACTGCCTGATTTGCGCAGGACTGTTGTCAGGATCAAAATAGGATTCTGCCATGAAAACAAAGAAGAAAGGATTCCAAGGACTAACAGATGCTTCTCTTGTTCATAATGCTTTGTACAATTCCAAACAAGTAAACCAACAATAAAATGAGTATCCTCCAACAAGACTAATAGCTGCATGAAGATAAAATACATGCCTTTTCTCTCTACCTTTGTACAGTTAGAGCCTTAGTAAATATTCATTGACTGTAAAAGAACATAGTTTACTCTCCCAGCATACACAGTAAAGTGTATGTTTGAGCCCCAGGGGAGCTCTCAGTGATTAAGCTGGACGGTCTTCCAAAGATTCATCCATAAAATGCATAACAGTCAACATTTATTGAGTGTTCCACCAGGCAGCACGATTCTAAGTGCTTTACATGCTTGTAATACCTATGAGGGATATCTTATTATCACACTCCCTTTTATATGGGAAAATTGAGATGTTAAGTAACTTGCCAAAAGTCATATGGCCAATGAGTGTCAGAGCTTGGTTTCAAACAAACAGGAAGGTCTTGCATCAAACCCTAGGTTCTCAACCACTAAACCTCAGCAGAATAAAAGCAGATGCTGGTCACTGGTTACTGGAGCCCATTTCCTTTGTCAGGGTCCTGTGTTCAACCCAGACAAAACCAGATGAACTCTTGGTTCCAACTCCGTTCAACCAGCCAACTCTAGCCTTTTGAAAATGCAAAAATGGAGGCTCCAATGTGTAAATTGTCTTGCAATATTTTGTTAGGCATCTAGCTGAGGTAGGTGTGGTACCACTGCAGTCAGTGAACTATTTAGTTCTAAATCATCGCAGTGTCTCAGCTTCAGGATCTAAATATGTTTGGGGAAGTGAGTGAATGTCTTGAATTTGATTTAGTTCTTCTGGAAACCACCACGCCTGCTTGGTATACAAAACACAAGCTTCCCAGTCCTATTTGTAGCTAGATGCAGGATTTTACTGATCATGGCAGAGGACTCATGTGGGGCGTGTGTTAAACTTTGCAAATTTGCCAGGTTCCATTCTCAGATTCAAGTTCAGGAAGCCTGAGGTTTTTAGCCTCTTTAGCTAGCAAACCAAGTGGTTCTAGTATCAGAAAGACACTGCCCTGAATTGGAAGGGATACTTCTTATCTGCCTGAGGCTTGGCTAAATAGAATGAACTTGTGTATTTTCTTTTCAAAGAAACCAGGACAAATCTCCTTATCCCTCCCTGGCCTGAAGCAGCCCCTCTGGTGGTCAGAGCACACAGCTCCCTGTGTGGCTCAGCCCCCTTCTTCTTGGTTTGGCTGGGTTCCTGGGAAAGGCCACACCACTGAGAAGGAGCCCCACAGCATCCTGCGCCCAGCCTTCACTCAACCTGCATGCATGCCAGATTTGACTGCATCCAGGCCACCAAGATACACAGACAAGCTGGGATTCAGTTTGCAAGGCCCAATTTCCATCCCCCGCTGGTGTCAACAAGTCACTGCAATCATAACCTTCTGGGTTCCTTCAGAACAAGCCAGTTATCTGCTAGACTTCCTTTGTTCTTCAGGGCTTTATCTTGGCATCTCTGCCAAGGACATGTTTTGTCTGGATCCATTACCCTGGCCTCTGCACATCTCTGGGAAGCTGAGCTAAGAGAAACATGGCCTAGGAGGTAGAAGGGGAGTGAGATTGAATGCAGGATCGTACAAGGGAAATGTACTCCCAGGATCAGATGCTCATTGGACCAATGACTAGCATCTTCCCAAGACTGCCATGAGCCCCTCAAACTTTTCAGAGACTGGACTGCTGGCCAGAGCAAGGACATGCCAGCCTTCTTGGGATCCCTTTCTGTATAATCGGAGTGGAGGTAAAGATAAGGATTTTGTCTTCTCTGTTAAAGAGGGTCAATGTACAATGCCATCTGCACTGGTTTGGGTTTTGCAGTGGGAGCTGAAACTCGCGGACCATGGTATTCACTGATAATGAATAGCTGTGGTGAAAGTGGCTGCTCCCCCAAGAGCTTGTACAGCATAATCAATCATGTGCAACTCTGCTGCTGCCACATCTACTCAGAAAAGTCCTGCACATCATTTTAAGCCCAGTTCAAATCTCTCTCCTCTCAGATTCCCTCCTCTGACTTCTAAAGGCTCCTTCAGCAAGTGGTGATTATCACATGGCTTATTCAGATATTTTATATGGGGTGATAGCTTCCCAATATCTTCCAGAGAGGAGAAAGAGTGTCTCTTTCACCTATACATTCACCATAGCATCCAAAAATTGAGGCTTACATACAGTAGGTGCTCAATAAAAGTTACATTAATAACAGCCTTGTGTAGAGGAAAATAGACTCAGTCATGTGGACTATAATATTTAACATTTATTTATTGGCAGAGATTGAAGTGAAAAAGGAGTTGGTCAGCCCTTTTAAATACATACTAAGTGAAACATCCACTGACACAATAACCTGGTTTAATGATATGAACTTTGACTCTGTGATAATTGATTACCCTTAAAACCATCCTGGATTTGTTTCCCTACAGAAAAGCAGGGCACTGAGCACAGTTCTGTGAAACATTCCTTTAAAGAGATTTCTCAGCACTAAATAAAAGAGTGGCTTCTTAATGTTGCAAAAGGGGTCCAGCTGTTCGTTTTGGCCAGAGACAAGAACTGAGCTCGCTCTAAATGGAGATGGCAGGAAAAGATAAACATGGCTGTATGATGTCATTGAAATGGGCTTATTTTTGTCAGAAGCCAAATTCAAATACCCTCAGGAAAATAGGTTGTTTGTTTTGCTTTGAATTACTACAGTTTTCTAAAATTCATTTTTGCCTCTGTAGGTGATGGAATTTTCCAGTGGACTCCAAGTTCCATGGAGAGAGGCATGGAAACCTGTACTCTTCTGGGTGCCTGGAAAGAGTGCACACCAGAACCTCCACTAACCTCTGCTGAAGGCAGAGGCATCCCTTCTGGAGGAATGTAGTCCACAGGGAGCATGGCTTGGCTAATGGTCAGTGTCTTTGGTGAACATAGCTCTGGGTCAGGTATACAGTTTAGGAAGGGGTGCATGGGCTGAATTCTAGCCCCACTGGTCCCCTCTTGTTTAATACAACTGACCTCCACTGTGCCAGGCAGCCCTGAAACCTTGGATAATAGCCCTTACTCCTCCTACAGCCCCTATCCTTCAGGAGGGCACAGGAGAACATATTATTGGCAACTGGAGGCTCTCTTAGAACAAAGCACGGTGTAAAGGGTATTGAATACTCACTATGTGCTAAGCACTTTGGGGAATATGCAAGCATTTACTGAATCAATGAAAAAGCAAATGAGAGAACAAGTCTCTATTCGTGGCAATACTGGATGGGGCTCAAAACACATCCCTAGGAAGGGATGGAAGCAGAGAAGCTAAACACCATCTGATCATACAAAAAATAAATTTCCTGCTAGTACAAAAAGTAGGAATGTTTTTATTCCTGATTTTTCCATTCAATCCTAATGTCTTAGATTAAATACTAATTGCCCCATTTTCCAGCTAGAAGAAAAAGCCCTTAATCTTTAAAATTTGGATCTCATTGTGGATTTGTGTCTGTAAGCATGATGTGGCACCAGATCCCACCAGAAATCCTACGTCATTTTCTTTCCTTACTCGGCATCCCAGATCATCCTGAAATGGAAATCTTTCTATGAGAACAGAACGGAGGATGCAAATATATGCCTGAGGAATTCATTTTAAAATAGTTTTGAAAAAACGTTAAGAACCCTTTCTCTGTCATGTCACTTTCCAAGCTTTAGGGTCTACCATGGGAGGCAGGGTTAAGACAACTCCCCTCCAAGTCAGTACGCTCTGACATCTTCAAGCTTGAACCTTCCTGTATTATTATTTAACCAGGAACAAGCTAACGCAATCTTTCACTGTAATTTGCTAAGTTACCCACAGATGGTTTACGACAGGCTTTCTCAACCTCAACTCTATGGAGATTTGGGGTGAGATAATTCTTTTTGTGGGTGGGGAGGTGGTAGTCCTGTACGTTGTCAAAAGTTTAGCAGCATCCTTGACCTCTTCTCATTAGATGACAGTAGCACATCTCCCTCCCTTAGCTATAACAACCAAAAATGTCTCCAGACATTGCCAAACACCCCTGACTGAGAAACACTGATTTAGAGTAGCACTACTTCTCAAAGTTCAGTCAGACACAAGGAGCCAGCTAGCACCTGAAAGTCAACAGAGAACAACTCTACCTGCTGCTGTGATGACAAGGACTTAGGACAAGTGAGTTGAAATTCTCTCATTTGTCCAGGTCCAGTAAATTAAGGTACTGAGCAAATAGTTTACTACAAATAAGAAGTGATTTGGTGTACCATCACTGGCCAACGCTAAGATCTTGCTGATTCTTTTTGAACAGACAAAGATTTTTTTGAATATAATATATTTTTACAGTGTATCTGTCTATCAGTAGCTTTAGCAACAAATGACAAAAGCCCAGTTCAAAGTGGCTTAAGCAAAAAAGAGAAGCTTTTTATTGGGACATATAACAGAAAATTTAGGGATAGAATTGCCCTTAAGTATATGTGGATCAAGGTATTCAAATAATGACACCAGTAATATTTTACTTTCTTCTTTGGGTTATATTTTTCTCTATGTTGGCCTTATTTTCAAGATGCTTTCCCTAGACAGTGACAGAGCCAGCCACTGAAGGTCCAGGCTGATACCCTCCAAACTCCATTGGAGAGAGAATGTCTCTTTTCCAAGAGCTCTGGCCAAAATTCCAACGTTAAGTCTCATTGACCTGACTTGGATCAGGTATCCATCCATGAGCCAATCACTGCAGCCAGAGAAATGGAACACTCCAGATAATTTCCCAGGCTTGTCAGCACAGCCTGTGGTAGACGGCCTCTAAGATGGCCTCCACTGGTTCCTGTCTCCTGGTTTTCCTGACCTCATGTATTCTCCCCTTCTTGAGTGTAGGCTGGACTCACTTCTAATGAATAGAATTCAGCAAAAGTGATGTTATCACTTCCGAGATTATGCTACAGAAAGACTGCGACTTCTGCCTCACTCATCCTGCCATACTGTGAACTGCCCTATGAAGAGAGCTACGTGGCAAGAAATTGATGGCTCTGTCCAAGGACAGCAAGAACTCAACACCTGCCAACTGCCATGTGGGTGAGCTTAGGAGATCTCCCCTCAGCTGAGCCTTAAGATGATTTCAACACTAACTAACACCTTATAGCAGTTTCATGAGAAATCTTAAGGGCAAGACAGACAGAAAGGCTACACTCAAATTCCTGACCCATAGAAGCTACCAGATATTGTTGGTTGTTTTAAGCCATTAAGTTAGGTTGTTTGTTATACAGCAATAGATAACTAACACACACACATAACACCCCCAGGAATACAAGATAGGGAGCTTTTCACCAAACACCATGGCCTGAGATTGGGTGAGACATAGCTCAAACGAATTCTGGTGCTCAAAAACACTACTCATTATAACATCCAATTTAGGCTGTTTTCACTGAACATATAAGTTTCAAAATATAAAAAGAAAGCACTCTTCTAACCCTTCTAGCCATAGGGGGAAAATTGGCAGACTTTCATATGAGTATCAATAATCAATTTGTAATGACCTAGTTTACCAGAGGCTTTGTAAAACCACATGTCCTGGGGGCGGTAAGGGGAGCTCAGTGTTGACAGTTGTTTTTTCCTTTATTCACCTTAGAGATGGAAACTGCTGGAGACCAAGTTTAAGTGGAACTTTTCTATTGGTTTAGATCTCTCTGCTCTGAATTTTTAGTTTCCATTACTACATAAGCCCTAAAGTCTCCTTGTTGACAAAGACAGTTTATGTTCTCTTCCCATTAAACAGGAAAATTAAACAGCCTAAGAAGCTGAAATATCGATGAATCTTTTGCCACAGTATCATAAATTTGTAGTTCCATTTTGAAATTTTAACATTGAGATCTTGATTAGAATTTTTCTTCCAAAGTGTCCTGGAAGCACTAAAATAAGGTACTTGTAAGACTCTGAATTGCCTCAGGTGCTCCAGAACACACAATATACAGGACAGAATTCCTGTTTTCTTACTTCCATGTCCTGATTTACCGTGTCTGGCTCATGGTAAATACATTTGGAAAAATAAAACCCCTCTCCAGCATTTGATCACAATAAGAATGAAAGTTAAATAAAGTACTAAGAAGACAGTGACCTGCTAATGATAACCCACTGGAGCCCAAGTCTCTTTGAATTGTACATGATGAAAAGTCACACAGTGGTGAGAGCTCAGGAAGTGACTTGAATACTGGGAGAACTCAACGTCAAGAGTACCATTACTTAGGACCATTTGAAGTGCATTTTTTATGTAGCTTCTACAGAATGTGGTATTTGATTGATAGAATAGGGCATGATCAATTTATTTTTAGATAGTTTGATCTAGTAAAATGCTGAGCATGATGCTGATGGACTTAGTTTATGTGTGTTTTCAGATTAATAGCTGCTCAATGAGCTATTGGATATCTGTGATCCTTCCATTAACATTGAGATCCTCACTAACCACGTTTCTTTGTAATGAACTGAGCACACTTCTAAAGATCTGTCTATTCATAGTTAAGGTAAAAAACTTCCTGTTCTGTTCCTATGACCTAACTTTAGTCAAGTCGTGGAGAAGAAGAAAGCTGTATCAAATGAGATCTTTGAAGAGCCAAGGTTTCCATCCAAGGCCAAATTAAGAAAGAGTCTTACTTGTCTGTCTTTGCATATTTCTCAAAAAAAAAAAAAGCTTCAAAATATTTTTTTTAAGTTTTATTTTCTTAATTTGCATTGATCTGTATTTCCCAAGACCATCAGAATTTCACTAATGGCAACAGGATAGTATTTCTGTAACCCTGACCCACTCACATTTTTGAGGCATCTAGCTCCCTTAAAATTCTCCCAAGTAGCCGAGGAGTTCCTGGATGTATTAAGTGAGTGTGGGAGTGGAGATGACTTGACTATTTGAATACTTTGAACACTTTGAATAGAAAGTACCGTTCCCTTCTGCAAGTTCCTGTAGCTGCAGCATGTAACCTGCTGGTTCCTTCTCTTCTGTTTTGGAGACTGCTGCCTCTGAGAGTCAGATCTAGGACAGACCCCACCTGCCTTATTCCAACATCTCCCGTGTCACATGCTCCAGCAGTCCCCTCACTGAAGTGCAGCAGTGTCTTCTGCTTTCAAGCTCCTATAGATACAAGTGAAAAGGCTACTGTCTTTTTTAGTTTTACTACTTCATCTCCCTAGGATTCTGGCCCAGGAAAAAGAGCAAATCCCAAAAGTTGTAATTGAGCTCTCTCCTGATGCTGGCCTCCCATCCTTGAGCCAAGTTTGTGTAGAGGACCCTCTCTACCCTAAAAGGTGAGTCTTGCCACCCTAACGGCCATCCAGACTTGTCTGAAAACCTAAGATATATAGTTTAGGCCCTCAAGTTTAGACATCCCAAGTTCTCACACCAGGAGGTAAACACTGTAGATGTGAGTTAAGTAAGACTGAGCCCACATGTGAAACATACCACAATGTGTTTGGGGGTTCCAAAATAATTTTCTTGTATTTGTCTTAATGAAAGTAAATTCAAGAAACAATTAGTATTGACTATGGCATGTAAGCAAATGAATTAAAGAATTTAATACTTATTTTTCTCTGCTTCAAAAGTGACCTAACTTTAAAGCATTTTGGCTTTAAGAAGAATGAAGAATCAGACTCTGAAATTAAACCATCACTTAGAAGCTACATTAAATTGGCAGGGGTGGGGGTATAGCTCAGTGGTAGAGTTCCTGCTTAGCATGCATAAGGTTCTGGATTCAATCCCCAGTATCTCCATTAAAAATAAATAAATAAATAAACCTAATTACTTCTAAAAAATAAAAATAAAAAATAATTTTAAAAAAATTTTTTTAAAAAGAAGCTATGTTAAATTCACCCTATCAATCTCTCAGAGCCTCAGTTTCCTAATTTACAAAATGGAGATCACACAGCTGTTACCCATTGTATTATTACAGGATTAAATTAGCTAATGAATATAAACAGAGCACAGTACCTGGCATAGAGTAAGCACCCAGCCAAGCTTTTAGCCACTATGTGTATGGCTCGTGCATGGACACCAAAATTTCTTTATATTATAATACAGATTCTCAAAAGCATCTCAAAAGCATTTTCATAGCTCCACTAGACAGTGGTCAAAGCATTTATGAAAAGGCTGGTTGCTATTTTAGAAAACCGACCTCAAATCTTGATGAAGAGTGACATTTCTAATTTTTCCTGCTACTGTGTAAATAGCACAAAATTCTCACAAATAAATAGCATCATTTTGTATAAACAGATTCCTAGCTTGCTCTGCAGCAGAGGGCAGCTCCTCACAAATTCTTTTGCGAATGCGCTGGTTTGTCCCAGAATCGATCCATGCTGAGTTTACTATTCAGACCAGATTACTACCAGGCAGTTGGAATGGTCAAATTCCCACAGCCAATTTTCTATAAAAATCCCAAGTAATTGAAATGGGAGGAGGGTACCCAGTAAAAGTCAGTGTGAATAATTTAGCACAGTAGCTGTCTGCAGCCTCTGAGGCAACAAATTCAAGACGTTTTATTAGAGGGTTGATGAAGCCACTATTGTCTCCAAAGCCTCCTGGCTGCAACCCACCCATCTCATCAGGAAAAGCAGAGCGGGGAAACAAGCAGCCTGCGGGATCTAGGATTAACCCTTCTCTGATGCTGGAGTGATCCTGTGAATGCCAAATGTGAGCAGTGTTATTGCATATGACATCTTTCTAAAGGTCATTGTTGAGAAGCATCATGACTGGCTGCAGTGGTCACTAAACAGAGGCCCTGTGTCCCTCCCCAGCTATGTTGATCTCTCAAGGGGTGAACACATCTGCTAGGGATAAGGATAGGCTGGTTGCTGTTTTAGAAAACTAGCCTCAAATCTCAATTGACATATCTCATTTTTTCCTGCCCCTGGGTAACTGGAACAAAATTCTCACAAATAAATGCCCTCTGTCCCTAGTCAGGACTAGTCAGAAGTTGGGGACACAAATGGCAGAAACCCAACTCAAATTAAATTCAGTAAAAAGGAAACTTGTTGACCCATGCCACTGTATAAGAATAGAAA